>NC_072000.2:44218920-44843920 GCF_028885655.2 Pongo abelii | reverse complement strand
AAAACTGAAAATGAAGGAGTTAGAAAATATCAATGACTTTTAATATCTGCAATAAGCTTAATTCACAGGACTATAGGTGAAGAAAATAAGAAATTATCACAATCTGTCTGATTATCTGTAACTTCAATTAGCCATCTTTAAATGTACTCGGTGTGTAAGATCTGTCTGCAGGTGCCATAGAAGCCACTGACAATAGTTTGAGCTCAAAACATATTGTAATGGATAATTTCATGGGTCAACTTGATGGAGTCACCATGCTTAGGTATTTGGTCAAACATTATTCTGGATGTATCTCCGAGTGATTTTGGATGAAATTACCATTTAAATTGGTGGTTTTTGAGTAAATCAGACGGTCCTTCATAATGTAGATAGAGCTCATCTAATCAGGTGAAGGCCTGAAAAGAAAAAAAACACTGACCTCCTTTGAACAAGATGGAATTCTGCCAGCAGACAGCCTTCAGGCTTCAACTGCAATGCCAATGCTACCTTAATTCTCTGGCCTGCCATCGACCTTTGCTGAATTTGGACTTGCCAGCTCTGTAATGACATGAGCCAATTACTTAAAATAAATTTCCCTCTGTCAGTATACATACTCTATTGATTCTGTTTCTCTCGCTCCTTTTTTGAGACAGGGTCTCACTCTGTCACCCAATCTAGAGTGCAGTGGTGCAGTCAAGGCTCACTGCAGTCTCAACCTCCCAGACTCAAGCAATACTCCCACCTTAGCCTCCTGTCTAACTAGGACCACAGGAACAAACCACCACGCCTGGCTATTTTTTAATATATTTTGTAAAGATGAGGTCTCACTATGTTGCCCAAGCTGGTCTCGAACTTCTGGGTTCAAATGATCCTCCTGCCTCAGCTTCCCAAAGTGCTGGAATTACAGGTGTGAGCCACTGTGCCTAGCTAGTTCTGTTTCTCTTGAAAACTGTAATACATGTATTACACGTGTCATAGTTCTATAACATTGTATATGTTACTGTGTAAACCAATTCTCCATCCCCACTATTATATCTGGTAGAGGTCAAGGTCTCATTGGGTATTTGACTTACTCTGTATCTTTTAAAATATTCTAATGAGATATTAGTGTGTTTTTTTAGTTTATTTTGCTTAAAGAATGTGGATAGGAATGAATAGAGATTAACTAGGCATAGGAATCAGGAGAGGACGGGAATTAAAATATGTCAGAGTAAAGAATAGTCATGGTACGTACCGTTTCCAGTACTGAAAATCTTCCTCTAGTGTATGAACTTTTCCAAATACTGTTGAAAAGGCTTTTCTTTGACCCTAATTGGTCTTAAGCTGCTGTCTAATTCCTGAAACTTAACTCCTTTGGAGCTTTTGTGTCCATTTAAAATTCGATTCTAAGGCTTGGCCACTTTTCTTTCTTTGTATTTGCCAAATACAAACAGCAACAGCAACAAAAGTTCAATGAAGAAACAAATCAGGAAGTGACAACCCAAAAATTGTGGAGTGGGCATCTCAAAATGCCTGTTCCTTAATATATCTATGAAAATTCAAGCAGAGCCTGTCAAAAATAACTTTTTAAGAACTCTGAAAAATAGTCATATATTTACATCACTCAATAATGTTAAATCATGGAAAGAGCAACTTAAAATCAATAGGAAATCATTGAGTCATTTTTAATTGTTCTTATCCCACCTATACCTGATTTAGCCATAGTTTCAAAGATGGTAGGCTGGAATTCCCCACGTGGGGTCCTAACTATTCTTTTCTAGTAAACTAGTGTAGACCTCATTTTTAAAGGATTGTGTTTTTCTGTTATAAACAGCTCAGAGGTTACCTGAAGAACTGACACAATGCACTTTTTTTTTTTGTTTCACCTACTCAGAACGCACTCAAAGTAGGTAAGTAAGTAGCATATCTGAAAATACTATAGGGTGAATGAAAAGTCTGCAGCCACCTGGGAAAAAAATACAGTTGGAGTATACAATAGCATTCCAAAACACTAAGGGGAAACAAGAAATAACAAAAGTGCCTATATATACCAAGGATTCTAAAGATCCACTTGCATACTTGGGCAGGACGTGTAGTTTAAAAAGACCTGAGAAATCTAAACTTTTTTTTCTCTGACTGATGTCTACTCACAGTGCAAGCAGGAAATGGAGGCTAAGGCTGAGTTGTAAATTGCATGGCTAAGTGTTGAAGATGTGTCTCAGTGCAGGACTAATCTGCAAAGACTAGGAGAGGCGTTTATTGTTGTTTGATTGTTTGTTAATTTCTTCCTCCGCCCTTCCCTACAGACATTCAAGAAAAATTTTAGTCAAAATACTAGTGGAAGGCCAAGTGTGGTGGCTTATGCGTATAATCCCAGTATTTTCGGAGGCTGAGGCGGGCAGATCACTTGAGGCCAGGAGTTCAAGACCAGCCTGGCCAACACTGCAAAACCTCATCTCTACTAGAAATATAGAAATTAGCCAGGTGTGGTGGCACATGCCTATAATCCCAACTATTCAGGAGGCTGAGGCATGAGAATTGTTTGAACCCAGGAGGCAGAGATCATACCAATGTACTCCAGTCTGTGTGACAGAGTGAGACTCTGTTTCAAAAACAACAACAACAACAATGAAAAACAAGCAGAAGTTTAACACAGAGATTTCAGAGATCACACATAAAAAATGAATACATACTTTAAAAATAGATTTAAAAAGTCACCAAACAACCTATAAAAAGTTAAAGAATAAAACAAACCTGTGGATATACAAAAGTTTTAAGACTTATCACAGTATAATATTAAAAAGGCCCAAAACATGATGCATTTAAAAAAACAAAAAAGGATGGCCCATTAACAGAAGAAATTAACAAAAACTTTCTCCAAGGAAGTATCAACTTTGGTCTTAATATATAAAGAGTTTAAATCAACTGACTTAAATGTATTCAAAATCTTAAGAAAAGCATGTCCAAACAGCTATGGAAAACCAGGAGAATGAGGCATGAACAGAGAATTCTGGAGGTGTAAATTATAATAACTGAAACAATTATCTCAGTAGAGTGGTTCAATACCAGTTTTGAGAAGACTGAAGAGAGAATCAGTAAACTTAAAGTTAAGTGAATTAAAACTATCCAGTCCAAGAATCAATATGAAAAAAATAGTATGAAGAATAATGAACCAAGCCTAGGAAACCTATGGAACACTATCAATAATCCTGACACACACATAAGGCTAATTCCAGAACAGGAGATAGAAATAAGCAGAGGAAGTATTTCTTAAAATGGCAGCAAACTTCCCAAATTTGATTTTTTAAAACTTCACAAATATATGTATGTATTTAAGAATCTCAACAATTCCATGAAGGATAAACGCAAGGAAATTCATACTCAGACACAGTAGTTACTCATAAATAAATCGAGATGTCAAAAACCAAGGGCAAACAAAGAATCTTAAAAGCAATTAAAAAAGTGTATCATCGGATACTAGGGATTTTTTATAAGATCATCCGCAGTTTCTTACAAGAAACTATGAAAGTCAGAAGGCAGTAAGATGGCATTTTGAAAGTATGAAGAAAAAAAAGAAAGAATTAAAATTTTAAAATGTAAAGACCTCTTAACCAAGAATTCCATGTCCAGAAACATTATTCTTTATATATAAAGGGAAATTTAAGAAATGTTCTATTACACATAAGCTGAAGAGATTTGTTTCTGTGAGACCTACCCTACAACAAATGTTAATGAGATTCCCTTGGGCCAAACTGAAAGGCACTAGAAGGTAACATGAAGGCATATGAAAAAAAAAAAAACCAGAAAGATGAGCAACCTTGGGGTAAGAAAAACTTCAAAGACTTGCCTAAACACTAACTACAAGGAGCAGCCCAAAATTAATTGGATGAGAATGTGGAATTCTTTATACACCAGGACACTCTCAAAAACAATAAAGAAATAAGCTGACATTTAGTGGAGTCTTACAGCTGATGTGACACTAACAGAGGTAGACAGCTTAACAAAGAGATCAAGGATAAGAGAGTGTGAAAGGAAACCATGCTAACACTACTGTTATTCAAGGGTGACTGTGTGCATGCCCAAGGCACCATTCTATGAAGAAAATCACAGACTTCACAATGGAAGGAACAGAATTAACTAAAATAGCGTGTTCCAGTTACTAAACAAATATAGAACCAAATAACATGACTGGACTAAAGAACTCAGTATCCTGTATTGCTATAATAAAATATCTTAAATTACCGATTTTTAACAAAAAATTATGAGACATTAAAAAAAAGTGATCCATTCAGAGAAAAGACTGCAGGCAACAAAATCCACCTGTGAGAGCGCTCAGATGTTAAACTAAGTAAAGACTCCAAAGCAATTACTCTAAATATATTGAAGAATAAAAGAAAACTAGGCTTAATAAGTGAAAAATGTTGGAAATTAACATATACTTGATGGGAGAACCAGAAGGAGAGAAGGGGAAAAAAGTAACACAAGATATTCAACGAAATAATGATGGAAACTTACAAAAGTTGTGAAAAATATTATTCTACGCACACCAAAGAAGGTCAACAAATTCCAAGTAGGATAAAGGCAAGAGGATCCACAACCAGACACACTATAGTAAAATTTGAAACAAATTGGAAAAAAAAAAGACACAGGGAAATTCTAAAAAGCAACAACAACAAAAAAATCATCATGTTTAAGGGAACTCCAGTAATATTAATATTTGGTTTATCTTCAGAAATAATGGGAGTCATGTTAGTGTGGGTTGACATAATAAAGGTGCTGAAAGTAAAATGTTATGAATTATAAATCTTCTACCCAAGTGGAAGAAAATATTTTCAAATCATAAATCTGATAAGGAACTTGTATGTAGAAGAGATAAGTACATTTGCAGCTCAAAAACAAAAGACAATCAATTACAAATAGGCAAAGAACTTGAAGGCAGATTTATCCAAAGAAGTTAAACAAATAACCAAAGCACCTGCTAAGATGCTCAACATAATTGATCACTATGAGAATGCAATTCAAGCCACAATGAGATATTGTGCCACACCTTCTAGAATGACTTTAAGCAAAAAGACATATATTAAAAAGTGTTGGTGAGGATATAAAACAGTGAAATCTTCATATGTCACTGGTTGAAATGAAAACATTGCAATCACTTTGTAAAATAGTTTGGAAGTACCTCAAAGTTAAAATACTTACCATAAGATCCAGCAATTTCCGTCCCTGGTGTATATACCACCCCCCAAAAAAATATGTCCACACAGAAACTTATATGCAAATATTTATAATAGCTTTATTCATACTAGCCAGAAAGTGGAAACAATACAAACATCCACCAACATATGAATGGATAAATACAATGTTGTCTAACAGTTGTGATGGTTAATTTTATGTCAACTTGACTGGGCCATGGGGTGCTCATATCGTTGGTTAAACATTATTTCTGCATATATCTATGAGTGCATTTCTGGAAGAGGTAAACATTGGAACTGATTGACTGAGTAAATCATGTAGTCCTCCCCAATGTGGATGGGCATTATTTAATCAATTGAAGCCCTGATGACAATAAAAAGGTAAAAGAAGGTTGGATTAACTCTGCCTGACTACTTGAGCTGAAACATCAGTCTTCTCCTACCATAAGTGTTCCTGGTTCTTGGGAGTTCAGACCTAGACTGGTATCTACAGTTTTGGTTTTCCAGCTTTTAAGCCTTCAATCTACGCTACTGGCTTTCTTGGCTCTCCAATTTGTAGAAGGCACATCATGGGACTTCTCAGTCCCCATAATTATGTGAGCCAATACTTTATAATAAATATGTTTAAACGTATGAAAAAAGTTCAACATCACTGATCATTAGAGCAATGCAAATCAAAACCACAAGGAGATACCATCTCACACCAGTCAGAATGGTGATTACTAAAAAGTCAAGAAACAACAGATGCTGATAAGGCTGTGGAGAGATAGGAATGCTTTTACACTGTTTGTGGGAATGTAAATGAGTTCAACAATTGTGGAAGACATTGTGGTGATTCCTCAAAGATTTAGAACTGGAAATACCATTTGACCTAGCAATCCCATAACTGGGTGTATACCCAAAGGAATAAAAATCATTCTATTATAAAGATATATGCATGCATATATTCATTACAGCACTATTCACAATAGCAAAACATGGAATCAATCCAAATGACCATCATAAAAAAAATGTGGTACATATACAACATGGAATACTACGCAGCCACAAAAACGAATGATAGTATGTTCTTTTAAGGGACATGGATGAAGCAGGAAGCCATGATCCTCAGCAAACCAATACAGGAACAGAAAACCAAACACCACATATTCTCACTTATAAGTGGAAGCTGAACAATGAGAACACATGGATGCAGGGAGGGAAACAACATATGCTAGGGCCAGTCAGGGGAGGGCGGACGGGGGAGAGCATAAGGAAAAAGAGCTAATGCATGCCAGGCTTAATACTTAGATGATGGGTTGATAGGTGCAGCAAACCACCATGGCACATATTTACCTAGGTAACAAAACCTGCACATCCTGCACATGTACCTTGGAACTTAAAATAAAACAAAATACATTTTTTAATTCAAAAAATAAAAAAATCTGTTTATATATTCATTTATCATATTGATTCTGCTTTTCTTGAGAACAATGAAGAATATACCCTTACAAGAATATTATTTACATATTGAATAAAATAAAATAAAAATGAATAAAGTACTGGTACATGATACAACATGAACTTTAGAAACATTATGCTAGGTGAATTAAGCCAGTCACATGAAGACCACATATTGTATGATTTCATTAATATAAAATATCAGAAAAAAAAGTAAATCTAAACAGATAGAAAGTAGATTTGTCTGTATTCCCAACAAACACTGCTCTAAAGGAGATATAAAGCTGGCAAAACAGCATATGATAAGGTGTCAACACCATTAGTCATTAGTGGAATGCAAATTAAAACCACAGTGAGATAACACTACACACTTTTTACAATGGTTAAAATAATGAAAATTCCATATGCTAGTAAGAATGGGGAGTTATAAAGACATATAGGAGACTGGGAAGAAAAACAGGTTTAATTGGACTTACAGTTACACGTGGCTGGGGAGGCCTCAGAATCATGGCAAGAGGTGAAAGGCACTTATTACATGGTGGTGCCAAGAGAAAATTAGGAAGAAGCAAAACAGAAAACCCTGATAAACCCATCAGATCTCATGAGACTTATTTACTATCATGAGAATCGCATGGGAAAGACCGGCTCCCATGATTCAATTACCTTCCCCTGGGTCCCTCCCACAACATGTAGGAATTCTGGGAAATACAATTCAAGTTGAGATTCGGTGGGGACACAGCCAAACCATATCATTCCACCCCTGGCCCCTCCAAATCAAATCACACATGCTCACATTTCAAAACCAGCCATGCCTTCCCAATAGTCCCCAAAATCTTAACTCACCTCAACATTAACCCAAAAGTCCACAGTCCAAAGTCTCATCTGAGACAAGGCAAGTTCCTTCTGCCTATGAGCCTGTAAAATCAAAAGCAAGCTACTTACTTCCTAGATACAATGGGGGTACAGGTATTGGGTAAATATAGCCATTCCAAATGGGAGAAATTGGCCAAAACAAAGAGGTTACAGGGCCCATGCAAGTCCTAAATCCAGCAGTGCAGTCAAACTTTAAAGCTCCAAAATGATTTCCTTTGACTCCAGGTCTCCAGTAAGCTTAGGCTGATGCAAGGGGTGGGTTCCCATGGTATTGGGCAGCTACGCCCTTTGGCTTTGCAGGGTACAGCCTCCCTCCCAGCTGCTTTCATGGGCTGAGATTGTGTCTGCAGCTTTCCAGCAGCACAGTACAAACTGTCGGTGGATCTACCTTTCTGGGATCTGGAGGATGATGGCTCTCTTTCCACAGGTCCACTAGGCAGCACCCCACTTGGGACTCTTTGTGAGGGCTACAACCCCACATTTCCCTCCCACACTGCCCTAGCAGAGGTTCTCCATGAGGCCCCTGACCCTGCAGCAAACTTTTGCCTGGGCATCCAGGCTTTACCCTACATCTTCTGAAATCTAGGCAGAGGTTCCCAAACCTCAATTACTAACTTCTGTTCACCCTCAGGCTCAACACCACATGGAAGCTGCCAAGGCTTGGGCCTTCCACCCTCTGAAGCCACAGCCTGAGTTGTACATTGGCTCCTTTCAGCAATGGCTGGAGTGGCTGGGACACAGGTCACCAAGTCTCTAGGCTGCACACTTCATGGGGACCCTGGCCCCAGCCCACAAAAGCACTTTTTCCTCCTGGGCCTTCAGGCCTGTGATGGGAGGGGCTGCCGTGAAGGTATCTGGCATGGCCTGGAGACATTTTCCTCATGGTCTTCAGGGTTAACATTAGGCTCCTTGCTACTTATGCAAATTTCCGCAACTGGTTTCAATTTCTCCCCAGAAAATGGGATTTTCTTTTCTATCACATAGGCTGCAAAGTTTTCGAACTTATGTGCTTTTTCCCTTTTAAAATTGTATGCCTTTAACAGTACCAAAGCCATCTCTTGAAGGCTTTGCTGCTTAGAAATTTCTACTGCCAAATATACTAAATCATCTCTCTCAAGTTCAAAGTTCCACAAATCTCTAGGGCAGGGGCATAATGTCACCAGTCTCTTTGCTAAAACGTAACAAGAGTCACCTTTGCTTCAGTTCCCAACAAGTTCCTCATCTCCATATATGACCACCTCAGCCTGGATTTTATTGTCCATATTGCTATCAGCATTTTGGGCAAAGCCATTTAACAAGTCTCTAGGAAGTTCCAAATTTTCCCACATTTTCCTGTCTTCTTCTGAGCCCTTCAAACTGTTATAATCTCTGACTGTTACCCAGTTCCAAAGTCGTTTCCACATTTTCAGGTATCTTTTCAGCAACGCCCCACTCTACTGGTACCAATTTATTGTATTAGTCTGTTTTCATGCTGCTGTTTTCATGCTGCCGATACTGAGAGAAAAAGAGATTTAACTGGGTTCACAGTTCCACATGTCTGGGGAGGCCTGAGAATCATGGCAGAAGGGGAAAGGCACTTCTTAACATGGTGGCGGAAAGAGAAAATGAAGAAGAAGCAAAAGTGGAAACCCCTGATAAACCCATCAGGTCTCATAAGACTTAATCACTATCAAGAGAATAGCACAGGAAAGACTGGCTCCCATGATTCAATTACCTGCCCCTGGGTTCCTCCCACAATACGTGAGAATTTTGGGAAATACAATACAAGTTGAGATTTGGTGGGGACACAGCCAAACAATATCAGGGAGAAACTGATGAGAATGCTATTTGGTATCGTTACTTTGGTAGAATTTGGTAGGTTTTACAAAGTTGAAAGTACAATTGGCATATGACCTAAAACTCCTATTTCTAGGCATTACTCGTGCAACTAAAAACTTCTGCTTACCGCAAATCCTGCATGGCAATATTAATACTAGTTTTATGCAAAATCTAGTGAAACAATTCACATGTTCTTCAACTGGTGAATAGACAAAATTTGATAGATTCATCCAATAGAATACTTCTCAGCAATAGAAAGAAGTGTCCTATTGAGACATGCTAAAGCATCAGCCAGTCCATATTATACTGAGAGGCCAGACTAACAAAGGTATGTATTCTATGATTCCATTGATCCAACATTCTGTAAAAAGCAGAAGTGTAGTGATGAAAACAAAGATGCTATGTTTCTTGTGGTTAGGACAGGTATAAATATCGACTTCAAAGGAACACTAGGAGGGAATTTTCTGAGTTGAAAGAACACTTCTGTGTATTGATTGTAATGGTTCTGTTAAAACTCATATATTTGTACAGTGGAAAACAATTTTTTTCTGTTTGTAAATTTAAATATACATACACATATGTAAATTAACAATTGTGTTTAATAACCTTTTATGACAGAATATATTTTAATGTAAGTTAATCATTATAATATTCTGTCGGCTTAAGTACCTATATTTTATTTCTTCTTTTTAAGTCATGAATATGGAAGTACTATATACTTCTCTTTGTAAACCACAGATGTGATTTTGTTGGTCTTGAGATAAAGCCAAACAAGGTTTTTCCTTTTCCTTTTTCTTTTTTTTCTTCCATTTTCCTTCCTTCCTTCCTTCCTTCCTTCCTTGCCTCCCTCCCTGCTTTCTTTCTTTCTTTCTTTCTTTCTCTTCTTTCTTTTTCTTTTCCTATTTTAGATAAATCAGGTGCTTTCCCATAGATTAGCTTGCACCTAGCAGTAAAAGATAAGATTGAACAATTCAAGAAAATTATTAGGAACTAATTTTACATGCTCTTTTAAATTAGATTTTGGTTGTATATACAGTTTTATATTTTAGGGATTTTTATTTAAATTGTAAATTTTATGTACTGCCTTTTCTTTCAAAGAACAACAATGAAGACTATTGAAAATAACGTAAAAATGTATAAGATGATACAACTATCAAAAATAAATTTCTGACATATTGCTAAGTTATTGTGAACATCTAGTTACCATATAGTTATTTAAGAAATTATTTGAATTTTATCAATCAAATACATTTGACATTCAAATTTAACGATTATAAAAGTAATTAAAATATCCAACTTACTTCGGGTAGATCAAATATTTTTCTCATAATTGTTATGATCACAATATTTTACCTTTTTCCTTTTCTTAGATAATGCATTGTGTAACTTAGTGTGAGCTGACTAACGTGTACATAGTTCATTTATTAGAATATAATATGTTACATGGACTTCTAGGAATCATTTCTTTCCAAATGATGTAAAAATAAATAAAATATTTTAGATTTCTTCCCACAAAAATAGTAAAGAATTGTAATTGAAAAAATAAAGGAGCCCAAGTATTACTTTCAATGTACAAATAACCTTACTCCATTTCCCTTCTGTTAGATCAGCCCTTTTTCACTTTCCTGTTAATCCGTAGGGACAATACAAGGCCTCCATTGTGATTTAAGAAAAGTGTCTATGATTTGAGCACATTACTGCTTAGGTACTTTTTTTCAGCATTTATTTTCATTTTATATGTTTATGCATTTTTATGATAATTTTACCTTTTTGGATGACATTTTTTTCTTCCATCATGTGAGCAGGGCTTTTTAGTTATAAACAACAGAAACTGATTCTGGTTGACTTAAGCAAGGGACAATTTATTAAATGGTATAAGAAGCACATAGAATTTCCAAATGCCTGGAGAATTAGGCTAAACCAAGTGTGCAAGTGCTGAAAAAGTTGAGACTCTAATATCACAAAAACAAACAAGCAAAAAACACCGCAGAGTGTCATTGCAACAATTTTGTAAGGACAATGACCGTGCAAAGCACTGCACAGTAGACACCAGGACGATCTTTAGAAACTAGATGTCATTGCTATTATATGACCTCAAGAATAAATTACCTGCTCTCATCTCCTTTACTTCAATAACTCCTCATCGATGCCTCAACTCTTAACTTTTTATAGGACGTGCAAAGTCTAGGTAGTATGTGAGGAGTGGGGAGGTGGGGAGAACATTGGAGGTTTATGATGTATGAAGGAAGTGATTATCTGGCACTGTTAACCTCAAATCTGAGAGTTGTACTGTCTTCCACTAGATTCTTAACATGGAGACATCTCCACAGATAAAAAGAGCCTTTAAATACTAAACAGCTAAATAAAAGAAGTCACTTTTACCACTTTGGTGCCCAGCATCCCACAGTGCCCTTATTTCCAAATTTACACTTTTGCAGTAAGTTATTTGGGCTATCCTAAAAAAGTATTGCCTTAGAATGTAAGAACCTCCCCCTGAGGGAAAATAACCAATAGTTCTACCAGCTATTTTAACCAGGTTTAGGTCAATGAATCTCAAGTAGACTAAACACAAAGTGAACTGTAACTATATATATCATAGAGAAAATGCTGAAAGCCTAAGTTAAAAATAAAATCTTTTTTAAAAAATATAAAGCAGTTTTATTCATAATTGCCAAAACTTGGAAACAACCAATATGCCCTTCAGTAGGTGAATGGATAAACTTTGTTACATCCAGACTATGGAATTTATTCAGCACTCAAAAGAAGTGAGCTATCAAGCTATGTAAACACAAGGAGAAAAGTTAAATAAAGATTGCTAAGTAAAATATGCAAAACTGAAAAGGCCTCATACTGTATAATTTCAACTATATGGCATTCTAGAGAAAACAAAACTATGCAGACAGTAAAATGATCAGTGGTTGCCAGGGTTTAGGAGGGAGGGAGGGATTAATTGGCTGAGCACAAAGGATTCTGGGGAAAATAAACCTATTCTGTATGATCCTGTAATGATGGATACATGTCACTATACATTTGTCCAAACCCATAGAATGTATAACACCAAGAGTGAACCCTAGTGCAAACTATGCATTGTGGGTGTCAATGTTGGTTCACCAACTGTAACAAGCGTACCACTCTGTTGTGGGATTTTGATAGTGGGGGAAGCTGTGAGTGTGAGTGGTAGGTATTTGAGAACTCTACGTACTTTCTTCTCAATTTTTCTGTGACTGTAAAACTGCTCTAAAAAAGCATGTGTATGTGTGCATGTGCATGTGCCTGTGTGCGTGTGTATGCGTGTGTGTGTGTGTGTGTCTGCCAGGTTGCAGCTCTGCTTTAATCTGTATCTTTTCGCCTTTATTTTGTTGTTAATATGACCTCTATTTTTTTGATATTTTCATTTGTTTCCTCCTCTTCTTTCTTGCTCACGGCCAATCCATTTTTAATCATCTTTTGTTGTTTTCTTATTTCTTCCTTGATCCTTTTGTTTCTGCCATAGGTTCCTGATTCATAGAAGCTATGTGTACCACCCATTTCTTTGCACCTGTGGAGGAATGCATGGTACGATTGCCCTCTGTTCCACTGCAACATTTTTCTGCTGTGTGCCCTTCATCTGCCTTTTTTTTTTTTGATCTTGTATTTTTTTTTCTTGCAGTACTTCTGAGAAAATCTTGAAAACATTAAGAGGTAACTGGTAATAATAGAATTATCTCTTTTCAAAGCAATACCATGTGTTGCTAGAAGTCCTTCCGTTAATATTATCTGTATTTCCACAACTTTCAACTCCAACTAGCAAAATCTTTCAAATTCTAATCACTGTCCTGTTGAAATACTTTTATGCAGTTATTCCTAGTGGCAATATTTCAATTAATTATGGATTTTAGTTTTAACAAACAGAAGTTGAATCTGCCAAATAAAGCAGAAAGATTATTTATTTAGAAAAAAAAATGAAGCTGAAAAGATCTCAAGCAAGGTAAAAAAAATGGGTTTCAATTTTTGAAAGGGTTTCAATTAATAAAGGATCAGAGATCAAATTTCAATCAAAATCTTATCACAGAAGATGTAGGCTAAATAAAATACTATCCTGTTTACTGCTGCTAGAACTAGCACCATGCACACCCTGTCACTGACATAGGAGGGCCAGTTGGTAAAGCTTCCCCTAGGAATAGTATGCTACTGCTATTACTCAGACTCATTCTGCACTGTGCCTGTTTCTTTAATTCACGAGACTATATAATATAATTTGTTAATAGCATCCAGTGCTAAGAAAGTGTTACACATTCATGCAACCAGGAGTCTGCTAAATTGCAGATAGACAAACACATGCATACAGAGAGGGCTTATAGCTTCAATACTAAAATTTCAGTCTTGGATCAAGAATAAACATGTAAACAAACAAATGAACAAACCTACTGGTCCAGATATCAAAAAAAGTTGTTTGTTTGTTTGTTTGTATTTTTGGTGAGCACAAACTTCTTAACTGATTAGAGCCCAAAATGGACAGAGAAACAAACAAACAGGGAAAGACTTACAAACCAGATTCTCTCTTTTTTCTCATCCAACAGAGAATAGATACCTAAAAGCTATTAATCAATTTTCAAAGATCATCAAATAGTAACATGTAAAACGAAATTACCAGTTACTTCTGTCTGCAGTAAATGGCTATAAACATACCAGTTCTAAAAACAAAAATGCAAAATTAGTAGGGAAAAAACAGAATTAGGGAAACAGAGTCAGCAAACTTCTCTTGATTCTTTGGATTCTCCTCTGGGCCCCAAGGAAAGACTCACCTGGACTTAAACTATTTATAAGGTGCACATTTTTAATAATAAATTTGACCTGGTTCTGTTAGGTGATTCCGTTGAGTATTGCAGCAGGAAGCCTCCAAAACTGTTCAAAGATAATATTAATAAAAATGCAAAATCATGATTCTCATAAGGATATACAAATAAATATATGTTATAGATTTTCTTTAACCATAATCAGGGAACCAGGCAAATATTTTAACAGGTTCAAATTAGAATTTAAAAAGACCCACTTTTGTAACCGGAATATTAAAATAAATGTAAAAATAAAGACAGATTCTTCCATAGTGGGGGAAATCAGTCATTTGACTCTCTACCAGACAAGACAGAATTTCCATAGAAAATAACGGTGAAACCCTGTCTCTATTAAAAATACAAAAAGTTAGCCGGACGTGGTGGCAGTCGCCTGTAGTCCCAGCTACTCAGGAGGCTGAGGCAGGAGAATGTCGTGAATCCGGGAGGCGGAGCTTGCAGTGAGCCAAGATCACCCCACTGCACTCCAGCCCGAGTGAAAGAGCGAGACTCCATCTAAAAAAAAAAAAAAAAAAAAAAAGAAAATAATTTGTTTATAAGCAACAAATGTTTTGCATCACTATCAGATATCCATAATTCATGGAGTTCTAAAATAGCTCCAATAAAATTAGTTATATAACAAGGAGTTAGACACACTATAGACAACTTATAGTTTTACACCGAAGCAAGCATTTTTTTCTACAAGTGAATTCCTTGTAAAACATATGGTGATATTATAATGCTCTATTTTCCTATTTCTCTATCTTTTGGTGATTATAGTTCTTATCATTCCATAGAAATACGTCTTTCTGTTAGCATTTCTTGAGGTGTAATTTTTCAAAATCATAAGTTTACATCCAACAAATAAATGAGAACAACTTGACAGATTCACCTCTATTTCAGTATGTTTAAATGCATTTAAATTAAATGTATATTTTTTCATTATGAGCCTTCCATATTACATGTAAGCTGAACTAAATTGTCTAATATACTTTAACCTTCTAAAACTCTGTAAGCAAATATTTCTTTAGGAACCACATCAAGAGCTATATTTTTACAGCAACGAAAACTATCAAAACTGAACAGCCTAATGAGTATTCTAAGTTTATAAAATAATTAAACAAAAAATTTCTTCATTTTTGTATGCCTTTAAAATACCAGAAAAAGTCAAAATGGAAAATCAGATAAAATATAAAAATCACATACTAGTTTTATACTAGTTTAAATGTGATATTGTTTTTTTCATTAGGACAATTTTCATCAAGATAATAAATTGCTATCTTATAACTTGGGATTTACACAAATTTGCTCAACATGTAACCCAGATGCTTGACTTCTAAGAGCACTTTTAAAAATTATTGTTATGCATTTGATCATTAGAATGAAAATATAATTTACGTGTTTAAGTCTAAAGACAGTATATTAATAGATGTATATTTTGTTGTTTCAGATTAATGTAGTTATATTAAGTGCTAAATTGAATTATAATGCTAGCTGAGTTTTGGCATCGTGAATTACTATTTTTTCTAAACATATTGTTTTATAATGGCATCTGGTAGAGAAACTCTATGAAGTGTTAACAGAAATAACAGTCTCATCTATCTAAACAAAACAAAACAAAACAAAACAAAACAAAAAAAACTGAAGGCTGTAACTTACCATGTAAAGAGACTTGCCTTTAACTTCTGTTTTTTGGATCAGTAGAAAGCAATGATAGTTAGCTTTCCTTGGGCAGAAAATGCTATATACATTGTTGTGATTTTCAAATTGGTGTTTCCTCTCATTTGTCTTACCACTTGTCCAGTGGTTTGTTTCAGTTGTTAGATGGAAAAAGGTCTGATTAAATCCACTGACTCTAAGATGTGAATATATGGGAATGCCAACTATTCAGGGACATTCAGAAATGAATGGCTGCTAACATAAATAAAAATCTCCATAATATGATTTATATCATTTTTTCACATATATGGGAGGGTTCTGACCAGGAGCAGCAAACTAGTTTCTATGTCTGTCCTGCCACTGACTAGTCACAGACATTTGGTGCGTCACTCAACATATGTTTCCTTATAGATAAAGTGGAAATTATTTTGATATCATAGGGTTCTTGTGAATATTAAATGGTATACCGTGGTACTTTCCAGGATTTCTTAAAAATAATTAGCTGCAAGTCAGACACAGAAAAATACTACATAATGCCACTTATATGATGAACCTAAAATAGTCTAACTCATAGAAGCAGAAGGTGAAATGGGATTGCCAGTGGCTAGAGGAAGGGGGGAAATGGGG
Organism: Pongo abelii; assembly: GCF_028885655.2. NCBI lineage: Eukaryota > Metazoa > Chordata > Mammalia > Primates > Hominidae > Pongo > Pongo abelii. Next base: position 44,827,542 of record NC_072000.2, on the reverse strand, counting down.
AAGCCTTAGTCAAAGGGTACAAAGTTTCAGTTACACAACGAGTAAGTCCCAGATATCTACTTTGCAGCATAGTGTCCATAGTGAACAATCCTGTATATGTGCTTACATATTTCTTTAAAAGGTAGATCTTAAGTGTTCTAACCACACACACAAAAAATATGAATAATAATAAGGTGGGAGGAAACTGTTGGAGGTGATGGATAGGTGTACGGCATAGATTGTGGTGATAGTTTCATGAGATGAATTGTCTCCAGATTCATCAAGTTCTATACATTAAGTATTTACAGGTTTCTGTGTGCCAATCGTACTACAATAATATGGTTTCACAATAAATAAAATGAATTTTAAAAAACAACTAGCCAAAGAACATAGCCTTTAAACTATTATATAAAAATCTTAGAACATCAGTCGATATTTTACAAAGATTATTCAGTTTTGGTTCAGCAAAAGTCTTCTAGAAAGGGTCAGATAGTAAATATTTTATGCTTTGCAGGTCATACAGTCTCTGTTGTAGCTACTCAAGTCTGCCATTGTAGAGTGAAACCAGTCATAGACAATAAGCAAATACATGAGTGTGACTGTGTTCTAATAAAATCAAAATGTGAATATCATAGAAATCTCATTTGTCATGAAATATAATTGACAATTATCAAGTTATTAATTTGTAGTTATTTAAAATTCTTAACATATGGGCCATATCTTAAAAAGGCGGTATGCTGAATTTTGGTGGGGGTTCCATCATTGCTCCTATTCAGCTTCTCTCTCTCTGGTCAAAGAAACCCTCTCTTCTTAATCCCTAGGAAACTTCTTAGAAAATGATTTAAAGGTACCTGATACAATATATCTGAAAAAGCCTTGTACAAAACAGTAGAAAACTATTCAGTGTTTCATCAGATTATTACAAAAATAAAATAAATAACATATATTAAAATAATATTTTAGGTTTCTAAATTGCTTTATGAGCTCGATGAGAGAAAAGACTAAACCATATCTATCTTTATAATTCTACTACCTAAGTAGAATAACAAGTACTAAGAGAGTACTTGTTATTCAATCAGTTAAAATTTTAAAAGTGTGTTAATTAATGTATCTAATATCTGACAATATATCCACTTGAAATTAGGCTGGTTTAATTTATTATAGTCATTATGATTTATCAATATGGTAAACTATGCTTACAATTCGCAAAATGTAAGAGGATTCAAACTAGGAGCATGCACAAGTAAAAGGGACTGGACTTCTGTCATCATGGGTTTTTATTCTGCACATCCTTTTATGACCTTCAGTGGGTCATTAGACCTCTTTTAGCTTCTGGTAGTCCAGGAGACTAGATGCTGCCTAATGTCTCTTTTTAATATAAAGTCTTTTTCTGATGGCTTGGAATATTTATCATTAGATATTATAAATGAATCTCCTTGAAAAGGACCTTCATTTCCCTTGTTAGCTTTATCCCTAGATATTTAATAATCTTTGTGGCAATTGTGAATGGGAATAAATTCATGATTTGGCTCTCTGCTTGTCTGTCGTTGATGTGTAGGAATGCTTATGATTTTTGCACATTGATTTTGTATCCTGAGACTTTACTGAAGCAGCTTATCAGCTTAAGAAGCTTTTGGGCTATGTTGATGGAGTTTTCTAGATATAGGATACTGTCATCTGCACTGCTCAAGGAAATTAGAGAGGACACAAGCAGATGGAAAAACATTCCATGCTCATGGATAGGAACAATTAATATTGGAAAAATAGCCACACAATCCAAAGCAACTTATGGATTAAATGCTATTTCCATTAAACTACCATGCACATTCTTCAAAAAATTAAAAAAAAAACTATTTTAAAATTCATGTGAAATCAAAAAGAGCTCTCATAGCCAAGACAATCCTAAGAAAAAGAACAAATCTGAAGGCATCATTCTACGTGACTTCATACTATACTACAAGGCTACAATAACTGAAACAGCATGGTACTGGTACAAAAACAGACACGTGGAAAATGGAACAGAATAAGAACTTAGAAATAAAACCGCCTGTCTACAACCATCTGATCTTCGACAAACCTGACAAAAACAAGCAACGGGGAAAGGACTCCCTGTTTAATAAATGGTGCTGAGAGAAATGGCTAGCCACATGCAGAAAACTGAAACTGGACCCCCTCCTTACACCTTAATAAAAAATTAACTCAAGATGGATCAAAGACTTAAATGTAAAACCCCAAACTATAAAAACTCTAGAAGAAAATCTAGGCAATACCATTCAGGACATAGGCAAGAGCAAATATTTTATGATGAAATTGCCAAAAGCAATGGCAACAAAAGCAAAAATTAACAACTGAGATCTGATTAAACTGAAGAGCTTCTGCACAGCAAATAAAACTATCATCAGAGTGAAAAGACAACCTATGGAATGAGAGAAAATTTTTGCAATCTATCCATCTGACAAAGGTCCAATATCCAGAATCTACAAGAAACTTAAGGAAATTTACAAGAAAAAAAAACAAACAACCTCATTAAATATTGGGCCAAGGATATGAACAGACATTTCTCAAAAAAGACATACATGCAGCCAACAAACATATGAAAAAAAGCTCAACTTCACTGACCATTAGAGAAATGCAAATCAAAACTACAGTGAGATACCATCTCACAGCAGCCAAAATGGTGATTACTAAAAAGTCAAGAAACAACAGATACTGGCAGGGTTGCAAATAAATAACAACGCTTTTACACTCTTGGTGGGAATGTAAATTAGTTTAACGATTATGGAAGATAGTGTGGGGATTCCTCAAAGATTTAGAACCAGAAATACCATTTGATCCAGCAAACCCATGACTGAGTATATACCCAAAGGAATATAAATCATTCTACTATAAAGATACATGCACATGTATGTTCATTGCAGCACTATTCACAATAGCAAAGACATGGAATCAACCCAAATGCCCATCAGTGATAGACTGGATAAAGAAAATGTGGTACATATACACCATGGAATACTATGCAGCCACAGAAAGGAGTGAGATCATGTCCTTGCAAAGGACATGATGAAGCTGGAAGCTTTATCCTCACCAAACTAACACAGGAACAGAAAACCAAACACCACATGTTCTCGCTTATAAGTGAAGCTGAACAATGAGAACACATGGACACAGGGAGGGGAACAAGACACACTGGGGCCTGTCAGGAGAGGCCCAGGGGCAGGAACAGGGAAAAGAGCTAATGCATACTGAGCTTAATACTTAGATGATGGATTGTTAGGTGCAACAAACTACCATAGCACACGTTTACCTGTGTAACAAACCTGCACATCGTGCACATGCAGCCACCACACCTGGCTAATTTTTGTATTTTTAGTAGAGATGGGATTTCATCATGTTGGCCAGGCTGATCTAGAACTCCTGACCTCATGTGATCCACCCACCTTGGCCTCCCAAAATGCTGGGATTACAGGAGTGAACCACTGAGCCTGGCCAATTTTTATATCATTGTTAATACATGCTAAAACCTTCCTTTGGTTTGTCTTAGCACAGAATCTATGCCACAATACTGTGTCTAATTTCAACGTGAACCCAAGTACATTTAAAATGGATATGTAACAGATTCAGAGAAAGAAGTGCTTTCACACAAGATAAGTAATATGGACAAACACAGTATCTACCCTCTGTGAAGGGAGGCCAGGCCCACTGTGCTTCACATTCCTAAGTGGGCATCAGTGCAGTTAAGTGGTGATCTCAGTGTCTACCTCCATGTGGCATCAACAAAATAGTCAATGTGTGATACAAGTTGGGGTAGTAGACACTCTGTTTTCCTTCTCCTCTGATGTCAGTGGAGCCTAATGAAGAGCTGAACTTCCCACCTCCACCACATTAAGAAGAAAGAAATAGGTGGTTGGAGGTGAGGTAGTTGATATTCTGCTTCCTCCGTGTCACTAGGCCCCAGCAGGGAGCCGACCTTCTGCCCTCATTTATGCAACAACAGAATGATCTAAGTCAGCCCTCCACTTTTCCCAACCCTAGTAGCACTTGGGTCCAAAGAAAAACGCATCATATAATTCCTTTCAGAGACAAGTTGGTGCCATACTTTTGCTGAGAAGCTATCGGTAGGGCTGAACTTCCACTCTACCTGTCTGCAGTACAGGCAGTGTAAAGTTTTATTCCACTTTTGCTGAGACCCAATGGTACACTAAATATACATACATACCCAAACTGCCTTCACACTACAACTCAACAAGAAAATGGGCTAATAAAAACAAAGAAAGATTAGGATTCAGAGTCTCATAAAATAATAGCCTAATCATCGAGACTATAATGAAAAACCACGCATCATACTAAGAACCAGATAAATTATAACATGAATGAGAAAAGACAATCAATGGATGCCAACACCAAGATGAAGCAGATTCGGGAATTATTTCACAAGGACTTTCAAACTGCCATTGTAAAATAGATTCTGTAAACCATAGAGCTGAAAAGTGCAATATCTGAAACGAAAAATTCACTAGATGTGCTCAATAGTAGAGATGACAGAGAATGGAATTTTCGTTCTTGAGGACAGAACAATAGAATTTAAACAATCTGAAAACAGAAAGAAAGTAAACTGAAAAAATCAGAGTCTTAGGGACCTGTAGGACAATAACTAAAGAGCTAACATTTATATAATTGAAGTCTTAGAAGGAAAAGAAAGAATGAGATTTTAAAAAGTATCCAAAAAACAATAAATAAAAATTTTCCAAATTGGTTTAAAGACATAATGTACAGGTTCAAGAAGCTGGATAAACACTAAATACATAAATTCAAAATAATTCGTGCTGAAACACATTATATTGAACTTCTGAATACTAAAGAAGAAAAAACTGCTGAAAGAAACCACAGATAAAAAACACATACTTGTAGGAAGACAGAAATTAAAATGACAGTTGATTTCTCATGTGATACAATGGAGACCAGAGGAAGTGATCCAATATTTTTCAAATACTGAATCATGAATTCCATATTCAGCAAAATTACCCTTCAGAACTGAATGACAAAATAAAGACAGTTTCAGAAGAATGAAGACTAAGAGAAAGGGAGAGACTTCTGTGGCGTTATAAATGGTAAAAGAAGGATCTTAGTAGGGATGTTATAATTCTGTATAGTCACTGCATCTACTTCAATGTCCTGATTATGATATTTTACTATAGTTTTATAAGATGTTTCTTTTAAAGTGGACAAAGGGTGCATAAAATTGCTGTGTTACATATTTATTATACTTGCATGTGAATCTACTATTATCTCAAAATAAAATGTTTAATTTATAAAACTGACTTTCTCACTTCCTCTGTAACAAGATTGATGCTAAATTAAATATTTCACCTGAGGCTTTTAGAATATCATAGATAATGGTGGGGTAGCTCACCATATAGAAGGGTCCAAGTAGGTACTTGAGAGTTAATGAAACCTCTTAAACCTTTACAGCCAAACAAGGGAATAAAATACAAGGTGTGGAAACATTTTAAGAATTCTTTTGGAAAGAACTGCTCTATGAACTAAATTCCCTCTCTTCACTTAAGTCAAGAGAGGAGGTATTTTTAGAGCTTGCTCTATTTATCCCATAGTAAGAATTAGTCCTAATTAAAAACAGCAACAATAATAATAACAAATAAAGTTTGAAGAATTTCAGGGGAAAAGAGAGGAAATAATCTTCAGAAGTGTCACTCAGTTTGTCAGAAAGAGTTTGTGACAGAGATTGGCACATGTACTTTGGTCACTACTAATTTATTTAACAAATGTTTGAATATTAAGTGGGCAAAACATTTTAATGTTATATGCTCAAATATATACAGTGCTATCTTCTTGGTGGTGTGATTTGGGATGTGGTTATTCTTTTTATTTGCTTAAAGTCAATACAAAGGAAAATGACAAAGAGCAAGGTATTAAACACAAAGTAAACTCCAGGCATGTCAGAAATGCTCCCTGAAACGCAATACGTTTTCTTCCAATGCATGAGACTAGTTCTCACAGAAACTTTAGTGAATTTTAAAAGCACAACTCATTTTTAATTTTTATGGAATTTTATGTCTTCTAATCTAATATGACCACGATGAGAATAGGAAAAAATAAAAAGATGGTTAATTGGCACATGGTTCTAAAAATAGGAAGTAAATTCAAAATTTTGTTAGCCTTTAATCCAAATATGGAATAATATTTTTATCCTACTTGTGGTTACCCAATCATGAAAAGGGGATCTAAATTATTGGTTGTTTACCTCCACTTCTGCCTTCAAAAAAGAAGTCATAGGGGAAATATAAAAAATGATGCACATTCAACTTCTCTAAGTTATTATTATCATTATCATATAATTATATATGATGATATATGATATATATGATGATATCTAAATATATATATCTAAATATGTATATGTATATATATATATATATATATATATATATGTAAGGTTATTGAATGAGTGACCCTTTCAAACAGGTAAGAGTAACTCTGGCATGGGAACCATGTGTCAGTGTACAGGAAAACTCACATGATAACCATGGAACATTTTTCTGAACTATTAATTTAAATTAGTGAAATTAATTAGAACATCAGTTAGGTATTTTTCATGGTAGATTGACTACTTCTACAATGTTACGAGTTCACAAGCTGTGATGCATGATATTGCAAAGTTCAGGTAGCTCGTAAAGGGCTGCTCTTATATGGAAATTGAATTTGTAAATTAAGTGCAATTCTGTCCACTGAAGAATATTTTAATTCAGCCCTCAATTATTTATGAGGCATGCACCTCTTTTCAGGAGGCATCAGTTTAAATAACTAGGTAATGCTCAGGATTAACAATTATGGAGCCCTTTCAATAAGACAATATTGAATAAGCACTCATGGGTACTCAAATATAATTTTGAACTGTAATAATTACTCACTATTGCTTTAATAAAATTTCATATGCATTCTGCACCCAAAAGATTTGCTCAGCTTTGTTATTTTACTCTTTTGCTGAACCTGGAATATTAGTTTTAAATTCTCTCATGTCACAGCAATTCTATTATTTTCTGGAAACCAAATCTGTCAGAGGACTCAAACATCCCAATTAAAGAAGGTGAAAAGAAATCTAGAAGAACAAATATTAGAAAAAATAATATCTGTTGACTGATAAGCAAAGACAAAAATTGTAGATTTAAAACATGTGTCGCCATTATAAAAGCAGCCCTTTCTTCCCTGAAGACAGTGGATTGGAAAGGTTTTTGAAGCATAACTCCTAGATTCTCACTTAAACTCTTATCCAAGAAATGTGTCCGCAAAGCTAGCTGAACTCATCTTCAAGAACTGCTCACTGCAGAGTCAGATTTTATGTGCATTAAGTCAATTCCAGTTACTAGAGACAGTATGTACTGGATTTTCAGCTCTCTAAAATCCAGGTTTACACAGTTAGGTTTCTCCACTGGCTGAAACTTAAGGATCAAAGTTTTAAATTTAAAAGTTTAGGTTAACCGGAGTAAAAAGGGAAAAGTTTATAAAAAAAATCATAATCATCTTATACTACCAAATAGCATGTTTGTCATTTGGTAAATCATCAAAGCAAAATAAGTCCTATTTAAATCACACCACTGACAGAGATATTCAATGTGATTTTGAATATCCTTGTTTTTGTAAAATAGCAGATAAGCAACAAATTTCTTAATGCTTACAAACAAGCAAAAACCAAGAGAACAAGCAGAATTGGCAATTGACATGAAGTAAATAAGAAGAAAGAAATATACCTGGTAAGGTATATTTATTAATTATCGAATTGATTTTTATTAAAAAATGATGTTTAGAACATAAAAAATGAAGGTCTGTGGGAGGCAAGATATAGATTTTATATCTTACAAGGATCTGAAGGGAAGAAACAACTGGGTATGTGATTTAAAGGTAGATTAGTTGAAAGACAGATGCTATCATGAACTTGCATAATAAATACTGGATAAAGCAGGAATATGCAAAGAGGGCTGCTGAGCCCCTGGCATGGCCAGAACTAGGAGGCTAGGAGACCAGTGGGAGCTGAGTCAATTATAGATAAGGCCGAATAATACAATTCTTGGATGCAGAGGCCATTCCTTCTATCATTTTTTTTGCTCAAGAGGCAAGAAGCCAAGAAATCCCACTGGGCCTTGAGTTTTTTAGGATTCTAATTCACAGAACCAAATACCAACAGGACCCTTAGTAAATCCTAATGTAGGATGACTGAGGGTCCTTGAAATTCAGATCGGCACATCATCCCTTATCCACAGATTACTTTGGCTGGTAATAGAAAAAAATTAAAAATATTAAACATAAAATTAAACAAAAATGTAAAACAGAGAAATTCAAAGAAAATTTTGGACTTCAGATATATTTAACATAGTAAATATAGTAAATGGTAAATGTGCTATAACAATAAGTGCCATGTTCAGCATGGCAGGAGAGTGGCAGAGCTGAAGAAAAATTTCTGGAAATAAAACTAAAGCACTTTAAATTTTATAGGCATATATTAAAATTAAATTGCATATATAAGAAAATAGAAGATTAAAAGAAACTGTAAAATAAAGGTGGTTTGGAGAGTGTTTTAGTGTTATAACAAGTGTTAATGTTAGATGTTCTATTATTATATCTAGATTTAAAATATTTTAGAATATTGCTTTATTTATCTTTTTATATAGAAGCAAATGGCTTTATATGTTTACATGTTTATATGTTTACATGTTTATATGTTTTGTATTTGAATAGTAAAACAGGCCAGGTGCAGTGGCTAATGCCTGTAATACCAAAATTTTGGGAGGCTGAGGTAGGAGAATCACCTGAACCCAGGAGTTCAAGACCAGCCTGGGCAATACAATGAGACTACAGCTGCACAAAAAAAAAAAAAAAAAAAAAGGAAAAGAGCTTGCTGGTGAAAAAAAAAGCATATGACAAAATTACTCTGACTCTATTTACATATGTATTTAGCATTATACCCATATATGTTAAATTACCAGAAATCACCATTTTGGATATAAATATAAATTGTATACAATTTATATTTATATAATGACTATCTAGCAAGCTAAATAAATTAAAAATATACTATATATTTGTATTCAAATCATCAGAATGCCTTTTGGTTCCATAGATGTATGTGTCTAATTCCGTGTAGATTTGGGAATTTAGAATTATTGGTGGATAGCAAGTGATATCTTGTTTTGTTTTGTATGAATGCCTTTGAATAGAATTATTAAATCCTTTCACTGTCTTTCTCTGTTCTCCTGGCCCCAACAAGCTGGCTCTTGGAACTTTTGGCACAGATTTTGACCTGCTACTGACACTCTATGGGTCTAGTCCTTACATGGCTTTAATAGCAGCATTTTATCCCTTTACTGGTTTAGGCCCAGGATTGTTGACAGTCTCCTACCGTTGATAGTCTCTGAGTGACTTGATATTTCTTGATTGTTTCCTTAAACATTACATGACTATGAATATAGTCCTTTAGGTAATTTTCTTTGATATGCATTTGTGTACCCATTCTTCTGTATATGTATTCATTGACTATTTATTTGTATTGATTTCTATAATGCTTATAATATTCTTGGCCCACAATTTGTTAAAACCTGACAAATTACCTTTATTAATATGTTTATTGTTTTTCTTTTCTCAAGTTGTTATTTGTATTACAAACTTATTTATACTTGGGCTTTTTTGTTTTTTCTTATTTTGTGTTTGTTTTGTTATTCGGTTTACAGTTTTCTATAATTGTATAGATCATGTATATTTATTAAATTTATTTTGGTAAATGAGATTGTTTCCTACTCCCTAGAAGCACACTGCAACCAGTTGTCCTCAAATAACTTATTGAAGAATTTAGTTTTCTTATAATCTCTAAATTCTTCCTATATAACATATTAACATTTCTGTATATATTGTTTATTTTCATTCAAAAATGTATTACATTTACCATAACTTTTAAGTAGTTATTTTATGTCAAAGACTGTAGAAATTTTGGGAACTTAACATTACTTGTTAGGCAACACGTTAACTTGCTACAATTTCATAAATGTTGGTGGAACTGCAAGAATCCTGGGACAGAGCAAAAGGAGCTCAATGCTTGCCAGATCTCCTTGATAAAGGTCCCAAGCAGTTGAATTGGAGATGCCCAGGCAGTTGTTTTGCATGCAGTGGGTTTGCTTTACAGCTGAAAAACTCCATGCATAACCCTGAACCTTTTATAAATGGCTGGAGGAGGACATTTTCTGTATTATATTGGGTGGTGAACAAATATGATCTGTCCTCCAGAGGGAAATACTATGTCAATCTTCCAAAGCTGTTTGCTATAAACTCTTGAAAACAGAATCAGAAAAAAAACATAGCCAATATCCTGGAAGCAAGATGTGCAGAAATTCAAAAGACCCATGTGAAATCATCTACCAACATTTAAAAAAAATAAGAAAATAACTGATTTTGATAGAGGTATTTTGTCATTAACCAGACTATAAATATTTTAATTGATTTACTCTTTTTTCATAATTAATTGTGTTAGAAATTTTATATAGACAAATCATTCAAACATACTGATATTTTTGCTTCTTATTTCAAAATCTATACAGTTTCTTTTCACTTTTCTTGTCCAAAGACAGTACTCAGAATTTCCAGAAAAAGTTTTCAGAATTCTATTGATAATTAAAATTACATTTACACCCCTCACTTTAATCAGAATACAACTAGATTTTCCCTATTAAGCGTGGTTGCTGTTTGGTGATATATACCTGAAAACACACAAACACACACATACACACATTCATTTATCAGACTGGGACATTCAGCTCCACTCATTACTTTACAAAAAGTTTTAGTGGGTTCTTGGCCAAAGTTCAGGAGAAATATTTCTTCTTGCCAGGATCTAAATGATTTGTTTTATTTTTTAACACAAGTAATGTCAAAAGAATTTCTTACCTTCAAACAAGTATTTCTTTATCATAAGAAATATCTCTAAAAACTCACTATAGTGTTAGAAAATAAGACTGAAAAATAGTAACAGTAAGAGAGTGTAGTCTATTTTTGTTGACACACGCTTCCATTTCTAAGATATCTGTTGATAGCCTGATGTGGACCTGTAGAGCATGGGGACTCTCACATTTCCTTTATCTCCCAACCCACATCTTAGTTTGTTAGTTAAGTCATTATTTTTTACTGACATTGTTTATGGCATGTCATACTCATATAATCATAAGTGACAAAAATATTGAGTTTATATACATATGCAGATCATGTAAATCCGTGCTCACAATCAGTCGTTTTCTCCCCTAGATTCTTTCTTTCAATTTTCTATTATTACTCATTCATTATCTGGCTCAACATAATTGCTAAATGGTTATATCATTCTTAAGAGGCGTAAATACGTAAATACACACACACATATATATATACATATACGCACATATATACATATATATACATATATGCAGTCTTTCAGAACTGTATATGTGTGTGTGAGTGTGTATATATATATATACACAATCTTTCAGAACTGTATATGTGCATATATATATACAGTTTTGTATAAATATATACAAAATATATACAAAATATATTTGTATATATACACAGTTCTGAAAGAAATATATATATTTCAGAACTGTATAAACATGGATACAGAAGTTTCTGGCATCGGTTACTATTACAGAGAGACACTAAGGTGAATCTGATTTTCCTCCTTGGTAAGATTTGCCTTTTTTCTGTCAAAATGTTGATTATTATTTTAAAATTTATACCTGATTTTCCACAACGTAAAAAGCTTTAGTTATTCTTTCTTTATTTCCTTAACATTCAGTTTGCTTTTTCAATGGAAATGTTTATTCCTTTTTTCTTTTTTCTTTTTATTTTTTGGAATTTATAGGTATTTTTATTCAAGTAAGCCATTTTTACAGCAAATTTCTGAATACTTTTCAGGTCTAATTTTTTCATTCTCCAGAGGTGTTGACAAAAATTTTATTGACTCATGTTTGTCTTCTCACCATATGAAGTATTTTCTCAGAGTTTTGTTTAATATTTTTACCTATTTATAAAATCAATTTTTTTCTCCTTGATTTTTACATTTTTAATCTATTTGGTCAGTTTGGGGAAAGTTTTCTTGTTATTATTCGTATATTTATTTGTTGTGATTTCTGTTTGTTTGTGTTTGTTGTTGTTTGTTGAGAAAGGATCTCACTCTGTCACCCGGGCTGGAGTGTAGTGGTGCAATCTTAGTTCACTGTAGCCACAATCTCTCAGGCTCAGTTACTCCTTCCACCTTAGCTTCCCAAGTAGCTGGGACTACAGGCGTGTGCCACCATGCCTGGAGAATTTTTTTTTTTTTTTTTTGTATTTTTTGTAGAGATAGCATCTCACTACATTGCCCAGGCTGATGTAAAACTCCCAGGCTCCAGTGATCCTCCCTTCTCAGCCTTCCCAATTGCTGGGATTACAGGCATGACTACTGCCACTGGCCTTGCTGTGAAATATTTTTTTAAATCTCTGTTAGTCATTTTCTTCTCAGCCATACTTATTGTGTTCTGTATTAAGGATAATGGTTTTTCATAAAAATATTTTCCAAAATACAGTTGCATCTCACTATCTAAATATTTCAAGCAAGGGCTTTACTTACTGTTTCTAAGTGCTGTAAAGTTTATTGAAAATTGCATCATGTAGAGTGTTAATTTTGGGAAAGTACATATTTTTACCTATTTATAAAATCAATTTTGTGTTCTCCTTGATTTTTACATTTTTAATCTATTTAGTAAGTTTGGGAAACTTTTCTTGTTATTGTTTTTTAACCTATGCTTAGTTTGCTACATTTTCTCTAATAACAAAAGTAACATAATTATTGAAGACATATCAATAATGGTATTGTGCTTTAAACAGAATGCAGTAAAAGTGAAATGCTGACTTCACGTTGCTTCTTGTGTTTTCATCTTTAAGTAAATATTCCAGTTCAGCGTCAGTGGAGTACATTGCAGTGAGTGAGTGCATGCATTTAAAGTTATAGATAAACTTTTTATGTAAAAATATTAATACACTTATATATACTGTCCTAATGAACATCTCTCCAAAAATGTTGTTTTCTTGTTACTAAAAACCAAATAATAATGATACATTTACATAAGGAACTACAACTGATTTGTTGTAAGCACTCTGTCTTCAGATATTAAACCAGCTACCAAGAATATCATATTTGAATATATATAACGTTTTCACAGTTCAATTCAATGGGAAATTTTTTCCATTAGAATGTGAATATCTTTTGAAAAATGTCAAATTGCTTAAATAAAAACAGTGAGTGTGAAGAAGAAATTTGTGAGAAATAAATAAGGGATAATTTTGCAGTAATAAATTTAAATTCTTGAGAAAATATCTAGTTATAATGATTGCTCATAAGATTCAGAAGAAATTTTTGTTCAATTTCCTCATCTATGTCACCATTTATAAATAATGTTTACAATAACTTTTCCTAAGGATAACATTTGATGTTTTCTTGAAAAATAAATGCTAATTATGAAAACAATAAGATTAGGATTTACAGCATTAACTGAAATATCACAATATTCAAACTAGGACTGAAGGAAGTTGAATATTAATATAAAAATTTAGTGAAACATTTTAGCATCAGAACTAAGTAGTAAGTTTTACATTTCTGTTTTTTCTTTACATTTCTTAATTTTATTCCTACTCATATCTCTTTGGTTATACAGAAAAAAATGACCTAAGTATAAAACTGGTTAAATTTCTCCCAACATTTGTATCTATATGCAATTAGAATGAATCTTTGAATATGTAGGGAATCTGCATATAGTAAAATAACAAATCTTTAAAGTAGTTTTTGCAATAGAAATCAAATTTTCTGAGAAACACTAAATATTACTTGTTATAAGTGAATAAATATTTGAAAATTTAGGGAGTAACTTAGAACATGGATAATATAATTCATAATTCATAATATAAAAATATTTTGGAAAATGTTTTCAGAATGTATTTCTTCACCCTCAAACTTTCTGTTATACAGAATGTAATTTCTCAATTGAACCAAGTGATGTGCTTATTTTTCAGTGTTTGTTTTCCTCCACTGAATACACAGATCATGTGTCAATCTTTTTATTTTTAAAAATAAATAAAATTTAAAATATATTTTAGTTTTATTACTTTTCTATAAATTTTATCCTCCACCTTGCATGTGGAGAAATGTTAACAAAAATTTTATTACTAGCCAATAGATTATATTTTTAAATATTTAGAATTAAGAAACCTGCTCTTATATATAAATCACTTTTGATACTTTTTAGTCTTTGTTCATTAGTATCTACATAGTGAATCTAATTTAACATGGATTTGTGGAATGATGCGTTATATATAAAAGTATGCTTTTCTCTCAATAATGCTGTAATTCAAGGAATAAAATTGAGGTTTAAATATATAGTTAACAGAAATTTTCATATTAGGCACATTTCATATTGTAGCATTTTAAAAAACTTGAAATGTTCTATGATCATAATTTAAATATTTGACATTAAATGCAATATCGTTCTTAAATTCAAAAAGTTTCCATAAAGTAAAAATAATATAATTTAAATAATTGTTTAAAGAGATTTAGAGACATTGAAGCTATATTCATAAAGTTTCTAACTTTTTTCTTAACATACATGTATATAACACATTTACCAAATTAACATTAACATACCATTTTTTGACTTTTAATTTAATTTTTGCTTGTATCTTTTTTAATTTATTAAATTAGGATATTAGATATTAATATTATAGTTTGAAATATGAGAACATAGCTTATTTACACCATTTTATTCTTCCCCTGGCTTCTAATTTTGATAGTCACTTTAGCTACCTTGTAGACAAACAATATGTCTTAAAATTATTGGTCTCAAATAATTGAATTTTGTTGCCGAGGGAACATTTGGCAATATTTGAAGACGTTTTTTGTTATCGGGACATAGGGAAAGAGAAGCTACTGGCATGCAGTGGGTAGAGGCTAGGGATACTGTTAAACACACAAGAAAAGAAAAGGCCCCACAATAAAGGAAAGGCCAAGGAAGGGCCCCCACAACAAAGAGCAAAATATCAATATCACTCATGTGGCAAAAACATCTTTTAATTGGAATATTTAAATAATTTTTGCACCAACCACTTTATGTCTTTCAGGTATGTTAGAATAAGATACATGTGTTAGAATATAGCGTTTGTCACCTATCTTTCTCCTCATTCATTTGATCTACCTACTTCTTATTCCAAGTGGTTTCTGTGAAAGTTATAATAGCACTACATTCTATAATAGTATTAAATTCTTCATTAAATGCTGTATAGGTTTACTTTAAAAGTTGGAACATAAACAAACAATAATTGCATTAAAATTTTGTAATAAACTTACGGTCCAAAAATTAAGTTAGGTACTTTTCCTTCTCTATTGGTAAAATGTCCTAACCCCTGTTCCAATCATGTAAGTATTATTATCCAGTTCAAATTAAATTTTAATTTTTGGAGTCATCAGTTATTCAAGTCATGAAATCTTAAAACTTTTAATTTGCTAAATATATCGACTACGACTTTTGCTTCTCATCTAAGTTAACTTTCTGTTTTTTTCTTTTCCCCATGGAAAGAAAAGAAACAAATGCTTATACTACAGATTACAATCCATCCACAGTTATTTAATTATCTCACTTTTTGTATTGAATATGTTTCACTTTTTCTTTTTGAAGACATTTCTGTTGGTGTCCAGGAACCTCTTTTCTAATTTTACCAACTAATTTTTAGTTATGCTACATCAATTTAATTTTTGGGCTTTTTGCTTATATATTTATATATAAAACTATATAAATATGTTATTTATTTCATCCTATGACATTCATTTATTTGATTTTCATTTATTAGTTCATTTACTTGATATTCATTTATTTGTTTTACTAGTTTGTTTGATATTTATTTGTTTTACTAGTCTGATATTCATTTATTTGTTTTACTAGCTATATTTCATACAAGATATATATTGATTGGTAAATTTTCAAAATTGTTGTATATTTGAAAATGCCATTTGTTGTTGTTGTTGTTGCTGAAGGGATTGAGCTTCACACTTACCTAATAGTTTGAGTATACAGTTTTGGGTCCAAAATACTTTTCATCCCTAACTCTCAAAGGTTTTGCCCCAATATCTTTCTGTATCCAACATTTCTTATCAGAGTTATGAAGTCAGCCTTATTTTTTTAATTTGTAAAATGCACATATTTTTCTCTCTAGAGGCTTTTGCATTTTCTCTTTTTATTTTTCAAAATATCACAATAAAGTATCAGTTTGGATTTCTTTTTCTTTTTTCCACTCATCACTTGATGTGGTGATCTCACACAATTTGAGGCCATGTGTCTCCCTTCAAAGGGTACAAGATGCCATGCTCCATCCATGTCCTTGAACTACAATTCCTTAAGTGATTACTTGAATAAATAATTTAAGTAATGTATTTTGAAAGTGTTAGATTAGTATTAGGTGCAAAAGTAATTACACAATAGGGGGATTTCAATGAGACTTAATTTCCACAGCTGTGAAATATGAACAATAAAACTATTCTAATGATTGTTATTTGGAATAAATGAACTAATAGATGTTGAACTTCAGTAGCTGTTCTTTTATTCCACAATGATGAAAATTTGGCTTTTTTTGGTCTCATTTTTATTCAATCTACATGTAGTACATAGGTTAAGCCCTGGGTTTCTTATTTTCTGTTTAATTAAATTAGAAAAGAAAAAGTTGCCAGTTCACTAAACAGTAAACCACCTTTATCTGCAGAGACACATTCCAAGACCTCCACTGAATGCCTCCAATCACAGATAGTATTGAACCCTATATATATTGTTTTTGCCTATACATACATATCTATGATAAAATACAATTTTTAAATTACAGACAGGAGGAAATTAACAATTACTAATAAGAAAATAGTAAAATTAATTGAAATAAGTGTCACAAGAGTTACTTGAACACAGCACTGTCACACCAAGACAGTCAATCTGGTCACCATGGTGGGCACTAAGTGATGAATGGGTGGAGAGCACAGACAGCCTGAATACACTGGACAAAAGTGAGGATTCACATCCCTGTTGGGACTGAATGGAGCAGTGTGAGATTTCACCACTCTACTCAGAAGAGCATGCAACATAAAACATATAGTTTATTTCTAGAATTTTCCATTTAATATTTTTAGACCCTGGTTGACCAGAGAAGGGGAAATTGGATAAGGAGAGACTACTGTATTCATAGAAAAGTCCAGTTTAGTGTTAAAGATAAAATGAACACCATTTCAGTACCTATTTAGATAATTGATATCTTCATAGATTTATTTTTTGAGTCCTAAGCTATGACCAGGAAACAAATTATTTTGCTTTTTTTCTGATTTTCCTTAAATTGGGCTTTTTAGCTATATCATACAAAGAGGTTGCTAAACATCATTTGTTCTGTATTCTGAAAAGAATGACAAACTAATTCTGAATGAAAGGCTGATAATTTTTTCAAATTTCCACACTGCTTTTAAAAAGCCGAATGTACTAATAATATCACATGAAAAAGTAAACCATAACATGATTTAAAATGTAGACAAACATTTTGTCAAAAACCCTATTTTAGGGTACATATCAGGTAAACCTCCTCAAAGCAAACATACCCTTGATTTGTGATAGCTTATGGGATAGAGGGTTAAAACTGGATAAATACTAAAAGTAGGGGCTATTATATCAAAGAGGATTTTTTTTAAAGTTGTTATTTTATAGATCTAATTATTTCTCTCAATTTAGGAGTAGTTTTTTTTCAGTTAAGGCCTCATCTAAAAATGACTGTTACTGCCCTATTACAAAGACTGTATAGCCTTTTTATGCTTCTACAGTACATCTCAGAGACCTCTGGGTGAAAGCAATGCTCTGGATGATACTGACAGCTGATGTTAGCATTTTCTGAAGGGTAGAGTATAAATAAAGCAGATCAGAGAGCGTTGAAAAATGAACATCCTATCAAAAAGTTAGCAAAATATATTGGGAGATTAACAACCTGCTTATATTGAAATATTTTAGAGTTTTGTAAAAATGGTGACAACTTGAGAAATACTTGATAATAACAATTACTTAATGTTTGAACTTAACAATTTTATTAAAATTTGAAGAAAAATAAGTGGCAATTTAAGTGCATATTAGCCAAAAGAAGAGTACAAAGAGCTATCAGAATCAGGAAAGTAAATATACATACAAAAGGGTAGATTCAAAATAAGAGATACTACTTTCAGTCATATATGAATAAGATGACACAAGTCATTCCATAGTGAGGACTATAGAGGTAAAAAGAAAGAATTGGAAACAAAATAACTTTTAGTCATTCATTTAGAGGTGGCAGTGTGGGTCCTTTCTAAATAATTTTGGAGTCGGTGAGAGTTTGAAAATGTGTGGACCCTAAATAAAGAAGAAGTTGTTAGTAATACTGAAAGGAGAAATGGAAAGCATTTTTTGTTTTCTTCAACTTCTGCAAAGCCAGAACATAGAAGCTCTACTGCAGTTTGTTCTGAGGAAAAGAGGACATGTATCCCAGAAAAAGAGAGATAGATTTTAGTGGATTATCTTAATCTTTTACACATGATGCTTTCCCTCAGAGAAGTTAGACTGTGAGACTTGAGGCTTGGCACAGAGCCTTCTAATTTCCCCCAACTTCCCCGGAAACTATGCTTAATTGCTTATGCAGCTTTAATCACTGTGTTGCTTGTGTCCCCTCATTACCCAAGTGTACTGATCCCTCTTAACAAAAGCAGAAATTTCTCAATTTTTAATGCCCCTGTCTTGTATGTTATTTTACCTTCGGATTGCCAAACTCCCCTAAATAGTAATTTATACAATTTTTTCTATTTATTAATTTCTGATTCACATCTCATTTTAGATTGTTTCTTAAATATATAATTATATAATTATGTTTTCAAATGTTATTAATGATTCTTTAATTGTCAGATTCAATGGTCATGCCTCAGCCTTTCTCTGGTTGGCTTTTTTACCTTCATATGAAATTTTCCCACCTCATCATCATCAAAATCATCCCTCCTTGATGACATTCACACATTTCCCAAATCATTTTCTCTTACTTAATGAGCTCCCCAAATGTTTATTCTATGTCATTTACTATAATTTTATATGCAATTGATTCCAGAAATATTGCCCCTACGCAAAATATCTTTCCTCAATTCCAGATCAATCTTCAATTGATTGGACACTTCTGCCTGAATATACATAGAAACCAAACAGAATGTTCAAAACTCATTAACTTTGTACCCAAAATGCTCATTTGTATTCTGGATCTCACTGAATATCACCAACATACCAAGACACTGTATAAGTAAGATTTTGAGAGTTTCATTAGCTATTTATTTTTTATCCCATCTACTTCACCTGCAACTAATATAATATTTAGTTGTGTCAATTTAACTTCTAAACATTGCTCCAATTTATCTATTCCTCTCAATCCCTTTTGACATTGTTCTCTACTTTTTTATCACATGTACTGTTATAATAGCATCCCAACTGATTCTATGCAGTCAATAAGAGGTTCAAACTTCTATTCATCCTACTAGATTCTCACTAAAGAGGAAGAAATAAAAGCTGATCTGCACCGATTCAATTCCATGGCTTGCGCTTGACCACTGCTATGGTTTTAATGTTCATCTGATCCAAAACTCATGTTGAAACTTAATTTTCAGTGCAACAGTATAGAGGGTGGGACCTAATGGGAGGTTTAGGTCATAAGGAGTCCACTCTCACGAATGTATTAGTGAGACTATAAAAGTGCTCCCAGGGGTGGGTTGACTCTCTTGTCCCTTCTTCCTTCTGCCATGTGACCGTCCAGTCTCCCTCCCCTTTGCAGGAAGCAATGTGCACAGAGCCATCTTGGAAAAAAGAGAATAACCTCACCAAGCACCAAACCTGCTAGCACTTTCGCCTTAGATTTTCCAGCCTCTGGAGCTATGAGTCAATAAATTTCTGTTTATTATAAATTACCCAGTCTCTGGTATTCTGTTATTGCAGCACAAAACAAATTAAGAGAACCATGCCCTTAATAACTTGAGTTTTCTTCATCATTATCATCATCTTATTAAATGAAGGCTTACAGTGTGGCAGGCACTTACAGATATTTTACATGATTTGTCTGATTATCATTTGCATTTATATTGTTTGGTTTAATTTACTTGTTCACTTTTTTCTATCTCCTGGAACAACATAAATGGGAAAACATTGACTTTGTTCTGACAATAAGTATTTCTTTAGTAACTAAAACTATGTAGGCAATACACACTCAATGAATAATAAATAAGCCTAGCAAGTCTATCTATAAAGCCTGTGATTTTATATTAACCAGTACACTGTGCCGGTCAAATGCAATGTGAGTGATATTCTTTTGGAATGTCCTTTCTTCTCTCAAATGATTATATATTTGATGGTCCTATATATTTGGTGGCACCTCTAGATAGCTACCTTTGGACTGGCACCATTTAATCAGTTCATTCTTGTCACAATATTACTACATAGTAAACCATCCACAAACTCAGGACTTAAAGCATCAGTAAAATATTCCTGTGTTCACATATCTGCAGATCAGCTGAAATTAAGCTTTCTAGACTGGACTTAGGCTCTGTATTTCAGTCTTCAGCTGGGTTTAGATCTGCTTTTCATGTCCTTTTTTATGTAATAAGAAACTGAATATACAGATAGAAAACGGCCAAACTATATGTATAGAAAAGGAACTTTGACCACAATCTGCGGCAACTATCTCAGGAAGCCAACTCATTATCTTATAACCAGTCCAGGAGCCCAACCTGCTATCTATAAATCAGACTTATAGAATGTCAGGCCACTATCTGTAGCACAAGTCTAAGAAACCAAACAATAACCCTGATAACAATCAGCCCCAAGTGTAAAAGTTAAATAATTAATGACATTTCTCCTAACTTTCGGTCCTGCTTCCAACTTAGGACCAACCAAACAAAGGCAAATATGTGCCACTATCCAATTACATACCATGTCTCACCTATAGTTAGTCCACCTACAGCTTATACCATGTCAACAACCTACAATCAGGGCATATCTGAAGCTTTCCATTTTTTCTGCTTTGAAGTTTTCTCACTCCTCTTCCTGCTTTTGGGTCTTTGCTAAACACAAATTATATAGTAAACTCTAAATAGGTAGACTTTGCTTGTTCCCATTTTGTTGATCTTCATTTATTTTCACAGTGGTCTTTTCCACATTTATCATTATAGGGCCCAAGCTACAGAAGTTATAATGTCTGCCTCTAGCACCTTTTTGTCATAGTGGTCACTGGTGTACAAGACTGCAAACCTTCCCTACTAGCATATTTGATATTCCAGTTATGTTTGTTTGTTCACATACTGTTGTTTAGAATCTTGTGATATAAATCAGACTCAACCTGAACACTCATGGACTCAAAAATTGTATAATCTAATCATCCTCAGTCAACATGAAATAATGCAACAAGGACAACATAAACATAATAAAAGTTTCCTTTCAAAAAAAGGAAAGGAGAAACACATGATAGCCAATATTGATTTATAAAAATTCTGCATTTTTTTGTTTTAGGAAACTGTCATCTGATTCCCCTAAACTGGAGAAAATGAATGTTATTTGATCAGGCCCCATTTGTACTCTTTAGAAGTGATTTCCACTCCATTGTTGTCCAGCACTCTTTATTCTTACCATTAGGAGGCATTTTCTTTTTGTCTTAGGTCACTTTGTGGTGCTGTAACAAAATGCCAGAGACTGGGTAATTTATTAAAAATTAAACCTTATTCCTCACAGTTCCGGTGAATGGAAGGTCCAAAATGAAAGTGCCAGAGGTTTGGTGTCTGATGAGGGTCCAGTTTCTGCTTTCAATAGTATTCCTTGAATATTGTATTCTCTGAAGGGGAGGAACCCTGTGTCCTCACAGGACAGAAGGTAGAAGGGCCTAGCTCGTTTCCTCCAGCCTTTTATAAAGTTGCTAATCCCATCTATGAGGAATCTGTCCTTAAGACTTAATCACCTTCAAAAGCTCCAATCTCTTAATATTATTGATGTAGGAGGTAGGACTAGATTCCAGACCAGATTGAAGACTGGCTGAAACAGGGAAGAAGCACTGAAAGCACCTTTCCATAAGACACACCCGACAGTGCCATGACAGTTTACCACTTCTACAGCTACACTGGGAAGTTACTGCACGTTTCCACGGAAACACCTCTAAGTTACCACCCCTTTTATGGGAAATCTCTGAATAACTAGTTTTTTAATTTGCATGCAATTAAAAGTGGTATCAGTATGACTGCAGAACTATCCCTGAGCTGCTACGCTGGGAACATTGCCTATGGGGTAGCCTGGCTCTGCAAGGAGAAGTACCTCTGCTGCTGCTGTATGCCCCCACTTCAATACAAGTTGCTGTTTAACACCACTGGCTTGCCCTTGAATTCTTTTCTGGATGAAGCCAAGAACTCCCCCAGCAAAGCTCCAAATTTGGGGCTTGCCTGCCCTGCATCACATTGTGATTAACTTCCAACACATGAATTTTGAGGGACATTCAGGCTATAATATTTTTCTAATATCCTCCATGTCTATAACTGAACCAGATACTAAAAATATGCCTGCTTGGTAGCTGAGCAAAAATCTGGCAAAACCTTTGCTCATATGGCATTCTCAAAAGCTTTGGTGAGACTTTCCGTATATTTGATTTCAGTCAACTGCATATTCAAAAGTCACAGACAAAATTATTTTCAAGAATCAGCCCTTCCCACTGCAATATAAACCTAACTGTGGCTTCCTCAAACATAGCTTCTCTAACACCCTGCCTTTAATCTTTCAACTAGTAGTTTTTTTTATGGCAGGAATGGTCTACAAGGCACAACTGTAATAAATAATGAACGATGGATGTGTTGGCCTTGTGCTTGATATGGCTTTACTCTGATGCTTTGTTGCTCCAGCTATATACTTGCCTTTTTCCTTTAGTCTTTCAAGTCTTTACTTGCCTCTCAGTTGCCTTCTCAGTGAGATGTTTCTGAAATCATATTTAGAATTACATTTGCCAAATTTACAACATTTCTTATCTACCTTCCTTTAGCACTTATCACAATGTAACATGACGTCCTCACCAGCTGCATGTGACCATTGTGTTTACTTTAGTGTCCCCAGTTTCTATAACTATGCTTGGAACAGAGTAGATATTCTTTAAATATTTCTTGGGGGGAGGGGGGAGGGATAGCATTAGGAGATACACCTAATGCGAAATGACGAGTTAACGGGTGCAGCACACCAACATGGCACTTGTATACATATGTAACAAACCTGCACATTGTGCACATGTACCCTAAAACTTAAAGTATAATAATAAAAATAAATAAATAAATAACTATTTTTTGAATGCATGAATGAATGAATGATTCTAATTGAGCTCTTACCCTAATTTATAAAATTCAGAGCTAACATCAAGAGAAAAAATATACACTGACTTACTTCAGCCCAAAGAAAGAGAATGTAAAATGCTGTCTCATCTCTTTAAGGAATTTTCTTACCTAGCTTTCCCTGGGGCACTACCTGTTATTGTAGACAAAATCAATTAATCGCATTTTGTTTGAGCTAAAAGAATTAACATTTAAAATTATGCCTTGTTATGTCTAAAATTTCTAAGTGCATCTAACAATATTCTGGTACATAGTTGTGTCTAAATTATTTCTTGATTCTGGGATAAGCTTTTTTGGAAGTAGGGGAGATATAAATATTCTAATACCAGTAAATGTGTTTACTTATTCTATTAAATAATATTAAGGAGACATTCTAGTTTGTGCATTGACTTTTTAACAAATTTCCAAATATGTTTCAATTATAAGAATCTCATCACTTTTAGAGTCTCTGACAAATTTCAGTTATTAAACCTCTAAAATTTTAAACCAAATGAAAAATACTCTTAAACATAACTAACTCTGTAATAATTTACTAACATTAAACAACTAACTATATGTCTGCTATGCTGTATGTGCACTTAATTTTTTATTAGTTATATCCATCTTACTCTTTTTTGAGAATGTAGCCATTTATACAATACCAGCAATGTTTAGGTGGACATATTTTTTTCCAGACAAAAGCTTGCTACCAAGCTTTGTAAATTTTTAAAAATGAAATTGGCATGATATATTAAAGGAAAATTTATTCTGAAGACTCTATTAACAGTGTTACTACTGCTCATTGAAAATGAAGATTATTTCCCTGACTCAGAGGAGCTTTAAAATTTAAAATTAAAGAGTTTTAAAACTGAAGGCATTAGGTTATTTGCTTTTGAAAAGGAAACTTGGATAATTTTTAGATTATCAGTTTAATATTTCCCACGTCTGTTTGATTGTTTGTCATTGACAGAGTGACATAAAATAATTGCAGATGCTTTTATAAAAACCTATTTGGCTGAGTTCCAATGATTCTTTCCAAATGGTTCTTACTTAACCTATAGTTTCTTCCTTTTACTAAATTTATACTAATTATCATGGAATATGTGATTTCTAGGTAAAAAGTAAATAATTGACTTACTCTGAAAAATAGCCTAAATCTTTTTTTTAATGGAAGACAGTTATAGTAAAATAATCCTCATTATAACAGATTGAAGTCAAAATGATTCAAATACAACATTTCACCCCTAAGAACAGGGAATTTCTGAAATATCAGAAACATCATGCCTACTGACAAAGTTCATAAAGTACCAGAGTATTTGTATAAAGATTGCTAAAAATATCATTTTCATTTATGTGTACTCTCTTCGATTGCAGAAGTGCTATGAGATGCTATTTTTTCTAATACTGATTTTCTCAGATGAAATGTGTGCTGTGGGTAAGAAGAGAAAGGTCAAAGTAGAAAGCTTGAAATTGCTCTTTGTACTATTCAAATTTTTTTCTTTATAGTTAAATTTTTTAACTAATCATTAATTATATTAACAGGGCCCATCTCTAAATGGATTAGGGAAAGATATTTGCCTAAGTTGCTAATAAGCTTCACAAAAGCTTGAAATCCTTAAAGAAAAGTTATGCAAGACACAGAAAATACTCTTGAACAATGATAACCACAGCATCAGTAAAAACTGATAGAGTAGTATTTAGTTTTTTAGCACTATATGTATGTCAAATGCACGTAGATATTGTTAACACATACAAAAGAGTGTATTTATGAATAGTAGTATGTGATGTAAATTTAAGTGAAAAATAAAAGATGAATAAAGAATTAAGGAGTCATCTTGCATTGCATTCACTGACTCTTTACAAGATTTTTGGTATATGTTTATGGAGATACACAGATTCCAAATGTGAAGTTGAATGAGATTTTGGTTTCCTCAGCATTACAGTTGTTGTTGAGAGGGTACCATTTTAGGCAGCATAGTAGATGAAGGGGATGTCATTAGTAATAAACCAAACAAGTAAAACTCCCTATTTTCATGAAGTTTATATTTTGAAGTGAGAGAAAGAAAACAAATAGCATATACTAAACAGTTATTTTGTTATTTGATCCGAATATCTGA
Organism: Pongo abelii; assembly: GCF_028885655.2. Classification (NCBI taxonomy): domain Eukaryota; kingdom Metazoa; phylum Chordata; class Mammalia; order Primates; family Hominidae; genus Pongo; species Pongo abelii. The sequence continues at coordinate 44,801,988 of NC_072000.2, read as the reverse complement.
GGGGAAACATATGAACGTGGGAAACAGGATAAGAAATGTCAGTGGGAGATTGTTGACATCTTTTGTAAGGTTTATAGACAAGATTTTCATTTAAGAACCAGAAGGAAGTGAGGGATCTAACTGTGTGGACATCTAGGGGAAGTGGGCAGAAAGAGAGGTAAGAGTCAGAACAAAGACCAGAGCAGATGATGTGCCTGATGTTGTGAAGGAACAGGAGGGAGAAGAGTATGACTACAAGACAGAGGAGAAAGGCAGGAAGAATCACAGATGAGGACAGATGAAACCAAAGGCCAGATCCTAAGAGCCTTCTAGCTTCTAGATTATGATCAGGGCCTCGGCCCTCACTGGGAGAGGCAAGAACCATTGAGGGACTTGACAGAGGCATGAAATGAGCAGTGTTACACTTTATGTTCTACTACTAGATACTCTGCTACTAGAGATAATCATATATACGGTATAACTATGGAGGAAATGCTTGATTCATATCAAATTGGGGGTATTCTCTTTAGAGTTCTATCCAATGTAGAAGAGTTACAAACTCACTGGGTTACAAATAAAAGGGGTTGGACTACAATCCCTAAAGTTTTTACTGTAGTTCTGTGATGAGCTCAGTATGGTTTATAATATATTTACCTACAATGTAAGTTCTAAATGTGACATGTATCTGAAACTTGCTTATGGGAAAACACTTTCATCAGAACCATGTCATATGCATGTATCAAAATATCCCATTCACCCCATTAATATGTACAACTATTATGTATCAATAAAATAAATAAATAAATAGATAAATAAAATGTAAAAAATAGAATGGGGCATATGTAGGCTATTTCCAATGGCTTCTCCTTTCTTTGCTAACAACTGATTTCATTCAATTTTTTAAAGTCTGCTTTTTCAGAAAATGATGAAGCAACAACTCTTTACACAAGTGTGAAAGAACTAGAAACTGAGAGCAGTCAGTTAAATTTTAGGGTATGTTTATTTTATTTTATTTTATTTTATTTCATTTTATTTTATTTTATTTTATTTTGAGACAGAGTCTTGCTTTGTCACCCAGGCTGGAGAGCAGTGACATGATCTTGGCTCACTGCAATCTCCCCCTCCCAAGTTCAAGTGATTCTCGTGCCTCAGCCTCCTGGGTAGCTAGGATTACAGGCACAGGCCACCTCGCCTGTCTAATTTTTGTATTTTTAGTAGAGACAAGTTTTCGCCATGTTGTCCAGGCTGGCCTCAAACTCCTGACCTCAGGTGATCATCCTCAGCCTCCGAAAGTGCTGGGATTACAGGCATGAGCCACCACGCCCAGTCTGTTTTGCTTTTAAGAAGAGCATTTAAAAACAAAATGATGCACTTGTAAAAATATTTTTTTGGGAAAAATTACAGGATTAACAATAAAGATTCTATACATAAAATTTAAGAATGATTGATGCCCTATATATATATATTCATGTTGAGAAGAAATACTGCAAATTACTGATTTTGGTGAAAAACAATTAAGTAAATAAACACAAAAATGTATAAGATATTATGTTTTAATTTACTTTGATAAACATAATTTAGTTCTAATTATTCATGAGTTTTATGAATTTTCCATATGAAGTAAATGAACTAACGGAATTTTTAAAAATTATGAAATATTTATTCTCATAGATTCTTTTCAGCATGTATTATTGAGGTTATTCTTTGAATAAGGAATACTAATCTTAGATATGTTTGTCAAGTATATTGTATTTGGAGCTTAATTAATTTGGAAATAATTCAATATATAATCATCATATGGCTTAACAAGAACAAAATCCTATTTAGTAACATGTTCCACTTCATTTATCTCAGATCAAAGGAAAAAGATGGAAAATTAATTGCCTGGTAATACCAAGCACAATAATTTCACAAAAATCACATTTGTTGAATTCATTTAAAAATCATATATTTTTAAAATCTTATACAATATTATTCTGAAAACTACACTGAAGCACAATAATTGATCATGGACTCTATCATGACCTTTGGCAAAAGATTTAATCAGACTGATAACTATAATCTGGTGACAAAGTGAAAGAAATGGAAGGGAATATAGAGGTTACAAAAATAAACGCAATATTAGACATGGTATTAGTCCATTCTTGCATTGCCATAAAGAAATACCTGAAACTGGGTAATATATTTTTTTAAAAAAGGAGGTTTTTAAAAAATTTTATTATTATTATATTTTAAGTTTTAGGGTACATGTGCACAACCTGCAGGTTTGTTACATATGTATACATGTGCCATGTTGGTGTGCTGCACCCATTAACTTTAATGGGTAAAAAGGAGGTTTAATTGACTCATGGTTCTGCAGGTTGTACAGAAAGCATAGTAGCTCTTGCTTCTGGGGAGGCCTTAGAAACTTACAATCATGGCAAAAGTGAAGGAGAAGCACACACATCTTACATGGCCCAACAGGAGCAAAAGATGGGGATAGAGGTGCTAAGCACTTTGAAAAAACCAGATCTCAGGAGAACTCCCTCACTATCAAAACCATGGTACCAAGGGCGATGGTGTTAAATCATTCATGAGTAATACACCCCCATAATCCAATCACCTCCCACCAGGCCCCACCTATAACACTAGGGATTACAATTTGACACAAGATTTGGTGGGGACACAGATCCAAAACATATCATATAGTAAATAGAGTCTAATAATTTCTTCATATCAAAAATTAAAGAGGCAAATTGTAAAAATGTATTTAAAAGAAATTTAAATACATGAATATATGACAGAGCTAAAAATAACAGTCAGGCTGGTAATATACTTTAGGTTTGACAGCAGATAGGATAGACGTTATTCACTACTTACCTTCAGAGATAATAAAATACTTAATTATATTGAGCTGATAATGTCCTTCTTGGTGTCCCTAGTGAGCCATGTTCTCTACAGATAGTAAAAATCCTAAAACATTAAATGGGATTTATTATTTTATCTGACTGGATGGGCTACCCACTAAATTGTAAGTTTCTTGAGAATTGAATTTATGTTTCATTTATTTTTTCTAGTGCTTCCTTTAATGCCTGCCACACAGTAAGTAATGGAAGTTGAGTTAACATGGTTGTTGATTTTACAGTAATGGTCTATTAAGGAAAGCCTCAAGGACTAGTCTGAATCACTGCCTCCCTTCTTAGTCACCCATTCTCTTACTCATTCTAGTTGTCTTTTATCCCTAATGACTTCACTAAATAGGTCACTGAATAATATTATCATGCCATAATTTAATTGTTTCTATGTTCACATCTAAGTTAGCCTCTCAGTAGCATTTGCCATAATTTATTATCCTCATTTGGGAGGAGTTTTCTAGAATTTTTTAACTGTATCTCTGCTTTGTTTTTTCATAAACTTTCATATATCTCTTTTACTGTTTGTTGTTGTTTTTGGCTTCTGCTCTTCACTTTCTTTCCATGTTTTGGAGCATACCAGGACTTTATCCTTTGATTCGTTCATAGGGGATCTCATTATTTTACAAGCAATAATAAAAAAAATCCAAATCAGATCCCTCTTTGATGCTGGTCTAAACCTTGTTTTTTTTCTTTACCTTATTTATTATACTCACTCTCACCACCTTAATTAAGCCATGCTGGCAAAATCATAGCCCATTACATGTGTCATGAGAGTGACTACTAGTTCTCACCGATATATATATAATGTGTTTCTTTCCTTGATATGGCTAGAGCATAGCTATCAGCTCTACTGGATCTAGATGATGCCATGTAATTAGAGGGAGCCACTGGGATATGTAAGAAGGTGATGCATACTATTTTCAGACATGACTCTTAAAAGCTTTGTTGTAGTCTTCTACTCATGCTCTCTTCCCATGTCCACTGGCCAGATAAACAGATGATAGAGAAAACATTTAATCCATCACAAAGTGCTACATTATATATCACTTCTACTCTGCCACTGGTTGGGTGGCATCTGCTGAATTATTGGGATTATCATTTCTTGTTTCTTTAGAAATGTTATATGTAAGTGAAAACAGTCTGTATTTTTTTCATTTCCGTGGGTAGGCCTGACCTTTTATTTGTTACCAGATTTCTAGTTCAAGAGCAATCTTTTCTTTTAGTAAAGCAAAATATGGCTTCTTTAGTGGATGAATATTTGTTTGTTTTGAGGACAATTTGTTTTGTTTTGTGTCTTTCCATGTTTAATTTTCTTATGTCCTTTCCCATTCTAAGTTTCTTTTTCTCCTTGTTAACAGTCGCCTTCCTCTTCAGTGCTCATTTCCCTTAGAGTATGTATCAGTTCATTCTCACATTGCTGTAAAGAAATAACACACTGGGTCATTTTTTTAATATAAAAACCAGAGTTTTAATTGGCTCATAGTTCTGCAGGCTGTAGAGGATGCATGTCAGCATCTGCTTCTGGGGAGGGCTCAGAAAACTTCCAGTCATGGCAGAAGGCAAACGGGGAGCAGACACATCAGATGGCCAGAGCAGGAGCAAGAGAGAGAGTGTGAGTGGGGAGATGCTACACACTTTTAAACAACCAGATGCCACAAGAACTCACTCACTATCATGAGAACAGCAGCAAATGGATGGTACTAAACCATTCATTAGAAATCCATCCCCATGAACCAGTCACCTCCCACCAGGCCACCCTCCAACAGTGGGGATTAAAATTCAACATGAGATTTTTCGGGGACACAGTTCCAAACCACAGGAGGATACTTCACACTTGCTTGGTTTCTATCCTTAGGGCATTATAATTCCAAGACTGCATTCTCGTGTACCCTGTACACTTTTAAGTCTCTTCTCTGGAGTAAGTGCTCTGATGTGCCAATGATTTTTTTCATTATTTTACTACATAGGGTAGACTTCCTGGGGGTTGTTTTGATCAATCTTTGTCTGCTTCTCTTTTCTTTGTAGTTTTTCTCTAGATTTCTACTTCTTTCTTAGAAGATGTGCAGACAGCTAACATGGATTTGATTATGCTGTGAATGAAAGTGTTTGACAAGATTTGGTTTTCCAGTTTAATCCTTGAAAGCCTCCTATAAGCTGCATATATTAATAGCTTTGCAAACATTAATCTTATGATTCTTAAAACAGGTTCATGAAGTAAGAAGTATTATATTCATTTTGCTTTTAAAGATTAGATGATTTCACACCATTGTTGAGAAATAAAAGTAAGCTTGGTCTTCAAAATGTCTAACCATTACTTATTTCTTTGTTCTGTACTCGCTTCCAGATATCAGATTACATGATGACTTGCTTAAATTTTTAACCTTCTCACTTGCCTTCATCTCAGATAAAATTCAGTGTTTTATCGTATTCTGCTAAGAGCAGAGACTTTGGGCACTTAATGTGCAAATTGAAAAATTTATTTCTACCAGTGTTATGCTGATTTGGGATTTCAAAATGCACTTAAAATTCTATTTGATATTTGAATAATCTTGGGCAAATGCTATTTAATCTCAGTCTCCAAGTGACTATGAGTTTAAATCAAAGTGACATTCTTATTTACACTTATAAATAATGGAATCCTGAAAAAGAAAAGTTGTCATAATACTATCTCCTATAATGAGGGATGCATAAGGTATAGGGTGTATAGGAAGTTTTCATTACACTTTTTATGCAAATTTGGGTGTGTGTATGTGTGTACATGCACTTACATATAATAATCACATAGTCTCAAACAGAGGCAAAAAATCATATGAATAATTTCTGAGGATGAGATTGAATCTTTCTATTGTACGTTGAGAATTGGATTTAAACGTGTCTTGCATTTGTGAATTCCTTGAAATTTTTATTGCCACATTTCAAGTTCTTATTTCCTACTATTTCTTTATTGCAGAATTATGAGTACTTTCTCTGAAAATACTGAATCCTCTAACAATAATTGTTGTCTGCAAGCAAAAATTTGTGTAACCCATGATTCCTGACCACTTACAGAAATAAACCAAAATATCCTAGTTTAATATTCACCACAATTTGACACTATGGGAATAACTTACCTTTCAAGTGTCATATTCTCAATACCCTGATATGTCTGTACTGTAACCACAGACTTCTGTTTGCCTTTTCCTTTGTGTGCCCTCAACTACTTTCCTATTTATGTTCAAGCTGAGTCTTCATTCTGCTTAAACACTTTGATAAAGAAGAATTTGTTAATACTGTCAGAATTAAACTCTGGTATTCTTTATAGTCCCTAGACACTTAAGGTACAGTGTGATCTGTTCTGTTGTGTTGGTAAGGTTCAAATACTATAGTTGTTCTCACAGTTGGTCACACATTCAAAATATATGTGTAAACTTGTTGGTACTGTCCATGACTAAGATACATACATGAACAATTACTGAATATCTTATAATACTAGACTTTATGCTAAGCACATCTCATACGATGCCCTAGCTGACAATCAAAAGACATCAACTCAGAGATGAAGAAAGTGGCATGCAAGGAAGTTATAAAAATTGCTCTTTATTTTCACTTCAATTTAACATATCCTTCTATTATAAATAGAAACCATATGTCTTAGCAATTTAACACTTACAGTGATTTTCTCCCCAATAGAAATTGCAAATATTTTCCACCATATTACAGAAGTTGTATAGATTTAAACATATTGTTATCTTTATCATCTTGAAAATTGTGTTAGTTAATAGGCTTACTGATATATATTGTTATTTAACATGTAAAGAAAGAAGCACCCATAATACTCTCTTCCAAATTAAATTTTATAAAATATTTGGTATTTCAATGTTGTTGGTTTCTTTGGTAATTATATTTAATTTTAAAAATGTAAGACATTATTCTGAAAATGCATCTATTATGATTCACTACGCTGTAAATATCATGGAAAAAAATAACAACTGTATCTATTATCTGCTCATGCAATAGTGTACCTAACGCAGCGATAGTCACAAGTTCAGTGACTTACAAAACAAAAAAAATGGTTCTCATAATGGTTTCCAGATTGACTGCAGTTTAACTGATTCAGGCTAAGCTTGGCTCTGCAGCAAGATAGGCTTCACTCAAGGCAGTGGATTAGGATCAGGTGAGCAACAAGTGAACCTCAATACCTGTGGATCAGCAGATACCTTTGGTATATTGTTCTCACAATAAATTAATCACAAGAACTAAGCCAAACTGGGCAATCACATTAAGGCCTGCTTGAAATAAGTCCACTAACATTTCATTGGCCAAATCATCTTACATGTCTAAACCCAACACCAGGGATGTAGTATACCCAATCCCAGGTAGGTATACTCCACCCAAAGAAGAAGAAAGCATTTTATATTTACTGAAAAGTAATCCAGGCTACCCCAATAATCCTTGGTTTAGACCATATGATATCAGTATTTTTTATTTTTTTATTTTTAGATGAAGAAATTGAGATTGGGATGTTTATATAATTGTCCTCATTCATTAAATTTAGGAAGCAGGGGCATATGTCAAGATGTTTCTGTTTGATCCCAAAATGTTTGATTTTTCCAGTATACATTTATCTAGCTAATAATTATCAGGAAAACCTTTGGAATTTTCACAACATATTTCCTGTAATGCAAAAAAGTAAATGACATCTTTAAAGAAATAACATTCATTTATGCAGAAAATGATTTAGACTGAATATTTAAGTCTGAAAGTACTAGATAATGATGTTACTGTAATTTAATGCTATATTAAACACTGAATACCAAATGCATAATAATTATTCAGTTAAAATTAGTCATGACACTAAACATTGGGAGTGCAAATCAAAACCATAAGAAGATACCAATTCACACCCATTAGGATGTCTATTATAAAAAAAAATAAAGAAAATAAGTGTTGGCAAGAATGTGGAGAAATTGAAACGCTTGTGTATAGCTGGTGAGAATGTAAAATGGCACAGCTACTGAGGAAGACTGTATGGTATTTCTTCAAAAAATGAAGCACAGAATTATCATGTGATCTAACAATTCCACTTTTAGGTATATATACAAGTAATTGAAAGGAAGAACTTGAAGAGATATTTGTAAGCCAATGTTCATATCAGCATTACTCACAATAGAGAAAGGTGAAAACAAACCAAATGTCCATTAACAGATAGAATAAATATGTGGAATAATGTGGTATATGATGTAATATGATTCAGCCTTAAAAAGAAATGAAATTCTGACATATGCTATAACATGGATGAACCTTATGAACATGCTAAGTAAAATAAGCCAGTCACAAAAGTACAACTACTACTACTTCATTCTATTTATATAAATTACCTAGAAAAGTCAACTGTAGAGACAAAAAGAGAAATAGGGCTTCTGAGGGCCTAAAAAGAGAAGGAAATAAGGAATTATTTTTTAATAAGCATAGATTTTTGTTTGGGATGATGAAAAATTCTGGAGATGGATGGTGATGATGATTTCACAACAATATGAATGTACTTAATGCCACTGAATTGTACACTTAAAAATGGTTCAAATGGTAAATTTTACATTTATTTTGCCACTGCCTAAAAAACAGAAATAAAAAAGATGCTCTATTAAAGAATCCTAAGTGGCTAATTTAAATCTATCAGGATTAACTAAATAGATACACAATAAAGAAACAGGGGACAAGACAAAATCCTGAATAAGAGAGAACTTGAGTTGAGAGCATACAATGAAATATCTTTTAGTAAAATTGACGAAACAGGAGGGAGCTTGTCTAGATGTTTGTGATGTTAAGTAAGAAGATGGTGGTGAAATCTCCAGAGTAAAAAAAGTAAAAACTCTACTGTGAGAATTGATCACAGGCTACTAACAAATCTGAAACACAGTATCAGGTAACTGGACTAAACAGCATTGAATTCTTCTTGCCTTGCATAAAGATTTATAGTTTAAGGTAGAGGGAGGCAGAGTTCTGGTTGGCACCAAGTAACCCAGCTGTGGTGAAAATGGGACTAAAGGAAAGTAAACAAGGAAAGACTGACAAATGCACACTGTATTTTATAGAAATCCTACGTCTGTGACTTTAGTGGTTTTAGTGAATCTGGAATACTTTATAATTCAATAGAATTTTCCTGCAGCAGAGCAGAAGTTGATAAATGTGACTTCAGCTAGCCTATCAACAATTGATGTTTGTCAAGAGGAAAAATGGAAGTATTTTCCCTCTGGTACTTTCCTGCAATAAATCAAAACACTTTGGTCTTTGACCAGATAAGACAATGAATCAGCAAAGGTTATCAATAATTGTCTTACTTTTCTATAGCCCAGGAATTTGCTACATTAAAACTGTTTTTGCATTCTAAATTTTACAAATCAATAACATATCTTCCTGATAATTCAAAAAAGTCAGTCACATAACTAATATCTGATTATTAAAGCTGTGTTGCAAAGAATCAGCCAGATGTTATGTGGCAGCTTTTTACCCAGGTAATAAATTATGAAATAATGATAACTTGACTTTACAAATTTGTCTTCCACATGAGCATAAAATTTATATTTGCCTCAGTTTTTGTCAGCATTAATAATGTGCATCATTAAAGGACATTAGGAACAGACCTGATGAAAAGGAAAGGTGAAATAGAATAAATAAAGAGTACTGTCTTTAAATCAATGAAGGCAGCCTACATGAAAGGAGAAAAAAAAGATTAAAGAAAAATATTTTAACGTGTTATAAAATAAGGTAAAACATTTAATGGAAGCCATGCTACTAGAAAAACATTTGTTTTATGCTAAAATCCATCAATTTTGTTTACTTTTGGTAAAATACAAATGTTTATACCTATAGTTTATAAATATTGATTGCATAATTAATTATATTTTGATTATTATGTATAAATAGCAAGGATAAATGTGCTTCAGTATAATTGTTTAATAATTATTTTATAAATATTAATTTAAAGCAGGTACTACAATTCAATATTCACTCTATTCCAAAATTGAATATCAAATATTTTAGTTTTGCATAATACCAAGTATAATTGACCTTTCTGGAAGGTATGCTATATTAATCTTGCGGCATTTTGAATCCCCTAACTCAACCATCCACTTATCCTGGAATGTTCTAAAATGTTCTAAAATCTACTTTGAAAAAAAATCTTACAGAAAGATTGGTATTCTATATTCATTTCTCAGTGTTAATTTTGTGGAAAGTGGGATATCAGAATACATTTTTTTAAATCTCGCTTTGTAAGGCCTAGACACGCTGCTTTTGTTTCTGCCCCTTCCATGCTTTCAGATACATCAGAGAAGGCTGATCTCCAATTCAGAATGAAGAGCAAAAGCTTGACTTGGTATGGCCTATCTTGGCAGTCATTTGTCAAGTTGACTGATGGATTTGTAGATGAGCACACAATACCTTTCTGCAAGTGAAACCCTAGGAAGTCTGCAAGAAATATCACACAAACAAAATTTCAAGTTCCACTAGGAAAGTTATGTTATATGTTCCAGCTGAAAAAAATTAGTTTGCAGCACTGGAGAGTGACTAAAGCAGGCAGAAATTGAAGAGATATAACCTATCAAAGAAAGAAATTACAATATGTACTATTCACATTTACATATCTTTTTACCTGAGGACACTCTCCAATCTATGAAGCCTGGTGTAGTAATAATTCAAAGAAAAAAATTGGTGTGGCTAAAATTCAAACAAACTTTTATTGGATTCAGGAGTTGGAGGATTCATTCTGGGGGTATCATAGCTTGTGGAAATTTAGAGAAAGGAACCTAGGAAGGAAGAAGTATGGAGATTTTTAAAATGCTCATATAAACTATGCTGAAATCCTCGAATAACATGTGGACTACACATATGCAGGAGGTTTTCCTGAAGTTCTGTCAGAAAACAATAGTTTAAGGCATTAAGAAGGCTGAGTAGGAGGTTTTACCCCACCCCTCAAGAGAGATTGAGTTTGTAACTTAAGTGTCATTAAAGTAAAAACCTTCTAAGAAGATAATCAAAATTCTTATGCGAAAGATAAAATAATTAGGTACCCTACAAAGTATCATCCACAATTTATATTATGCAATTTAAAATGCTATATATATATATATATACACATATGAAGAAACAGAAATTCATGAACCCACAGAGAGAAAAATAAGTCAGCAGAAATTGACTGCAATATAACAATGTTAAAATTAGCAGAAAGTGACTTTTAAACAATATTATAAATAGGCTCAATGACCTAAAGTAAAATACAGTCCTAATGAGTAACAAATGGAGAAGCATCACAGATTTTTAAAAAACTATAAAAATATTTATCATAAAAACTACATATAACGAAGAAAAATCACTACATGAGCTTAACTGCGTATTGAAAAAATAAAAGAAAGTGTTGATAACCCAGAAGATAAATTAATAGAAATTATCAGCTATGACAAATAGAAAAAAACTGCAATGAAATGATCAGGTCTTTTACGACCTGTGGAAAAATATCAGGTGCTATAACAAATGGAGCTTCAGTAGAAAAGGAGAGAGAGAATGAGACCAAGGCAATGAAATACGAATGGTGTAAAATTGCTGAGCACTGATGATAAGTCTAAAATTTATAATTTCAAGAAGCTCAACAAACTCATAATAGTTACAAAAACAACTTTTTCAATATACTAGATAGCTGGAATTAATAAGTTTGAAATACCTAGTGCTGTCTAGAAAATGGAACAATGGGAATTTTTGTATACAGTTTGTAAGAGTGTTAAGTATTAAGTTACCTTGGAAAATAGTTTGATACTTCCTTATAAAGGTAAATAATTAGCTATCCCAGGTTAAGCATTTTTTGCTACTAGGTATTTTCCTAGGATAAATTAAAACCTATGCCTCAGGATGATAGGCCCATTTTTTCCCCTGTAATGGTCTAACACTAGAAATAAACAAGATGTGTATCAATCAGTGAATGGATAAAAAGTCGTATATTGATACAATAGAATATTGCTTAGCAATACAAATGAAATGTGGATACATGCAACCATATGGAAGAATTACCCTGATACCGTGTTGTGCAAAATAAGTGAGATAGAAAAGAATGCATGTTGTATTGTCTCCTTTGTATAAACTTTCACATTAATCAAAATAATCTATGGTGACATACATCAGTTCAGTGATTTACTGAGACAAAAGGGATGTCCCAGTGAAAGAGCTGTTAGGATAATTTAAAAGGTGTTGAAAATCATCAGGATAATGGTTATCCTGATATCCCAATTGTATCCTGGTTTTGCTTATTTACATTTACAAAAATTGCCTAATTGTACACTTGTCTGTACATCTTTGTACATTTTACCAAAAAAAAATACTAAAATCTAAATGGTATGTGTATTAGTTTCTTATTGCTACTGTAACAAATCATTACAAGCTTAGTGTTTTAAAACAACAAAAAGTTATTTTCTTACTTTTCTGGAGGTCAGAAGTATAAAATCAGTCTCACTGGCTAAAGTCATAAAGTGTTCAGGCCTAGTTCATTCTGGAGGATCTTAAGAACAATCTGTTTCCTTGATTTTTAGTTTCAAATTACATATATGCACATACACAAACCTCTGTTTGTGTGCCTATACATATATATGTATATAAACATAAACATACACATATGTGTATTTATGCACAAATACATTCATATGAACATATATAGCATATAAACAACTATATATGTGTGTATCTACCTATTTGTATGTATGTAATGTTCTTATATTGTCTCCTGAAAATAGTTCTTCAGTAGCAATGAGCACACCCAGCACTCGGATCTCAGCCTTTGGCTTCTAAATATCATTCTTTACAAACACACAAAACGTTAACTCTTTAGAGAAATTATAGATTTCAGATCTACGGCAGGGATGTTAAGAGATAAGCAAGAAAAACCTTGTTAAGCCAGAAATAAAAGAAGTGCTAAAAAATGACTGAAATGTGTTGAAAGGGTACAATTACATGTACAGTGTTCTCATTAGCCAATTCAGAGACAACTTTACAACCAAAACTACCAAACATTGTAATGAGTTAAATACTATAACCAGCGTGTCCCTAAGTAAGTAAATAAATAACACAAAATTAAAATTCTTCTTTTGAACAGATATCAACTAATTAATGTGGATGAGTAATATATTTAGAAAATGATTAATGTTTACTAAAACTAGTGGATGAAAACTGTATACGAAACTTATCCAGACATCTTTGAAATATCCGCCAATATCTATTTAGTTAATACAAAAGGAAAACTAGGAAATTCACATGAGAGAAATCTGACAGAAACCACATTAACCATTAACTAAGCATTAAACAATTAAGCATTAATGTGCTTAAATGTCAGGAAAAAGAAACATGCCTCTTTATGTGTACTTGTTTACTTTTGCTACTTTTGGAAATTTTTTGAGTTTGAAATTATAACAAAGTAAAATGATTTTAAAAATCAGACACACCACATCATCTTCGATCTTCCCCTCCCTTCCTTGATCTGTGTAGTTGTAATCCCTATGTATCCGACATTATCATATCAACATGAAAGTCATGGCAAGCATGCTGAAGGTGCAGAGTGAAAGTGGGAGACAAATTTTAGCCTTAATTACACATTTGAGTCAATGACTTAGCAAATTTTGTAGCCATGAAGCTCTAGAGTTCCTATGTGACATAACACATACCATGTATGTTTAAGCCTCTTTTAATTGTGTTTTCATTTATTGCTGCCAAACCCATCAATACAAACAAACAAAAATGCCACATCTTACAGGAGCCAAACCCTGTTACCACCATAACAAACTAACTTAATAATATATATGGAAAAATCATTTGGAAGAAAATTATTTACCAGTGAAACTGTTTCAACACTCTTCTGATTGATGGATTTCAATCTTGTTAAACAATTTACCCTTAACACTTGCCTCAGTGGCATGAGTATGTTATTTAAATTCTTATGTGGCAAGTTTTGCATCTAATTAATTATCTGAATAGTCAATATGCAAGCAATGCTATTTCCTTACTCAAAATTAATGTCTGGGCCGCACATAGTGGCTTAGGCCTGTGATTCCAGCACTTGGAGAGGCCAAGGGGTGCATTGAGACCTGCCTGGCCAACGTGGGGAAACCCTGTCTCTATTAAAAATACAAAAAACTTAGCCAGGCTTAGTGGCGGGTGCCTGTAATCACACCTACTTGGCAGGCTGAGGCAGGAGAATCACTTCAACCATGGAGGCGGGGGTTGCAGTGAGCCGAGATTGTGCCACTGCACTCCAGCCTGGGCAACAGAGCGAAACTCTGTCTCAAAATAATAATAATAGTAATAATAATGTCTGAGTTTATTAATCTAATATCTTGTGAAGAAAAAGCAAGATTCAGATATTATTACAATGCTATTGGATATTGCTGATGACAAAGAGTGAAAGAAAGAGAGAGAGAGAGAATGGACGAGGGGGAAGGAGAGAAGGAACAACTTTTAGAGTCTTTGTTGATAAGTCATGAATTTTTAATTCATGGAAAATCTACATAGGTTGTATGTAAAGCTAATAAAATTTCTATAAAACCTGCATCATATCATAATTGTGACATTATTTTGAATTTAATGTTTTAGTCTTTCATATTAAATATCTCCCGGTTTCTTCATTTTCATTTCAAAATACACATTGAAAAAGCGTGTATTTTTCATTTTTATTTCAAATACACAAACAAAATATCACTGCAGTCATACCAAATTTGGGGCTGCTAATATAGTAATGTGTTTGTAATTAACTGCCACCAAACAAGGCAACTAGTCACTGGTAGTTATACTTACTATTCAACATTTCTTTCATTTGAAATTAGAAACATATATAATGTCTGATCAATTCACTTCAAGATTTCCACCATTTCTTTTTTGGATAATGCGTCCCTTGTATGTGATAATTAAAACCAAATAATAACTTTGGTGTTTCAAACTTGCAACTCTGAGCAATGATAATGTAAGTCAAGTGAAAGAAACACTTTATTAAACGACCTGATTTTAGTGTAACTATGTACCAAAGTCAAGGTTTACTTGTTTCTAATATACTTTTTAAGGTTAATTTTGTTCTTCTATAACATTCTCTTCCAAAGTGAGCTATTTAAGTACACTTCTTTTATCATTTAAATCCAACAATTTTTTTATCCTTTTAAAAAATTATAGATACATATATACTAGTTTGTCCTATAATTTCTTTGCTTTTTTGCTTATAAACTCTCTCAATTATGTCAAAATTTCTGCAATTATATTTTGGTTTGTTAAAATTTCAAGTTCTATTTTTGCCCATCATCTATACTGCAATTTTGTCACCAATTTTTTTTTTTTTTTACTTTCCACTAAAGAAAATACCTATTTTCTTCCTTTCTATAATCTATATCAGACCGATTGTCACTCTTTCTTTAAGTCATTTATACTCCGTTGTTCTTTATATTTTCATCTAGGTATTTCTCATACTTTACCTGAGATTAAGTTTCAGATTAATTGAATTGAAATTCTACAGTTAAACCTATTATCCCTAGGCTTGATGATAAGTCATGTGTCAAAAAAGTTAATTTGCTTGTGACATTAGCTGTAGTCTAGAAAATGAAATATTGTTTATCCATGAGTCACTATTCCCTCTTGATATGGACTTTTCTTCTTCAAAGTCTTAACTCTCAAATAAAAAGAAGTAACATTTGTAGCCATGAAAATAAGCATTTTATTTTTCAAATCAGAATTTGCCTTTTGTTTTAAACATGCAAATTATAACGAAGGTTTTGGGAGTAAAACTGTGGTGGTAGTATGATAACTTCATTGATTTTCTTTTCTTTTTTTTTTCAAAAATTATTATTATTATACTTTAGGTTTTATGGTACATGTGCACAATGTGCAGGTTAGTTACATATGTATACATGTGCCATGCTGGTGCACTGCACCCACTAACTCGTCATCTAGCATTAGGTATATCTCCCAATTCTATCCCTCCCCACTCCCCCTACCCCACAACCTATTCATCTGACAAAGGGCTAATATCCAGAATCTACAATGAACTCCAACAAATTTACAAGAAAAAAACAAACAACCCCATCAAAAAGTGGGCAAAGGACATGAACAGACACTTCTCAAAAGAAGACATTTATACAGCCAAAACACACATGAAAAAATGCTCACCATCACTGGCCATCAGAGAAATGCAAATCAAAACCACAATGAGATACCATCTCACACCAGTTAAAATGGCAATCATTAAAAAGTCAGGAAACAACAGATGCTGGAGAGGATGTGGAGAAATAGGAACACTTTTACACTGTTGGTGGGACTGTAAACTAGTTCAACCCTTGTGGAAGTCAGTGTGGCGATTCCTCAGGGATCTAGAACTAGAAATTCCATTTGACCTAGCCATCCCATTACTGGGTGTGTACCCAAAGCACTAGAAATCATGCTGCTATAAAGACACATGCACACATATGTTTATTGCGGCATTATTCACAATAGCAAAGACTTGGAACCAACCCAAATGTCCAACAATGATAGACTGGATTAAGAAAATGTGGCACATATACACCATGGAATACTATGCAGCCATAAAAAATGATGAGTTCATGTCCTTTGTAGGGACATGGATGAAATTGGAAATCATCATTCTCAGTAAACTATCGCAAGAACAAAAAACCAAACACTGCATATTCTCACTCATAGGTGGGAATTGAACATTGATTTTCACATAAGACAATTTATTAGTGGTTTAGAGTTTAAGCTTTTTTTTTTTCTTTTTTAGTTTTGGCACATTTTAGTCATGTTTCAAGCAACTACTTCCCAAAAGAAACAATAACCCTATTCTTTATCACTTTTTCTCAGGAAAATAGTTTCTAGTCTTAAATTTCATGCCCTACTAAGCAAGAAGCCATCAACTAGAGGGGAAATGACACTTGAATGAGAAACATCTGTGTTCATTCATGATTTCCCATTAAATATAATTTCTCAAGTTCAACAACCATTCTGACTTGGTAGGTGATAACTTTAAATACAGGCGAAATGGCTGTATTAGAGCAGATGACATTTATTTTACATAAGCTTGAATATTTAAAATCTTAGATATGGTCCATAGAACAATATTGGTATATTGTTCCCAGGAAAACAATTACTCTAGTAAATAATTGCATATTCAACAACATGGTTCTATGAACTATGCTCAAACCTTTAAATATAGAAGATATATTACTTTTTACAAAGGTTTGAAATTAATTGGAAAGTAATAAGTGCATTTAAAACACAGTAAACCTAACATCATTCCTACCTGGTAAAAAGAGAAATAATCCCCATTTAAGGAAGAAGAAGGAGAAAAGAAGAAATTTCTTTGTAATTACATTGTAATTTTCAAAATATAATTATAAGGGCCGGGCGTGGTGGCTCACACCTGTAATCCCAGCACTTTGGGAGGCGGAGGCGGGCAGATCAGGAGGTCAGGAGATCGAGACCATCCTGGCTAACATGGTGAAACCCCATCTCTACTAAAAATACACAAAATTAGCAGGGCGTGGTGGCGGGTGCCTGTAGTCCTAGCAACTCGGGAGGCTGAGGCAGGAGAATGGTGTGAACCCGGCAGGCGGAGCTTGCAGTGAGCAGAGATCGGGCCACTGCACTGTAGCCTGGGCAACAGAGCGAGACTCTGTCTCTAAATAAATAAATAAATAAATAAATAAATTATAAGGTCTAGAAATATCTACATGACATTAAAATCTTGCTTTTTGTACTATCCTAATAAAGTATGCAAGAAAAATACATTCATGATTTACAACTAATCCATTTCATGTAGACTTCAAATGTTTTCCTCAGATATTGTAAAGCGTAGTCAGCTCATTTTACCACAGAGTAATATTAACCAAGTTACATCCTTGGACAGCTGTTATGCACAAAAAAGCTTTGACTAAGGATTTTTAGAGTTTTTAAAATAATTCTTGTTTGTAATTTTTATGTGTATATAAAATGTTCCCATAGACCAATGCAAAATAAAATAATGCCTAAGTTTGAACGTGGTTCACTACCTAATAATATGAATATAATAAATACTTAGTTTTTCAATTTTATACAGTAATTGTTAAATAAATTTCTTTTCAGTACTTTTTAAAAAAACTAAACATCTTATTTGTTATGACTTGCAAAATACACTGTCATTATATTGACTTATTTATTTATTTATTTATTGAGACTCTTGTCAAGTTTCACCAGTCGCCAAGGCTGGAGTTCAATGGTGCTATCTCGGCTCACTGCCACCTCCAGTCACCAGGTTCAAGCGATTCTCCTGTCTCAGCCTCCTAAGTAGCTGGGATTATAGACACTTGCCACCAAGCCCAGCTAATTTTTGTATTCTTAGTAGAGACAGGGTTTCACAATGTTGGGCAGGCTGGTTTTGAACTCCTGACCTCAGGTGATCTGCCTGCCTTGGCCTCCCAAATTGCTGGGAATACAGGAGTGAACCACCACGTCTGGTGCTATATTGACTCATTGATCTTTGAACGTTAACCCATATCTTTCCCAATACTTGAATTTAGAATTCACTCACATAGGCAGACAATGACTTTTACCATTTCAACTATATCTTGATGTTGGAATACCATTTACCATCTCTCAGCAATATGTCTAGACACAACTGAGCTCAAGGCATTATTTGAACTTGCTTGTTTCATCTCCTGAGAGGTGAAATACTAATGTACTGTTAGTATATTGACAAAATACAGAATACTAGAACATATTCTTTAGATGAGAAAATTCTGAGAACAAACTAAAACAATCTTCCTTATTCATTTACAATCCATCATTCCCCGTATTGTTTCTGTATATAAAAGTTGCTCTAATATAGATTGATCACATATGTGACATATATTATACTAAAAGTATAGTGAAATAAATACATTTCTGGGAAGATGAAGTATGGTAAGGAAAATTATAAATATGGAAGAAATCTGCAAGATGATGAGAAATCTGGGATAATGGAATACATATGTATATAATAATGTCATGGCTGTGAAACAGATCAAATGCACATATGATAGAACATATTTCCCCAACACTGACAAGGCCTCAAACAAAAAGCACACATATCAGTGAAACAGGACATTTATCTAGCAAAGTGATGATTGAAAGATGAATGACAGTATAGGTAGATAAAAAGCGAAGGAAAGCAAGTATTAGAGCAAGCCTCTAGCCTGAAATCTGAGTGACTATAAACAAAGGCATGAAAGCTACCAGGATATGTTTACAAATACAGTGATGACAACAACAAAATTAACAATAGTGATTCTACTTCTCTTCCAATACTTGACGAGTTCTGTACTCCTGAGCTGGTTATATGAGGCTAAGTTAAAATGAAAACATTGTCATTTTTTATGGGTAGCTAAAGCATTCAGATAGAGGGGCACAATTAACCAAGAAGCCCTGACTTTAGAAACCCAAATTATTTTTGTTTATTTGTTTGTTTTAATAAAGGAGATATTTATAAGAATCACTTATTTACTTGCTTCTGTCTTCACTTGTCAAGTTTTGACCCATGGGTAATAACTTTCTTGCATTTCAGGACTATGTATGTGTGCGTACAGAGCAGATTTTCACAGTATGTGTTCCATACCGTGGCATCATGAAGTCCCAGAGCAGAAAGCATGAGAAACAGGGATAATTGTCAGTTTGTCCCCACAGGTTCTACTCTGTGCTTATAGGTTTCAGTTTCCCCTTACTTTCCTTCATTCCTTCACTTTTCCCTTATCCCTTACATCCAGATTTTTTCCAGAATGCCTGCAAGGCTGAACTATATAAACTCTGGGCCCACCACCAGACAAAAGAGTAAAAGCCTTCCATAGACTTCTTCAGCAGCACACTTTTATGTTCCATCGTAAATGATATCGACACTTCAAAGATCATCTTTCAAATCTTCATTTCTCATGTTCTCCCACAATTGTAAGGTTTAGTTCTCATAGTAAGTCCCATTTCACATCACTCGTAACTGTTGAATTGACCTAACCAACCTCTAAATAACATATGTCGTATTTATAACACAGAGTAGAACATAAATCTAGATGGTTTCTTAGTCGATCTGTAATACAGAATTTTGGTAAATGCCAGATAGTGAATAGCAGAAAAATCAATGTATATATTTGATAATAAATAAGCAATATGATGTCTGTACCCTCAGAATCCCATGCAGTGGAGCACAAGGTGAATAAAATCTATATTGGAGCAGAATATTATTAAGAATGCCATCATCATATTAGCAATTTAGCCATTCTTGTTACATTTAATCTAGGAATGAATGAAATGAACAAGGCAAAAGGCCAGGTTGCTATTCTCTCTTCTCTGAAAGATAGTATCCCTGGGTAAGAAGGGAGACCATAAACACACACACACACACACACACACACACACACACAAACAGAAACAAATAATCTACTGCTTTACCTTATCTACAGTGAAAAAACAAAAACAAAACAACACACAACTGGCTTGTCCAGACATAAAGATCAGAAAGATAGCATGAGCACTTACATGAGAACAGGAGAAATTCAATTTAGTGGTGGCTTCCATGAGCGGCAGACACTGGTAAGATGAATAGATGCATAAAGTCTAATCAAAGTTTTATTCTGGAGATTCTATATTCTCAGACTTTCATTGGTATATGAATCACCTTGGGGTCTTGTTAAAATACCTATCATAACAAATCTGTGATATGACCTTGTTTTTTGAATTCTTACAAGCTAGTAGGTCAGGTCACTGCTATTGGTCTTTGGACAATATATTGCTTAACAAAGATTTCATAGACAATAATTGAAAACAACAAACAAAAGCATACTGTTGGAAAAAAGACATGTAGATAATCAAATATAATCAAATGAGTCAACAAAGTTCATGAAAATAACCGTTTCCTGTCTGTAGGTATATTTAATTTCTTTGTAAATTACTTATAATCAGCTAAACATTTTAATAAAATATATTATGAAGAATAAAACATTAAAGATATGAACATGCTGAAGATAAAATAAGAAAAGGCCAGGGGTAAACACTCTCGCATCAGAAAATGTTACCTAAAGGAATTCATGATGGAAAAACTATAAGAAGGTTCTCCTTTTAAATTATCCTCATTTAATTTGTAATATTAATTATAATCAATTTTAATAGACTTGATCAAGAAGCTCTAAATATCATTTAGAATAAAAAATACTTGAGCTTTTTAAATAAATACTAATAAAGACAGTTTATCATGCATTAAAATCCATGTAGTATAAAATAAACTGTATTTTTAGACATGAAGTCCTTGCCCATGCCTATGTCCTGAATGGTATTGCCTAGGTTTTCTTCTAGGGTTTTTATGGTTTTAGGTCTAACATTTAAGTCTTTAATCCATCTTGAATTGATTTTTGTATAAGGTGTAAGGAAGGGATCCAGTTTCAGCTTTCTACATATGGCTAGCCAGTTTTCCCAGCACCATTTATTAAATAGGGAATCCTTTCCCCATTTCTTGTTTTTCTCAGGTTTGTCAAAGATCAGATGGTTGTAGATATGTGGCATTATTTCTGACGGCTCTGTTCTGTGTCTAAAACACCAAAAGCAATGGCAACAAAAGCCAAAATTGACAAATGGGATCTAATTAAACTAAAGAGCTTCTGCACAGCAAAGGAAACTACCATCAGAGTGAACAGGCAACCTACAAAATGGGAGAAAATTTTCGCAACCTACTCATCTGACAAAGGGCTAATATCCAGAATCTACAATGAACTGCAACAAATTTACAAGAAAAAAACAAACAACCCCATCAAAAAGTGGGCAAAGGACATGAACAGACACTTCTCAAAAGAAGACATTTATGCAGCCAAAAGACACATGAAAAAATGCTCACCATCACTGGCCATCAGAGAAATGCAAATCAAAACCACAATGAGATACCATCTCACACCAGTTAGAATGGCGATCATTAAAAAGTCAGGAAACAACAGGTGCTGGAGAGGATGTGGAGAAATAGGAACACTTTTACACTGTTGGTGGGACTGTAAACTAGTTCAACCCTTGTGGAAGTCAGTGTGGCGATTCCTCAGGGATCTAGAACTAGAAATTCCATTCGACCCAGCCATCCCATTACTGGGTATATACCCAAAGGACTATAAATCATGCTGCTATAAAGACACATGCACACGTATGTTTATTGCAGCATTATTCACAATAGCAAAGACTTGGAACCAACCCAAATGTCCAACAATGATAGACTGGATTAAGAAAATGTGGCACATCTACACCATGGAATACTATGCAGCCATAAAAAATGATGAGTTCATGTCCTTTGTAGGGACATGGATGAAATTGGAAATCATCATTCTCAGTAAACTATCGCAAGAACAAAAAACCAAACACCGCATATTCTCACTCATAGGTGGGAATTGAACAATGAGAACACATGGACACAGGAAGGGGAACATCACACTTCAGGGACTGTTGTGGGTTGGCGGGGGGGGGAGGGATAACATTGGGAAATATACCTAATGCTAGATGACGAGTTGGTGGGTGCAGTGCACCAGCATGGCACATGTATACATATGTAACTTACCTGCACATTGGGCACATGTACCATAAAACCTAAAGTATAATAATAATAATAATAATAATAATTACAATAAAAGAAAAAAAAAAATAAAAAATAAAATAAAATAAAATAAACTGTATTTTTACAGGCACGTGGTGAGATAGATGAATCAAACATAAGAAATAATGCACAAAGAGATTCAAACGTAGATTAGAAAATAAAAAAGGACTGGCTGTGGTGGCTTGCACCTGTAATCTCAACACTTTGGGAGGCAGAAACAGGAGGAACGCTGGAGCCCAAGAGTTCAAGGCCACCTTGGGCAACAGAGTGAGGCCTCATCTATACAAAACATAAATTTAAAAGATTAGCCAGATGTGGTGACATGCACCTGTAGTCCCAGCTACTCAAGAGTCAGAGGTGGGAAAATTGCATTAGTCAGAGAGATGGAGCAACAGTGAGCCATGATTGCCACTGCATTCCAGCCTGGGGGACAGAGTGAGACCTTGTCGCAAAACAACACCAAAGAATAAAAATGACATTGAAATCTACAAATAAAAATGTTATTTAACAAATATTACTGTCTAAAATATTTTATCAATATGCTACATGTGCCGACATAAATTATGTTTTAAATATTTTAGGGTAAAAGTAAATTGTAATATTTTAATAATATTATGTTGAAAAAATACAGTATAATAAGGGTATAAAATCTTTAAAAACATGACACTTAAGAGCAACTGTAAAACAAATTATTATCTCTACCTCTGTTAACAGTGATACTGACAAAAATACATTTTTATGGCATAATAACATTAACTATAAAAAGGTAAATTAATAATTTGAAAAAAATATGTTGCAAAGGAATTATATTCTTAAAGATAAAGTGTTTTTTAAATTATAATGAGAAATAAGCACCGAGAGTAAAGATACATACAACTGAAAAAACTATGTCCATTGTAGAGAATAGAAATTTGAAAATTAAAAAAATTCTTCAAAAAGATAATAAAATAACATGTCCCACATTTCTCCTTAATTAATTTCACAGAGTTAAAAATTATTTAAAAACTTATATTGATGAGTATGGGTAGGCAAACTCATAAACGACTTAGGGAGTATAAATTGGCACAACCATTCTGGAAGGAGACCAAATTAACATACTTAGCATTTAAAATGTATATACAGCACTTGACACAGCTAATATACACCCAGAAACTGTCTGCAATATTTGAGGCAAGAATATTTACTTATAAATATTTATAATTGCAGCAACATGTTAAAACATATACCCACTAATAATCCAATGGTAAAAATTATAGAACACATTGTTACAATGAAAATTTTCTGTGTTAAAAAATTTTCTATAGAGTATATTTGCATGACAAAGAAAAGTTTTCAGACAAATATCTAGATCATGACTATATACTTAGGTCAGTTTATGTATTGATTCACAGTCACTTATTTTGGCCAATATTTCTTTCTTTCTTTCTTTTTTTTCTGAGACAGAGTCTCGCTCTGCTGCCCAGGCTGGCATGCAGTGGCTCGGCTAACTGCAACCTCTGCCTCCTGGGTTCGAGCGATTCTCCTGCCTCAGCCTCCCAAGCATCTGGATTACAGGCACACGCCACCACGCCTGGCAAATTTTTGTATTTTTAGTAGAGAAGGGGGCTTCTCCATTTTCGACGGGCTGGTCTCGAACTCCTGACCTCAAAGTGCTGGGATCACAGGTGTGAGCCACCGCACCCAACCTGGCCAATATTTCTTTCCGCAAGCCCTGAGAACTCCAGAACTCACCTTGTTTTCCAGCTGGAGCTGCCCTGCAGATAAATCACATTTTTGCTTTGATCACAGGGACCAGAGAGCTGCACTGGTTGAAAGGTAACTAGAATGACTGGACATCATACTAGCTAGACAGTCCATGTAGCCCAACCAGGATTTCTGGAGGAGTAACTCTGGTCACTGGAAGATGGGAAAAAGGATGAACACCATGGGTAGATCGCTGCCTTTGTCTATATCCCCTCCCCCTGAAACTGTTCTGAGAAACTTTAGATTTCTCAGAGGCTCTCTGAATACATTACATGAGACAAAGTAATTGACCATAATTTTTTTGTGAAGCATTGGACAGTTTGGCAATACAATCCCATATACTGTACATATATTAAATTTATTGTGCTTCACTTTATTGCACTCTGCAGGTATTGCACTTTTTTTTTTTTTTTTTTTTTTTTTTTTTTTTTTAACAAATGGACAGCTCTGGGCAACCCTGCATCCATCAAGTTTCTTGGCACCATGTGCTCACTTTGTGTCTCTGTGCCACATTTGGTCATTCTTACAATATTTCAAACTTTTTTAATATTAAAACTGTTATGGTGATCTGCGGTTGGTGAGCTTTAAATGTGACTGTTGTAATTGTTTTGAGGTGCCACAAGTCACTCCCATGTAAGATGGCAAAGTTAATCAATAAATGCGTGTGTTCTGACTGCTCCACAAACCAGCCATTCCCTGTCTCTCTCCCTCTCCACTGGCCTTCCTATTCCCTGAGACACAACAATATTGAAATTAGGTCAATTAATTACCTTAAAATGGCCTGTAAGTGTTCCAGTGAAAGAAAGAGTTGCACATCTCTCATTTTAAATCAAAAGCTAATCTTAGTGAGAAAGACACATCAAAAACTGAAATAGGCTGCAAGTGAGACCTCTTGTGTCAACTAGTTAGCCAACTTGTGAATGCGAAGAAAAAGTTATTGGAGGAAATTAAAAATGCTACTACAGTGAATACAGAAATGATAAGAAAGCAAAACAACCTCATTGCTTTTATGAAGAAAGTTTCAGTTTTCTGGATAGATAAACAAGCCACTAAATTATATTAACACAAGGCCTAATTGAGAACAAGCCCTAACTCTCCCTTTATTTCTATGTGGACTGAAATGGTGAGAAAGCTGCAGAAGAAAAGTTTGGTTTATGAAGAGGTTGTTTATGAAGTTTACAAAAAAGAAACTGTCTAAAAATTCATGGTGAAGCAGCAGTTGCTGATGTAGAAGCTGCACAGGTTCTCTAGATGTTTTAGCTAAGGTAATATATAAAGAGGGCTACACTAAAAAAAATAGGTTTTTAATGTAGGCAGACTTAAACTGGAATACAATGCCATCTAATACTTTTATAGCTTGAGAGAAGTCAATGCCTGGCTTCAAAGCTTCAAAGGAGAGGCTGACTTGCTTCTCAGGAGCTAATGTAGCTGGTCACTTTATGTTGAAGTCAATGCTCATTGACCATTTCAAAAGTCCTAGGGCCCTTAAGAATTATGCTAAATTTACTCTGCTTGTGCTCTCTAAATGGAACTACAAGCCCTGGATGTTTAGTCTACACAATTTAGTGTAACTTTTATATGCACTGGGAAGCAAAATGTCCTGTGACTTGCTTTATTGAGATATTTTCAACAGAGTAGTTGGGCTAAGATTTTTAGACAGACAGACAGACAGATAGATAGATAATTTTATGAAGACACAATGACTATTCACATTTCATTTATTGATCAGTTACCACTATGTCATCATTCTCCTTCCTTCCTTCCTTCCTTCCTGCCTTTCTTCCTTCCTTTTTTTTTTTTTTCCAAGATTTCACTCTGTATCCCAGGGTGGAGTGCGGTGGCACAATTACAGCTCCCTTCCCAGTGGCTCTGGCCTCCTGGGCACAGACAATCCTTCTGCCTCAGCCTCCTGAGTAACTGGCACCGCAGGCACAAGCCACGGTGCCTGGCTAATCCATTATTATTATTATTTGTAGAGACGGGTGTCTCACTATGTTGCCCAGGCTGGTATCAAACTCCTGGGCTCAAATGATTCTCCTACTTCTGCCTCCCAAAATGCTGAGATTGCAGGCACGAGCTACTGTGCCCAGCCCACTAGGTAAGTGTCTTTTGGGCACATCTTGAAAAAGATGGATTTTTAAACTCTGTGACACATTGTCTAACCATTTGAGGAGAAACACCTACCCTTCCAACTTTTCTACAATACTCATAATTGGGTAACTAAAAAGCAAACAAACAAGCTAGTTTAGTCAACAATAGATTCAGAGGTAGTTTAATAATAAAAAACTCGTTGTATGAATGTAGCCCTACTATATTATTTTGCAGAAAGTCATCGAAAATCTGAAAACTCAGAATATTTTTGGCTTTTTAAATCTGGATCCAAGTGGTCTCTTTTAAGCCACAGGTGATGTGCTAACCTAAAAGTAACAGAGGGTAATTGGAAAATTTTCATTTCCTATCACATCATTGTGGAAATGGAGTTTATGAATAAACTTCTTTTCTACTTTGAATAAATCTAAAATGGTTGCATGTACTTCCAAAGTTTCTAATGGTGATACATAATATAAATAATGCAATCAAGGTAACAAATTCACAAATCTATTTAAATCTGCAAAATCTATTTATCTTTAAAATATGTTATCATATCAAATCTGCAAAATCTATTTGTCTTTAAAATATGCTGTCATTTGTTGTATGACATATTTCAAATATAGAGTACAGAAATGGACGGGGGTAGTGGCTCATGCCTATAATCTCAGCATTTTGGGAGGCCAAGGCGGGCTGACCATTTGATGGCAGGAGTTCGAGACTAACCTGGCCAACAAGGTGAAACCTCATCTCTCCAAAAATACAAAACTTAGCCAGGTGTGGTGGTGTGCATTTGTAGTTCCAGCTACACGGGAGGCTGAGGAGGGAGAATCGCTGGAACCCAGGAGGTGGAGGTTGCTGTGAGCTGAGAATACGCCACTGCAGTCCAGCTTGAGTGACACAGCGAGACCTTGTCTCAAAAAAAAAAGTACTTGCACATACTCATTTGTACCCAAACTAAGCTACATCATCTTAACATGTTGACACATTAGATCTTTTTGTCCATGAAGTAAAACATTATGGGTACATTGAAATTTCCAGTGAAACCCTCTGCTCTCTACCTGTTTTCCCTAGATTTAGTTTAATTATAATTAGTATTACTACATTCCTACATTCTTGAGTGATAGGAGCATTATGTAAAATGATCTGGTTGTCTTGTTAGTAGTGGATAAAGTTTTAACAGTTAAATCCATTACTTGAATTTCCATTATGCTATTAAGATTTCCAGTTTGTTTCACAGTAAATTTTGGTAAGAACTAATTTTTTTCTAGGAAATTGGATATCCCATTGATGTTTTCAAAGTACATGGCTTAGAGTTTTATTTAATATATTTAAAGTTGTTTTATGATAGGTGTTCAGAGCAATTAATTACCTCAAAGTGAAAACATCTATGCATCTTCTAACCAAGTCAAGAAATATAACATTATTGGACACTTACTATGTTCTGTTCCCTATGACCCACCATTCCTCCTCCTTCTCCAAACCTGATCTGACTTCTAATTCCATAGATAAAGTGGAATTTACTTTTTAATGTGAATAACAGAACCATAGAGTACATGTTTTGTGATTGACTTCCTTTATACAACATATGCTTGTGAAATGTATCTGTATTGCTTCTCATATAGCAGTTCTCATATTACATTTGGTTAGGTAGGGAAATGATCATTGCCACATAGCATTCAAATGTATTAACATATTATAATATATTCTATTATATAATTATATGAATATGTTATTTAGTACCTTGGTACTCAAATTAGCAGCAATAAAGTTGACAGACTGAAAGTCCTGTGGTAGTGCTCATGTGCACGTGTCATTTAGGAGTGGAATTGTCAAGTAGCAGCATTTAGAAATGCGTTTCACTTTATCTAATTCCACTAAGTAATTGTCTTAAATGTTTATAGTAATTTATATACATACTTGTATAATATAAAACGTTTTTCTTCACATTCTAGCTAATACTTGGTTTTCCCAGGATTTTTTATTTTAGTTATTCCTGTGGGTGTGTTTTTGTATGTTATTAAGATTTTAATGTACATTTCCCATATTATTAATGAGGTTGAGCAGTTATATCCTCACCAGAGGGTCACACTTAGCCTTATTCGTAGCAAGAAAACTGGCATTGCGCAGCCGTGATGATATTCATTACAAAATACGGAGAATTTATCTATTTTTTTTTTGCTAAAACTACTTAACCTGTATCTATTCATGCCTTAAAAGCTGCCAGTTTACATAAAATAGTCATTAGTAGAATAAGTTAAACAACATATAAAGATATAATTAGAAAAATGTATAATGTGAGACATGCTTGCTCTAAAGCTCCATTGGCATACTCTCCTCAGAATCAAGTTACTTGGTAGGAGAGATGAAGATGAGAGAATTGTTCTAGCTTAACAGAAACTAAAGAGTCATGAAATAACAGGGAAATCCTTGAAACTTGGTATGGTCTTTTAATGAAAAAGTAGTCAATTGAAGGTGTTTCTTCGGAGTAGGCTCTGAAGAAATTTAAATATGGAATGGTTTTTAAATATTAAGCAATTACTTTTAATTTTTAAATTAATGATAAATAACTTCAGGAGATGAATGCTGAATTATGAAATATTATGTTATTTTCAAGTTACTTTTTCAGCAGTTGAAGGATAGAGGGATTGTTCTATTATTTCATCTTCTTATTTTTTTCAATGTGAAGTAGTAAAATTTTTATCATACATATCTATTAGTCTTAATATCTTAAACTCTCAGTGCTCTAGTCCCAGATATAAAGGGCTTAGAGTTCAAAGTGAAAAAGAGTTAAGTGTATGCATCTTCAGATTATATTATTTTGTACATAGAATTTCCTGAGGAATTAATAAATAAAAATTAATAAATTAATGGAGTAGGGTCACAGGATACAAAATATGACTGTATACAAACATAAATTGTCTTCCTATATACTAGCAACAAGCAACTGGAAACAGAGCAAAAACTATTTATAAGACAAGAAGGACCTAAAATATCTAAAATATCTAAGACTATATATATGTATATAGTTATGGTTCACAGGCAATGTTTTGATCAACGATAGATCACATACATGACATGTTCTGCTAAAGAAAGCAATAAAAAAAAGACAAGACACGGTAGAGCAAGACAGTGGAAATGGGAATGTGACAATGAGAATGTTATATATCATGATTTGGGTGTTAATTACATGGAATTCATATATTCGTCAAAGTTCATCTATAGCTGGGGGGAGGGATAGCATTAAGAGATATACCTAATGCTAAATGATGAGTTAATGGGTGCGGCACACCAACATGGAACACATATACATATGTAACTAACCTGCACGTTGTGCACATGTACCCTAAAACTTAAAGTATAATAATAATAAAATTAAAAAGAAAAAGAAAAAAAGTTCATCTATAGCTTTTACTGCATACCACACTATACCTAATTTTTTTGACCTATCACTATTTATTATTTCAGCACTAAAACTGAGGAGACTGAACTACTGGCTCTTATTCCCTTTGTATTTCTGTAAGGATCACTGCACTAGCATAAAATGTTTTAAAATACAAAATGTACAAGAAAACACAATCCCAAGTGCTATAAACATAACTGAGAACCAGTTCCTTTACTAAACATCCATTTTATAAAATAGGAGGCTTCAACTTGAACCCATCTGAGCCTTAAAGTGGCTTAATGCAGAAACTATTTATCATTTCTCATGATTCTGTGAGCAGCAGCAGCTACATTATTTGCAGGGCCTTGTGCGAAATGAAATGCCTTTGGGGAAAATTATCATTAAAGGGCCTAAATGTAAAACTTTTTTTCAGTCTTCCCATGGGCTCTCTTTCTCTCTCTCATAAGCTATGTTAGTACTATTTTAATTTGTTATTTCATGGACAGTGAACACTCACTGGCAAGTATGAACCTGACAGGTGTTGGGAGTCCCATCCATGGCCTGGCACATGCCTGTGGCTCAGTTGCTATTAAATTCCTTCTCCCGCCAGCTGCCAGAAAAATGTGCTATGATCCTACAAAGGACAAGGAAGTCACTCAGCCCATTCCGTGGTCTCAATACCCCAACCAGTGACAGACAGTTGACCTCCAAAGGATCGCAATCTCTATTCAGGCATGTGTTTATCCTGGATCAAGGGAGGGCCAGGGGCTTGTTCCAGCTGAAGTAACTATAGAAAATGCCTTGGCAATTCACCGTAGGGCAAGGACAGCTGCCACCATTCCCCAGGCTGAGATGCCAAGGAGTGGATACTAAATATGGCCCTGACAAAGCTCGCACTCAGGCGCTTGAGGGCAGTAGGGTAAGGAGGGAAGGCCAAGTAGAGTCCTGGGCACCTGGGGAAAGTGGAGTAACTGCTGAGAATATGTTTCAGGGAGACAGGGAGGATATGGGTTGCAGGATTCCATGTGAACAAAAATTCCAAGCACTTCCTGTATGCTCCATTGCCCCATGAGACTTCATTTGGAAAATATAATTTAAAAAATAAAATTATTAGAAATTTCAAGACAGAGATCACAGTATATTTAACCCCTGGAGCTTTTACAGTATTGTTCTCAGAGTCCTGTGTAGTTACAAACTCATGAAGCCACATTTGTCTGTTTACCCTTGGAGGTTCTTCAGCTATGGGCTAACTCAGACAATCTCCAGTGTCAGAGTCCTAGTTTGAACTAAATTTCTAAGATGGCCACACTCACATTTGTGGTGTTTGGTTAGATTTCAGCTGGAGCAAGAGATGGCTTGATCACATGTTGATCATCATTCAATAGACTTGTTTTGCCTTTTTCAAACAGTTGTGGTTTCAAGGTTTCCAAGAGATGTAAGCAAGCACATCCCATGTGAAAGTATTTTCAAAGGCTCTGCTTTAGTCTCATGTTCCAATATCCCATTGGGCAGATCAAGTCTCAAGACCAGCACAGAGTCAGCGTAAAACTATATTTGCAAAAGGCTTGTTTAGAAAGAGAGGGACAAGTTGCAGCCTTTTTTTTTTTTTTCAACCTACTAAGCTCATAAAACTGTATACTCCAGATCTGTGTTTTTCCTTTATGTAAATTATGCAAGAATAAAATCAGTTAATTTTAAAAATCAATATACAATCTTGGAGAACACCAAGCCCAGCAACTTCTCCTGGAGCTGTTACTACATTGGCTCAGGTGGGTTGATTTGCTTTCCAATTCACTCTTTATTCTGCTCCAGGAATTTTTATATTTTATTTTGTTGTTCTTGTAAGCACAGTTATGCATTTAAAATTGTTTTCTTAAGCATTTTCTAAGATTTCTAGCAGATGGATTTTCAAGGTATCTAGTTCATCATTTTGCTCAAATAAGCAGCTTGCAATGTGATTTTAGAATGACTTGAACATTAAAAGAATGAGAGAGCTATTATATTTGTGAAAAAGAAGAATAATGCTATTAAAAGAGAGTTAAAATCATATGAACACATTGTAAATACAAATTGCTATAGAAAGAATAAGATAAGCTAAGATAAGATGGTGGTTGAAATAAAAAGTCATGTAAAATCCACCTTTTTGCCATACATCTAGGATATTTCTTTAGCTGCTCTTTTTCTATAATTTGATTATTTAGCATAAAATGACAAACAGTTTATGTCTCATTCTTACAATGATGGATCATCTATGGAAAGAGTGTATGTCTACAAAAATAAAATGTGAATTTCAATATGAAAAGTTCATATGTGTAATCACAGTATCATTTAATTTTTAATGCATTATAGCATTTTATGAATGACTGAATTTTATTTGCCCCAATGTACAAGGCTGGTTTAGGATACATGTCCTACCTTTTTGTGTGTGCGATATATCGTATAGATTATCACTCAACTAAAAAGTGGAATTTTTAAGTCTCCAAATACTGTATTCAATTCCAAGCCATTTCTATTAGTAACATTTTTCTTTGATAGTGAAAGCATCTTTTCATAGATTCAACGGCTTGTCTTCAATGCCATACTTTTGTCCATTATATTATAGTCCTTTATTTAACAAGAGTAGTGAAAGCCTTTTTAAATGTCAAAAAATTATATCAAGGGCCAGCCTATGTGAATTTTGTATCACTGTTCCTAAAAGAAATTCAATCTTACTGCAATCTTCCTTTTAGTAATTCCTGCTGACCAAAATGAATTACATTCCTAATATTTAGGTCACAATGGCAGATAGTTTTGTGTTCAGTTGCTCTGAAATCTTGACATTTACAACCTGAAAGCTGCTAGAATTTAACCTAGTGCACATTATAGTTTTCTTTCAATGAAATTTTCCTCATTTTGCTTGTAATTTTGTATTCTTTTTATTTTTACTCCTTAAGCTTTCAAGTTGTAGTGCAGAAGCTGTTTATTCCGTCTCAATTTCAGTGTACTTCCAAATATATGTATTTTTTCATACGTGTTTTATCTCTTTTTTACCATTGCCTTCTGAATTTTCACACAACCAAATAATTAGCTAGAGGACATAAAAGTATTTCTCTCTCCTAAAATAAACCATGTTTTCATATTATGAATTTTGAAAGTATTTCTTCTCTATTATTTATATCTTTCTTTTTGAAATTTGTTAGACTATGTCTGTCTATATTTGACTGCATTTCATAAATCCTAAGAGGCATGATTTCCATATTTGAATGCCTCTGAAATTGAGTTTGTCTTAGAGTGATGTCATCTTACAATTACTTCTGCTTGAATAGCTATCATGACATAATTACCATTATTTTTGAGTATGCAAAAAGTGATCATATTTGTCATAATTTTGTCCATCAATTAATCTACATGTAGAGCTGATACTAAATTTTAGGTTTAATTGTCATATTTAAACATTACTTTAGATTCAGCATTGCAACAGAAATTCATTGTGTACATACACATGAGTAGTATCAAACCATAGAGGTATAAATGTGATCATACCAAAGCCAATAGTCATCATTGGAGGAGTGACGGAAATTATCTATTTTCTTGCAAAACAGCAACCAAGTGCTTCATATCATCTTAGAAAGGAAGATATCTATGAGTAGTTTATTTATATTTCAAAGCTACAACCAAAATACTATCACACATCAGAATGGAACTGATTCAAGATAATTGTATTTTGAAATAATACATTTTAGAATATGTGTGCATGCAAATGGAAAGAACTTAATAGAAAAGAAATTCATATACAAAAAAATAATTTTTAAGGAGAGAATTCTTGAGAAAGTTAAAGGGGTTAAAATATGACTAGAAGTTGAAGCATGGGCCTTAGAATAAAATTCTGGAGACAGTTTTCAAGGCTGGTAAGAAATAAAAATAAACCCTAGTCATAGGTTCTGACTCTTATATTCATGTTTTCAACAATGTGTATTGAGGACTTATTATGTGTCAGACCTTGTGCTAGGCATGGGAGATGGAAAGAGAACAGAATAAATATTCCTCCTATTAAAGAAACTGGGTGTTAGAATAATTGTCACTCCTAAAAGTTTTAATTATACACTGAGGTGGGTTAAATTGTGTCCTACACAAAATATATGTTGAAGTTCTAAATGTTGGCTCTCACAAAAGATATGTCAAAGTTCTCATTCAGTACCTGTAAGTGTGACACTATTTAAAAGTAGGGACATTGAAGATGTAATCGAGATAAGATAAAGTAATACTGAATTTGAGTGGGCTCTAATCCTTATGGCTTGTGCCCATATAAGAGGAGACAAAGACATACACAAAAAGATGGATATATGACAATGGAGGTAAAGATTAGAGTGATTCCTTTACAAGCGAAGGAACACCAAAGTTTTGAGGAGTGGATCTTCTCCTATTCTTACTGGCAGTTTTTCTGACTATGTTTGTGAGTCAGATTTAGTGTATAAATAAGTATATGTGGGAAGGTGTGTATATGCATGCCAACATACTAAGCTCCCTAATAACAATGCATTTAGGATTTTTTCTTTTTGTTTCAATATATAAAATGCTATACATGATATAAATAAATTTATTTTTAGGGAAAAAGCACCATTTTCAATAATCTTAGTGTAGTGCAATTTTACAGTGAGTGTTGCTTTCACCAAATACAATGTAAAATACAGGACATAAATGAGGAGATATGTTAGAATCTTGGGAAATTATTCTGACATTATTTAGTTTTAAAAAGTGTTCTTTTTTTAAAGACAGTGGATTCAGTGAAACTGCCACAGTTATTAAAACATAACTGGCAGGAGCAAGGTAAAGTATTTTAATATCCATTTGGGTTGCCCATAGTAGCAAAGGGATATGAAGTAAAAGTAAAAATTGGGAGGCCTAGGCAGGCAGATCACAAGGTCAGGAGTTCAAGACCAGCCTGGCCAGCATGGTGAAACCCCATCTCTACTAAAATACAAAAAAGTTAGCGAGGTGCGGTGGTGCATGCCTATAGTCCCAGCTACTCAGGAGGCTGAGACAGGGGAATTGCTTGAACTCTGCAGGCGGAGGTTGCAGTGAGCCGAGATCGCACCTTGTTGACAGAGTGAGGCTCCGTCTCAAAAAAAAGAAAAGAAAAAAAAAAATCTAAAATCCTTCTTGATTAACTCCCACCCCCCAACAAACTAGTCACAGGGAGAATATACTCAAAATAGTAAAAGCCACAGCCAACATTATACTGAATAGCCAAAAGCTGAAAGTATATTCCTTAAGAACTGGAGCAAGATAAGGATATCCACTCTCATCACTGCTATTAAACGTAGTACTGGAGTTCCTAGACAGAGCAGTAGGAAAATAATGATAGATGAATTCACGAAAGTATCAGGATACAAAATTAAGGCACAAATCAGTTGCATTTTTGTATACCACCAATGCTCAAGCTAAGAATTAAATCAAGAACTCAATTCCATTTATGACTGCCACACACATACAAAAAACTAGGAATATATTTGACCAAGGGGATAAAATACTTTTATCAAGAGAACTACAAACCCCTGATGACAAAAAGGATAAGTGACACAAACAAATCTAAAAACATTGCATGCTCATGGATAGGGAGAAACAATATCATTAAAATAAATATACTTTCCCAAGGATCTAGAGATTCGATGCAATTCTTATCAAATTACCAATGTTATTATTTTTGTGGAATTAGAGAAAAATTCTAAAATTTATATAGAACCAAAAAAGAGGCCAAATAATCAAAGCAATCCTAAACAAAAAGAACAAAGCCAGAGGCATTACATTATTTGATATCAAACTATACTATAAAACTACAGTAATCAAAACAGCATGGAACTGGTACAAAAATGGACACATATATCAATGGAATAGAATAGAGAACTCAGAAATAAATCCATACTTTCAACCAACTCATCTTCAATGTAGTCAATAAAGGTAAACAAAGGGGAAACAACACTGTTTTCAATAAATGAGGCTTGGGAAATTGACTAACCATATGCAGAGGAATTAAACTTGACCCCAATCTCTCACTATATACAAAAATTCACCAAGGTAGATTAAAAACTTAAATGTAAGACCTCAAACTAAAAAATAAAATAAAATAAATAGAAGAAATTTTAAGAAAAACTTTTCTAGATATTGGGCTAACCTAAGAATTTATGACTAAGACCTCAAAAGCAAATGGAGCAACAATAAAAAATAGACAACTGGTACTTAAATAAACTAAAGTGAATCTGCAGAGCAAAATAAACAATCAACAGAGTAAACACACAACCTGCAGAATGGGAGAAAATATATGCCTCTGACAAAGGACTAACATCTGGAATCTATAAGGAGCTTAAACAAATTAACAAGAAACAGTAAATAACCCCAATAAAAGTGGACATGAGACATGAAAAGATACTTTTCAAAAGAAAACTTAACAAGTTGCCAATAACATGAAAAAAATGCTCAACAAAACTAGTCATCAGAGAAATACAAATCAAAACACAATGAGATGCTATCTCACACTAGTCAGAATGGCTACTGTTAAAAAGTCAAAAAATAACAGATGTTGAAGATGAGGAGAAAAGAGAATGCTTATAAACTGTTGATGGGAATAGACCAACTTCTATGGAAAACAGTATGGAGATTTTTCAAAGTACTAAAAATAGAACTACGATTCAGCCTAGAAATCCCACTACTGTGTATCTACCCAAAAGAAAAGAAATCATCTTACCAAAAGAACACCCACACTCATTTTCTTTTTGTTGCAGCACTATTCACAATAGCAAAGACATAGAATCAACCTAGGTGCCTATCAATGGTGGATTGAATAAAGATATCACATTATACATACACCTTGGAATACTACACAGACATAAAAAAATAGTGAAGTCATGTCCTCCGCAGCAACATGGATGCAACTGCAGGCCATTATCTTAAGTTATTTTCTCAGAAAGAGAAAATCAAATATCACATGTTCCCACTTAAAAGTGGGAGCTAAACAGTGGGTACACAAAGATATAAAGATGAAAACAATAAATACCTGGAACTCCAAAAGAACAGAGGGTGAGGAGTAGGGGAGGGTTGGAAGCAACATATTTGGTATTACACCCTCAATCGGGGTGATGAGTATACTAGAAGCTCAAACTCCACCACTGCAATATACCTATATAACAAACCTGCACATGTGCCTCCTGAATCTATAATAAAAACACAGAATAAAATAAAATACAAGAGAGATTAGACAGAAGAAAAGGATTATGAATGTTCTCATTTTAGAATTAATGAAAATAACTCAATATTGGAGACCAGGCTTAATTAAAGGAAAAATGTTATCAATAAAAACAAGAAGTACAAATGACAAATATATCTAACATATATACTTAAAAGCAAATAATCACAAATATACAAGAATTATTTTTGATGATTAAATAAACTAACACCGATGAATTAATGAGTTGTTTACCCATTCAACGTGGAGTAAAATCTTAATGATTTCACCCAGTGTTGGCATTTTCAATGTTTTAGAAAGCTTTTTTTAGTGGCAGAGAACTCACAATTATTTGGACGATAGAGTGAAAAGCTGAATGAGCACTTGAAGATGTATCCTCTGACCTAAACAAATGCCAAACCCAAAAGAGCCACATGTATCTCTGTGCAAAGGGCTGTGAAACTGGATGTTGAGCTGCATGAGGTAAGAGGATGCAAATTTGAATTGTTATTTTTTTGGACAGAGATGAAGAGGATGTTGATACGTCCTCTGTGAATAAAATGGTCCAGAAGTGGATTGGAGCAAAGCTTTTAGATGTTCCTAAACATCTGTTGTCATTTTCCATTGTTTACAGATATAGGTTGGAAGCTACTCAGGACGAAATATCCAAGTCTCCTCGTAAACATTTGTTTAGTTAATGCCAAAGGAACAAAGCTTTCAAAGCAGTCATTATTTATTTTATCCCCTTTTCCTTTATGTGTCCTGGATGTAGGTGCCAAAGAGAAAGACACCAGGTCGTTAATGATCAGTCAGAGGTCATAAATCCACTTAAAGGAGTATCCATAAAACAAATGTTTACTCTTTTGCACCATGAACACCTCTAGGTTACATTTTTTACAACACTTTAGCCTATCCTAACTAATACATTTATCTAGGGCTGTACGCAAATTGATGTAACTTTCTGGTGGCTAGCTTGGCAATATGTTTCAGGATCCTTACAAAGGTGTGTTCATTTTCAATTTTTTTTTTTTTTTAGTTTATTATTTTGTGTGGAGACAGTGTCTCACCATGTTGCCCAGGCTGGTCTTGAACTCCTGGCCAGAAGTGATCCTCCTGCCTTGGCCTCCCAAAGCGTTGGGATTACAGGTATGAGTTACCATGTCTGAACTTAATAATTTTTAAGTAAGGCAAAATAACACTCTTCTCTAAGATTTTACATACAAGTTTTTCACAAAAGTGTGGTTTACTTTTAAGAATAAATTTGAAATAACTATAATAAGCCAAAATATAGAAATAATATCAAAATTATAATGTGTCCTCATAAAATGATATTCTGCAGCCATAAAAATTCTGCCTTGGAGTACTAAAGAATAACTTTTAAACCATCAAAGTATAATAAATAAAAATAAATAATAGCACCATATATTATATATTTTATTTTTTTAAAAAAATTTTTTTATAAAGATCTATGAAAATTTTAATTATTACTTTTAAGTTGGTGGGATGATAAAAATTTGCATTTTATATATTTATGTGGTAAACATGTTTCCTAGAAATTAATGTAATGCGAAAGCTTTAAAAATATTTACTATTTTAGTGGATTCTAATTTGAAATCAGTCAGAAGGACATACTGACTTTCAGAGGCCAGATCATAATCATAATTTATAACTAAAACTGTTAGGTAAAAGTAATTTCATTAATAATATAAATATAAAAATTGTGAATTGAATGTAAAGAATTATATACAAGAAATTATTGTCATCAAATGTAATTATGCTGATACTATTCATATACAAAGTAGAATAATAAGCAGCATTTTATTAATGCACATTCAAAAACATTACTTAATGTATAAAAAACAAAGTCTTAAAAACTAGAACACAGACAATACCAAATGCTAAACAAGATGTGGAGCAACAAGAACTGTAACTTATTGCTGGTTGGAAAGCAAAAGCGTATAGCCATTTTGGAAGCCAGTTTCGTAGTATTTTCTTATAAAACTAAATATGCTCTTATCATATGATCCATCAATGGTGCTCCTTGGTATTTACCTAAAATAATTGAGAATTTATGTCCACACAAAAACTTTCACATAGATTATTGTAGCAGGTTTATTCATAATTGCCAAAACTTGTAATCAACCAAGATTTCTTCCATAAATGAATAGATAAATAAACAGTAGCATATCAAGAAAGTAGAATACAATTTAGCATTACAAAGAAATTCAATTTCAAGCAATGAAAAGAAATATAGAAAACTTAATGCATATTACCAAGCCTCCCAAAAATCTCAATCTGAACAAGCTGCTTACGGTTTGAATCCAACTATATGATATCTATATGCAAAAGGCAAAACTATGAAGACAGTAAAAATAGCAGTGTTTGCCAGGGTTTGGGTAGGGAGGTATGAATTGATGGAGCAGAGGATTTTTAGAGCAAGGCAATGAAAGTACTCTGAATGACGCTATAATGGTTGATACAAGTAATTAAACATTTGTCCAAATTCATGGAATGTACAGAACCAAGAGTGAAACCTAATGTAAAAACTATGGACTTCGGGCAACAATTATGTGTCAATGTAAGTTCATTGATTGTAACAAATATATCACTCAGGTGGGGAATATTGATAATAAAAAATATACACATTTGTCATAAGCAGTATATGGAAAATATCTGTACATTCTGCTCAACTTTACTGTGAATCTAAACTACTCTAAAAATAAAGTATGTTTAAAAATATTGAATAACCATGGAGGAAAAAAATGTAACTTTTCTAAAATGCATCATTTCAAAGAGCTTCTAAGATTATTCAAAAAGTATCAAAGAATATATTTAAACCAGAGAGAAAATGTACAATGCACATGGTTTTACTAAGATAAGACATTCTAGCCCTGTGTGAAATATTTGTATAATGCAATCTGACCCTCCTAGGGCAAGTCATTATCTCTGCACTATTTTATTTCCTGAAGTAAGTATTTTCCTATTTGAATAGATTTTAAAGAAAATAATCAACAGTGAATTGACTTGACTGCAGGTAGAACAGCATCTGTCATAAAGTAGCTATTCAATAAATAATTATTATATAAATGAATATATTAATGCCACTATAAAATATTTAGCAAAATTTCCAATATTACTAAAAATTGAAATTTTTTACCACCTAAATAAGACCATATAATATGCAATCACACTATAAAAATGTGCATGCATAATTTTTTGAAAGTTTAATACATTTTACCTCCACTGATCATTACAAATTTTATAGTGTAGAATTATGTAAGCAGAAAGAGATGGTAGACAATTTAATCAAAGGCTAAAGGGCCAGAGGACCGAAGGAACAGAGTCTATAGCAACAGAGCAGCATCTTGGTCATTAATGATCATGCACTTGTGAAAGTTCACAGCCTCCCAGCAGTGAAGAATATAAGACTTTAGAAGACAGGGACTGGCTTCTATTTCACTCTGCACTTGTCGCTTCTATGTCAGTGGCCAATACAGATTAAATAGGAAATAAAGTTTTATTAAAATAAATAAGTGACTTTGAAAAATTACCTAGTTTTACAAAGCAAATGAACCATACAATATGAATCACTCAAGCATAGTCAATCACCCATAATCATTTTAGTTGAATAGCACTTAAACTCAATTTCTTCATAGCCTTCTTTCGAAATTGAATGTAAACATTTCTTACTTTTCCTACCCCTTTAACTTGAAATATATGGATGTAGAGAGGCTTTGCTGACAAGATAATAACAGAATAATTTTCAATTTAAATGACTGTAACCAGAATGTACTTACATTTATTATAGCACTAATTTTAAAGAGCAGAAGAAAGTAATGGATCAGTGATTTTGTGATTTTGTGTATACTTTTAATAAAAGGAAAACATAATGTATCTTTTAACATTATTAATTATCAATTCATGAGCTACACTGGTATATCAAACAGACTAAAACATATTTATATAGCAGTGTAAATCCACACTAATATATAAATTTTTTTTTTAATTGTGAATTGGGCCTTGGTCACAGTTACATTATGAAGAATACTTGCTCTTGGACAAAACTACCATATATTTCTACAACTAAGTTAAACAGTACTTGGAGCTAGATGAACCTCATATGACTGAATTGTCTACAGTATTTATGACTTGCTAATGTGAATATTAAATACTACTAGATGCATATTATCTTTTATTGGTAGAAACTTTATTTTTACTAGAAGTTAAAGACATGTGAAATTCAACTGTAAATGTAATATTCAACTCCTGTCCTTACCTAGACAAAGTGTATTAATCAAGGAAAAGGTTTCATGTAGGCAATGGAAATATAATATGTTCTTTAGCATGGATTTGTTAATATTGAAAACAATAGTCACATGTAATTTATTGTATCTCCTGCCATCAAAATTTGATTAAGCGGTAAACCTACTAAAACCAAATGAAAGAGCAAAGGATACCTAAAACTTTTTCAGGCGTTTGTTCTTTAATCAGGATCCTTGTTATTTTATTTTATGTTTGTATCAACTATATCTTCTTGCCTTTCTGTGTCAGCTCTATCCTCCAGTGGCTTCCTCAAAGAATCGAGTGATTTTAGAAGATTCAGGCTTTAAGTTACAAATTACATCATGAAGAAAGAAATCTCTGTTTTAATGTTCTAAGTCGATTTTCTGAAATTCAAATGCATTGAACCAAATCTGAATCATTTTCTGTGGTCAGGCCAATGTCACCACACACCACTTGTTTTCTGCCCGGGTTATAAGAAACAATCAATGGTGGCAGAAAGCATAGGATAATCCCGAATGTTTTAAGTCTTGAAGCTGAGGGACTAGGCATGCCAATTCAACTATGTGCTACACAATCGGTGGATAATGGAAAGAAGGTTACAGAGAAACCCCAGTATCCACTACAGCATTCCTAAGTAACAGAGATAATAATGGAGAGTTCAGTGTGGGATGAGTGCATTTGTGTGTGTGTGTCAATGTATATGCAATTACTTAATCAGAAACATTATAAAGCAAGCCTCATTAAGGATCATTGCAGAGTAACTTTTCTTATGGTTGATGAAGTAATAACATTCTTTGTGTTTAGATCTATATTCTTGCCATGACTGTAGCCCCAACTAATAAAACCTGAAGATAATAAAGATCTATTAGTTGGTAGCACGGCTACTTTTTTTGCAGAAAGGATTTTTTAAGGTACCAGTAAGGATCATTTTTTCCATGCTTTTTCTAATGCTAACCTTGAGTGTTATTGTAAAGTATG
Organism: Pongo abelii; assembly: GCF_028885655.2. Classification (NCBI taxonomy): domain Eukaryota; kingdom Metazoa; phylum Chordata; class Mammalia; order Primates; family Hominidae; genus Pongo; species Pongo abelii. The sequence goes on along the minus strand of NC_072000.2, from coordinate 44,759,827 downwards.
ATTTCAAAACGGTTTGTGTTTAAGAGTGGTGTTTTAATACCATTATAATGAGATTACTGTCTCTGAGTTGCTCTGTGAAAATTCAGGTGAAAGTCATGAGATCGAAAACACAACATAAATATTACTTAATCAATTCCAGTGGTTCATAATGTATTTTATTTAATTTATCTTATATGCAATTTGTTCTTTTATCTTCAATATTTCCTTTCATTGAGAAGCTACGCAACACAAGAGTCCTATTCTATAATCCTAATCTCATTATGTTTTTATAGAAAAGTCACAAAATAGTTTATCCCAAAGAAAAGACTCTTTTTAGTAAATCCTACACAAGGAAAAGAACAATCCTTAGGACTAAAGTTGATATAAATAATGATGAGCAGGCTGAGCATGGTGGCTCACGCCTGTAATCCCAGCACTTTAGGAGGCCAAGGTAGATGCATCACTTGAGCTCAGGAATTCGAGACCAGCATGGGCAACAAGAGGAAACACCATTTCTACAGAAACAAACAGACAAAAATTAACTGGGCTTAGTGGTGCATGCCTGTGGTCCCAGCTACTCAGGAGGCTGAGGTGGGAGGTTCCCTTGAGTCCAAGAGGTCAAAGCTGCAGTGAGCCCTGACGGAGCCACAGAACTCCAGCCTGGGTAACAGAGTGAAACTTTGTCTCAAAAAAGAAAAAAAAAAAAAGATAAGCAATTGGCAGTTGTATGTTTAGCTACATACCAAGTTATTTGAGTAAGCTGGTTTTGTAATTCAAACTATTTAACTTATAACTAAAAATATTAAATGATTGTCAGCATATATCAGTTACTCTCTCTTTCACTTTTATTGAGAATTACAGCAAATAAACTGACTTGTGGATTACTAATGAAATTATCAGTTTAGATGAGTGAGTATATTATTTAACATGGTGGCAAAATTTATATATTTGAATAATAATACATTAAATAATTTATTGACTCATACATTTGGTTCTTCACATGATTTACTAAATTTATATGTTACGTCTTCTAATATCACCTTCAGATTACTCATAATACCTACAACATTGTAAATACTAGGTAAATAGTTGTTATCTTTCATTTGCACTCTATTTTATTGTTTTTTTTCCTAATTTTTGATGAGCTCTTAGTTGAATTTGTGAATGCAGAAGCCATACATATAAAATCCTGAAGACCCTATGAAAAACTCCTAGACTTGATAAGGTAAATTTAAGGATTCAAAATAAACATACAAAAAACAGTAGTGTTTCTATACACCAATAACAATCCAGATGAAAACTAAATCAAGAAAGCAATCCCATTTACAATGGCTACAAAAACAAATACTTAGGAATATATTTAACAAAGGAGGTGAAACAGCTCTACAAGAAAAACTATCAAACTGCTGAAATAAACTGTAGATGACACAAACAAATGGAAAAACATCCCATACTCATAGAGGAATTAATAATATTAAAATGACCATTTCAATCTACAGATTCAATGCAATTTCTATGAAAATATGTCATTTCCCATGCAATTAGAAAAAAAAAACTATTCTACATTCATATGGAACCATAGAAAAGCCCAAGAGCCAGAGCAATCAAAATTAAAAAACAAAGCTGGAGGCATTCCACTACCAAAAAACAAAGCTGGAAACTTCCCACTACCAGACTTACCAAATTAATAGTATCCAAAACAGCATGGTACTCCTATTAGACACACAGATCAATGGAACAGAATAGATAATTCAAAAATAAAGCCACATATTTACAGCCTTCTGATCTTGAAAAAATTAACAAGAACATTCATCAGGGAAAAGATAACCTTTTCAATAAATGGTGCTAGCAAAATTGGCTTGCAATATGCAGAAGAACACAATTGGACACCTATGTCTCACTATCTATGAAAAATCAACTCAGATGGATTAAGTTCAATGGAAGACCTCATACTATAAAAATACTAGAAAAAAAACCAAAGGAATTTCTTTTGGACACTGGTCTAGGCAAAGAACTTATGATTAGGACCACAATAGTACAGGCAGCAAAAACAAAAATAGACAAATTAGATTTAACTAAACTAAAAAGCTTCTGCACAGCCAAAGAAAGAATCAACAGGGTGAACAGGCTGCTTTCAGAATGGAAGAAAATATGTGCAAACTATGCATCTGATAGGGGACTAATATCCAGAATTTACAAGAACTTGAACAACTCAACAACAACAAAAAGCAAAAACAAATAATACTATTTTAAAAATGGGAAAAGGTCATGAATATATGTTTTTCAAAAGAAGATATACAAATGATCAACAGGTATATGAAAAAATTCTCAACATCACTTATCATAAGAAAAATGCAAATTAAAACCACAGTGAGATATAATCTTACAGCAGTCAGAATAGCTATTATTAGAAAAACAAAAAATAACATGTTGGCAAGGATGCAAAGAAAAGAGAATGCTTATACACTGTTGGTCTGAATGTAAACTAGTACAACCTCTATAAAAATATGAAGATTTCTCAAAGAATTAAAAATATAAGTACCATTTCATCTAGCAATCCCATGACTGAGTGTCTACAGAAAAGAAAAGAAAACATATCAAATAGATTCCTATACCGGTGTGTTTATTGCTGTACTATTTACAATAGCAAAGATATGGAATCAACCTAGGTGTTCATCAATGGATAATAGGTTAAAGAAAAGGTGGTATATATACACATTGGAATACTATTCAGCCATAAAAAGAATGAAATCACATATTTTGCAGCAACATGAATAGAACTGTAGGCCATTGTCTTAGATTAAACAAGTCAGACAAAGAAAGATGAATACCTCATGTTCTTACTTATAAGTGGGAACGAAATAATGGTTACATGTGGCTGTAGATTGTGGAATGCTAGATAATGGTGACTCAGAGGAATGAGAGTGTGGGAGTGGAGCATAAGACATTACTAAGTGGGTTCAGTGTACAGTATTCGGGTGATATGGATACCCTAAAAGCTCTGACCTCACCACTTTACAATCTATGCATGTAACAAAACACTTGAATCCCACAAATTTATACAAAAAGTTACATGAACTAAACACACCAACTAAAAAACAGAGTAGTAAAATGGATTTTAAAATGCAATGTAATTCAACTATATGTTATCTATAAGAGGCATATATTAGATTCATAATCACAAAGAGCTGCCTTTTAGATTTTCTCTTAAGCATTGACTTTGGACAGTCTGGCGGCTATGTGCCTTGGATATGTCTGTTTCATATAGTATCTCTCAAGCATTCTCTGGATTTCTTATATCTGTATGTCTACCTCCCTCGCAAGGTTAGAAAAATTTTCTTGAATTATTCCCTCAAGTATGTTTTCCATGTTGTTTGCTTTTTCTCCTTTTCTCTCAGGAATTCCAATAATTCATAGGTCTGTTCACTTTGCATAGTCCCATATTTCTTGGAGACTGTTTATTTTTAAAAATTCTTCTTAATTTATTTTGTCTGACTGGATTGGTTCAAAACACTGATCTTCACATAGAGGGAAAAACACACACCGGGGTCTTTTTGGAGAGTGGAGGGTGAAAGGAGGGAGAGGATCAAGCAAAACAACTAATCAGTACTAGGCTTAATACTTGGGTGATAAAATAATCTGTACAACAAACCCTCATGAAACAAGTTTACCTATGTAACAAATGTGTACCTGTGCCTCTGGACTTAAAATAAAAGTTAAAAAAAAGTCTGGTCTTAAAGCTTTGAAATTATTTCTTCTGCTTGGTCCTGTCTATTGACAAAGCTTTTAATTGTACTTTGAGATTCCTTACATGAGTTTTTCAATTTTAGAAGCTTTGGTTGATTTCATTTTAAGATGTTTATCTCTTCTTTCATTTTCTGGGTTACTTTAAAAGTTTCCTTGTGTTGATTTTCAACACTGTCTTGGATGTTGCTGAGCTTCCTTGCTGTCCATGCTTTAAATTATTTGTCATTTCTGAGTTTCCATTTTGGCTAGAGGTCATTGCTGGATATCTAGTGTGATCCTTTGGTAGTGTCAGTACAGTAAGATTTTTCATGGTGCCAGAATTTTTGTACTGGTTCCTTCTCATGTAGAGACGCTGATACTTGTATTTTTTTGTAATTATTTTCATGCAGGTAATTTTTTTGTTCTTTCTTTCTCTATAATATTATTGCTTTCTTTCTTTCCCCTTTCCCCTTCCCCAGAGAGTGTGACTGTAGGGAATGCTGGGTAGAGTGTTTCGGCAATTCTTCTGGCATGTTTTATACTGGGCTGTGCAGTGTGACCTACAAGCCAGAAGATGATGCTTATAGGTAATAGCTGGGAGCAGGCAATATAGCCAGGTATAAATTTGATCCTTATTTACAGGCATAAGCTCTCTGCTGGCTCAGCCAATGGGGTAAGCAGTCAGAAAAAAAGAATGAAATCAATCATGCTTTTTGCAGCAACATGGATGCAGCTGGAGGCCATTATCCTAAGAGAATTAATGCAGGAACAGAAAACCAAATATGATATGTTCCCACTTACAAGTGGGAAGTAAACACTACATATTCATGGACATAAAGGTGGCAACGATAGAAACTTGGGACTACTAGTAGGCAGAGGTAGGGATGGGGGTAGCCATTGAAAAACTATTAGGTGTTATACACAGTACTTGAGTGATGGGATAATTTGTACCACAGACATCATCATCATGAAATACACCCAGATAAGAAACCTGCACATGTACCTCTTCAATCTAAAATAAAATTTAAAAAAACACAAATAGTTTAAAAACAAAAAAATGGAAAATGATATACCATGTAAGCATGACCAACATAGAGCTATAGTGGCTATAATAGTTTTCTATCTTAAGACAAAAGTTGTTAATATAGATTGAAAAATTGTAATGATAAAAGGGTAAATCCATCAAGAGGTGTACCAATTATAAACCTATGTGCATCTAACAACAGAGATCCAAAACATAGAGAGCAAAATTGACAGAATTGAAGGGATTAGCATATATTTCAATAACAATAATTGGGTATTTGAATGCTCACCTTGAAATAATAGCTATAATAAGACAGAATATCAATACTCAAATAGAAGATTTAAAAAACATGATAAACTACTTAGACCTAAGAGATATCTATAGAACATGTCAAAAAAACACAGCAGAATATACATCCTTCTCTAATAAATATGAAACATTCTACAGGAAAGAACAAAAAAAAAGCCTCCATAAATTTTAAGAATTGATTGCATCAAACTAAAAAGCTTCTTCAAAGTAAACAATGAACAAAGTGAACAGACAACCCACAGATTAAGAGAACATAATAGCAAACCATATATCTCTGATAAGGGACAAAAATCTAAAATATACAAAGAACTAAATAATTCAACAGCAAGAAAACAAATATCCTGATTATAAAATTAGCAAAGAACCTGGCCAGATGTATCTCAAGAGAAGACATATGAACGGTCAACAGATACGTTAAAAAATGCTCAACCTCTCTAATCATCAAATAAATGCAAATACAAATCACTATGAGATATTTTATCAAGCTCTTTTGAATGGCTGTTACAAAAAAGACAAAATGTAACAAGTGTTGGTGAGTACCTGAAGTAAATGAAATCCTTGTACACTGTTGGGGATGTTAACTAGTACAAGCATTTTGGAAAATGGTATGGAATTTCCTCAAAAACCTAAAAAGAGAATTACCATATGTTCAACAATTCCATGTCTGGAATATATACAAAAGAATTGAAATTTTTATATTAAAGATATATCTGTCCACTCATGTTATTTGCAGCATTATTTACAATGGCCAAGGATGGAGCAATCTAAGTGCCTATCCATGGGTAAATAAACTTTTTAAATGCAGTATATATACACAATGGAATACTACACAGCTTTTTTTAAAAAATGACGTTATTTTCATTTGTGACAACATAGAACTGGTCAACTTTATGCCAAGTGAAATAAGCGAGACACAGAGAGATAAAATAATGTATGATCTCACTTACATGTGGAATCTAAAGACATCGATTTCACAGAGGCAGAGAGTAGAAAGTTATTACCAGAGGCTGTGGTGGTTTGACGGGGGGAATGGGAAGAGAAGATATTGATCAAAGTGTACAAGGTTTCAGTTAGATGGCAGGAATAAGTTTTCATGATCAATTGCACTTCATCATGACCACAGTTCATAATAATGTATTTAATGTTTTAAAATTGCTAAAATAATGGATTTTTAATGTTCTTACCATAAAACTATAATAAGTTGGTGAGATAATGGATATGCTGATTAGCTTCATTAAATTTTTCTATAGTGTATACAAAGATCAAAACATGACATTCTATCCCATAAGTATAATTATTTCCAATTAAGAATAAATAAGGAAATCTTTTTTGAAATGGTTGAAATTGTAAAATTCATTTCACTGACCTTGGTTTAATGGCATTAGAAATCAATCCCAAAAGGAAATATGGAAAATTTAAATACATGTGAAAATAAACCAGACACTTTAAATACTAAACAAGTCAAATAAGAAATCAGAAGAGAAATTATAAAGTACATTGAGATGAAGGAAAATGAAAGCATAACACGCTAAAACTTATGGGAGGAAACTAAAACAATGCTTAGGGGAAAAATTTATAGCTGAAAATATAGATATTAAAAAAGAAAAAAATCAAATCCATAACAGAACTTTCCACCTTAGAAAACTAGAATAAGATGACAAATCAAATCCAAAGCAAGCAGGAAATAAAGAAAATATTAATAATTTAAGCAGAATTTAAAGAAATTCTAAATAGAAAAGCAATAAGAAAATCAGTAATATTAACAGTTAGTTCTTTTAAAAGATCAATTTAATTGATAAACCTTTAGCTAGAAATACCAAGCAAAAGAGAAAAGACAAATTGCAAAAAATCAAAAATAAAGGAATGATCATTATTACTGACTGCAGAAATAACTATACAAGGAAATATCATAAACAACTGGATTCCAACAAATTATATAACCTAGATGAAAGGCCTGATAAGGCCCTAAATTCCCACCTCTGGCTAACCTTGAGGGTTTACCATTATAAAGCTAATATAAGAAAGACTCTGTGGTACTGGCATAAAGATAGAAATATAAATCAATAAAATAGAATTTTATTGCCCATAAATTAACCCATTATTTTATGGTCAATTGATTTTCAACAAGGCTGCCAAGTTAATTCAATGAGCATAAAGTAGTCTTTTTAACAAATGGTTCTGGAATAAAACTAGATGCCTACATGCAAAATCATGAAGATAGATCTTTGTTTTCCATTATACACAAAAATTAACTAAAATGGAACATAAAATTAAATATAAAAATTAAAACTAAAAAAAAATCTCCTAGAAGAAAATATTTGAGAAAATATTTATGATCTTGGATTAGGCTAAAATTTCTTAGATATAAAAGCAAAAACACCAGTGGAAAAAAACATAAATTGGACTTCATTATCAAGGAAAAGAGAAAAGACAAATTACAAAATCAATATTAAAATTAAAACTGTATTTCAGCTGACACTATAAAGAAAATGAAAAAAGGCATTGACAGAATGGGGAAAATATTTGAAATCACATATCTATAAAAGCTACTTTTATCCAGAAGTTAGAAAGAATATCCATAATTCCATATTAAAGAGACAACCAAATTTAATAATTGGCAAAGAATCTGAATAGATATTCCTCCAAAGAAGATATAGTAAATAATATACAAATAGAAAATATTCTGGAATTATTCAGTGGTAATAGCTGCACATCTTTGTGAATACACTAAAAACACTGATTTTTACTTGAAAGGATAAATATTATTATATGTAAATTACACATCAATAGAAAATGACAGTCTGACTATCAAAATTTGTACAGATATTATTGGTTTTAGATAGACTAAAATAAGTGCTGAATATTTTTGTTGTTTTTTATTATTGTAGCATGAACTCAGGAATAATCCAATGTAAAATGGATACATACAGGCACTTAAGACTCTGGAAAGAATACATTTCCAAATGAAATAAAAGAAATAATCAGAAGCAGAGTCATTATTAATTCCTCTAAAATAATGAGTATATATATCTAAATTGCTAAGTTTAGAACATAATATGTCTATGATCAATTAAGCTTAATTATAGGAAGACAGATGACTTTTCTTTAAGTTCATATGTACGTTGTTTCACCTGACCAGTGACATTTATATTGATGCAACGTAAAATATGAACTATTACCTTTCTTGCCTCAGCAAAAATAAATCCAGGGCTGTGATTGGATCCTGGTTAATGAATATAAGCTTGACCCCTAGAGCAAAATCAATAGTTGTTTTTCACTTCTGTGAAATTTAATGATAAAATCTGGATCAATTTTTATTGTTGCTTACGTACTTGTTGTTGGAATAGCAGCCCAAAAGTGCACATGAAGAAAATCTATTCTCTTTTAGGAAGCAATCCTGAGTTGTCTGTGCTTTCCTTATTTTTCATGTTTCCAGGTATAATTCCCAAGGAAACATGGTCCTCTGGAGTGGTAGGGATTTTTTATATATTGAAAGTTCTAGTAACTGGATCATAAATACAAGACAAGGTACATAAAGTAGTCGATTGAAAGTATGCTTTCCACTTAAGAACTAAACTCTGGTGAGGAACATATTGTCTAATTTATCACATCAGGAATAAGCCAATTATCCATCCTTTGAGATTAGTGGAATTCTTTTAATAGAAATGAATAATTCCTGAGAAGCAGGCTGGAGAATATTTGAAAAGAACAAACACACTGACTACTGTGGTGAGAATAGCTCCTATATCAATTGTTCACCCTGGTGAACTCAGTTTATGCCCACAGGGTGAAATGGTTTCTACAGAGGCATCCTAGTAATTTGTGGTGAAAGCCTGATTTTTAGAAGATTGAAGGCTGGAGTTAATACAGATGAATAATTCCAGTATAAAATGAACCAGGGAATATTTCCTCTGTAATATTTAATGAAATATCAATTAGGTGTTTATTAGGAGCTTAAGTTGTAGCAGATAGATCTAATCATCAAAAAGATTCAGAGAAACGAACAGGTAAATGATATATTTAAATGTGAGAAAGGATAGGAGGGTCAAGAATGTGGTAATGATATAAATGGAGTAATATTTTGAAAAATCCTTTTAGGACAATTGCTAAGGTTCATTTAAATAAAGTAACAAGTAACAAAGTAAGAAGAAAGAAGGATAGTAAGATCTCAAAACATTCTTTTTCTGTTATTGTAGATGGAATCTTTCAATTTTGTGCCAACATTGTATTGATTTGAAGGTCTTGGTTTACAGTCTTTAGCCTGAAGAATATTTACTTCTAAGGGTTCTTAAGATTAAGGTCTCACTGAAAGGAGGGGCCAGCTGGGCTTCCTGGGTAGAGTAGGGGCTCAGAAATCTGTGAAACTCACTCAATTTCCTATATCAGGACTTACTTCATTCCTGGATGAATAATATTGAAGATATATGCTTAAAATATTCTTAACACTAGGATTTGTGCATGCATTTTCTTCCCCAAGAAAGCTACAAACAGCGAAAATTTTGCTATAAGTTTCCCTGAGTCCTCTCTCCCTCTCTCCCTGTCTCCTTTTCCCCTCCCCTGAAACGAAAAGGAATGTTAACTGCCTGTTTTTCTGTGACCAGCAGACCTTACCTATACTCCCAATTCCAGTTCGTTGTAAACATACTTTGTAAAGTCCTCTGAGATCCTGTCTTCTTTGCCATGCCACTGCAAGGTCATAAAGTAGATAAAACCTAAGCTGCAATTCTGATTTTCCTCAAAATCTAAGACATGTCACAAAATAATTTACTACCTTCCTCACTCTGGTGACATCTTCCTGCCACAAGTATTTCCCGCCTTAAGGAGTATAAAAGGCAATCACTAAAAACCCACAGTGGCTACCTGTTTGGGACCCCTTCCACACTGTGAAAGCTTTGTACTTTCACTCTGCTCAATAAAGCCTACAACTTTTTCTCTCTATTGGTCCGTGTCTCTATCACTTGCCAAGGTTACCTGCCACACCAATTCTTTGGTGTGGCTAGGCAAGAACCTTAGGCATTACATTTTGGTGAGCCAGCCAAGAGTCTCCAGGAAAGGCATCTAGATCGTCACATGGTGAGTATGATTGGACCTCTTTCGCTTGCTATTCTGTTCTGTCCTTCCTTAGAATTCAGAGGTTAACCCAGGCTCCTGTTGGCCACTTAAAAGCAATTAGCACAGCCGCTGGACTAAAAGACACAGGTGTCAGGCTGTCTGGAAAAGGGCTCTCTAACAACCCTCCAACCCTTTGAAGTTGGGAGCATTGGTTGGCCTGGAACCAGTTCCAACTCTTTTGCTTTCCGTGGTGGTCCCGAATTGCACCCGGGAGTGCTCGGTGGAGGTCTTAGTCTCCCAGATATCCTGGTTGAGACCATGGCCCCAGCAGAGGCTCCCCCTGCACTGGTTGCTGAGCATGAGATGGCAACATCTTCTGACTCCTGCCTCCTGGGTCCTAATGTCCACCGACTAGACTTCTTTCCTCATCTTGCAAGCAAGGTTATTTCCACTAGGCAGGATCAAGATTCCCTATTTAGAAGTCTTAAATTCTTGGGGTGGGACCCAGAAGATCCCTATTCATGGTGCCCTCTAGGGTTTAGGCAGGTGTAACCATTTGATGGCTATTTTGAAGGGCCACTATATATCCCCAATATAGTGTATGGTCCCCCACATCAGGACAATTTAAAGACAAGTCTGTAATTTTCATGTGAATAGTAGAAGCCTTAGGGCATTTCCTCAATTGCTCCCCAGATAAACTTTCCCCTTCCTTGGGGCCCCTCAAGTACAATCTGTGGTGCATAGGCACGGGTCTTAGAGCTGTTGAGTTGTTGTTTCAACCATTCAATAATTGGTATTGGAGGGAAGAAAATATAGTCAGTTGGGACACAGGATACTGGTACTGCCTTGAGAGGGGTGCTTACTCATTTGATGGCAAGTGGGGACAGAAGGCTAAAGTACAGCAGCTGTTCTCTCGGCCCTGGCCTAGAGGACATCCACCACCCCCTTTAAGCTTACTAAGCCTCCTGTCACTAATTCAGAGATTTCTCCTTGAAGGACAGTTTTATGGCCAGGCCCACATAAATTGGGCCTTACCATGTAAGCATCAGTGGTGCCCCCAACCCAGGCCTTGCCAGCCTGGAACAGGTAGGACACATTGGCAGAAGGACCACAATAAATCCGTCTGTCCTTGTGCCCTATTTAGTGGTCAGTGGGTGCACAGCAGGGGCAAGGGAAGTTTCCATCTTGCTAGTAAGCATGGTTAAATCTGGTAGATGGAGAGTTCAGGAAAAGCAGCCATGAGCTGTGAGCACAATTGGACCTGACCTTAGAGGACACTCTAAGGGAAGACGAGTCCCAGGACTAACCAGGGGTGCGGGCATTCCTGTGTTCAAAATTCCAGCTGGGCACCACATCTTCAAAACTGGACACTCCCTTAAGATGTATCCTGAATTACTGGGACAAATTCGACCCTGAAACCTTAAAAAAGAAGCAGCTGATTTTCTTCTGTACCACTGCCTGGCCACAGTATTCCTTACAAAATGGAGAAACTTAGCCCCCTGAGGAAAGTATTAATTATAACACTCTTCTACAACTAGATCTTTTCTGTAAACAGGAAGGTAAATGGAGTGAAGTCCCTTATGTACAGGCTTTCTTTGCCCTTCGTGACAATACTACCCTATGCCAAGCCTGCAAGCTTTGCCCAAATGACAGAGGCCCACAATTACCTCCACACCCAGGGCCTCTTCCCTTAGCCCCACTCTCCTCCCCCACTGATTCTACTCCATCCAGCCCAACTGAAGTATTAAAGGCACCCCGGAAAGAGAACATAAGCTCTGCGAACCAGGCACCCAAACTATGTCCCTTACAAGCAGTAGGAGGAAAATTTGGGCCCATTCACGTGCATGCCCCCTTTTCACTCTCAGATTTAAAACAAATAAAGGCAGATTTAAGGAAATTCTCTGATGATCCTGATAACTATATAGATGTCCTGCAAGGATTGGGGCAGTCCTTTGATCTAACGTGGAGAGATACCACGTTACTTCTTGATCAGACCTTAAGTCCTACTGAAAAAGAAGCAGCTTGAGCAGCAGCCCAGCAATCTAAGGATCTGTGGTACCTTAGCCAGGTAAACAATCGAATGGCCCTGGAGGAGAGGGAAGAATTCCCCAAAGGGCAACAGGCAGTCCCCAGTGTAGACCCTGACTGGGATACTGACTCAGATTATGGAGATTGGAGCAGCAGGCATTTGCTAAATTGCATTTTAGAAGGGTTGAGGAAGACTAGGAAAAAGCCTATGAACTACTCAATGCTATCCACAATTACACAGGGAACAGAGGAAAACCCCTCCGCTTTTCTAGAAAGGCTAAGGGAGGCCCTAAGAAAGCACACCTCCCTAACTCCAGATTCCATAGAAGGCCAACTCATTTTAAAGGATAAATTTATCACCCAATCAGCAGCTGACATTAGGAAAAACTCCAAAAGTCTACCTTAGGCCCAGAACAAAATTTGGAGACATTATTAAATCTTGCAACCTCGGTGTTCTATAACAGGGACCAAGAGGAACAGGCCAAAAGGGAAAAGTGAGATAAGAGAAAGGCTGCAGCCTTAGTCACAGCCCTCAGACAGGCAGACCTTGGTGGCTCAGAGGGAAACAAAAGAGGAGCAAGCCAATTGCCTAATAGGGCTTGTCATCAGTGCAGTTTGCAAGGACACTTTAAGAAAGACTGTCCAACCAGAAACAAACCGCCCGCTCGCCCATGTCCAATATGCCAAGGCAATCACCGGAGGGTGCACTGCCCCAGAGGATGAAGGCCCTCTGGGCCAGAAGCACCCAACCAGATGATTCAGCAGTAGGACTGAGGGTGCTCGGCGCAAGCGCCAGCTCATGCTCTCACCCTCACAGAGCCCTTGGTAAGTTTGACCACTGAGGGCGAGGAAGTGGACTTCCTGCTGAACACTGGCGAGACCTTCTCAGTTTTAATCTCCTGCCCCGGATGACTGTCCTCAAAGTCTGTTACTATCCGAGGAATCTTAGGACAGCCTGTAACCAGGTATTTCTCCCACCTCCTCAGCTGCGATTAGGAGACTTGCTCTTTTCACATGCCTTTCTTGTTATGCCCAAAAGTCCCACACCTTTATTAGGAAGGGACATATTAGCCAAACCTGGGGCTATGATCTCCATGAATATGAGGCACAAATTACCCATTTGTTGTCCCCTACCTGAAGAAGAAATCAACTCTGAAGTCTAGGTCTTAGAAGGACAATTCAAAAGGGCAAAGAATGCCCATCCAGTTCAAATCAGGCTTAAAGACCCCACCACTTTTCCTTATCAAAGGCAATATCCCTTAAGGCCTGAAACTCACAAAGAATTATAGGATATTTTTAAATATTTAAAAGAGGAAAAAGGAGCTTGAACACTCAGGACCCTGGAATATGTATAACCAATGGATACCTTGGCTCCTCCCCTTTCTAGTTCCTGTGACAGCCATCCTACTATTACTTGCCTTTAGGCCTTGCATTTTTAACCTCCTTGTCAAATTTGTTTCCTCCAGGATCGAGGCCATCAAACTACAAATGGTCTTACAAATAGAACCTCAAATGAGCTCAACCCATGGCTTCTACCAAGGACCCCTGGATAGACCCGCTGGTCCCTCGACTGGCCTAAAAATTTCCCCTCTGGAGGACACCACAACTGCAGGGCCCCTTCTTCACCCCTAACCAGCAGGAAGTAGCCAGAACGACTGCTGCCCAGTTCCCATCAGCAGTTGGGGTGTTCTGTTTAGAGAGGAGACTGAGAGGAGGGGCCAGCTGGGCTTCGTGGGTTGAGGAGGGCTCAGAAAGCTGTGAAACTCACTCATTTCCTACATCAGGACTTACTTCAGTCCTGGATGAATAATATTGAAGATATGTGCTTAAAATATTCTTAACACCAGGATTAATGCTTGTGTTTTCTTCTCCAAGAAAGCTATAAGTGGCAAAAATTTTGCTGTTAAGTTTCCCTGAGTCCTCTCTCCCTCTCTCCTTCCCCCCTACCCACCGCAAAACTAAAAAGAATGTTAACTGCCCATTTTCCTGTGAGCAGCAGACCTTACCTATACTCCCAATTCCAATTCCTTGTAAACATACTTTGTAAAGTCCTGTGAGATCCTGTCTCCTTTGCCATGCCACTGAAAGGTCATAAAGTAGATAGAACCTAAGTTGCAATTCTGGTTTTCCTCAAAATCTAAGACACGTCACAAAATAATATACTGCCTTTGTTTCTTATTCTGGTAACATCTTCCTGCTGCACGTATTTCCTGCCTTAAAGAGTTTAAAAGGCAATCGCCCAAAACCAACTGTGGCTACCCATTCAGAACCTCTTCCACACTGTGGAAGCTTTGTACTTTCACTCTGCTCAATAAAGCCTACAACTGTTTCTGTCTTTCGGTCCGTGTCTCTATCACTCACTGTGGTCGCCGCCACATCAATTCTTTGGCGTGGCTAGGCAAGTACCTTAGGCGTTACATCACTGCCATACTAGTGGGTAATAAGCAGAATAGAGTTTTGGGAGTGATAATTCCAGATTGATAAGGTAGCCAGCTGTCAGTTCATATGGAGAGTATCAATGAGATTCCATAAGAGGTGATCCCATTGCCTTTACAGTCATAGGCAATTTATCAGATCAAAAGAATAAAGGATTTATAAAATGCTGGTAATTTAAATTTAGAAAATACAATATTTCTTTTTTACTCTACCTGATCTTGAGGATGATATGGATAATAGATTTTTTGGGGGTAAAATTCAATGCTTAACACTACATTTCATAATGACATTGTCAGTAAACTTGAGTACTTTTGTAAGCAGAGAGATAGTTTGCAATTCCTTCACATGGTTGGAGGAGAGCATCAAAACACCAGAAACTTGAATAAGATAATTGCTGTTAGAGGATGCCTTAAGAATAATTATAATCTTTGAGGAATTCTGCAAGGCCAACAATATTACAGTAGGATTGCCAAATAAAATAAAGGATGCTCAGTTAACTTTGTATTTCAGGTAAACAATATTTTTAAATGTAAGTATATATCAAATATTACATGTTCATAATTAGAAAATTATTTGACATTTGTCTGAAATTCAAAGTCATCTAGGCATGCTTCCCCCTGCTCCTCAAATTTCACAATCTTATGCTTAAAGTCATGGTACTGAATACCCTGAACTCACCTTCCTCACTCTCTCTGCTCTTTTCCCATGGTATTCCATTGAACTAAAACTACCAGAATACATAGTGAGAAGGATGTCATTGCTGTAGTCCACCCAGATCAGGATTTCAGGCAGAGATTAATAAGGAGCCTGGAATCATGTTTTCTAAGGAGCAAACAGAACACATCCAGCACACCTCTTGGTTTAGGCTTTCTAAAACGATTCTTTTAAACCCATCTACATTTTAAAGTATCAAGTAATAGTTCACACTGTTTCTTAAAGCCATTGAACAAAAGGTTTGTGATGTCCTTTATGTAGAAAGACCAGACCATTTAGGCCGGGCGCGGTGGTTCACACCTGTAATCCCAGCACTTTGGGAGGCCGAGGCGGGCGGGTCACGAGGTCAGGAGATCGAGACCATCCTGGATAACACAGTGAAACCCCGTCTCTACTAAAAATACAAAAAAATTAGCCAGGCATGGTGGCAGGCGCCTGTAATCCCAGCTACTCGAGGCTGAGGCGGGAGAATGGCGTTAACCTGGGAGGCGGAGGTTGCAGTGAGCCGAGATCGCGCCACTGCACTCAAGCCTGAGTGACAGAGCGAGACTCAGCATCAAAACAACAACAACAACAACAAAAAAACCAGACCATTTAAAGTTACATATTTAATCAGGGATCTCAGGGCTAGGTCTTCTATAATAATCAAGGCTATGTTTCCTTTTGTGCATTACAATGCCAGCTCCCAGCTACACAGGATAATATCCAGCTTCAAAAATTATTGACTAACTAGATACCAGGTGATATGGTCTGGCTCTGTGTCCCCACCCAAATCTCATGTTGAATTGTAATCCCCAACTGTTGAAGGAGGGGCCTGGTGGGAGGTGATGAAATTATGGGGACAAATTTCCCCATGCTGTTCTAGTCATAGTGAGTTCTCATGAGATCTGATTGTGTGGCACCTCCCTTTCTCTCTCCTGCTCCATGATGGTATGATGTGCTTGCTTCCCCTTCGCTTTCCTCCATGATTGTATGTTTCCTGAGGCTTCCCACCCATGATCTGTACAGGCTGCAGAACCGTGAATCAATTAAACCTCTTTTCTTCGTAAATTACCCAGTCTCAGGTAGTTCTTTATAGCAGTGTGAAAACAGACTGATATTCCAGCCTAAACTTTCAATTCAGACTTTATGCTACCTCCTCATTTCTGACAACTGACATGAACACAGGTGTGTGTATGTGTATACATGTTTCACATCTATTTACATAGCTCCTTTTTTTGTGGCAGGCAGAGTCTTTGCATCAATTTAGTGTGTGCTGTTGTTTAAATTCTTCACCATGTCAGTCTCTAACACCATACTAGATTCAGATCACATCATGGAACTAGGTACATAGCAAAAATTCACTTTCTACTTACTGAAGAAATGATTTAATAAAAAACTAAGAGAGATTTGAAAACAGAATTTAAGGCATATTAGGTTTACAGCCTCATTGATATAATTTATATACTTAATCATTTTGTTAAACATAATGATTTACTAACAATGACTTGCCACCTCAGTCTTCAAATAATTAAATATTATCTGTATTTCAAAATATTTTATCATGTTCTATTTAATTCAGTTATACATAATTAGGTACTGATATGTTGATCTATCATCATGTTTAGTTTTCTAGCTACTATCTGTGATTCCAAAATAAATTGCTCTTCACATATTATGCTTTTTTTCCCTGTGAAATAAAACAATTTCAATGTAGATATAAAAAGCAGTACATTATGAAATGTATAGTTATTCAGGGGAGATGTCCCAGAGCTTAGCAGATGAACTCACAAGATTTTTTAGAGCTTCTGAAGACTTGTCAATTGCTTCAAAACATCCACATCCCCTCAGTATTATCCTACATGAGGAGTTCTCAAACTTGAGCATGCATTAGAATCACCTGGAGGATCTTGTTAAACCACAGATTACAAGATCTCATTCTCAGAGCCTCTGATTCTATAGGTCTGGAGTGGGAATGGGAATTTCCATTTTTAAAAAATTCTGAGGTGCTGCTGTTCCTCAACACTGACCTACATGATAAGGTAGTTTCTTTCCTTTTCCATTTACCAAATAAGACATAATTGCTTTTTATTATGTAATTTCTACTTTGGGGAGAGGGATGTATGATATTTTAACTCAAGAAAATTCTCTGAAGGTTTAAATTTCTGACCTAATGAAGCCTCCAGCAAAACAGACATAACAACCATTTCAGATGGTTGATATTTGAATATGATTGGAGTTAATAATAAATCTTTATGGATTAGGAATGGGACAGTTTTATTTGAATACAGTGACATTTATCCTGAGAAAGTACTTCACAAGACTTAGAAGAACTACAGAGATTTTGGGGAGATTAAAACTTAATTAATTAACTTATTTTTTTTACTAGTAGACAACGTATGGTTGTCTTTTTCTTTTTTTATTATTATATTTTAAGTTCTGGGGTACATGTGCAGAGTGTGCAATTTTGCTACATAGATATACACGTGCCACGGTGGTTTGCTGCACTCATCAGCAAGTCACCTATATTAGGTATCTCTCCTAATGCTATCCCTCCCCTAGTCTCCCACCCCCCAACAGTCCCTGGTGTATGATGTTCCCCTTGCTGTGTACATGTGTTCTCCTTATTCAACTCTCAATTATGAGTGAGAAAATGCGGTGTTTGGTTTTCTGTTCTTGTGATAGTTTGCTGAGAATAACGGTTTCCAGCTTCATCCATGTCCCTGCAAGGGACATGAACTTACCCTTTTTTATGGCTGGATAGTATTGCATGCTGTATATGTACCACATTTTCTTTATCCAGTCTATCACTGATGGACATTTGGGTTGGTTCCAAGTCTTTGCTATTGTGAATAGTGCCACAGTAAACATATGTGTGCATGTGTCTTTATAGTATAATGGTTTATAATTCTTTGGGTATATAGCTAGTAATGGGATTGCTGGATCAAATGGAATTTCTAGTTCTAGATCCTTGAGGAATCGCCACACTGTCTTCCACAATGGTTGAACTAATTTACACTCCCAACAACAGTGTAAAAGCATTCCTATTCCTCCACATCCTCTCCAGAGTCTGTTGCTTCCTGACTTTTTAATGATCGCCATTCTAACTGGCGTGAGATTGTATTGCATTGTGATTTTGATTTTCCTTTCCCTAATGACCAGTGAGGATGAACATTTTTTCATATGTTTGTTGGCTGCATAAATGTCTTCTTTTAAGAAATGTCTGTTCATATCCTTTGCCCATCTTGTGACGGGGTTGTTTGTTTTTTTCTTGTAAATATGTTTATGTACTTTGTAGATTCTGGATATTAGCCCTTTGTCAGATAGATAGATTGCAAAAATTTTCTCCCATCCTGTAGATTACCTGTTCACTGTGATAATAGTGTATTTTGCTGTGCAGAAATTCTTTAGTTTAATTAGATCCCATTTGTCAATTTTGGCTTTTGTTGCCATTGCTTTTGGTGTTTTAGACATGAAGTCTTTGCCCATGCCTATGTCCTGAATGGTATTGCCCAGGTTTTCTTCTAGGATTTGTATGGTTTGTCTTAAGTCTTTAGTCCATCTTGAATTGATTTTTGTATAAGGTGTAAGGAAGGGGTCCAGTTTTAGTTTTCTGCATATGGCTAGCCAGTTTTCCCAACACCATTGTTGCATACTGTGCTTTTTTATTGATATTTATTTTATTTTTATTATATATTATATAATGAAACTATATATTATAACTGTATATTAAATAATACCTATATATTATATTTGTTGTAAATAGTTTCCCAGGCAACTTGCTATTTTTATTTTTGTATTTAAGTTTTACATATGATCAATGTACTCTTTTGATTACCTTTCTATGTGTTTTGGGGAATGTAGAGAGCAATTTAACCACCAGACAATCAAGATACAGAATAGTTCCATCACCTAAAGGAATTTCTTCCTATTTTACTTGTCATCAGTCCCACATCTTACACCAATGCCTAGCAGAATCTAATGTATTTTTCTTTGCTATAGTACCCCCTCCAATAACTATTTTGTTAATTTTTAACTATATCCAGACCAAAGAAAATATATGGAAATAGTACAGAGAGTTTCCATATATCTCTTACCCAGCTTTCACCAAACTTAACTTATTACATAATGTTTTACAATTATCAGAAACATTATCTACTTTGAAGACTCTACTGGAATTTCACCAAATTTCCACTACTGTCTTTTTTTAGTCTTTCAGGATCCTATTCAGATTTCCACATTGTATGTTTGCTTTCCTTTTCCTAAGCCTTTTGTAAGCTGTGATAGTTTTTGAGTATGTCCTTGTCTTTCATCCTTTGACACTTTTGAAGCACACTGATTATTTGACACTTTTGAAGCACACTAGATTTTTCTAATGTTTCCACACTGTTAGACTAAGGATATGCATTTTTGTGAGGGGTTCCAGAAAAATGAGGTGTCCTTTTTACTGCATCGTTGTTATTTTCATCTTGTTAATATGTCTCACTACTAATGACATTGATTTAAATTAGTTAAGAAAATTTCTGCCAAGATTGTCCACTCTAAAGTTATTGTCTTTCCTCTGCAAATAAATATCTTGGGACAGATATTTTGAGGCTATGAAAACTCTATTTTCTTGTTTGCCTTTGACTTATGTTTATTTTGTTTGAAAAACCCTAGTTTAAACCTTTTATATATGATTTAACTTAAAGTTTATTCTGACATCTGTCTCTGGATATATGCATAGAAAAGACATATCCACATTTCTGTGAGTTAAATTTTATATTACTTCATCTTTTAGATTTTATGGCTTGACATTTTAAAAAAGTTTCAAATAGAATTTTGTATTCAGTATATTTCTCTGAGAAATGTAATATAAATTCAGATGAGCTAACCAGTTAACCAAATCAAAAATTTTATGAGACTTTTAAAAGAAATAATACACAGAAAAAATAAATCTCAATTTAGATTTAATGTTAGTTCAAACTAAAGAACTAACCTCAAGATATGGTCTATAATTTTCTAAAAATCAATTACTATATATGGGTGTTTGTATGTTTTCAGAATAACAAATGAATTTGTTTTTAATTAAAACTATGAGTAAATTTTATACAATGCATTATTTTTAATAGATAGAATTTTTAATAAATAACCCTTATTAGGTTTCCTGTGAAAGGTTTTCAGACCCAGCTTCTAATTGTATTAATGATGCCTTTCTATTAATTGCTCTCTATTTGTCCTGGATAATTTTGGACTCTCTTTATTATTTTACTAGTTCAAAGTGAAGTTATTTTCACCTTCTCTTAGGTTACAACTTTAAAAATTATATTATTTTATATCTTTAAGTATTTTACTTTCTACTTGCCTTACCCTCCCCAATACTTGAATGAAGCTAGAACTCACTAGTTGTGATAAAACCAATTAAAATAACACAAGTATGTAATAACACTGTACAGGTAACAGTAGATCATATTCTCCCTGTACTCATTTGCCCACTTAATAAAATAATCAGATTCCTCTCAAAGAATTTTTTGAAAATATACATTTTTTGCCTTGTGTAGTTACTCTACATAAATTTTACTGCATGAAATAGAGACAAAACAAAACAGTACATATGAGTCACTTACTTTATTCACATTATGTTTAAATAGACATCTTTAATTTTCTATGTCTTCCAGTTTTGATTTTCTATGTCTTCCAGCTTTAGTTTTGCTTATTTTTTCATCAAAATATTAGTAATTACCATGCTTTTTCTCAGGAACTCAATGTAGAAATTAGTTTCAAGTTTCTTTGGCATTATGATTTTCAATTGTACAGAATTTGAATCTTCAAAGAATCAGAGTTATAATTAACTGATGGTTTTTATGCACAAATTTATAAACTTATTTTAGCTTATGTTTTTTCTTTCTAAAGTCGTCTCCATTGTGTTATTTTTTAATAGAAGTGGAAACTTTCCCAACTACCTCTACTAATTATAAAAATGTCAAACTTGTTTACTTATCTATATAATGATATTCATGCCCATTTCCATATGTTTTGTGTGATAATCTCTTTTTGAGTAAAAGTTTATATGCAAATCATATTCATATTTGTCACATTCTTGTAAATCACATTTTTAACTTTGTAATATTACACCTGTGAAATTATTTCTACATATGATTTTATGATTTTTACTTGTCTACTACTGCAAGCGTTGTTGAGTGGTGTTCAAGATAGTAAGAAATGCAGTACCAGTCCTTATTATTCAGCAGCAAATGAGTAACAAACTAAAAGGAAGATTATCTTGGTGATTTCGTATTTGTGGGCATCTACACATTTAGGATCTGCCTACTTTTCTGAGTTTGAAATAGTCTAAGTCTAAGAGAGTGAAATGTTTGCTCTTAGATGTGTGTATGGTATGTGTAGTAACTGGGCATTAAATCCTTTTGATAATGCCATATGGAATAGCCTTTACTAAATGCTCTTCAGTTTTAGGAGAGATCTTCATGATGAATAGCAGGTGATCTATGGCCTAGTGTCTTTAGACTTACATATGGTATTAGCACACATGAGTGATTTTCTATTTGTCATGATATAATTGATCATATAAAAATGAATCTTAGAGTGGGAGGGGTGATGAAGAATGATAAATTTCTTAATGGGTACAATGCATGCTATCTAGTGATGGTTACATTAAAATCCTGCACTTCACTACGACTCAATAGATCCATGTAATAAAACTGCACTTATACACCTTAAATTTTACACAAGTAAAAAAAATTAAAATTACTTTCACAAATCTAGGTTTGACAAATGATTCATGACTTTGGTTTTAGAAACTCTATTTTCCTCTCATTAGTAATAATGCCAAAATATATTACCTAGGATAGCTATGTTCTCAGAATGAAATTAAAGGAATAATTAAGTTAGAATAGGTCCCAATCTAGATAAAGTGAAAGTGAAAGAAAGGAAAAGAATGACAATATACTCTCTTAGCCATTTTGTATCTAATTAAGATACATTTGAATATTTTTTTTCTAGTTTTCAAACTGCCTTCTAGATAGTTACCCAAACAAAACACTAACACTTGCCAATTAATGCATTCAAGAAGCATAACATCAATGCTGCAATAAAGTGGTCACAAATTTTATTTGAAAACGAAAAATTTCACAATCTAAAATTATGTTAGTTTTATGTTGAAGAGATGAGTTCAAGCTTGTAACATAAAAGAAGGGAACGCAGCATAGCCTAACAGTTGGTGAAGAGATGCTTTATATACAAAAGCCCAAGGTAAAACCAATAGGCAGGGGAAGAGATGCTTTAGATACAAAAGCCCAAGGTAAAACCAATAGGCAGGGATTTACCTGAGATGGTGTTGGACATAGAGAAAGAAAGATGCTGCCATTAACAAAGTGACGTCATGGTAGAAATTTTTTCCAAAAGTAGGAGAGAAGACATGGAATGATTTGGATGTTAGATACAGCAGGGTAGGGACAGCAAGGGTTGGGTAGGTGGAGTTTTGAGGTTATGGAAGATCAGGTTTCTATTAAGAGATTAAGTAAAGATGAGGTGGATTGGTTGGTTGGGGCTGGGTCATGCTGGACCTGCACATCCAGATAGGGATTTCAATATTATTTTTAAGGCAGATGCCACGGACTGAATGCTGTTTTCCCTAATGCATATGTTGAAGCCCTATTCCCCAATGTGATGGTATTATTTGTTATTGAGGCCTTTGAGAGTTAACTTGGTAATGAAGATGAAAGTGGAGGCTTCAAGATGGGATTAGTGCCCTTCTAAGAAGAGACACTATAGACCTTACTTCTTTTTTTCCCACCATGTGAAGATACAGCAGGTAGTCCCTCTAGAAGACAGGAAGCGGGCTCTCACCACACATTACATCTGCTAGAGCCTTGAACTTGGACTCCCCAGCCTCCAGAACTATGAGAAACAAATGTTTGTTGTTTAAGGCACCTAGTCTATATTATTTGGCATAGCTGCTCATATTGACTAAGACAGAAGTGGAGAGCCATATTAAAGGTATAGTGGCATACAGTGACATTATAAAAACTGCTTTTCAGAAGCTTACTATAGCCACAGTTCAGAGAATAACTAGAAGAGAAACAGAACTCGAGAATTTCCACTGTGACAAATGAATATTCTAATGTGCACGTATGTCCAACTCTTGTATTACAAATAAACTCATTTTAGTAAGATTATATATATTTAAACAAAGACTAGTTAAGTGCAAAAGTTGCCCAGAATTTGTATGTGCAGTCTAATTAATAGGAGTAAATTATTAAGAAACTTAAGTTGCTAAAATGCTGCACTCTAAAAGCATAAATAGGACTAAATAAAATGCATAAAAACATCTATGTTTTTCCGCAACTTGTGTGTTTTCCCACCAAAATCCATAAAAATATAAAACCATTTCATTACTATGAGACAAAAAAGAAACTGCTGATATGATTGAAACAGAGTAATCTGGCACTAGAAAATTCCCCAGAGTAATATACATATAGTACAAGGGTTTTTGTTGTTGTTGTTTTTGATTTTCAGTAAAAATTGGCAGGAAGCAAGCCTACTTATCAAAAAAAGATTGAAGATATAATTTTGACATTAACCCATTATGAAATTTCAAAACATTACTATTGTGAAATCTCACAAATTCAAGGAAAAAACAGACATCACATTTTTATAAAACAAAATTCAAAGGAATAAATCACAGCTAGTATCATAGTTCTCATAAATTTTTTATAAAGATTTCAATTTTTAAAATCTAAACTTTGATGTTTAGCCAAACTTTCAATCTAACCTATATGTAAGTTAAATAAAATTTCAGATTAGCAGACCTCACAAAGTTTATTTCACCTCTAGACACCCCTTCTGAAGAAGTTACTTGAGAATAAACTTCAGGAAATCAAGACAGTAACTTAATAAATGTGAAGACTCGACCATAGAGTATTGTTATGTACTTTGCAAGACTGAATACAGAGTGACAGTTTTAATGTCCTGAAAAGAAGAAACAAAACCCTATTTAAAATGCTATATCTAGTGAAATGTATTCAGTAATTAAATATTAATAAACAAGATAATTTTAGTAACTTTATAGTGAGAAAACCTGGCAGGCACCACCTTAATCAAATAATCAAGGTTTACATCACCAAAAATGAGGCGTGTGGCTAAAAGATGCAGAGACAGGCACATCTTTCCATGCAGAGATGGGCACGTGACCTCCATGGTAGTCTTCCCTCAAATCTCTAATCTCAGTCAAACTATGGGCAAACATTTGTCAAATTCAAACTATCTAACCTGTTCTCTTTAAAAGTGTCAAAGTCATGAAAAAGAAAAACAGAGGAACTGCTACACATCAGAAGTAACTAACGAGGCATGACAACTAAAAGCAATGTGGGAGCATGTATTATATACTAAAAAGAAGTGAATCATTTATGGAAAAGCTAGTGAAATACAAATATATTCTGTACTTTAGTTTGTGGTGTTGGAATAATGTTAATTTTAGTTGCAGCCATTATACAATGGTTATATAAGTAATAAGCATTAGTAAAAGCTGTATGAATGATATATGACAACTATTTGTGTTATTTTTCTAACATTTCTTTAAGCCTAAAATAACTTCAAAATTAAACAAATAAGATAAAATAAATTAATCGATCATTGTAATAAGTATTCCAAGAAACAGGCAAGATGCTCTGATGGAGAATGAACGGTGAGCAAAAGTGTTCAGGGAAGACCTTTTTGACAAGGCAATATTTAAGGTAAAATTTAGAATAAGCAAAGCTCTATCAACTTGGTAGGTGAAAAACATCAGACAGAGTATAGGTACAGAAACGAGTTTGGTACAAATTAGGTTATAAGACCAGTATAAGACCAGTATAGTTGAAATGTATAGAGAAAAAGAGGCTGTAGCAAGAAAATTTTGAAAAGGAATAAAGAGAAAGGTAATGAGGTCAATATCATTTGTATTTGACTCCATGCATTAAGAAGTCACAGAAAGATTTAAAGCAAGGTGAGGATGAAATATTTTTAGTTACTTAGCATAGTCACTTCATTTGGAATGTGCTACAGATTATATTAAATACATGCATTTCAGAAACCTTAATATCTGATTTTCTGGTTTCCAATTTTCTGCCCAAATTTGAATAGAAACATTTAAAAAATAACAAACATGCAAGCTATTACTGATAATCAATGGAGACTGTATGGTTTGTTTCTCCTTCATGCATAATTAATTGCCAATTATTTATGCCTTAACACGTATTTATAGAGAGCCTATTATTTTGAGATACTCACTGTTTAGTGAGTGGACACTTCATAGGTGAGGAATATAGACAGGGGTGCTGAAAGTTTTCTAGAATAAAATGGCTAGTATGTACCACAATTAGAATGGAAATCCATACTTTCTAAATCCCAACCCACATTTGTAAGTACTACATTAAATTTTATCTTAGTATAAGGGGAATAGCTTAAACTAGGATGTAATTTAACTTTTACTAAAACAACTGCATTTGAAAGTTACCAAGAAAAGCTGTTTTGTTTGTATTTTGACGGCAATCCTGTTCTGGATTTGCTTATTTAATTTAAGAAAATTGTTACCACATGTTTACCTTTGTTATCTGTTTCTGCATACTAATTGTAAAAGTAGTCTTTCTAGAATGTTAATAATTTGATATCCTCAGATATGTTTAAACATTCTATTTTGTTTCTTTTTAACATTGAGGAGCATGGAATACTTGAATAGGAAAACAGATTATTCTTAAGTATCATATTTAGAAGGCCCTATCATGTATAATTTTGAAACATAATAAAAATTTAATTACGTTTATTGCAAAAACTACCACACACACCCCCTATCTGACAAAAAAATGAAGGTCAGTCATTATTCCATTCCTCTTAGTTTGCCACTCTTAATACATCATAATAGTTGTTTCCAGACTGTTATACATACAATAGCAATTAATTTCTTAAAGTGCAAGGGATGGAAACTGACTCACTCTAAGATCAGAATAATTAACATACTGGAAGAATGTTGGAGCCAAATTATTCCGATTGAAAATCAACTAACAGGACAGGAATATGGGAAATCAATAGATTTTTCTATTTTGACATGTCTTTCAGATAATTAAGCTTTTCTTCTGCTCTTCTATATGTTTACTGAAAACTCAGATTTCTTAGTGAGAGGATCTGACAATCATAGCTTAGCTTATGGTGTTAATCTGCTGGCCAGGACATGATAGTTCTAGATTTGCCTGACCAGAACCAAGAGGATCAGTCAGGGGAGACTAATCAGTCAGATGTCCAAGGGAAGAATGAACATAGACAGAAGAAAACAGATTCTTACACAATCATACTTATGTTTAGCACGTATGTGTATGCACATGTACTTCACACATATGCCCTCCACATACATATTTATTGATAGGTCCTTTAGATGAATAAATAAAAATGAAAGTATATTATGGAAACTAAATGTTAAACTTATTTAGCAGTGAGTTTTGTTACTTTATTTATGTATCTTAATTGATTTATTTATGTATTTTTTAATTCACTTCTAAAACAACTGGTTTAAAAATTTGTAAATGTCCTTGTTTAAATTCCAAACATATCTTAATATAAAGTTGATTGTATAATTCCATTTGATAAGTAATTATTGAAATGTTACCATGCACAAAAGAATCAACCCTGAACTTCGGGGGGAAAAAGCAGTTTAAATACAGAGATTGATTTGTAAGTGCTTACAATTAAATAAGGAGCCAAATAAATATTCAGAATTATAATAAAAATTTTTTTTTATTTTTATAGTAAGTTGTCTTTGTGTATGTCTAGCTATATCAAATTTTGAGAAGGAGAGGATGGTTATTTGGTTACAAAAATTGTTATTTTCCAGCTCCTTTTACTTCCCTTTCTCTAATCAAAAAAAAAAAAAAAGTAATGAATACAAAAAAAAGAGAAAGCAAGTACATCTGTAGCTTGGAGATATTGCAAGTTTGTTTCCAGACCAATGCAATAAAGCTAATACCAGAATAAAATGAAAATGAATTACACTAACTTGTTGGTGTCTTGGTGCACTAAAAGGTAGGTTTAGACTATACTGTAGTTTAGTGTTCAATAGCATTGTGTCTAAAAAAAGTGCATAACTTAATTTAAAAATACTTCATTGATAAAACATGTTAATCATCTGATTCTTCAGTAAGTCATAGTCTTTTGGCTGATGGAAGATTTTGCCTCGATATTGATGCCTGCTAACTGATCAGGGTGGTGGTTACTGAAGGTTAGGGTGGCTGTAGAAATTTATTATATTAAGACAAAAATTAAGTTTGCTGCATTGGTTGATTCTTCTATGAACAAGATTTATCTGTAGCATGTGATGCTGTTTGGCATCATTTTACCCATAATAGAACTTCTTTCAAATCACTAGGGCCTAACTGAGGGTGAAGGTGGGAGGAGGGAGAGGATCAATAACTAATGGGTACTAGGCTTAATATCTGGGTGATGCAGTAATTTCTCTCCCCAAACACCCATGACATGCAGTTTACCTATATAACAAATCTGCACATGTACCCATAAACGTAAAAGTTAAAAAAAAATTGGAGTCAATCCTCTGAAACTCTAACATTGTTTTGTCAAATATGTTTATGTAACATTCTACATACTTTGTTGTCATTTCAACAATGTTCATAAGATTTTCACCTAGAGTGGATTCCATCTCAAGAAAACACTTTGTTTATTCACAATAAGCAATGCCTTATCTGATGAAGTCTTAGCACAAGGTTGCAGCAATTCACCTGCATCTTCAGGCTTGGTTTCTAATTCTAGTTCTCTTGCTATTTCCAGCGTATCTGCAGTGACCTCTTCCACTAAAGTCTTGAACATTTGAAAATATTTTGTGAGAGTTGATTTCAATTTCTCTTAACCTTCTGTTAATGTTGATAATTCGGCCTCCTTCTGTGAATCATAAATGTTCTCCTTCCTTCCTTCCTTCCTCCCTTTTTTTTTTTTTTTTTTAGACGGAGTCTCGCTCTATCACCAGGCTGGAGTCCAGTGGCATGATCTCGGCTCGCTGCAACTTCCACTTCCCCAGTTCAAGCAATTCTTTTGCCTCAGGCTCCCGAGTAGCTGGGACTACAGGCACGCGCCACCATGCCCAGCTAATTTTTGTATTTTTAGTAGAGACAAGGTTTCACCATGTTGGCCAGGATGGTCTCGATCTGTTGACCTCGTGATCTGCCCACCTCAGCCTCCCAAAGTGCTGGGATTACAGGTGTGAGCCACCGTGCCCAGCCAAATGTTCTTAATGGGATCTAGAATGGCGAACCTTTTCCAGAAGATTTTCAATTGACTTTTCCCAGATCCGTAAGAGGAATCAGTATCTATGGCAATCATGGCCTTATAAAATGTATTTCTTAAATAATAAGACATAAAAGTTGAAATCACCTGACCCACAGGCTGAAGAATGGATGTTGTGTTAGTAGGTATAAACACAACATGAATCCCCTTGAGTATATCCATCAGAGCTCTTTGATGACCAAGTACATTTTCATGAGAAGTAATATTTTGAAAGAAATCTTTTGTTGAGACGTAAACAGTATTTCTCAACAATGAGCTTAATATATTCAGTGAATCATGCTGTAAATAGACGTGCTGTCATCTAGGCTTTGTTGTTTCACTTACAGAGCATACAGAGTAGATTTAGCCTAATTCTTAATGGCCCTAGGCTTTTGGGAATGGTAAATGTGCATTGGCTTCAACTTAAAGTCACCAACTGCATTAACCTGTGACAAGAAAATCAGACGTCCTTTGACACTTTGAAGCCAAACATTTGCTTCCTTCTAGCTATGAAAGTCCTAGATGACATCTTATTCCAATTTTAAGCTGTAACAACCCTCATCAATAATCATAACTAGATCTTCTGGGTAACTTGCTGCAGCTTCTACATGAGAATTTGCTGCTTCACCTCACACTTTTATGTTATGGAGACGGCTTCTTTCCTTAAAGAACATTAACCCACTGCTACCTTCATGCTTTTCTGCTGCAGCTTCCTTACCTCTCTCAGTCTTCACAGAGCTGATGAGAGAGCCTTGCTCTGGATTAGCCTTTGGTGTAAGGGATTGTTGTCGCTGGTTTAATCTTTTATCCAGACCCCTCAAACTTTCTCCTTATTAGCAATATGACTGTTTAGCTTCCTTGTCATTCATGTGTTCACTGGAATAGCCATTTTAATTTCCTTCAAGAAATTTTCCTTTGCATTTGCAACTTGGCTGTTTTTCACAAGAAGCCTAGCTTTTATCCTATCTTGGCTTTCAACATACCTTCTTCAGTAAGCTTAATCATTTCTAGATTTTGACTTAAAGTAAGAGACAGGCAACTTCTATCAGCTGAACACATTGTAAAGTTGTGTATTGGCCTAATTTTAGTATTGTGTGTAATGAGAAATAGGGATGCCTAAGGAGGGAAAGAGATGGAAGAAAGGCTGTTTAATGGAGCACTCGGAACACACATAACACTTATCATTTAAGTTCTCTAACTTCTGTGGGCTCAGGTAGTAGCACCCCCAAACAATTACAATAGTAGCATCAAAGATTACTCATAACAGATATATTAATAATGAAAACTGAAATATTGTGAGAATTACCAAAATGTGACACAGAGACTCAAAGTAAGCATATGCTGTTCCACAGACAGCGCTGACAGACCTGTTCAATGCAGAGTTCAATTTGTAAAAAAAACACAATATCTGAAAAGTGCAAGAAAGCAACACGCAATAAAATGAGCTATGCCTGTATATTGAAAAGTAACTTTTCTTTTCGCTGAAGAAAATGTTATCATTAATATTTATTGCTTAGTTTTATACATCATAGCAGTGAGTGCAAGAGGAATAAGGCATAGTACCTGCTCTCACATTTCTCAGAATATTCAGAAACAAATGGAGTCTTAATAAAAATCCTTGACTACAATCTTAACTCTTCACCAGCAAACTGGAACATGCAATATGTGAAAAAGAAGAAATAAGGAATAATTTCCAAACATCTGGCTTGGGTGACTATGTGAGTAGCAAAATTATTAAGCAAAAATTGAAAATCAGTGGATATTGAAAAGATATTGAGGTTATTTTGGAACATGTTGATGGTGACATGTATGAGGCGTATCCAAGTGGAGATATCCAGTATATTCTTGTGTGTGTGTGTGTGTATGTGTGTGTGTGTGTCTGTGTATATACAGTTTGCTCACTTTATGAAAAATAATATATATACACATATGTGTATATAGTATATGTACATATGTACACATAGGTATATGTATGTATACATATATGTGTAAAAATATATATTTACATATAGGTATACTTTGCTTATTTTATGAAAAAAGAAACACTAATAAATGAGTCACAACCATTTAAAACAAAATTCTCCATAGCTATTTTAATAAAAAAATTTGTATTGATTATTTTAAAATTGCTTTAATCAATCAATCATTATGATTAGTTATATTTTACCTGGACATTGACATAAAACATAAATATTACATATTCAAAAATATTTTGCATTAAAGAGTGTGACAACATTTAGCCTAAAGCCTAAGATTACTTTGAACAATGTGCTGTAATAAACAAAAAAGTATCTCCATCACTGCAATCAATTTGCTTAGGATTATTTAACTTCAAGTCTATAATTATTTCTTTATGTACTTCTTTATGTAATGTTTGTGTACACCCATGGATATCTATGTGTGGATATTATAAAACAGAAAGTCAATGGCATTTACAATATATGATGTATTATATATATACACACACACACACACATATACATAATACATGCACATACATTTTAAAATAATCTAATAAATTTATATTCACAAGTATATTCTTACTTTTTTATGTTTGGTATTTTCAAGTATGTGTCTCATTAGAATTCAATGCTCTTCTATCCATGTCCTTAATTTCAAGCAACCCTGAGGCTGACGGAGGAAAACAACATGTAGAAAAGGAGAGCAATAATAGAAAGGGCATTCATCTTACCGGAAAATTGGGAGGACTCAAGAAATGGTCTTGAAGCTAGGTTTCTAGGAATCATGCCTCAATCTACTTTGAATAATTGGCAGGAGATCTCTTAATGCCTTTTTCACTGCCATGTGAATGCAGTGGCCAGGAAGCTACGGTAGTGTGCATACTGCACCCACGAATACGATCTTCAGCAGCTCCTACTGTCACAAACCACCAAGCCATTTCTGCATTATGGATGCAACCTTGCCAACACTGATGCCTCTAGAATTGGAGTGTTTGTATTTCTATCTTCCTCTTGCACTGTTTCTGCTTCTTCACATTGTTTAAGGTGATATGACTGTCTTTCACAAAAGGCCTAGTCAATCAACTGCTAGTGTGTATGTAGCAAACAAGCCTACAGGTGTAAATGTTTAGCTTCTACATTGGGGAGATAATGTGGAGATTTTCCAGAACTATAGAAATATGTTCAAAAATGACTGGGCAGTGAGACAAAATAACGATACTGATTTACTCTGTTAGGCAGTGGGAGAATCAGTATTAACCCCACTGCAGGTTGAAAAGTTGCTCAACCCACTGTTCTGTGATTAAACAACAACAACAAAAAGAAAACCCAAAAACACAAACAAACAAAACAGTCAAAGTCTCTTTCTACATTGGAATGCAGATCACATAGTCAAGGACACCAGAATTTACAGGAAGTGTTATTAAAAAAAACTAAAACAGGCCGGGCATGGTGGCTCACGCCTGTAACCCCAGCACTTTGGGAGGCCAAGGAGGGCGGATCAGGAGGTCAGGAGATCAAGACCATCCTGGCTAACGTGGTGAAACCCCGTCTCTACTAAAAATACAAAAAAAAAATTAGCTGGACATGGTGGCGGGCGCCTGTAGTCCCCAGCTACTCCGGAGGCTGAAGCAAGAGAATGGCGTGAACCCGGTAGGCGGAGTTTGCAGTAAGCCGAGATTGTGCCGTTGCACTCCAGGCTGTGCGACAGAGCGAGACTCCGTCTCAAAACCCCCCCACCAAAAACAAAAAATTAAAACAAAAAAAGGCGAAAAAATGAAAATGTTAATTTGATTTTGCTGACTTTGTGCAACTGTTTGAAAAGTCTTAGAAGAGATGAATTAAAAGACTAAAAGCAGCTTTACTGAGGGAGTGCCTCTCTACTTGCAGCCTGAAATCTAAATTGTCTGAAAATTCCCTTGCTCAGAGCCTTTCCAGACTCAAAAAGCCACATGCTCTGTATGTGCTGATGGTATTAGATGTAGAGAATGTCAAGTGGCAGCTTTTACCTATCTACAACTAGGAGTTCAGAATGTTCTAAGCACCATCCATTAAGCTCGTTGTGCCAAATAAAATGGTGGAGAGAAGCTAGTATATTGTACTGAAAAAGTAGAATGGTGTGGTCAAAGCAGCGGCCATTAACTTGTGAACTAACAAATAGGCATAACTCAGAACACAAAATATTAGTCTTCAGACTAAAAGGCTATGTTGATGTAATCCGTTGGCTGTGTTTAGAAAAAAGTGCAAATCATAAGAAGATAATAGGTTATAAACTTTTAAAAGTCTTGAGACAGTTATTTTGTCAACATGAAATCTCAGGTATGGCCTGCTACAGCCTGTAATTGTTCAATCCCTAAAGCTATTTCTAAGACCCCAATTTCCGCGAACTCAAAATGGGCTCTAAGTCTGTGCAGCCTGACAGAAGAATATCCTTTCCAATGATCCATTCAGAAG
Organism: Pongo abelii; assembly: GCF_028885655.2. Classification (NCBI taxonomy): domain Eukaryota; kingdom Metazoa; phylum Chordata; class Mammalia; order Primates; family Hominidae; genus Pongo; species Pongo abelii. Next base: position 44,726,869 of record NC_072000.2, on the reverse strand, counting down.
GGACAATCATTGTAATACCTAAGTCGGATTCTTATAAAGGCAAAACTAAGGTTTTTATATTGGCTAAAATAGCAGGTTTTCCTCACATACACATTCACTAAAATTGACTTGTGCTAGAGATAAGTGATTACTTCAGGGTTTCCCCTTAACCCCTTATGAATGAAAACCTTGTTTCTTCTTCCTTTGCTACCACTGTACATTATGTGAGTTATCTGAAGATAAATTGTATTTTTAGATTATAGGCTACCAGATCCTTAGAAACAACATCCAAATTTGTAACAAGACAACATCAAATTTCGGGCCATAGAGAGTAACTGGATGATACTTAGAGTCAATCTTATGCAGAAAAAGAAGTGAACTGTTCTATTTAAGGGGGCAATGAATGTAGATAATGGATACTAATAGAAGTCTTTGGCCTGCACCATGGGCTGCTGACAAAACACTTAAGTATGTATTCTGCTAGCTTCATTCTAACAAAGCATCAGCCCATGTCATGTAGTTTAGGTAGGAAGCAATTGGGAATCCTTGAGAAAAGGGTATATTTTGAATTGATAAAGCATTTCTTGTTTTCATTTCTACCTTTTTCCTGCACAAAACAGGTTATATTTCAAAGACTCAGCTGCCATCTTAAACACATGAAATGGAAAATATGAGCATGAAATAAGGCAGAGGGGAAACAGAGAATTTTACTTTCAATTTTACAGACAAATCTTTATCAATTTCAGCCACTGCACAAAGGCATTTCTATAGTAACTAACATTGTCTCCTAGAGTGAAAGGTTACTTATTTGTGTTATTTATAGATACAATATGAGAATATTCAAAAGTATTTTAGAAAACAGATATCATCTAAATTATAAAAAATCCCTTAGCAAACAAAATTAAAGTAAATATTATCAAGTAGTTTAAAAATTAAAAAGATTTTATTTCTTTTTATAAGAGTAACCATTATTTCACTGGTTTTTAAATGTTAGGGTCTTTTAGAATCACATGGACATCTTGTTTAAATGATTATTAAATGTATACAAAAGCAGGTGAGCCCAGGAATAAACATTTTATCAAAGACTATCAGTAATTTTGATGTCGATTTTTTATAAACCTGATGTTCCACTATTCATATTTTTCAGAAAGGAACAGCATACTGGTTGGAAGGACAATTTTTGAGCCAGACTACTTGAGACTAAATCCTATGGCTACTACCAGGAGCTAGGTAGCTAGGAGCAAATGGTAAAAGTTTTTTGCTTCAAATTCTCATGTATAAAATGCACGTGTTCATACATCTACCTCATAGGACAGTTGCAAAGAATAAATATAAAGAATGTACAAGATTCCCCGACATGTGGCACATATTATGTAAATATGACATATAATCATAAAGCAGTCAGGTCTATTATTGAGTGAAGATAGAAAACGAAATAGATTGATTTTGTTCATAAAAAGAACTAATAAATGTAAAAAATGTTGTGCATTTGAGACCAAGAACCATTTAGAACATAAGATAAACACAATAATTAGCCTTATTAGCAGTGCTATAGGCTGTTGTCTAACAAATGTAAAATAGGGGAACAATATGCTAAGTCAAGTACCTGCTGACTGGTAATTTCGATGTAAAACTTAGATAAAATTTAGAACCTACACTTAATCATATTAACAAGAGGGCTTAATTTTAAATTGAAGTGTTGATGATTTCATGAGGCAGAACATTTTAATTACTGACTGGACAATTCAATATTACCTGGAAGTAAAATAGTACAGATGGTTATTAAGTTTCGGGGATGGTATAATTTAAATAAAATTGTCTAATTACCTATAGATTTGAAGCCAAAGAATATGCAGGTTTATTCAAAGCAAAAAGGTAACAGACCGCAAAATTTCTTGTTAAATTTGGCTTTGCTCTTTCTTGACTTCAGAACATCTTAAAGCCTGATCTTTTCCCATGAAGTATTTTTATGGGATTTTCTGAGCCATCCCCTCACCATTTTAAGACTGCCTTTGAGGATTTCACATGTGCAGGGCTTTTAGTTTTTATTTGCTTGCTTTTGTTTTTGTTTCTTGTCTTTTGGAGGGAAACTTTGATGCATCCTTTTCCCTGACAGACTCCAGGATGCAGCTTTTGACGAATTCAAGCTCGATACTCTATTGCCATAGTCCATTCCAGGCATCTTGTGACCTTCTTAGCTGCATTTCAAATGCAAGTACAAATTACAAGAGAGTCTTAATAATCTCTTTGGTTGATCTCCCCAAATCCACATTATTGTCAGTATTAAAGAATACTAAGAAACCTATAAAACTTTTGTAAATTGATAAGCGAATTTCAGACAGTGGTAAGATACAAGATCAATTTACTAAAACCAATTATATATTTACTACTAATAATAATTATTGCTTACTACTAGTAATAATAATTTGAAATAATCACATTGAAGTAACGTTACGTTACTATGTAACATTAACATCAAAATTTGTAAATATTTTTAAGCAAATGCCACAAAAACCTGACAGATTCCTACAGTGTAAACAAGGCATAACTGATTGAAATTAAACAAGCTTTAAATTAATGAAAAGAAATGTTATACTCATGTATTGGAAAACCTAACATTTTAAAGATGTCAACTTCTCAAAATTTGTCTAGAGTCAAAATAAGCTTAATTAAAACTCCATATGCCATTTTAAAGAGGTTAACAAGTTAATTCTACAATTTATATGAAAATGCAAAGAATCTAAAGTAATAAAAGCAACTATGAAGTAGATGAACAAATTTGGGAAACATATACCATCTGATTTAAAGGAGTATTATAGAGTAATAGCACACAGGAGAGAGTAAAATTGGAAGAAAAATAGAGACAGAAATCAATGAAATGGAATAAAGATTCTGGAAATAAAGTCTCACATATTTGGCCAAGTAATTCTTAGCAAAAGCATAAAGCTAATTTAAGGGAGAAAAAGGAACTTTTTTTCAAAAAGTAAATATTTTAAATAAATAGTAAGGTGCCACTGGATATCTGTATGAGAAAAATGTACTTCAGCCCCTATGTTACCCCAAACCCCCCAAAGAATTCAAAATTAGCCCCAAGTCTCAGTGTAAAAGGAATCTTATAAGTCTTCAAGAATAACAACGAATCTTCACAAACATAAGACAAAAATTATTAGACAGATCACAGGCGCACTCATTACCAAAACAAACAAAACCAAAACAAAAAAGGCACATTACACTGCTTTACAAAAGAATTTTTAACATAACTCTTTAAAAAGACAATGATTGAAAAATGCAAAACAGAAAAGAAAATATGACCTACACACTGGCAGAAGATATTTACAGTACTTATATCTGACTAAGGACTTGAATATAGAATATATGAAATTATATCTGACTAAGGACTTAAATATAGGATATTTGAAAATCTGTTATGACTCAGTAATGTGAGAAAAAAATATCTTATTTTTTAAATGGGCAAAAGTTTTCAAGAGATACTTCAAAAATGACAGCTGATAATCATATGAAAAGATGCTCAATTAAAGAAATACAATTTAAAACCACAATGAGGTGCCAATGTACATGTATTAGAATGGCTACAATTAAGAAAGGTTTGATCTGGTGCAGTGGCTCACACCTATAGTCCCAGGTATTTGGGAGGCTGAGGCAGAAGGATCCCTTGAGGCCAGGAGTTTGAGACAACCCTGGGCAATATTTTGAGACCTCCATCTCTTAAAAAACAAATTGGAACTGTAAGAATTTGCCTGTTTTGTACAAATTTTAATGGGACTTAAATTTCCACAGTTGCTTAAAAAATTAAAAATACAGTTACAAAAACCCCTCAGTTTTACCCAATACAAATAAAATTATATGGCCACCAATAATTTTACATATACATTCATAGTATCTATATTCATAATTATTAAAATGGAAAATAAACCACATGTTTATCAACATTTATACAAATAAAAAGATGTAGTATACTATTCAGCAATATAAAGGAAAAATGTTATGCATGCAAAAACATGAAAGAATCTCAAAAGCATTATGCTAACCAAAAAAACATAAGAATAAAAGAAAACATGCTTTATGATTTCATTAATATGAATTTCTAGGACAGTTAAGCTAATCTATAATAGCATAAATGAAATCTATGCTGGGCCCTGGTGAGGGCATAATGGTGGAATGAGTATATTGAAGCATGAGGGAATGAAAGAAAAGGTTTTTATCTTGATTTGTGTGGCGACTATACATGTATTCTTATTTGCCAAAACTCAGAAAATGATATTTTTAAAACATTTTTATTGTATTGTACATAAAATATACCTTAATAGAGATGATTTTCTCAAAGTGTCATGCATAGAATAATAATTTTCTTTCAAGCATCTCTAAATAAGTATACCATGTATTGAGGCACTATTATCTTTCAGCATTGTCCTAAGAAGGAATACTATGTCCTCAATTTACAATTTAGAGGGACAATCAGTAAATTCACATAAAAATTAGATGAAGTGTGGTGGTGGTTTGATAGAGTTCTATTTCCTGAGACAGCAGAAAGCCTAAGTTGCATGAGATGAAAAGGTTTTTATGAGATCCTGTGTATAACAGAATTATCTGTGACTGCCTTTTCAGAGATCAACAGTAAATAAGGGAGAAGACAACTATAGAGACTAAGGAATAATATGAATATGTACAAAGGAACAGAGTTTTAGATTCATGGCATACCAAGGAAACTAAAAGAATTCATTACAGTTTGCAGAAGCAGGGAACTTTGAATGCTCAAAGAGCTGTAGGAAAGCTATACAACTGTTTTCAAAGGAATTAACATCATATATATATATATATTCCATTTTCCTTCTACATCTTATATGTATGTAATATGTATGTATATATATAAAATACGTAAAAGGAAAGTGGAATATATTATAGAAAATAAAATCTCCAGCTAATAGAGAAAAAAAAGTTGACTAAAATTATTTGATACTCTCAAATAATATAAAAACATTGACTCTAGAAAACAGAGTCCCTAGACAACTCCTGGTGCTAGACTGGGCCTAGAGCCAGTGAACAAGAGTGGCATGTGACCTAGGGATACACCAACTGGCATGGATAAAAGAGGGCTTGTGTTATCCCTCCCCTAGCCACAGGCAGTGCAGGTTGTAGCAAGAAAAGTGACTCCTTCTTTCTGCTTAAGAAGGAGTGATTGAAGAGTAAAGAGTGCTTTGTCTTTCATCTTGAATACCAGCTCATAGTAGGAGAGGGCACCAGGCAGAGTGGCGAGACCCCCAGTTCAGGCTGAGGTGACATTTCTCCCAGGTGACATTTCTAGACAGACCCTGAGGTAAAAAAAAAATACCTGCTACCCTGAAGGGAAGGACCCCATCCTGTCCAGATTCATCATGAGCTGAGTTAAGAGCCCTTAGTTCCTGATTTACCACCAGTGATACCCAGGGAGTATGGCATAGGCCTTGGGCTCTGTGACATGCTGGTTTCAGGGGAAACTAAGCACATTCCCGGCTGTGGTGGCTATGATGAAACATTTATTCTGTTTGAGAAAAGCAGAGGGAAAAGTAAAGGGGACTTTGTCTTGCACCCCTCAGCTCGGCCACAGTAAAGTAGAGTAGTAAGTAGAATCTTGGGGTCCTTGAGTTTAGGAGTAGGCATTACTGGACCTTCACTGGGACAGAAAGAATCCCATTTCTCTAAAGGATGAGGCCTAGGCCTGGCAGCGTTCACCACAAGCTGACAGAAGAACCCTTGGGCTTTAAGTAAATGTAGTGTTGGACTGGCAGAACACCCCATGGACCAGTGGTAGCAATGGCAGCAGGGAGAGGACCTTCTCCCTGTGGTAAGGGGAAGGAGGAGTGGGAAGGACTTTCTATTGTGATTTGAGTGTCAGTTTAGACACAGTAGAATAGAACATTAGGTAAATTGGTAAGGTTTGTGAATTCAATCCATGTCTCTCAAACAGCATATCTGGACACGTGCAGGACCGGGGGGATCTCACCACCCTGAAGGTAAAGGCTTTGGGCATGGCTCAGTGCTATACTGGCTTCAGGTCTGACCTAGTTCAGTTACATTTGTAGTGGCTATAGGGGTGCTTACATCACCACAACCCACTTTTCAGGTGGCTCACCACTGAGGGAGAGAGAGACCACATGTTTGGGAGAAAGTAAGTGAAAAGAACAAGCATCTCTGCATGGTAATCCAGATAATTCTTCCAGATCTGATTCAAGACCACCAAGGCAGTACTTCTAGGAGTCTGCCAGATAACATTATTGATGCTGGGGCTGAAGTCCCTTTAAATCTTTGAAAGTCTTCCTACAAACAACAGACATAAATAAGCTCATACTGTGGAGACTACAATAAATACCTAACTCGCCAATGCCCAGACAAGAAAGAACATCCACAAGTAACACCAACATAAAGAAAACATGACCTCACCAAATGAACTAAGTAAGGCACCAGGGACCAATCTTGGAAAAACAGAGATATATGACCTTTCAGACAGAGAATTAAAAACAGCTGTTTTGAGAAAACTCAAAGAAATTCAAGACAATACAAAGGAATTAAGAATTCTATCAGATAAATTTAACAAAAAATTAAAATAATTTAAAAGAATTAAGGAAAATTCTGGAGTTAAAAAAGTGTAACTGACATGTTGACAAATGCATTAAAGTTTCTTTATAGCAGAATTGATCAAGCAGAAGAATTAACTAGTGAGCTACAACACAGGCTATTTGAAAATACAGTCAGAGGAGGCAAAAGAAAAAACTGAAAACAATGAAGCATGCCTACAAGATAAATTAAATATCCTAAAAAGACTAAATCTCTCAATTTGTTTTTGTTTTGGTTTCTTGAGAGGGAGTCTCTCTCTGTCATGCAGGCTGGAGTACAGTGGTGCAATCTCAGCTCACTGCCACCTCTGCCTCCTAGGTTCACACAATTCTCCTGTCTCAACCTCCCTAGTAGCTGGGATTAGAAGTGAGCACCACCACGTCTGGCTAAGTTTTTTGTAATTTTAGTAGAGACAGGGTTTCACAATGTTGGCCGGGCTGATCTTGAACTCCTGACCTCAGGCCTCCCAAAGTGCTGGGATTACAGGCATGAGACACCGTGCCTGGCATAAAAAGAGTAAATCTAACAGTAATTGGCCTTAAAGAGGAGGCAGAGAATGGGATGAGGGTAGAAAGTTTGTCCAAAGGGAGAATATGAAAAAACATCCCAAACCCAGAGAAATATATTAACATTCAAGTATGACAAAATTATAGAACACCAAGCAAATTTTAACATTCAAGTATGAGAAAATTATAGAACACTAAGCATAGTTAAGCTAAATAAGATTACCTCATGCACTTAATAATCAAACACCCAAGGATCAAGGAAAAGAAAGAAAGAAAGAAAGAAAGAAAGAAAGAAAGGAAGGAAGGAAGGTTGATTTTAGGTCTTATGTTTAAGTTTTTAATTCACCTTGAGTTACTTTTTGTATAAGGTGTAAGGAAGGGGTCCAGTTTCAGTTTTCTGCATATGGGTAGCCAGTTTTCCCAACACCATTTATTAAACAGGGAATCCTTTCCCCATTGCTTGTTTTTGTCAAGTTTGTCAAAGATCAGATGGTTGTAGATGTGTGGTGCTATTTCTGAGGCCACTGTTCTGCTACATTGGTCTATATATCTGTTTTGGTACCAGTCCCATGCTGTTTTGGTTACTGTAGCCTTGTAGTATAGTTTGAAGTCAGGTAGCGTGATGCCTCCAGCTTCATTCATTTTGCCTAGGATTTCTTCTAGATTTTCTAGTTTATTTGTGTAGAGGTGTTTATAGTATACTCTGATGGTAGATTGTATTTCTGCAGGATCAGTGGTGATATCCCCTTTATCATTTTTTATTGTGTCTATTTGATTCTTCTCTTTCTTCTTTTGTATTAGCCTGGCTAGCAGTCTATCTATTTTTGTTAATCTTTTAAAAAAACCAGCTCCTGGATTCATTAATTTCTTGAAGGGTTTTTTTGTGTCTCTATCTGCCTCATTTCTGCTCTGATCTTAGTTATTTCTTATCTTCTGCTAGCTTTTAAATTTGTTTGCTCTTTCTTCTCTAGTTCTTTTAATTGTGATGTTTGAGTGTCAATTTTAGATCTTTCCTGCTTACTCCTGTGGGCATTTAGTGCTATAAATTTCCCTCTTAACACTGCTTTAGTTGTGTCCCAGAGATTCTGGTACATTTTGTCTTTTTTCTTATTGGTTTCAAAGAATGTATTTATTTCTGCCTTAATTTCATTTTTACCCAGTAGTTATTCAGGAGCAGGTTGTTCAGTTTCCATGTAGTTGTGCGGTTTTGAGTGAATTTCTTAATCCTGAGTTCTAATTTGATTGCACTGTGGTCTGAAAGACTTTTAGTTATGATTTCCATTCTTTTGCATGTGCTGAAGAGTGTTTCACTTCCAAGTGTGTGTTAAATTTTAGACTAAGTGTGATGTAGTGCTGAAAAGAATGTATATTCTGTTGATTTGGGGTGGAGAGTTCTGTAAATGTCTATTAGGTCCACTTGGTTCAGAGCTGAGTTCAAGTCCTGAATATACTGGTTAGGCAATACCACTCAGGACGTAGGCATGGGCAAAACTTTTATAACTAAAACATCAAAAGCAATGGCAGCAAAAACCAAAATTGACCAACTGGATCTAATTAAACCAAAGCACTTCTGCAAAGCAAAAGAAATTATCATCAAAGTGAGCAGGCAACCTACAGAATGGGAGAAAATTTTCACAATCTATCCATTTGACAAAAGGATAATATCCAGAATCTATAAAAAAAAAATTTACAAGAAACAAACAAACAACTCCATCAAAAAGTGGGCAAAGGCTATGAAGAGACACTTCTCAAAAGAAGATATTTATGCGGCCAACGAACATGAAAAAATGCTCATCATCACTGGCCATTAGAGAAATGCAAATCAAAACCACATTGAGATACTATCTCATGCCAGTTAGAATGGCGATCATTAAAAAGTCAGGAAATAATGGATGCAGGAGAGGATGTGGAGAAATAGGAACGTTTTCACACTGTTGGTGGGAGTGTAAATTAGTTCAACCATTGTGGAAGACATTGTGGCGATTCCTCAAGGATCTAGAACCAGAAATATCATTTGACCTACCAATCCCATTACTGGGTATATACCCAAAGGTTTATAAATTATTCTACTATAAAGACACATATGTTTCTACTATAAACACATATGTATTCTACTATAAACACACATGCACACATATGTTTATTGCAGCACTGTTCACAATAGCAAAGACTTGGGTCAAACCCAAATGCCTATCAATAATAGACTGGATTAAAAAAATGTGGCACATATACACCATGGAATACTATGCAACCATAAAAAGGATGAGTTCATGTCCGTTGCAGGGACATGAATGAAGCTGGAAACCATTATTTTCAGCAAACTAACACAGGAACAGAAAAACAAACACTGCATGTTCTCACTCATAAGTGGAAATTGAACAATGAGAACACATGGGCAGAGGGAGGGGATCATCATACACAGGGGCCTGTTGTGGGGTGTGGCCTAGGGGAGGGCCAGCAATAGGAGAAATGCCTAATGCAGGTGGCAGGTTGATGGATGCAGCAAACCACCATGGCACGTGTGCACCTATGTAACAAACCTGCACCTTCTGTACATGTATCCCAGAGCTTAAAGTATAATAATAAAAAAAGAATCAATGTAATAACCATTCCAATAGTTGAGTCAAAATTTAATTTTATAAGTTTTGTGTAAAAATATAATTAGGATATAATTAAGATCTCTTTAGCTCATGTCTATGTTAAAATAAGTTAGCAAAAATGAAAAGAATATTGTAATACAAAATCAGGTTAGTATATATTATGTGAAAAATCAAAGAATGTTATGAATTCAAAATTAAGTGTGTACTGAAAAGCCTTCAGATTTCTAAGAAAGATTTAAAAATACATGGAAAAGAAAGAAGAAAGAAAAGAAAGAAAAAGAAAGAGAAAACAAGAAAGAAACTCCAATACTCAGAGTAGACTTTTCAGTGAAAACCTTATAGGCCAGGAGAGAATGGCATGACATATTTAAAGTACTGAAAGAGAAAAACCTTTCACTACAGACTAATATATTCAGTAAAAATAACCTTTAAGCTTGGAGGAGAAATAAATACCTTCTCAGAAAGACAAAAGCTGAGGGATTTAATCAACTTCAGGCCCTTCCTGCAAGAAATGCTAAAGTGAGTTTTTCAATTAGAAAGAGCAGGATATTAATGAGCAAGTAGAAATCACCTGAAGATATAAAACTCACTGGTAATATAATAGTAAGCACACAAAAAACATATTTATATAACACTGTATTTGTGATGTGTAAACTTGTCTTGACTTAAGTAGAAAGACTAAATGATGAACCAATCCAAATAATAACTTTAACAACTTTTCAAGACATAGTCAATACAGTAAGACATAAGGAGAAATAACAAAAAGTTAAAGGGGAGAATAAAGTTTAATTGCAGGGATTTTATTAGGTTTTTATTTTCCTGGTTGTTTATGAAATCAGTATTGTTTTCATCACCTTAAAATAATTGGTTATAAGCTAGTATTTATAAACTTCATAGTAACGTCAAATCAAAAAACATACAATGAATACACAGAAATGCTAAAAAATTAAAGCATACTAACATAGAAAATCTCCTTCACTAAAAGGAAGACAGGAAGGAAGGAAAGAAGGAGCAGATGGCAAAACAACAAGAAAACAAATGACAAAAAGGGAGAAGTAAGTCCCTACTTATAAATAATAATGCTGAATATAAAGGGACTAAACTCTCTAATCAAAATACACAGAGTAGCTTAATGAATGAAAAAACAAGACTCAATGATCTGTTGCCTGCAAGAAACACACTTGACCTATAAAGGTACACATAGACTGCAAATAAATGGAGAGACAAAGATATTTTATGTCATTGGAAACCAAAAAAAAAAAAAAGAGAAGAAATGACTATATTTATATCAGATAAAATAGATTTTAAGAAAAGTAAGAAGAAACAAAGACACCTATTATATAATGATAAAAGAATCAATTCAGCAATAGAATATAACAATTGTAATTACATATGCACCCATCACTAGAGCGCTCAGATATATAAAGCAAATATTAGAGCTAAAGAGAGAGATAAACTCCAAGACAATAATATCTGGAGGCTTCAATGCCCCACTTTCAGCACTGGACAGATCTTCCAGAGAGAGAACCAACAAAGAAACCTCAGACTTAATGTGCACTGTAGGCCAGATGGATCTAATACATATTTACAGAATATTTTAGCCAATGGCTGCAGAATACACATTTTTCTCCTCAGCGCATGGATCATTCTCAAGAATAGGCTATATATTTGGTCACAAAACAAGTCTTAAAATAGTCAAAGAATTTGAAATAATATAAAACATCTTCTTTGACCAAAATAAAGTAAAATTACAAATCAAGAACAAGAGGAATATTGGAAACTATACAAATACATGAAAATTAAATGGTATGCTTCTGAACAACCAATTGGTTAACGAAGAAAATAAAGAGGAAATTGAAAAATTTCTTAAAATAAGTGATAAGGAAAACATAACTTACCAAAATCTATGGGATATAACAAAAGCAGAAATAAGAGGAAAACTTACAGCCATAAGTGCCTACATAAAAAAAAAACTTCCAATAAATAACCTAATTATGCATCTTAAAGGATTGAAAAAGCAAGAGCAAATTAAACCTAAATTTAGTAGAAGAAAAGAAATAATAAAGATCATCACAGAAATAAATGAATTTGAAATGAAGAGAACAGTAGAGAAGATCAATGAAATCAAAACTTGAATTTTTGGAAAGATAAACAGAATTGACAAATCTTTAGCCAGACTAAGAAAAAATGAGAGAAGACCCATATAAAAATAATCAGAGATGAAAAAGGAGACATTACCTTTGACACTGCAGAAACTCAAAGTAACATTAGAGACTACTATGAGCAACTATACGCCAATAAATTGGAAAATCTATAAGAACTGAATAAATTACTAGACACATATAACCTAACAAAATTGAACCATAAAAAAATCCAAAACCTGTACAGGCCAATAACAAGTAATGAGATCAAAGCCGTAATATAAAAAATATAGTCTCCCAGTAAAGAAAGCCCAGAACCTGATGGCTTCACTCTGGATTCTATCAAACTTTCAAAGAAGAACCAATACCAATTTGACTCAAACTATTCTGAAAATTGGAGGAAGAGGGAATACTTCCAAACTTATTCTATGATGCCAGTATTACCTTTATACCAAAACCAAAGACACACACACATACAAAAGAAAATTCCACACCATTATCTCTGATGAATATTGATGCAAAAATCCTCAACAAAATACTGGCAAAATGAATTCAACAATACATTAGAACAGAGATCCCCAACCCCTGGGCCATGAACTGGTGCCAGTCCATGGCCTGTTAGGAACCAGGCCATAGAGAAGTAGGTGAGCAGCAGGCAAGCAAGTGAAGCTGTTTGTATTTACAGCTGTGCCCTGTCACTTTGCATTCCCACCTGAGTACCACCCCCTGTCAGATCAATGGCATCATTAGATTCTCATAGGAGCATGCACCCTATTGTGAATGGCAAGGGATCTAAGTTGCGAGCTCCTTAGAAGACTCTAATGCCTGATGTCCTCAGGTGGAGCTGAGGCAGTGATGCTAGTGCTGAGGAGCAGCTGCAAATACAAATTAACTTTAGCAGAGAGGTTTGACTGCACGGAGACCATAATAAATTAATTTCTTGCAGACTCAAATCAAAATTCTGTCAGTGGGTAGCAAGTGACAATTAAGCTGCATTTAGTAGCAGGCTTTATATTGGTAAGTGAGTTGATGTACTTCAATTGTACAGCTGCATCTGGTGGTAGGCTTTAAGTCAGAATCTGACTCATTTTATTTACATATAGTGCAACCATTATTTTATTTACTACTTCCAGATGTGCCTCTTTCCTGCATTGTACACTTGGCTGAGTCACAGTTTTGGTAAGTTCAAAAGGTAACCCTAGCCAAAGTAAGTAAAAAACAGATGCCACTGGAGAGCTTCTTTGGACAGGGCAAAAGACACAATGATGAGATAGTAGAATACTTTAAAACCGCCAACAAAAAGAAAGCTGTGTTTAAAAGGAAATACTGAGTCCCACTTAAATTATGGGTTCATAGTAACAGGTGATTCACATTCTATAAGCCCAGTTTGTTTAATGTGTGGTGACCTGCTATCAAATGAGGCCATGAAACCTTCAAAACTGCTTTACCACATGGAGACAAAGCACCTTGTATTGAAAGACAAGGCTTTGATGTTTTTCAAAAGAAAAAAAAACATGAGAACAAAAAACCAGAAGGAATTATCGAAGGTTATCACTTCATCAAATTTGTCTGCACTGAGAACATCATTCTTAGTGGCTAACCTAATTTCTAAAGCTAAGAAGCCCATTACTGTTGGTGAAGTGTTAATCCTGCCTGTGCTAAGGACATTTGCAGTGAACTGCCGGGGGAGCCTGCAGTTCAAAAGGTGGCTCATGTTTCTCTTTTGGCTGGCACCATAAATAAATGAAATGATGAAATAGCAGAGGATATTGAAGCACAATTGTTAGAGAGGATTAATGAGTCACTGCGGTATGCAATCCAGGTTGACAAGTCTACTGACATTGATAACAAGGCAACAATGCTTGTTTTTATGAGGTACATTTTTCAGGATGATGAGCATGCAGATATGTTATGTACACCAGTTACCAACAAATGCCACGGCTGCAGAACTATTCAAATTTTTGCATGATTACATATCAGGAAAACTGCACTGGTCATTTTATGCCAATATATGCACAGACCTAGCAGCTGCCAAGATTGGACAGCTTTCTGGTTTCTCTACTTGGGTCAAAAAGGTTGCTTCTTAATGTGAGTTTACGCACCATGTCATCCATAGAGAAATGCTGGCTAGCCAAAAAATGTCACCTGAACTTAACAACATTTTGAAGGATGTGATTAAAATTATCAACCAATTAAGGTACATGCTCTTAACACATCTGTTCATGCATCTCTGTAAGAAGATGGATGCAGAGCATACATGTCTTCTCTTATATATAGAAGTGAGATGGATTTCTAAAGGTGGATCACTGGACAGAACTTTTGAGTTGTAAAAGCCACTCCAGATATTTCTTTTACAAAAACAGTCACACTGGTACTACATTTCAGTGACACAGAATGGGTTGCAATACTTGCTTACTTGTGTGACATATTCAACCTGCTCAATGAACTCAGTCTGTCACTTTGAGGGAGAACAGTAACTGTGACTGGAATTACAGGGAAAACTAGTGAACACTGATATTTTTGAGATGTTTAAATATTAGCAGAGATTTTGAAAGAGACTTAGCCAGGGCCTTGTTTCTTGCAGCTGGTGCATGATCACCTATCTCAGCTTTCTAAAGAGTTTGAGCATTACTTTCCAACACAAACGCCCCCAGAACTGGGAAACAATGGATCCACAACCCATTTGCGAATAAGCCAGGTAAATTGGCTTTATCCATGCTGGAAGAGGATCAACTGCTTGAGATTGCAAATTATGATGACCTTAAAAGTATGTATGAGACAACTTTAAATCTCCTTTCATTCTATATTAGAGTCAAAGTAAAATATCCTGAGATTTTCACAAAAGCATTGAAAAGCCACCTCTATTTCCAAAATCCCATTTTTGTGAAGCAGGGTTTTATGCAGTGACAGCAACCAAAACAAGATTGTGGAGTAGACTGGACACAAGTAAACACTTCGGGTGTCACTATCTCCCATCACTCCTACATTAGACCCTCTTGTTGCAGGAAAACATGCTCAGAGCCCCCACTGATTCTACATTTTGGTGTATTGTGTAATTGTTTCATTATATATTAGAATGTAATAATAATAGAAATAAAGTAGACAATAAAGGTTGTGTGCCTGAATTATCCTGAGCCTCCCCCCACCAACACACACACACACACACACACACACACACACAAAATCGGGGTCCCTGGTGCCAAAAAAGCTGGGGACTGCTGCATTAGAAAGATCATTTATGATGACAAAATGGGATTGATCCCTGGGATGCAAGGATGTTTCAACATATGCAAATTTATCAATGTGATACATCACATCAACAAAATGAACAACTAAAACCATATGATCATTTCAATTAATGATGAAAAATCATTTGCTGAAATTCAACATCCCTCTATGATAAAAACCTTAGAGAAACTGGGTATAGAAGGAACATACCTCAACATAATAAAAGCCATATATTACAGACCCACAGCTAGTATCATAACGAATGAGGAAAACCTGACAACCTTTTTTTTTCAAAGATCTGAAACATGACAAGGAATCCCACTGTCATGACTGTTATTCAACATAGTACTAGAAGTACTAACTGGAGCAATCAGACAAGGGAAAGAAATAAAGGGAGTCCAAATTAGAAACGAAGAAGTCAAATTATCACTGTTTGCAGATACTATGATATCATATTTGGAAAAAACTAAAGACTCCACCAAAAAACTATTAGAAATGATAAACAAATTCACTGAAGTTGCAGGATACAAATCAACATGGAAAAAGAAGTTGCATTTTCACATGCCAACAATGAATAATCTGAAAAAGAGATTTAAAAGTAATCCCATTTACAGTAGCCATAAATTAAATACATAACAATTAACCAAAGAATGAAAGATCTCTACAATGAAAACTATAAAACACTGATGAAAGAAACTGAAGAGGACAAAAAATCTGAAAGTTATTCCATGAGTATGGTTTGGAAAAATCAATATTGTTAAAATGTGAATACTACCCAATGCAATCTACAGGTTAAGTTCAATCCCTATCAAAATATCAATGACACTCCTCACTGAAACAGAACAAACAATCTTAAATGTGTATGAAATCATAAAAGATCCAGAATCGCCAAAGCCACCCTGAGCAAAAAGAGCAAAACTGGAGGAATCCCAGTATATGACTACAAATTATATGACAGAGTTATAGTAAGCTAAGCATCATGGTACTGGCATAAAAACAGACTCAGACCGATGGAACAGAATAGAGAACCCAGAAACAAATCCACAAGACTACAGTGAACTCATTTTCAGCCAACGTGCCAAGAACATACATTGGGGAAAGGAGTCTCTTCAATAAATGGTGCTGGAAAAACTGGATATTTATGTGCAGAAAAATGAAACTTGACCCCATCTCTCACCATATAAAAAAATAAAATCAAAATATACGAAAGACTTAAATCTAAGACCTCAAACTATGAAACTGCTAAAAGATTGGGGAAACTCTCCAGGACATTGGTCTGGGCAAACATTTTATAAATAATACCTCACAAGAACAGGAAACCAAAGGGAGAATGGACAGATGGGATCATAGCAAGTTAAAAAGCTTTTGCATAGCAAAGGAAACAATTAATAAAGTGAAGAGACAACATCCCTGCTGAATGGGAAAAAATAATTGCAAACACTCACTTGACAAGGGATTAACAACCAGAATATATAAGGATCCGAATAACTCCCTTAAAAAATCTGATAATTTGATTAAAAGGGGCAAAAGATTTAAATAGAAATTTCCCAAATGAAGACATACAAATGACAAACAGGCATGTGAAAAGTTGCTCAACATCATTAACATCAGAGAAATTTGAATCAAAACTACAATGAGGTATTATCTCACCCCAGTTACAATGGCTTTTATCCAAAAGTCAGGCAATAACAAATGCTTGTGAGCATGTGGAGGAAAGAGAACCCTCATACACTATTGGTAAGAATGTAAATTAGTACAGCCACTAGAGAGGACAGTTCAGAGTTTCCTCAAGAAACTGAAAATAGAGCTACCATATGATTCAGCAATTCCACTGCTGGGCATATACCCAAAAGAAATGAAATAAGTATACTGAAGAGATATTTACACTCCCATGTTTGTAGCAGTGCAGTTCACCCTAGCCAAGATTTGGAAGCAATTTAAGTGTCCATCAATAGATGAATGGATAAAGAAAACATGGTACTTATACACAGTGGAGAATATTCAACCATAAAAAAGAACGAGAGCCTGTCATTTGTAACAAGGGTGAAACTGGTGTTAATTATGTTTAAGTGAAATAAGCCAGGCCTAGAAAGGCAAACATTGTATATTCTCACTTATTTGTGGAGTCTAAATATCAAAACAATTGAAATCATGGAGATGGAGAATAGACGGATGTTTACCAGAGGCCTGGAAGGATAGTGGGGAGTTGAGAGTGGGAAGGAGGTGGGAATGGTTAATGGGTATAAAAAATAGCTAGAAAGAATGAATAAGACCTAGTGTTTGCTAGCACAACAGAGGGGCTATAGTCAATAATAATATAACTGTAAATTTCAAAACAACTAAAAGAGTACAACTGGATTGTTTGTAACACAAACGGTAAATGCTTTAGGGGATGGATACCCTATTCTCTATGATGTGATTATTACACTTTGCATACCTATATCAAAACATCTTATGGAGCTTATAAACGTATACACCTACTAAGTACCCACAAAAATTAAAAATAAATGAAAAAACAACCAAGCAAACAAACACAAAACACTTATGAGAGTTTTAATCTTTGCCGAGTCAAGATGGTGTTCAGCAGTGAAGGTAAATTTCAGTAATAAGAAAAAGACAAAAATCTATTTGTACAATTAGTCTCATCATATTCAGAAATGGAGAAGCATTGGAGTATTCAATGGAGTATTAAAAAGGAGAGTTTAGGTAAGCATGAACCATATTAAGAAAAGGTTTATATGTAATATGCCAGAAAAGTGTCCTTTCTGCATTCCTTCCTCTTCTCTTTTCCCCACCCATCTCTTCCTTCTCCTCTTCCTTTTGTCCTTAGGTTGCAAAATTTCCTTGTTGAGAGTGACTGGGGTGGACTTCTAAAATAGGGCACTTGGGCCAAATAGTAAAAGGAAAGCCCCTGATGGAGCATAAGTTCCTTAGAAACACAGAAATGCTAATGGTAAAGTCTGAAAGAAATAGGGGGGAATAAAAAAATTTGATGAAACTGTATCATGGGAGTTCAGTGTATTTTTCCCTAACCTTATCTATGCACTTTTTAATTTCTTTTGTTAGTTCTTCTCATACCTGTTTTCCCCTTTTCTGCTGTGTTTCTCCAATACTGAGCCTCACTGAGATATCTTCTCAATTCTCTTTTGTTTTTTTTGGCCTTTGTTTGGGTGAGGCATCATTTAATCTGATCTGAAAAGAGACCAGAGGAACAATGAGAACACATGGACACAGGAAGGGGAACATCACACTCTGGGGACTGTTGTGGGGTGGGGGGAGGGGGGAGGGATAGCATTAGGAGATATACCCAATGCTAAATGATGAGTTAATGGGTGCAGCACACCAGCATGGCACATGTATACATATGTAACTAACCTGCACATTGTGCACATGTGCCCTAAAACTTAAAGTATAATAATAATAATAAAAAAAAAACAAGAGACCAGAGGATGGGAAAGACCAAAAGGATCATTTCTTTCCTACTCATTGTGTTGGTGCCTCTTATCCTAGTTGATTCTCTCAGGATCTCAGCTTCAGACAGACCCTACCACAGGTTACAGCTCTCACTTAGTGTTGGTAACACTCTTTCTTCCCTTGCCCCTTTACCATAGGAGTAATTGTATCCTGCTATTGCTGGTGTCTGGGTGCATTGCCATCTCTTGTTTTTATTTAATGTTGACCTTGCATCTGAGTAGTATCTTTATTGAAGTCTCCTCATTTGAAATAATGGTATTGAATTATGGTTCTTTCTAGGACCTGGATTCATGCATTATTTTGAGTAACTAGTAAAATTTATAACTAACATTAATAAACTTGAGAATTAAGAGATCAGATTGAAGCCCTAGTTGGTTGTAATTCATGAATCTGTAGTGATTTCAGGTTGTGCACATTATTTCAGAGTGGCTAATATCACTGATATAAAATGTAAATGCTTCAAACCAAAAATCCATGAAAAAATTGGCTAACTGCTACTCAAGCTCAAACAGTCCTACTATTTTACCTTTACTAAAATAAAATATACAGTAGTTTTTTCTGATGTTCTATAATCAGAAAATGCAAATGCAACAAGATCTCAGTAACTGACACTACGTGTGGAGAAATTAGAAGCTAGGAAGAAATTTTATTTTAAAATGACAAACATAATTTTTATTAACTTATTCAAATTCCACATGCATCCAGGATTAGCTCCAGTGGGAAAAGCCTAAATCCAATGATAAGAAAAATGGAATTTCTCTCTTTAGACCCCGTTCTTTCAACAACGTTATGCAGAATAAATCAGTTCAAACAACACCTGAAGGGCAGATTCAGAAGAGGCTGAAGTTCATCAGAATTGCTAAGGTAGCAAACCATAACATGACTCAGAGGACCCATCATCCCTGTTGCTATAGGAATGGAATTTATGGGATGTATGGTGCGTAATCACTGCAGTATAGTTTCAGCAAAACTGGTAATGCTACCTCTTTCTCCACTGCTAACTGACTCCCTAGATCCCTGTTCTCGCATCACCAGAAGAAATCCCCTGTTCTCACTCTCTCTACTTCTTCCATATTTTACCCCTCACTCTTCTCCAATAAAATAAAATAATAAGAAGAAAGAGGTCTGTAAATTATCAGGTTTTGATGCATATATTTGGAACTATGCCATTTTCAAGTCTATGTTTTATTTCTTCTATATTATGAAAGAATCATGGTGTTCTTTGTTCATAATTTTTAGTTTCATTTGATATTCAGGCAAAATGAGATTTTAAAAATGTGCACGAATTACTTAAATTGTCAAAATGGAATCAAAGGTTTTATATTTCCTCAGAATGGTCAGGGTGTAAAGAGTATCAGAAAATGTTTAATTCTATTTTAGAATAGTGTTAAAAATACAATATAAATTGGGTTCGAATTTCTTGCAAATATTGGTCATTTTATCACCTAGTATTCTGAATTAATTGGACTTAATTTTAAAAAATTTATAATTATGTTTTAACAATTATTCATTGGTATTGAAGACAAATAGTTTGGATAAAGGTTAACCTTTTCAAATACATGTAACTCATAAAAATATTGTTCATATCTCATGCTAAATCTGATTTACAGTTATATTAACCTAAAATATTATTTATTCTAGAATATAGATTTTATTGGAAACATTAAATTTTTTTGCATAGAATTTTATATCCAAAGTGGTGTATAGCTCTAGTGAGAATTGACATAAACGCAGGAAATTGCATTTTGGCATTCATCTTGTTTATTGTCCCACTATAGCTTGATTCTCCTTGTAATTATGCCTTAGTTGAAATGAATATGTGATGAAACTATCTGAAAATTACTAAATTCTCAAAGACATGCTTTAAAAAATATATTATAGTGTGAAAGCATCTAAACCACATTTCAAAGCAATTCAATTTATTCCAGTGAACTCTCTCTTTTTTGATGAAAGATGCTTTGAGGCAAAATTATAAAGAAGATATAAAGGGAAATTTACAGTGAATAGGTTTACAAATATATTTATCTTTGTGGAAGCCATACGTATTTAGTGTAAGAAGCTATGAATTTATTGTAGAGATAACTAGGACTTCTTATAGGCATATAGGTGTAGAATTAATTAGATTATTTCTGAACTAGTGATTATTTTAAATTGGATATCTATTACTGGAAATGATAGATAGATTCTATCTAGAATAATAATATTAGTAGTGTTATTTCAAACAATGAGCATTATTTGATTATTATTGTGATTTAAATATTCAGAAGTTAGTTTCATTATGCATGAAATATAAACATGGTATGCATATATTACCAAATAATATTTATTTTTCTTTTTTATTATTCTACATAACATCTTAAACCAAAACAATAGCTTAATAATTGCTTACAATGTTTTACTTTTGAAATGCCAAATAAACACCTGTTACTTAATTCTCAAGGAATAATATGTTTTGATTGTATAAATTATGTAAAAACAAATTTAGAAATCACAATATGAAAAGAAGTCATCAAACTCACTCAAAAAAATTAAAATCTTCCTTTAAACAAAGGTTAAAAAATGAATTTATACTATTTCAACAACAAAAAAAGTGGGAAAATAGAACTTCAAAAAATCTAAATTATTAGTGTTATTTTCTATATTATTTGTATCTAACTTTTTGTCTACTTAATTCTTTATTATTATCAGGAAATAACATAGAAATAACATAGATTGAGCTTCATAAAGTGAATTATTCTTGAAAACTGTTTGCAAAATCCCTACAGAACCACCATGATACAAAACTATTATGCCTTTTGGGACATGTTGTTTTAGAGTACATGATATATGAGAAAATACAAATAATTTCAATATGACAGATTAGTTAAATTTCACTGGAACTATCTCCATTTTTTCCCTTGGAATTTGTTCTTTAATTTATGTATCTAACTTCATTCCCAGAATATTATCCTTAAAAGAAGAGATCCACTCTTGTAAGAATTTATTACTACCTGTTTGCTTTTTTAAAGTATGAAGGGGAGAACAGAAGCATCAGTATTATTTGGGCCTTGTTAGAAATGCAAATTTTTAGGCCCCTACCAAACAACTGAATCAGAATTTCCAGGTGTGGGCCCTAGAAAATTAAGAAATCTGTGTTTTAGCAACATTTTCAGGTGACTTTGAGAAGTACTGTTCTTAGCTACATTTGAACCAAGGTCAAGTGTTTCAATGCAGCACTAATGTCAACAGTAGGCAGTTTATGCACTCACTCTTAAAACCTCTCTTTCTCATGAAAGACTATATACTTTGGATGTCTCGAAAGTGATAATCCAGCTATTGTGATTACTGTCACATAAAATATATATACAGGGCCTTGATAGAGTGTGTTACAGTTTATTCACGCCTGTAGCCCCAGCTACTCAGGAGACTGAGGCAGGAGAATCATTTGAACCCAGGAGCTGGAAGTTGCAGTGAGCTGAGATCGCGCCACTGCCCTCCAGCCTGGGCGACAGAGCGAGACTCCGTCTCAAAAAAAAAAACCTTTAAAAATAACAACTTCAATCAAATTTTTTAAACTTGATTTTCTACCTTACATATTATTAATTCATGTGGCAAATGGAATATAATGTTAAGTATATTTCAACTAAATTTTATTACATATTATAAAGGCTCTTATGTTTCACATATCCAGTTAACACATCCAGAGGAGCTGGCTTATATGCACATAATATATTTGATAGACAAGTCCTATGAAATTCCACTCCCAGGAAATAGTTTTACAGAACAGGCGATATAGATAACATATTCAGAACTTACTGAATCAAAATTGAATTTTACTAGTTATGAGAGAAAAATATAGATAGAATTATAAAATTCGAACGAATACTGTTAATAAGCATTTATTAAACTAATTCAATGAGAATCTAGCTTGGGAAATTTATTCTGATTTACAAAATAACACGGAGTCTTTAATATGTACAGTACTGATGGAGATGATAATGTTTATATTACAGTCATCAAGCTGAATATAATTTTCAGGGCTTCTTGTTCTAAAATTTATAAAGGAACTTGGATAGTTAAATCACATAGTTTGATTAATATATCACAAAAGCCTGAAGACTATACCAAACTAGTCTGTAGGCATTTATCTATGCTTCAAGAAGATCAAGCTAATCTCACACACTTGAGTAATAATACTACCTGGATTTAAGTCCAAAGGTGCATAGAAACACTATGGAGTTGAACACATAATAGATAGACTAGAGAATTATAATAACATTAATTAGCCAATGATATGGGTGACTTACCAAAAAAACCCACGTTATTCTTTACATCTTTGGTCTTCCTTCCAAGAACACAAACAAGTTTAACCATAAGAAAATTACCAAACAAATTTTAATAGAAATACTCTCTACATAGTACCTAACTTGTATTTACCAAAACTCCGAAGGTCATCACAAACAAGAAAAATCAAAGTAACTGTCACAGCTAAAAATAGCACATGAAGACATGATTCTGTGAAGAAGGACATCAGTAATTTGATAGGAATAATGTCAAATTCGTGAATTGCTTTGGGCAGTTTGGCCATTTTTACAATATTGATTCTTCCAATCCATGAGCATGGAATGTTTTTCCATTTATTTGTATTATCTCTGATTTTGTTTTGTAGTTTTCCTTGCAGAGATCTTTCATGTCTTTGGTCAGCTATATGCCTAAATATTCTAAATGTTTCATTTTCTGTAAGGCTATTGTAACTGGGATTGTGTTCTTAATTTCATTCTCAGCCTGGATGTTGGCATATACAAATGCTACTGATTTTTGTACACTGATTCTATATCCTGAAACTTTACTAAAGAAATTTATCAGTTCTAGGAGCCTTCTGGCAGAGACTTTAGGAAATCTAGTTATAGAATCTTATCATCAGTGAAGAGAGGTATTTTGACTTATTTTCCTATTTGAACGCCTTACTAAATGTAACACAGAATCCTGGAACCAGAAGAAGTTATTACAGTAAATTTTTTTTAAAAAAAAGTATGTACTTTTGTTAATAATAATAATACATCAGCATTGGTTTATTAATTGTAACATATTTGTGTAAGATGTTAATAAGAGGGAAAACATAGCGTGAAGTGTATGGAAACTCTTTAGGCCATTTGCTCCATTTTCTTGTAAACATAAAAGTGTTCTAAAATCAAAGTTTATTTTCAAATGGTGCTGCATTATGAGATGTTATGTTTGGTGTGAAATACTAAATGTTACATGCTAAATTCTGACTGGGCATGGTGGCTTGCACAGATAATCCCAACACTTTGGGAGGCTGAGACCAGAGGATTACTTAGAACTTAGGAGTTCGAGACCAGCCTAGGCAACATAGGGAGACCTCGTCTCTACAAAATATAAAAATAAATTAATCGGGTATGGTGGTGTGCACCTGAGGTCCCAGCTACTTGGGAGGCTGAGGCTGGAAGTTGGCTTGAGCCCAAAAGTTAGAGACTGCAGTGAGCCGTGATCGTGGCATTGCACTCCAGCCTAGATGACAGAACAAGATATACTGTCTCAAAAAAGGAATAAAAAAAGCTAAATTCTGACTAGAAACACAAGTTGCTCTTTGTTTTTACAAAGCACTTACTTTTGAAATATGAAGCAGTATGAAGTAGTTCTTTTTGCATCCATAATGGTCATTTTACAGATATGCTACCACATATTAGTTATTCTGATGAAGCGATAAATTAAAAAACAAAGCTTAAGACATCCTATTACATAATTTTATATTGTTTTAGCCTTTTTGGTATTTTCTTGTTTTGTAATATTATTATAAAGGACAAAAAGTCAAGAACAGATGAACTGCTAAAGAATCACAAAATGTTGTATCATACGTCAATACACTAAGTTCAATAGTTGGTGATCTGCTATTCTCTTTGCATTATTTCTTCCACCCACAAATGAACTTTCATTTTACACTTGATTCACAACTCCTGAAGTGATTCAACCCTTAGGCATGCTGCTTTTATTAATAACACAAATAATCTGGTTGGAGAAGAGAAAAGCCATTCTTTATTTGAAAGGGAATGAAATATATTTCCAAACCTACATGTGTGAAGTTGACATTAAAGGTTGAAGGAAACATATATGTGTATATTTTTAGGTTGAATGATTCTATAGTCTTTACTTGTTATTTATTCAGTAAAGAATATCAAATAACACAGGAATTATACCGTTGAATTTTTCTAAAATTTTTTGTTTTCAGGACTTTGATATCAACACATGTGTAAGATTGCAATTTTCCCAGAAATTTTCACTGTTTTTGTTTTCTCTTTGGGGTAAGTTCCATTTCACTGCCTTAGGTGTTTGAAATGCTGAGCTGAAACTTCAGCATAATGAAAAGAAGGAAATCATACAGAGAAATGTTTATAGCTGCTGGCATTGTGAAGTGTTCCATTATAGGAAGCCTACAAATCTTTAATGCTAAATTTATGAATATGTCCTTATAGAGGCATGCAATTATTAAAAACTATCCACCTACCAGCAAGTTGTAAAGGAAATACTAAAGATTAAGATTCAGAAAACCTAAATTTTATTACAAATTTTGCATCCTCTCTGGATACCAGTACCCTTGTATGTAAAATAAAAGGGCAGAGAAAAGTCATCTCTAAACAACAAATATATTTAACTTCAAAAACATTGCCTGAAAACATGCTAACTTCAGAGACAAAAGACAAGCAATGATTTTTCAAAAGAAATATGGGCTTTTCATGATTTAAATCACATAAGAAATGAGGGAATCACAACAGGTGTTAGTTCTGAACGCCTTGCCTGAGGGTTTCAGGTGAACTTACCTAATGACAAACAAGATAGCATCTGTTACACAGATTTGAAGACATGCTGAGTCTGATAACCAATCATTCCAAGTAAAACAGATTATAAATAAAAAAAGACTTCAAATAAATCATAAATAAAATAATTCTTGATGTGTTAGCTTCCAAGATGGTCTCCAATGATTTTCACCTCATGATATCCACCCTTTTATGTATTCCTCTCGCACATTAAATAGGGTCCACCTGTGTAGCCAATAATATATTGCAGAAGTAATGATGTGTGACTCTGAGGCTTGGTTATAAAAGACTTGGCAGTCCTTCCTTACTCTCTCCTAAATCACTCATCCTTAAGGAAGATAGTAGCCAAATCATGAGGACAGTCAGGCAGTCCTCTGCAGAAGTCTATGTAGAAAGGAACTCTGGCCTTGCAGTAAGAACTCCTGGGAAGCAGATCTTCCAGCCCCAGTCAAGCCTTCAGATGACTGAAAACTTAGTAGCCATCTCCACTTTAATTTCATGAGAGATCTTGGGACAGAACTGCCCAGCCAAACTGTTTCTGAACTTATACCTATAGAAACTGTAAAATAGGCCAGGCATGGTGGCTCATGTCTGTAATCCCAGCACTTTGGGAGGCTGAGGCAGGCAGATCACGAGGTCAGGAGATTGAGATCATCCTGGCTAACACGGTGAAACCCTGTCTCTACCGTCTCTACTAAAAATACAAAAAAATTAGCTGGGCGTGGTGGCTGGCGCCTGTAGTCCCAGCTACTCAGGAGGCTGAGGCAGGAGAATGGCGTGAACCCACGAAGCGGAGCTTGCAGTGAGCCGTGATTGTGCCACTGCACTCCAGCCTGGGCAACAGAGCGAGACTCTGTCTCAAAAAAAAAAAAAAAAGAAACTGTAAAATAATGAAAGCTTATTGTTGCTTTATGGTATTAAGTTTGTGATTAATTTGTTTCACAGCTGCTATGATCTGAATATTTATGTCCTACAAAAATTCACACATTGACACCTTATCCCCAGTGTGATGGTATGGTGAGGTAGGGCTTTTGAGAGTTTATTAGGTCATGAGAATGGAGCTCTTGTGAATGAGATTAGTGCCCTTATAAGGGACTGAGGAGACCAGAGTTTTTCCTTTTCACCATGTGAAGACAAGATCAAAAAGACAACCTACTACATACCAGGAAACGAGTCCTCACCAGACACCGAGTCCTCAGGCACCATGGTCTTGGACTTTCCAGTCTCCAGAACTGTGAGAAATAAATTTGTATTGTTTTTAAATCACCCGGTTTATATTTTGTTACAGCACTTGAACAGACCAATAATGCAACAATAAATGGTCCATGCTTTGGTTATAGGAGTTACTGAGATTGCATTTCTTCACAGAACTTAAAAAGCATGAGAAGACTCTGGTAAAAAATGCAATTACTGTTGCCTCCTTGATTATATCTGCAGGGTGGAAAAACTGAGACAATTGTCAGGGTAATGTAACTTTGAATTATTTGATTTTTTTCATAATACAATTTTTGGACATAAATATTTATCATTTTATTTCAATTTTTCCCACATTTCACACTCCCCACCAACAATTGAATAATTACTCTATTTTCTATAAATGCTCCCTGATAGTAATAAACAATGTCACTATCTTAGCCTTAATACTTCAGCTAATACAATTCCTCACCAGAATTTAATCTCTGTGGGAGATGAAACGTATTCTCTCTGGTTAACTGTAACTTGAGAAACAAGTATCTCATTAAATATATAAATATATAAAATACATATTTGAATGAATATATAGTCATATATATTCATTAAATAAATAAATGGTTCAATATATAAATGAATGAAAGCATCCCTTTTTTATTAAGTAGAAGAAAAATGGTTTCAAAATGAAACTGTAGATTTTTAAAAAAATACTTCTTACCCTGGAGAGAGAGACAGAGAGAGAGAAAGAGAAAGAGAGAAGGAGAAACAAGAAAAATACACACAGAGAGAGACAGAGAGAAAGAAAATGATTTTAGGAATAAATAATTTTACATATAGAGATATTTTATTTTCAGAGAAATTATTAGCTGCTGAACTTTAACTTGCCTCTACTACAAATGAGAAAAAAGAATAATATTCTGGTTTGCTAACACTTGCATATCAATTATAGTTGTAATTGCTCTATAAATAAAGGTGGCCAGCTGAGCAAGAAAATTGGTACTGATTTGGGATATATAAGAAAATATTCAGTTATATTTATACCTTAATTACTTACCTTAGTTCAAGGAAAGTCAAAAGCATATAGATTAGAAGAAAGTTGCTATAGTTTCTTCTAGTTGTTTCTTTCTTTTAAACTGACCTCCTTTTGTATCCAGATTCTTTATTCTTTCCTTATTTGTAATTAATAACTGAATAATATTTTGGTAATTTTAATAAAGTAATGTTTTAAATAAATTGTTTAATCCAATTTTTAGACCCATTTTTCCTAAAGATCTTTATAACTTTGATATCACAAGGGTCTATGTAAACACAATTATGACAATTTCAGATAGCAGTGCTAAGGTATGGGACCAGCTATGGAAATTACAAACCTGTAGCTTTAATGTTGGTAAGAAAACCATAAAAAAAAACCCTTGGAAAAAATAAAATACATTAACATCTAATTTTCCCAGTAAAATCAAAAGATAAGATTTTTTTTTGTATCCGTGAACATATCCGGAAAAGTTATCTAAATAGTTTTTCAATTAAAACATCTTAAAATTGGAGTCTAAATTACTTGCTATGTTAGAACAACTCTAAGTATATATAGTAAATCTAAAAATAATATAATGTTCAGTTAATGACAATACAATTGATTCTTGTAATTTATTTCTTTTATTTTAGTTAGTTGTGGATTATCTTCTTGAATAGTCATCTTGTTTGATGTTGAGGCCTAATAACTATCAAGTTTTCTGTTCTCTATCCTGTGAAACTCAGACTGCTGGGAATTTATTTGCTTTTTCCATTACTGGGTGGTTACCTCTCTTCTCCATCATCATTTATCCTGTAATGAGCCTATTTTCATTGCTCTCATTTTTCTTCTTTCTGAATGTGGTATAAAATTTCTATTGTTAGTTCCTACAGTCTATAAATGTTACCAATTGTAACAAGGTAAGTACTAAAAGCAAAGTATACTTTGTGTCTGAAAGATCTTATAAGCACATTCGCTAGTTTCACTGGGCTTAATGATTTTCTTGTTTCAACCTAGAAATAAGCCTATAAGCCCAGAAAGTTATGACTATTTAAATCCTTGGGATTATGTAAGTAAGAAACAGCAAATCTGAAATAGCCCAACAGTATTTTATCAATCCATTCAGCAATGCATGTTGAGAATCTATTACGTGCCAAGCACCGGTCAAGCCCCTTGAAATACATCAGGAACCAACATAGGGAAAGCATCTGCATTAATGGAGCTATATATTGTAAGGGACAATAGGAAATGAACAAATTATTTGGAGAAATATAGATAATATAAACAGGACGAACAGTTCGGAAAGTGTGTATGTTCTATATGGTGGTCGGGGGAGACCCAAATAAAGTGAAATTTGAATAGAGACTTGAAAGAAGTAATAGAACAGAATGTATATTACATGAGGGAAAATGGTTGAAGTAGAGAGAATAATAACTGTAAAAGGCATAAAATGGGAGCATGCTTGGCTTTTTCTAGAAACAGTAAGGCTGTCAGAGCATCTGGGGCAGAATGAGCAAAAAGAGTAGAGTGGCAGACCCAGTCAGAGAGGAATGGAGGAGCCAGACTAAGTCACAAGAAGCCTTAGTCTTGTATTACGAGCTGGAGAGAAAGCAATGGGAGGCTTTGAGAGGAGAGGAATGGCATCTTGACATTGTATTAAATGATTCCTCTGACTATTGCTTTGATAATAAATTTTAAGGAGCAAAACTAGAAGCAGATAAACCTGTTAGAAGCCAAATACAATAAATCAGCTAAGAAAAGATGGTGGTGCCACTGTACATGTTATCAGATAAAGTAGTAAAAATGGTTACATTCTGAATATTTTAAAATACACAATTATATTTTCTGAACATCTAGAAGCAAAAAGATGGAGAAGGCTGCAAGAATTTACTTTTCTAAAAAGGCAATAGGATTTAGGTTTTGAACACATCAAGTTTAAAATGCACACTCATGTAGAAGACTAAGCTATTAAGTACATGCGTTTTGAACTTTGGAGAGAGGTTCTAGGAAGAGATGTAAATTGTTAAGATGAGAAAACCTACAGCATGTTAGTAAGCTTGAGGGTACTATCCAATAAAGAGGTAAGAATTCATAATGTAGATGGAAAAAATTACTGAGACTGTGTCTTTGAGTTGGAAAGAAGGGATGGGATCTAGTGAGCAAGAGGAAAAGTTGGCTTAAGATCTAAACAGATGTTAAATCCTTAGTAACAGGACAAATAAAAGCAGAACATATGGGCACAAAAACCAGAAGCAGTGACAGGACATATATGGTAGGGGGGAATTTATGCAGGTTCCCTTTGATTGTCTCTAATATTTGCAGTGGTACAAGAAACAAGGTCTTCATTTATGATAAATGATGGGGAAAGAGTTTTTCCAGGTTTGAAGATAGAGAAAAAGAGGTGATGAATTCAGGAGAAAAAATTGGGAAATACATTAGACTTTTAAAGAAGCACTTAGAGGTAACTTGAAGTTAATGGTACAGAATTCTTAGATTAGGAGAGGAAAAAAATGCTTCTCTATTTTACTCTCCTAGTAGAGTAAAAACATACAACATGTCAGGTGAAGTATGCCAATGCAATTTTGGTGAGTGAATACATTGAATAGTTTCAAGGATAAATTGTCATATATCTATATATCTATATATATGATATATATGTGTGTGTATACATATATATATACACAAATACATATATATTCCACACAGACTATAATAAATAAATGTCTTCTCCCAAATGATCACTAGGACCTTTGTAAGTTTTGGGACCTTGACAGATAAAATCTAGGACACAGAAACAAAAGGCCTCTTCTAAGAGAGAAGGACGGTTTTGACACTCAAAGAAACTAAATGTATATTATCTTGGGAAATAAGGATAAATAAAGGTGTGTTTCAAAATTTTCTGGTAACCTACAGAAACTTTTGGTAGTATAATGTATGTTATATCTTTTATAAATAAACAATTTTTATGAGAAGAATTAGGCTACAGTTCCTTTAACTATAATTTAATCTATTTCATAGGAACTTTTGTGGTATGGCCAAAAGACAGAAGACAATATTTTCTTGCTTAAATTTGGCCCTTCTAAAGACCATGTTTCATTGACTTCCTGATGCCATCTCACATCCTTTAAAGGAATGAAAGTCCCTTGGTAGTGAACACAATGATACACAAAGTTATTGCAAATATTTGATTTTGTTTCAACTTTACATATCTACTGTATAAAGTGAAATAGATTTACACTGAGTGAGCAGTTCTCCTGAAGTGCAAACTTGCAGTGAAATTCATACTGATAAATCAGTGTTTATTTATTAAAATATTGCAACAGAAATCTTAGTAAGGAATGTAAAATTAATAATCGTATGATGTTTTAAGACTATCAGATTTGAATTTTCTCTGTCATCCATCATTGAATATCAAGATAGTTTTAATAGGTAAGATGAGATGATAAATAATTTCTTTTGTCTGGAATCTAAATTTTTCCTAAGTGTATGGAACAATAATCAGGTGGTCTCAACCTAATATTTAATTTTATGGTTCTGTGATATTGCCTGGTAGTAAGATAAATATATTTTTCTTATTTAAAGTCATTTCTGTGCTTAAACATACCCTTTGGACTAGTGAACATAACTACAATAATATGTAGGACAGATTATTTAAATTAGTATTAATTCATTTCAAAAATTGTTATGATTTATATGCATTATATCATCGCAGTTTCTTTCCATTGAAAGTCATGTATTTGGAAGGTGACTGACGAAGTCTACCAGTTAAATATATTATGATAAGATAAAGAAATACTAACAGTTTTGAAAGGTACATTAATCTTTTATGTTGACCTGTTAACAGATTATTACCCAACTTGGTGAAATAGTTTCAGAGTAGCTCATTCTCTAAGTATTGCTAAATTTATCAAATCAGCATACTTCAAAATCAACTTTACTGATGTTTCTTTCAACAGTAAACTCTTGATTGTAATTTCGTGAATTTTCTCCTCTTGATTATGGCATAGCTAATCTTTGGAGTTTTTAATTCATATTATAATTTTATTAGGTAGGACAACAAATTGAAATTTAGAAATGGAAACATTATAATATAGCTTTTATTAACCTATCTATAATATTCAGATTGTAAAAATTATATAATGCTTACTTTCTGCATTCTTTCTGACTTGTTTGAAATTACTTGTTTTATTTATTCATTTTATATACTTTATAGTATAACTGTCATAAAAAACTTTGCCTAAGTAATAATGAGTCTTATAACAGATACTATAACACAATATTATCTATCCAATAGGTTGTATATATATAAAATATGTATTAGAGTCATATATATATATAGAGAGAGAGATGTGGGCATGTGTATGTGTGAATAAAACACTGTTCAAAAAAATACTCGAATTCTGGAAAAAAAATGAAAAAAAATTTAGAGTAAATAGAATTTGATGGAGCACTGTAGTTGCCTCAATTATATTCAGATTGAAAAATAGTATAGCCTGGTATAACACTATGGGCTTTGGAATCATAAGTATGACTGTGACATGTGCTACATGTGTGACCTTGGACAGGAACTCAGATTCCTCAAGTATAATGCAAGGTTTTAAATATAATAATACAGTCACCATGATCCACTGGTACTAGGCAGTTGATTTTCTCACACGACTCCTCTAAACCTACAGCACTGAATCCAGATTATCTGGGTCCCAGAAGCCTACGTATCCCTCCTCAGACAGTATGCTTTATCATGCTTATACTACAGGAAGATAGAACAATAGGAAGAGACAGGGTACATCTAGGGAATGAATAAACACACCACATATCAATTAGGGGGCCTGAGTTCCAGCCCGCCTCTATCTGGGGACAAAGCCCAGACTGGGAATCTGAAAGCCCTCTTCTCTTGATTCTGTGAAGCCTATTGTTTCTTTTAAGAGGAATAAGTTCAAGAGATCTATTGTACAACAGAGACTATAGTTAATAACAATATATTATATTCTTGAAAAATGCCGAGAGCAGATTTTAAGAGTTCTTAGCACAAAAAAAAAGTTTATGAAGCTCACTCTTTTAATCCACACTATGTGATATTGTAGAATTTGTCTGGAGCACAGTTATATGAGATGTGGCGACCCTGAAAGGAACCACTTTGAATGCTAATTAGCTAACACAGTGGCTGGCACATAATAAATGCTTCATACATGCTAGCTTTCTCACTGTCATTTCCTTCTCTACCCTTTGAATAAATGAAGACAGCTCATGGGAGATAATTTAAAGCTAAGTTTGTTTTAGTTCTTGTTTCTTTGAAGAAAATGTGTAAAACAATTTTCTGCTAATTTGAGATGAGCAAGCTGCTTTGCTATCTTCTAAAAATAGAAAGAGATTATGGCTAATAAAAGACAAATAGGTTATTATTATTTTTGCATAAGGAACATAAAGTGTACATTAAGAACCTGACAGTGTAACTGTTCCATATAACTCTGCCATGGTCAGGACTACATACTTGGGCTCTGTTGCTAGAACATAGTCAAAGTCTTAGTGGAAGTATAGCACTATTTTTGGTAGCAAAAAAAGGAGTTTTGCATTTCTCACATTGAAATTGAAACATTAATTGGGAAAATTTTTTCATGTGTTTCATTTTGTTTTTAGTTCTTTCCACTTAAACTTTCATTTTAGGTTCAGGGGCACATGTGCAGGTTTGTTGTATGGGTAAACTTGTGCTAAACCCCATGCTAAAAATGAGCATCCATGTACCTACCACCAAGCTTAAGATATGTAATAATACCAATGGATTTGTAAAACCATGTGTATTCCAAATACGAAGCATCCCTTTTCCCAGTCTCCAAAGATCCTCTATTTTTCTATTAACTTTCCTCTTGCATGCCCTTGTCATTTTGCTATATGAGCAGAAGACGGCTGCTTACCTCATATACTTCCCTTCGCTCTTTACCCCAGTAGAGAGCCCTGATTTTGTCTGAGGTGGCAGTATACCCAGCTAAAATACTGATCTAGCTTCATCTGAAGACAATGGTGGTTTCTTTGTATTTTTGTTTGTTTGTTTGTTTGTTTCTTGGAGACAGAGTCTCACTCTGTCACCCAGGCTGGAGTGCAGTCGTGTGATTCTGGCTCACTGCAACCTCTGCCTCCCAGGTTCAAGAGATTCTCCTGCCTCAGCCTCCCAAGTAGCTGGAATTACAGGCGCGCGCCACCATGCCCAGCTAATTTTGTATTTTTAGTAGAGACAGGTTTTCACCATGTTAGCCAGGCTGATCTCCAGCTTCCGACCTCAGGTGATCCACCGGCCTTGGCCTCCCAAAGTGCTGGGATTACAGGCATGAGCCACTAGGCCCGGCTGACAATGGTGGTTTCTGAGATGAAAGATCTAAGAGAAAGCCACTGAGTAGGATTCTTAGGAGAACCCCTTTTCTATTTTTTTAACTTCTTCTCCTTATTACTGTCTGGCATGTGTTCTTGATTGCTGATCTTCAACATTCATTTTTTGAACTTGAATATAAATGACAATGCTAAGTATGAACCAACATAAAAAATAATTTTAGTGAAACCTCTCTGCTATGCCTGGATTAACAATCTCCAGGCTATAGTTAAAAAGTAAGATTCTAAGTTATTTGAGTTAATATAAAATTTCTATTAGTTTAACACAAATCCTAGCTGATGTTCTTCATTACATTTATCCACACGTAGATACAGAGAATGGAATGACAGAAAATGGAGATTTCAAAACGGTAAGAAAGTGAGAGGTCATGAATAATAAAAAATTACTTTATGGGCACAATGTACGTTATTTGGGAGATGGAAACCCTAAAGGACCTGACTTGACCACTCTCTGCGATATTTGCATGTAAGAAAATTGCACTTGTACCCCATACATTTGTACAAAATAAAAAATAATTTTCATGAGTTTTCATGCATATGTAAATGAAATCATATTGTAAAGAGACTTTTTGTGTTTCACTTAATTACTCCATATTAATATTTTGAGATGTATGTAGTTCCCTAATTTCCATTACTATTTGAGATTATCTTTAGTTTTTGAACAATTTACTTACCTATTTTATTGTTGATGAAGATTTGGGTTGTGTTAACATTTATTATTGTTACAATGTTGCTAGGAACAATCATGTAAATATCTCCTGGATCAGCTAAGAAAGATTTTCTATATTAATATTCTATGACTGGAATTCCTAGATTACTGGATGTGTGCATTTTCAAATACGTTTAGTAAGAAAAAATTGTATTCCTACATATGCTTACCAATTGAAAGTGTGGCTATGTGTGAAAGAAAATCATATTTCACTAACACTTTGAATTATCTTTTTTTTCATTTTTTCCAGTTGAGTGGGGATGAAAATTTATCTCATGTGTTATTTTATCTCAATTTCTAGTTAAATTATTTTTATCATATATTTTTATAACATTGTGCCTTTTGTATGAAATAACAGATCATGTTTTTGTCCATTATCCTATTGAATCTGTTATTTTTATTACTTTAAAATAATTACATTAAAATACCCATCTTAGGAGAGTTGGGAATTGTAAATATATCTTTGTAATGTTCATATTTATTATTTTCAATATTAATGTAGTTGAACAAAGAAATCTTCTACTTTATGGTTTTTGAGTTTATTTTATGTCTTGTTTAGAAATTACCTTCCAACCACAATTAGGTGGTTTAAGTCTTTAATCAATGTGAAATTGAATTTATGTAAGATGTCAGGAAGGGATCAAATTTCTTTTGTAAACACATAAGTAATCAATTTTCCCAGCACTATATCTTTGTACTCTTCAGTTCTCCTCTCTAGTCTGAAATGCTACTTATTTCATCAATTAACTTTAAAATAAGTTGCATCTAATTTCCAATGTGCTAGGTGCTTTCTTTTTTGTACAAATACTTTGTATCAGAATTTTAAATCTATGCTCAATGCTGAGATTGACCTATGATTTTCTTTTCTTTCTTTTTTTTTTTAATCGACTCTGCCATTTTCTGTTCAAGGTTTCACTACCCTGACAAAATGAATTGTGAAGTTGCTTTTCTTTTTTAATTCTAATGGAGAAAATGAAAACGTTTTGCTTGATTTAACATGCCTATTCTTTGAATACTTGCTAAATGTTATATTAAAATTTCTGTATTATTATTGATGATGCCAGTGGTATTTACATTTCTGAAATTCATTAGAATGACCCCATGAAGATCATTCCTAAACAAAATTGGAATGTAAATACAGTTTATTATTATGCCCATTTCTCTTCTCAAGTTAGCTTATTCTTCACCTTTGGTATTACTCCCTACTCTGAAATAGGTGGCTCCAATCACTTTCTTCCTGCTGTTTCTTCATCTGCCATGGAGCTGCCTACTGTGGTATTTAATCTGAGTCTGCCTTTCTTACAAGTGCTTCAGCTATTTTTACATGCCTTTCTTACATGCTTCTGATATATTCTGGCTTTATTGTAAGTGACTTACTGTGTATAGGTTCTGCAAAAGCAACTATTTATTGTTTTGTGGGCATCTATATTGGTAGATGTGAAAGATAAAAGACACGTCATGATAAAAGGAAGAGTAAGTTCTATCCATTATATTGTAAAGATCCTATTTCCTTTTATAAATAATATAATACCTGTATTAATAATTTAATCGATAAGTGGCTGAAAATAGCTTATAGTGTTATCATTTCCAGAAAGCATACATGAATTTTAACTGTCAACATTAAGGCATTAAACCCGTCATTTAGGCAGAGTTAAGTCAATGAGAATGTATTTGGGGACTCAAAAGTCCTGTCAGTCTTCAAATGGCAACATGTAGTAAGTTGTCTGATACATGCATCAGGAATTTCCTACATAGTCAGCAAGTTAGCTAGTAAAGGAAAGTTTAGTTTCTAATTTAAAACTATGTTAAAGGTGTATAGCATTTAAAATACTAAAGTTACTTTGTTTTTTGGTTAAGGATTTTAGATGGCATTTTTACCTATGATAGCTATTTTGATTAATAAAGGAATTGTGAATGTCATTTGGGGAAGCCTGTTGTTTCCCATTTTGGCTTAAAGATAAACAACTGATGTGTAAAACATAGGCATAGATTTTTATCTACTGCATAAAATAGAATTCTCTTTCAAAAAGTTTTGTTGGCATAATTGTCATTTTAGTCACAATTGTGTTTCCTACTTGATGATGAGAAACACTGAATTAACCAGGGAAGAGAGAATATTGTAGAGACCATGGAGTCACACCAACTGGATTCCATAGTGACTAAGGTGTCATACCACCTGGATCTGCACTTATTGTGCCAACAAGTTACCACATCTTATCCTGCCTCCATTGATTGTTCTGTCAATGTGTAATTATTTATAGTGGTACTGTGCTAATGTTAACCTTGAAAACACTTAAAAGCTGTGCATATGATATTCGAGTATTTTCTTATGTTAATTATGTGATTTTTTACTACCATAGGCTATTACTAATTTTACTGATACTAGAAAAAATTATGTGTATGGCTGTATCTATTTAGAGGACTGTAAGATGATCATATACATACTTGAATTATAAAAGACTGAAATGTTTAAAGCTAGTTTCATGTATGCATTTATGTCCCTTCTGGTTTTCCTAGTAATTAAGAGCTCATGCTTTCAATTCAGACTACCTGTGCTTGAGTCTCAGCCATTCCACTGACTAGAAATATAGTCTAATATTAGTATGGAAGTTCCTCATTTGTAAAATGATGTTAAGAACAGCACCAGCCTCACTGGATTGCTGATGGGATTATACAAATTAATGCATACAAAGTATATAGGACAACATCTAGCACATAACTAGTGCTGAACACTCCAAAATAAATTTTGTATGTGTATGTGTATTTATGTAATATTTCACAACATTAATATCATTTTAAAGTTCTAAAGAGGAATTATAAACTTATTAGCCAGAAATACGATCATATGCAGGCATTTCCAATATAATATTTTATTATAAGTTGAAGTTAATAGTATGTTAGAATTCCGCAGACAAGGTAATAGAAAATCTGCCTTGTCAATCTCAATGGCTTAACGTAATAGATTTTACTACTGATCATTACATAGTCTAATGAGATTGGAAGTTATGGTAGAGCGTCTTTACGAAATCACTAAGGGGTACAGTTTCTTTCAATCTGGAATTACGACCATCTTTTACATTCCACTCCAAGACTATACCAGAAGGAAAAGGCATAGGGCAGGATTCTTTATGGAATATATTTATAAATGAGACCTAGAGCTGGTTTACATTACTTTTATTTCGCAATTTTTTGGCCAGAATTAGATGCAGCTGGACTTAGGAAATATGCTCTTTCTATGTACTCAGGAGGAAAATGAAGTAAATGCTATGTGTTCATCATATTTCACACTATTATAAATGTTACAATTGTATTACCAACTTCATATAATTTTTCTACAAGTCATATTTACCATGTAATGTTGCTGAAGCATGTGAGGGCAGCTCTATAAAAGCAATACAAAACCTGGATCAATAAAAAGTGATCATTAATATGTTGGTGCAAATGATGAATCATTAAATTATTTTAACAGTATGGTGTTTCTTACAGCTGATTGTGACATAAACCAGTAACAACCATTTCTGAAGCTTGGTTCCTGAAAATAACATTATATATTATAACCCTGTAAAAATGCGAACAGAGAATGTGCTAGCAGCCATCATTCATTTTCTATATTTTTAAGAGTTCTAGAAAGTGATCACTCCATAAAGTAATCATGTCAGCAAAAGTATTGCCAAGTACAACATTTTTCTTCTTTTAAGCATATCATATTCAAAATATAATGACTGAAAAATTCATGGCTGAGTCTTTATAGTGTTTCTATTCACAGAAATGATCACCACTTGCCATATAAAGCTAAGTGTTGCAACATTTATTTCTCTGACAATAATTTTATCAGATTACAATATTTGTTACAATATTATAATTTATTTGCATAGAGAGTGAGCCATATTGTAATTGCATTATAGCATAAAGTGTTTTAGAAATAACTTGGAATCTCTTTCTTGCCCAATTTTCTTTAACATTTATTTTCAGGTATTTTAACAGCTTTATTGAGGCATGATTTAAACAAAACATTCACACATAGTATTTACAATTCAATAAATTTTAGTTATTTACAATTTAATAAGTTTATAGAGTTGCACAACCACCATGGTCTAATTTAAATTTTCCATTGAACCTGCTGAAAGCCAATTCTCACATCCATCCCCATCCCCAGGTAACTATAGATATGATTTCTATTTATGTAAATTTGTTCTGAACATTTTATGTAAATGAAGACATATAATACATAGTGTTTTGTGTCTTGCTTCCTTCATAAAGGCTTTGAAGTCAATTCACCTTCCAGATGTATAATTTATTCTTTATTATTTATTTATAGTATTCCATTGCGTGGATATATCACATTTGTTTATCCATTCACCAGTTGGGTTTCTACTTTTTAGCTATTATTAACAATGCTTCTATGAACACTGGCATATTAAGCTTTGAGTGGAGAGTGTATCTAGCATTTTAATTCTCTTGGACAGACTTTTAGGACAAAAATTGCTGGTCATATGATAAGCTTATGTTTAGCTTTTTAAGAAACAGATGGACTTTTGCAAAGAGGTTGTACTATTTTTATTTGCAGCAGCAATTTAGGAGGGCTCCAGTTTCTTGAAATCCTTATAATACTTGGGATTGACTCTCTTTTATATCATGGTACTTCTGGTTATTGTATAATAAGATATCGTTGTGATTTTAATTTTAATTTCCTTATTGCCTAATGACGTTGCAAACATTTTATAATGCTTAATAACAGTTTGTATGTCTTTCTTGATGAAAAGCTTATTTAAAGTGTCTTGTCTATTTTTTGAGTTGGATTGTTTCCTTATTATTTTTGAGTTGCAAGATGTATTTATGTATTCTGGATGAAAATTCTCCATTAGATATATGATTTGCAAAACTAATTATTCTATTTTAGCTTATTCTTTACTGTTTCTGAAGGCAATTTTAATATATGCATGTTTATACCTCTCTGAATAACATAGGTATTTTGCTTTTCAAGAAAGAGTTCAATGTCTATTTTGTCAGACATTTTCCTCTGTATATATGTACAAGGATAAAACCTGTGATCTAGTTAGATACATATATCTTTATTTTCCTTATGTGTATTTGAGTTTTACATTAAAACCTAGCTTTCTATGTCTTTTCATGGTTTCCAAACTTCCTTAAGATTTTATTAAATACAGAAGTGATAATGGCAGAGAAACAAGAAGTTAGAGTCCTATGGTCAGGCCCATCTCAGAGATCTTGTTTCTAATAAATCCAACTTATGACTCTTGTGCTATTCCATATACACTGTTTATATTTTCTGCCATATCAATCCAGAAAATAATTTCATACCTTTTGTAATTTCCACAAAACAAATAGATTAAACACTAAATAATATGGCTTGGCTGTGTCCCCACCCAAAGCTCATTTTGAATTGTA
This sequence comes from Pongo abelii, assembly GCF_028885655.2. NCBI lineage: Eukaryota > Metazoa > Chordata > Mammalia > Primates > Hominidae > Pongo > Pongo abelii. Next base: position 44,686,818 of record NC_072000.2, on the reverse strand, counting down.
GCTCCCATAATTCCCATGTGTTGTGGGAGGGACCTGGTGGGGGGAATAATTGAACCATGTGGGGGATATTCCCCATGCTATTTTCATGATAGTGAATAAGTTTCACAAAATCTGATGGTTTTATAAGGGATTTCTCCTTTCACTTGGTTCTCATTCTCTCTTGCCTGCCACCGTGTAAGATGTGCCTTTCACCTTCAGCCATGATTGAGCTACATGGAACTGTGAGTCCATTAAACCTATTTTTCTTTACAAAGTACCCATTTTGGGGTATGTCTTTATCAGCAGCATGAAAACAGACTAATACAATAAATTGGAACCAGGAGTGGGGTGCTGTTGTAAAGATACTTGAAAATGTGGAAGCAATTTTGGAACTGTGTAAAAGGCAGAGTTTGGAACAGTTTGGAGGGCTCAGAAGAAGATGCGAAAATGTGGGAGAGTTTGGAACTTCCTAGAGACTTGTTGAATAGCTTTGACCTATGCTGATAATGATATGGACAATGAAATCCAAACTGAGGTGGTCTCAGATGGAGATAAGGAATTTCAGTGGAACTGGAGTAAAGGTGACTCTTGCTATGTTTTAGCAAAGAGACTGGCAGCATTTTCCTCCTGTCCTAGAGATTTGTGGAACTTTGAAATTGATGGAGATGATTTAGGGTACCCGGCAGAAGAAACTTCTAAGCAGCAAAGCGTTCAAGATGTGACTTGGGTGCTGTTAAAAACCATTCAGTTTTAAAAGGGAAACAGCATAAAAGTTCAGAAAATTTGCAGCTTGATGATGTGATAGATAAAAAACATTTTATGAGGAGAAATTCAAGTCGGCTGCAGTAATTTGCTTAAGTAATGAGGAGACAAATGTTAATTGCCAAGAAAATGGGGAAAATGTTTCCAGGTCATGTCAGAGACTTTCAGGGCAGCCCCTCCCATCACAAGCCCAGGGGTCAAAGAGGACAAAATATTTTTGTGGGCTGGACCCAGGGCCCTCCTGCTGTATGCAGCCTAGGGACTTGGTGCCCTATGTCCCAGCTGCTTCAGCTGTGGCTAAAGGGGTCAGTGTACAGCTCAGGTCATGGTTCCAGATGGTGCAAGCCCCAAGCCTTGGCAGTTTCCACGTGGTGTTGAGCCTGCAAGTGTACAGAAGTCAAGAACTGAGGTTTCCGAAATCTGCCTGGATTTCAGAGGATGTATAGAAAAGCCTGGATGCCTAGGCAGAAGTTTGCTGTAGGTGTGGGGCCCTCATGGAGAACCTCTGCTAGGGAAGTATAGAATAGAAATGTGGAGTTGAAGCTGTTACACAGTGTCCCCATTGGGGCACTGACTAGCGGAGCTGTGAGAAGAGGGCCACCATTCTCCAGACCCCAGTGATAGATCTACTGTCAGCTTGCACCCTGTGCCTGGAAAGGCTGCAGACACTCAACGTCAGCCCATGAGAGCAGCCAGGTGTGAGGCTGTACCTGCAGCCTGCAGCAAAGCCACAGGGCCAGAGCTGCCCAAGACCATGGGAACACACCTCTTGTATCAGTGTGATCTGGATGTGAGACATGGACTCAAAGATCATTTTGGAGTTTTATGATTTGACTGCCTTTCTGGATTTTGGAATTACATGGGGTCTGCAGCCCCTTTGTTTTGTCCAATTTCCCCTATTTGGAATGCGCATATTTAATCAATGCCTGTAGCCCCATTGTATCTAGGAAGTAACAAACTTGCTTTTGATTTTACCGGCTCATTGGCAGAAGGAACTTGCCTTGTCTCAGATGAGACTTTGACCTATGGACTTCTGAGTTAATGCTGAAATGAGTGAAGATTTTGTGGGACATTTGGGAAGGCATGACTGGTTTTGAAATGTGAGGACATGAGATTTGGGAGTGGCCAGGGGTGGAATGATAAGTTTTGACTGTGTACCAACCCAAATCTCATCTCAAATTGTACTCCTATAATTCCCACATGTTGTGGGAAGAAACTGGTGGGAGATAATTGAATCGTGGGGGTGGTTTCCCCCATACTGTTCTCATGGTAGTGAATAAGCCTCACAAGATCTGATGGTTTTATAAGTGGTTTCCCTTATTGCTTGGCTCTCTTTCTCTTTGTCTGCCACCATGTAAGATGTGACTTTGCTCCTCCTTGTCTTCCTCCATGATTGTAAGGCCTCCCCAGCCACGTGGAACTGTGAGTTCATCAACTCTTTTTTTCTTAACAAATCACCTAGTTTTGGGTACGTCTTTATCAGCAGTGTGAAAGTGGACTAATACACTGCATAAGAATAAGACACCTATGAATTTTAAAGTTATTAATTTGTTTTGCCCACACATCCGTGACATTAATTTCAAATTTAACATTGTCCATCTGTGTTCCTTAAAGTCCATAGAATATTCATCTGCTTGGGAATTTTCCTAGGATATCTATACCACATACTCTTTCATTTATAGTAATATCTTCCTGTTATTTCTTATCGCCTTCAAAGAATACTTTATTAACCTTTTAAGAAGAGCATCTTAACTTTCCTTTATCTTTCAGATTTTTACACATCACATTTTTGCTAAGGGTCTTTCTTTCTACTGTAACAATCTTAAGATATTTCCCAAGTAACCTCTCTAAGAAGAACTCTGCAGCTAATTATTAAAAGAACAAAGCTCAGACTTCCAATTCTGGACAAGATGGAGTATCCCATGCCTTCCAGGTCCTTCCTCTTACAAACAAATACTCTAGACATAGCAAAACAAACAAGCTTATGAAGACTGTGTATAATGAAATGAAGTAAATGGATGCGCTGGTAAATTTAGAACCTGAGGAACAACGTGGTAGTGAGTCTCCTGTATATCTTTATAACAGGTCGTATTACTCAGTCAGAGTGCTGTAGAAACCTCCGACTGGGAACTGCCATTGGGTGCAGCTAAAGTAGATCCAAGAAAGCAGTGTTCCCCCTAGCTAAAAGTCCACAAAGGTGTGTCCTAACAACTCAAAAATCTTTCTTAGCAATGCTTACTCTAACTCCAGCCAAACACTAATGGAAAAAAGAAAATGGATACATATTTATACACCTCATCTTCTCACTCTCACCTTCAACCCCAATAGTTTCAGGAAGAAATACTCCGATTCCTCTACCTAGTGAGTGTTAAGGCCATGCAAAGACCTATATTTTAGCCAGTTCCTCTCCCACACACACAGAAGGTAATGACACTACAAATTACCCACTCGGTGTTGTCGGTATAGAGCTGATCTTCAGTTGTTTGCTACAAAGAGGCAGTCAATTCTCTGATTCTCCAGCTAGTGGAGTCCAGGAGCAAACTGAGCCTCCTTCCTTATACAGAAGCAACAAGACTTATGAAGGTGGCACTAGGTAGGACAAATAAAAACGCTATGAATCAGTAATTTAAAAACCTACCAATGAGAAAACAGCCCTGGACCAGACCGAGTCACAGCTGAATTCTACCAGAGGCAAAAAGAAAAGCCAGTCACAATCCTACTAATACTATTTCAAAAATTCAAGGAGGAGGAACTCCTCCTTAGCTCATTCTATAAGACCAGCATAATCCTGATACCAAAATCTGGCAAAGACAAAATGAAAAGATAAAACTTCTAGTATCCCTGATGAACACAAATGCAAAAATCCTCAGTAAAACACTAGCAAACCAAATCTAGAGGCACATCAAACAGCTAATCCAACCATGACCAAGTAGGTTTTATTCCTGCCATGCAAAGTTGGTTTAACCTATGCAAATCTAACTGTGATGCATCACATAAACAGAACTAAAAACAATAACCACATGATTGTCTTAATAAACATGGAAAAAGCTTTTGATAAAATTCAACATTCCTTCAAGTTAAAAACCCTCAATAAATTCACGTTAAAAAACCCTCAACAACAACTTCATGTTAAAAAAACTTCAACATCAGGCATTAAAGAAACTTACTTCAAAATAATTAGGGCCGTCTATGACAAACCCAAAGCCGAAATTATACTGAACGAGCGAAAGCTAAAAGTACTCCTTTTGAGAACTGGAAGAAGAAAAGGAAAATGACTCTCACCACTCCTGTTCAACATAGTACTGAAAGTCCCAGCAAGAGCAATCAGTCAAGAGAAAGAAATAAAAGGCACCCAAATAAGAAGACAGGAAATCAAACTATCTCTCTTCACAGATGATATGATATAATAGTATACCTAAAAACCCCTTAGTCTCTGCTCAAAGACTACTAGATGCAAAACAATTTTAGCAAAGTCTCAGGATACAAAATCAATATATAAAAATCAGTAGCATTTCTATATCCCAAAAACATCTAAGCTGAGAGTCAAATCAAGAATGCAAACCCATTAGCAATTGCCACAAAAAGAAAAAAAAAAGCTAAAAATACAGTTAACCAGGGAGGTAAAAGATCACTATAATGAGAATTATAAAACACTGCTGAAAGAAATCAAATGACGCAAACAAGTTGGAATACAGTCCATGCTCATGGATAGAAAGAATCAATATTGTTAAAATGGCCATACTGCCCAAAACTACATACAGATTCAGTACTGTTCCTATCAAACTATCAGGCACAGGAATTAGAGACTAACCTAGGCAACATGGCAAAACCCTTTCTCTACAAAATATACAGAAATTAGCCGGGCATCCTTGGGAGCCTGAGGCAAAAGGATCACTTGAGCCCAGCAGGTCAAGTTGCAGTGAACCACGTTCATGCCACTGCACTCCAGCATGTGTGGCAGAGTGAGACCCTGTCTCAACAACAACAACAATCAATCAATCAATTACACTTTTCACAGAAATAGAAAAAAAAAATCTAAAATTCATTTGGAACCAAAAAAGAGCCTGAACAGCCAAAGCAATCCTAGATAAAGGGAACAAAGTTGAGGCATCACACTACCTGACTTCACACTATACTACAAAGGTACAATATGTGTGCAAAAACAGACACATAGGCCAATAAAACAGGTTAAAGAACCCAGAAATAAAGCTGCATACCTACGACCATCTGGTCTTCGACACAGCTGACAAAAACAAGTAATGAAGAAAGGACTCCTTATTCACTAAAGGCTGCTGTAATAACAGGCTAGCCATATATAGAAGATTAAAATTGAACTCTTATATTTCACCATATATAAAAATCCACTCTAAATGGATTAAAGACTTAAATGTAAAACCTAAAACTGTAATGATCCTAGAAGGTAATCTAGAAAATACCTTTCTGGACATCAGCCTATACAAAGACTTCATAAATAAAGACTCCAAAAGCAATTGCAACAAAACTAAAAATTGACTATTAGGACCTAATTAAAATAAAGAATTTCTGCACAGCAAAATAAACTATCGACAAAGTAAATGAACAATCTAAAGAATGGGAGAAAACATTTGCAAATGTTTCTTTGTTGGCTTATCCATCTGACAAAGTCTTAATATCCAGAATCTGTAAGGAACTCAAGTAAGTCAACAAACAAAACACAAACAACCCCGTTAAAATGGCAAATGGCCAAGGAACTGAACAGACCCTTCTTGGAAGAAGACATACAGGCGTCCAACAAGCATTTGAAAAAATACTCTATCACTAATCATTAGGGAATGCAAATCAAAATCACAATGAGAAACAATCTCATGCCAGTCAGAATGGCTATTAATAAAAAGTCAAAAATTAACAGAGGTTATTTTTTGGTGGTTTGCTTGTGAGGTTACAGAGAAAAGGGAATGCTTATACACTGCTGGAGGGATTGCAAGTTAGTTCAGCCGCTGTGGAAAGCAGTCTGGAGATTTCTCAAAGAACTTAAAATAGAACTACCATTAGACCCAGCAATCCCATTATTGGGTGTATACCCAAGGGAATATAAATCTTACTACCATAAAGACAAATGCATATGCTTATTGCAGCACTATTCACAATAGCAATGACATGGAATCAACCTAAATGTCCATGAATGGTGGGCTGGATAATGAAAATGTGGTACCTACACCATGGAATACTACACAGCTATTTAAAAATAAAGTCGATCATGGCTTTTGCAGCAACATGGATGGAGCTAGAGGCCATAATCCTAAACAAATTGAAGCATGAACAGAAAATCAAATACTGCACGTTCTCACAGGCGAGAGCTAAATATTGAGGACATATGGACACAAAGAAGGGAATAAGACACTGGGGCCTAACTGAGAGTGGAGAATGAGACGAGAGTGAGGATTGAAAAACTACATATCGGGTATTACAATGATTATCTAGGTGTCAATATTATCTGTATACCAAAGCCCCATGATATTCAATTTACCCATGTAACAAACCTACACATGTATCTCTTGAGTAAAAAATAAAAGTTGGAAAAAAAAATAAAAATTTAAAAATACAAAAATAAATCTGCTATTATGAAAATGATCTAACAAGCAATTACAAACGCTTTGTAAACAAATTAAGAAATGAAAAATCTTAACAGTGAATTAGAAGTTTAAAAAAATTCACCTGAAAATTACAGAGCTGAAATATATGATAATAATAACAAAACTCACTTGATAAACTCAATAGTGAAGTGAGAATGATAGAAGATAAATTAAGTGAACTCAAGTCCTGAACAATAAAACTTACCTATTCTGAACAGCAAAGAGGAAATAAAAAATAAACAAAGGCCCTTCAACCAATGGGACAGTAACAAATGAATTAAGATAATGTCATTGGAATCCCAATGAACAGTGAAGCAAGATCAAAATCGTCCTTAAAGAAATAATAGATGAAAACATCTCAAATTTGTCAAATGTGAATCACCTTCAGAATCAAGAAGCAGAACACACCTCATATATAACAAACTAAAAAAAAAAAATATTCCAGGACACATCACAATTAAAACTCTGAAAAATAAGCCCCCTAAGAAACAAAAACAAAAATAAAAATAAGAATACCTTGAAAGCAGCCAAATAGAAATGGCACATTATTTATATGACATCCAATACCTCATCAAAAACAATGAGGCAAGAATGTAAGTTCAATTGCCCAAAGACTATTTATTTGTTAGCTTTCCTTTTAACAGTCAGGACCCTCAGCTGCAGGTCTGCCCTTTGTAGGGACATGGATGAAGCTGGAAACCATCATTCTCAGAAAACTATCACAAGGACAAAAAACCAAACACCATATGTTCTCACTCATAGGTGGGAATTGAACAATGAGAACACTTGGACACAGGCAGGGGAACATCACACACTGGGGCCTGTTGTGGGGTGGGAGCAGCGGGGAGGGATAGCATTAGGAATATACCTAATGTAAATGACGAGTTAATGGGTGCAGCACACCAACATGGCACATGTAAACATACGTAACAAACCTGCACGTTGTGCACATGTACCCTAGAACTTAAAGTATAATATATATATATATATATATACAAAAACAGTTGGAAGTGCCAACAACAAAAAAGAGATTTTATTTATTTATTTGTCTTTAATGCATCCAGAGTCCATTCAGTGCCTGGCAACATTTGGTCCTTAGTAGAAAAAAACTCACTGAATCAGCAATCTATTGAAAGTAAATTAACCCCAGAAGAGCTGAAGATATTTCATCAGAGTTTAAAGAAGATTACCTGTGCATTTTCACCCAGGTAAAATCCAAATTCTTCCCTAAGATTTTCATAGTTACCTCTAAATAGGGAACTTTCATATACAATAATAAATTCAGTCTATGGATTATCACACTTTCAATGAAAAACCAGTTTTATTCATCCTATATTAATCCAGATTTGAAAATAGAATCCTGCTATGAAAAATAATAAAAGAACACCAAGACCTGACTAAACATAATATAAATTAACAAAATTAACTAAAAATAACAGAGGATATGTGAGTTTGATTTATTTTACTGTAGATTTGACTGGTGTAGGAGGAATTTTAACCACTGAAATGCAAAATAACATAAAAATAAACACTAGACTCCCCTTTTCCTAAATATCAGCACAACCTATATTCAGTGATATAAACCAACATACCTGCCCATCTCATGCCAAGCTTGGAGTTCTCATCTTACTCATGATTTTTCTTTTTTTTTTTTTTTTTTCTTTTATTATTATTATTATTATTATTATTATACTTTAGGTTTTATGGTACATGTGCGCAATGTGCAGGTAAGTTACATATGTATACATGTGCCATGCTGGTGCGCTGCACCCACCAACTCGTCATCTAGCATTAGGTATATCTCCCAATGCTATCCCTCCCCCCTCCCCCCACCCCACAACAGTCCCCAGAGTGTGATGTTCCCCTTCCTGTGTCCATGTGTTCTCATTGTTCAATTCCCACCTATGAGTGAGAATATGCGGTGTTTGGTTTTTTGTTCTTGCGATAGTTTACTGAGAATGATGATTTCCAATTTCATCCATGTCCCTACAAAGGACGTGAACTCATCATTTTTTATGGCTGCATAGTATTCCATGGTGTATATGTGCCACATTTTCTTAATCCAGTCTATCATTGTTGGACATTTGGGTTGGTTCCAAGTCTTTGCTATTGTGAATAATGCCGCAATAAACATACGTGTGCATGTGTCTTTATAGCAGCATGATTTATAGTCCTTTGGGTATATACCCAGTAATGGGATGGCTGGGTCGAATGGAATTTCTAGTTCTAGATCCCTGAGGAATCGCCACACTGACTTCCACAAGGGTTGAACAAGTTTACAGTCCCACCAACAGTGTAAAAGTGTTCCTATTTCTGATCTTTGACAAACCTGACAAAAACAAGAAATGGGGAAAGGATTCCCTATTTAATAAATGGTGCTGGGAAAACTGGCTAGCCATATGTAGAAAGCTGAAACTGGATCCCTTCCTTACACCTTATACAAAAATCAATTCAAGATGGATTAAAGACTTAAATGTTAGACCTAAAACCATAAAAACCCTAGAAGAAAACCTAGGCATTACCATTCAGGACATAGGCATGGGCAAGGACTTCATGTCTAAAACACCAAAAGCAATGGCAACAAAAGCCAAAATTGACAAATGGGATCTCATTAAACTAAAGAGCTTCTGCACAGCAAAAGAAACTACCATCAGAGTGAACAGGCAACCTACAAAATGGGAGAAAATTTTCACAACCTACTCATCTGACAAAGGGCTAATATCCAGAATCTACAATGAACTCCAACAAATTTACAAGAAAAAAACAAACAACCCCATCAAAAAGTGGGCGAAGGACATGAACAGACACTTCTCAAAAGAAGACATTTATGCAGCCAAAAAACACATGAAAAAATGCTCACCATCACTGGCCATCAGAGAAATGCAAATCAAAACCACAATGAGATACCATCTCACACCAGTTAGAATGGCAATCATTAAAAAGTCAGGAAACAACAGGTGCTGGAGAGGATGTGGAGAAATAGGAACACTTTTACACTGTTGGTGGGACTGTAAACTTGTTCATGATTTTTCAAGTACAAATGTTTTCACTTTCTCAATGTGAACACCATAGCTACCACTTTCATTCTTTTGTCATGCCTCCAAGAGAAACATATTTTGAGATTTTTTCACCTTCTACCCTCAATATTAATCAATTTATCCCTGAAAAATAATAGTGCCTTCCTAAGAAAATTTCTGTCCCAAGGTGCTAAGATAATACACATTAAATCTGTCTATCATCTATCTATCTATCTATCTATCTATCTATCTATCTATCTATCTATCTAATCTATCTATCTATCTATCTATCTAGTTTTATTCCTGTGTTTATCAATCTAAACATATATATGCCATTCTTTTTGCCTGTTGTCCTTCTATTTCTGTCTCCCTGTAGCTCTCTAACTGATTCTCTGCAGCTATGTTATCTGTATATCTCTGTCTGTCTGTCCATGTGTCTGTCTATCTTTCTATTTGTTTACTTTTTCTGTCTATCTTTGCCTGTTTATCTATGCCTTCACATCTGTGTAAAGACAGAGTGCTATATATATAAACACAGACTTGTCAGTTGTATGTGTATGTGTCCAAGTCTGCCTTTCTATCATCTAATCTGTCTCTCTTTGTCTATTGTACAGTTTCCTGTTTATTTGTCTACGTGTCTCTGTCTGCCTACCCTCTATCAGATGTTTAGCCACACATGTATCAGTGGAATCACTGACCCAAAATAGGTGTAAATATGTCATGTTTAAAACTAGCTATATAGTATTCCTTTTCATTAATTTTACGAAATGTAGTTAACTGTCCTATTGTTTATGGACATTTAAGTTGTTTTTCAAATATCTGAAATAATCTGGCTTTAGAAATCATAGAATTCCACTCTGAGGACTTAATGCTATGAAAGTTTAGAAATTCACAAAAATAATTTTTATACAATGGACTGTTCTTGCTGTTAAAATATACAAAAGATTCCAATTTAAAGCATAGATCAACTCTTTCAGTTATTTCATTCCTAACAAATAACGTACTCAAAGGTTTTTTTCACATTTTTTAACTGATTTAAAACATTATTTTTAGACAAATTTCATTGAAGATTAAATGATATCAAGTTACTTGAGAGAAGCAAGTATATTTTACATACTGAAATATTATTAATGGATGTATGTGAATTAATTATCTGCTAAAGATCTATAATGATAACATTAAAACTTCAGTTTTCATGTAGAGGAGAATAGGCATAGGTCAAGCAAAATGCTGCAGTGAACAAAATGTTATTTGCAAAATGTTAACTCTAATTATTTGCCAGTATTTTTAGTTTATTCAAAGCTACTATTTAAACATCTAAATCATAGATCAGTGAAAAATCATCCAAAAAATGTAATTTGAAGCATCTCCTCAGATTTTCAGTGTTAAGATGAAGAAATATGAGTTTGATGGCAATTCAATTAGGCAAATCAGTAACACATCAAATAACCTTCACTAGAAAGTGATAATTAAAGAATGAATGCCATCTTCTGGGAAGGATTTTAGTTATGTGTAAAGGGTTTCCTCTGTTCTCTGACCTATTCTACAATTTTAGATTAATGACCTGAATAAAGACATATCAATGTACTTTTAAAAGGTGCTAATGATAAAAATTTATGACAAAATTAGGATAAAATTTAGGTTTACACTATGGAATAAACTTTACAAAATTTTATTTAATGCCAATGCATGTAAAAAGTCTGAATACTTATTTACAAATATAAATTCAAAATTGTCAAAGAAGATGTCTGAAAAAAATCAGCTCTGAAAATCATATATTCAACACTTCAGTAATTTATTCTCTAGTTATTTATTATGTATTTATGATGTACTAAATATTGATAGAACAATAAATTAATATGTTTACTAGAATTATTAATGGGAATTGTGGATTAATTAGTAGTATAATTACAAACAATTAATAGTATACCGATGGATGAGATAAGATACTCTAAGTAGATCTTCAAAATTCTATGATATGTTGATATCATCTCAAGTGTTATGTAAATTCAGGAAAGCAAACAAAAAAGGTAACCTTCTTAAATTCCAGGACTGTATAAGGGGATTAGTTAAGACGACCCAGGGGTTCTAACCTTGTTCCTTGGGGACCATTAAAAAAAAAACTGGAGGGTTTAGCTCAGAAAAATTAATGTCTCTAACATAGGAAAACTCTCTCCAAAAACTTAATTTATAAAAATTTGAAAAGTAGAAAAGGTGGATAGATTTGTTTTTAAGAAAACAATGGTCAATGTGAAGAATTCATCAAACAGTGCTACTGTTTCCACAAAAAGAACTGAAAGTCATTTTTTCCTTTGAAATGAAATTGGCTTCCATTGCAAAATATAAAAAGAAATTTTTTTTTGTTTTTATACTACAAATGACATGTAATCTCAGTTGGCTTCTTTGACAATTAAGGAATAAAATCTCAGATTCTAGTTTGTTCAAGTTCCCAATCAGAACATAGTAAGTATGTTAAGTACTGACGGTGATTGAAGTTTTAAAAATCAGCATGTTGTTTTTTAAAAAAAATTTTTTTTAAAATGAGTTAAAGTCAAAGTTGGTCTTTTTCCAGAAACATATGCTCAATTAGAATATCTTGAAAGACCATTTCCCTAAGAGCAACAAAACTATTGAATTAATATATATTTTAAATTTTAATTTTATAAGATGTATAGACCAGACATATCCTCATGAAACTTTTGGTAATCCACCAACGGGTTTTTCCTTGCTAGTATCAAAAGCAATGTCTATCATAGTAATTGTCAAACTGAATTATACCCTGTGTTTGCAATTGTCCCTCTAATGTGAACTCATTCAATGCAGAGACCAAAATCCATTATTAATTCCACAGTGTTTACAACAGCTGCATATTGTAAATGCATAATAAATGATTTTGAATGAGAAAGAAACTGCTGTCCTTTTATTATTTTTATGGCATCTTGGAACATTGTTTCCAACATTAAAACAATGCAAATTCTTTTAACGTTTGTCAGTTTATGCATAAAGTTATATAAAATATAAATTATTTACAGATCTTTCAATCTATCACATTGTTACACTTTTATACTTTTAGATTAATACTATGGATGATAAAAATAGGCATAAAGATGATTTAACAATTGCTGTGTAAGTTTTACCAGATATCAAATTTGACATTATTCCATAAGCTATTTTGATGCTGAGTCCAATTGGCTTTGCATTATACTTGCTTATTCTTGTCTATTAGAATACAGGGGTAATACAGATTCTGTTAGAGTGCACATGGTAAACTGATTATGTAAAGCATGGGGGTCACTTACCGTTCTAAGATGAAAAAAACGGTAGCTCAACTTAAATAGCTAACATTATTATTATATTGCATTTCATCAAAAACTAAATAAAGCACTAAAAGTTTTCTCATTACTCTTACTCATCAGAGTAAACATTTTGGTATCCACTATTACTATAGTGTCCTAAAATTACTATTAAATAAACGCTTTTATTTCAATCTATTTGATTAGCAGTCCTAGTGGAAAGGCTAGCTATTTAATGATGACAGAATCTTTGGATAAAAATAGAAATTTAGGGACGTGAAGTGAAGTGAAGGCCTATAATAACTAATTTATATTAAATATAATTACATGCACATAAAATAGGAAAAATTGGATTTTAAATTTGGCAAAAATAAATTCACATATATAAAAATATATAAATGAAATTAAATCATAAGCCATAATTTATAGATAGGTAGATAGATAGATAAATAATAGTTCTTTTTGAAAAAACAAAAACATTATGGGGAAGAAATTGTTAACTTTATGACATTATGATTTAAATTATAATATACTGCAATTAAAATTATTGCTTTTTTTTCAGAAACGTTAAATTGAGACAAATGAATTTCTTGAGGCCTGGCTCACTGTCATTCCATTGTAGTCAGCATATTTTAACTTATTTGCATATAAACAAGAAAATTAGAATAATTTATGATACATGAATTTAAAAGTGATGTTTAAATTAATGAGTATAAAAAATAACACAATATAGAAAGTTGATTAAGGGAAAAGAAATAAGAGTGTGCATATTTTGAAGGTAATTTCTACCATGATGTAATTTTCCTTTTCAATTGTCTCCCAGTGGTGCATATAAGAAACATCTACATATCATATTTTCATCCATTACAAAATATAGTCACAATATTATTATAAAAAGTACATATAGATATAGTTCATATCTGAGTAAGGTATTGTGTATCATGGGTCTCAACATTAATGTTTACTTCATTGTAAGTAGGACTTCCAATATGCATGGAGAAAGCAAATCATAAAACAAAGCTGTACTTGCTATGAATCAGGTAGTTTTTGCAAGTTTTGAGTTCAATACTGTGAAAAGTTATCCATCTTTAAAGATTTATTGTGTCTTAAAATCCCTATATAATTTTACAAACAAATTATTTTTATTGCTGAATAATGATTAAAGTTAAAAAATATTTTGAACTAAACCTAGCAAAGAACAAACGTGGTTAATAAAATGAGAAAATAGGTAACATTTGGAAGGAAAACATATGTAAATAAAGTCATGACACAGAGTGATGGTAAAATTTGTTTTGTGTCCTTATTTTAGAAATAGTCAAGGTTCATTTAAAATGCATAGAACAACGTGCAGCTATGTCTTTTTCTCCTTGTAGAAAAAGAATCAACGTTAGAATTTTCCTAGCAGAAGAAGAATCCAAGAATCAAAGGAATTTTTTCTTTGTAGAAAAATAATCAAAGTAATAGAATAGATAGAGATATACACAAGAAGATTGTGAGGAGAGCTGGTTCCCAAGATTATGGAGGGTGAGAAGGTTTATGATAGGTTGCTTGCAAATTGTAGACAAACCTAGCAGGCCAATAACATGGCTCAGTCCAAGGGTGAAGCCTTCAGATCCAAGTTGATGGTGTAACATCTGGATACAGTACAGTCTTTGAGCCTGACTGTAACATTCATCTAAGCAAAATAAAAATAGTGAGGAGCATGTTGTGTTGTGTGTTTGTGTGTGTGTGTGCATATGTGCATATACACTCAGATACCAATTCCATGTTTTCATCAGGGTTGTACATATAACTAACCATCAGGAATGACTTGTGCAAAGTATTCCACAGGTCCCATGTGGACCATTGTCAAAAGTCAGTCTTCATAGCAATCAGAGGGCATCAGACAGGATTACATGGAAACAAGCTGTGGATCAGCAGTTTGAGACCCACAGGGTTTGTTTCCACTATGAGCATCGAGAGCTTTTTTCAAGATAAAGCTGAGAATTAAACATGTTTCTTTCTGTATTTTGTTCTAATAATCATATTTCTCCTATAGACATGTTTTTTTTTTCTGTCACCCAGGCTGGAGTACAGTGGTGCAACCTTGGCTCACTGCAACCTCCCTTTCTGGACTAAAGTGATTCTCCTGCCTCAGCCTCCCAAATAGCTGGAACTACAGGCATGTGCCATCACGTCTGGTTAATTTTTGTATTTTTTTTATAGTAGAGGCGGGGTTTCACCATATTGGCCAGGCTGGTCTCAAACTCCCGACCTCAAGTGATCCACCCGCCTCGGCCTCTCAAAGTGCTGGGTTTACAGGCGTGAGCCACCACACCGGGACTTCTACAATTTAAATGCCTCTGAGTAATTTACAGAAAATGCCAAAAAGTAAGCAAACAATTACTATTTCAAGATACTATATTGCTACCTATTTAGAGTTTGAGAGGTACATCCCAGAAGGAATAAATTTTGAAAAGTCATATTTTATTGTGCAAATGAACTGTAGACTACTTCTGATTCTCTGTGTTGATTTGATATTCAAAAGGATGATAAGCAAATAACATAATGTCAATTGAGTAAGTCAGCCCTGGAGTCTTATGTATTTATGTGTTCATGAAATCTATATCAGGGATGGGGAAGCTGCATGCATCTCATGGTATGGTGAAGAATCTCTAAGATCCTCTATTCAGTATAAAAATTCTATAACATGTTAAGAAGAAAATATTCAATTATTAGACTCCTTAAATGGACAAATATATGCTGTACATGATTAATCTTGATGAGACTATAATACACTCTTAAAATGCACATAAATTAAATGCAAAACTTATACTAAATATATTTTTTAAAGAATTTAATCCTTGAGTTTGGAAGGAAGTGCTAATGAAGCACAATGCTTTATCACAAAATATAGTTTCTTCTTTTAAGGCCAAATTTGATAGAACAGAATAATTTTATGAATTGCCTTGTCTGTTCATTGTGATTTGAATGAGCTTCATTGTAGTGGGTCACTTGAAGTATTAACTTCTAAAAATAAAAAATTGATATACCAAAAATAGAATATAAATTATCCATGTTTGCTTTTACATTGCTTTTTACTTGCAGTAACAGACATAATCAAGAAGCTTCAGTTATACAAGCTGAACTAGTTCTAAAGATCTGCTGTAAAACCTTGTACCTGTAATTAACAATATGGTATTGTACAGTTTTAAATATGTTAAAAGGATAGGTCTCGCCTTGAGTGTTTTTACCACAAATACACATGCACACGCACACACAAGAAGATAAGAACATTTTTGGAGGTAATGGATATGTTTAATACTTTGATTATGGTGTTAGTATCATGGGTGTATACATATGTCCAAGCTCATCAAAATACAAATTAAATATGTGCAATTTTATACATCAATTTACCTCAATAAAGCTTAAAAAGGCTAAATTAAAAATGTTTTTGTATTAGGATTCTTCAGAGAAACGAAACCAATAGGATAGATGGATGGATAAATAGACAGATAGATAGATAGATAGATAGATAGATAGATAGATAGATAGATAGATAGATAGATAGATAGATAGATAGAGACATATGAGACAAGATTTGTTAGAGGATGTGGTTCACACGATTATGGAGACTGAGAAGTCCTGTGATAGGTTGTTTGCAAATTGTAGAACCAGGAAGCCAATAACATGTCTCAGTCCAAGTGAAGGCCTCAAAACCCAAGTTGATGGTGTAACTCTCTAAGGCTGAATGTCTAAGCACCTGGCAAGCCACTGATGCAAGTTCTGGAGTTCAAACACTGGACAGCCTGGAGTTCTGAGGTCCAAGGGCAGAAGAAGGAGAGTGTCTTAGATCCAGCTGAGGGGAGGGGGAGGGACGGGCAGGAGTAAATCCCTATGACTTTTTGTTTTATCTGGGCCCTCAGTGAATTAGATGGTGCTCACCCACATTGGGTGAGAGCAAGTGATCCTTATTCAATTCAGTGATTCAAATGCCAATCTCTTCCAGAAATGCCCTCACAGACATGCCCAGAAATAATACTTTACCAGCTCTCTGGGATCCCTTAGTCCAGTCAAATTGACACCTAAAATAACCGTCACAGTTATAAAATAAGGATATTCTTGAAGTTAATTTGGATGTAGCAAAATTCATATATTGAGTTGTCTAAGACTTTAAAAAATGTTAAGTTCTAATTTAACTTTATTCTCTCAACTCTAACGGGTATATGAGTCGATTTTCAGATAGATTTAACAGCTA
This sequence comes from Pongo abelii, assembly GCF_028885655.2. NCBI lineage: Eukaryota > Metazoa > Chordata > Mammalia > Primates > Hominidae > Pongo > Pongo abelii. The sequence goes on along the minus strand of NC_072000.2, from coordinate 44,669,918 downwards.
AAATTCAGTTAACTACCAAGTTCCTGAATTATGAATAAAAGCTTAGGCTTATAAAATGTGTTATTTTCCCATGTCTAGATTTATTAATTTCTACAAAGGGTTTGAACTTTTTAATCAGATCTGCTAAATCTTCCATATACATTCATAAGATATTACCACATTAAAAACAATATATAATAAAACATCCACTCAGTCACATTTGAAAAACTGATGCTTTTTTTTACTGCTTGTAGCCTAATTATAACAAATCAATATAGTCCTTTAGCTTAATTATTTTATTAGATTGTCTCTCCATTTTACATCTCCTGCATGAGTGACAGACTAAAACTTGGACTGACATAAGATGCTAGAGCTTGTGACTCCTGAATGAGTGTTGGACCTATTGCACCATGCTCTCTCTCATTAGCGGTAAGTAGGTTATTTGTGGTATTACAATTATTCCACCATTTCAGATTTCAAGCTAATGTTATTAGAAGCATATATAGTATTTACTTGTGAGATATACAGGATTTAAAAATTCTGTGGCTTAAACATACAGAACTGGGAAGAATACGCAAAGAATCAAAAATATCTGTGTTCCTCCTGAATCTTTCTTAGCTTGTGGCATTTTTCTTCATTGTCTCAAGATGGCTCTTTCAATTCTCGTCCTTGCAACGAAGTCCCAGTTTGGAAAAAGAGATAAACAGAGAAGGGTAAAGAGAAAAATGTAATAGACAATCTCTCATAGGATGAATAGATAGATAGGTAGATAGATAGAAATATACATAAATGCATACATGCATGTATGTATGCATAAAATATATGGTTATATGTATGTATATACTCATATTGCACCAAGAACTTCTGTAAATATCTAATAGCCAGAAACATATCATGTGTTACACCAATAGCTGCTAGGAATAAAATACATCAATTTTATCTGGGAACAAAGTCTTGTTTCTATTAGTAAGGGAAAAATGAGGAAATAAACATGGGTAAGAAATATGCAGTGACTACAAAATATGTATATGATTATATATATATTTTTTCTAGCTGCCTAATAATATATATTTTTTTAAGCTTCCTACTAATACATATTTATATAAATTATATGTAATATATATTATGATTAATTATATAATCATTATTGTATAATGTATATATATATAATATATAAATATATAATATTAATTATATATTTATATATATTAGTAGGCAGCTTGAAAAATAATAACCCAATGTGTAGTTTATTTTGCAAGTAAACATAATTGGTCTTACTATATTTAAGGGTTATATAATTTTCTGTTAAAATAGTCTAAGGAAATAGCTGTTCTGTGTTTTGCATCAGGAAGAAAACACAGAATATATTTCTTACCCTTACTTCTACAAAGACTGAGCAAGTTTCAAGGACTATAGAGCAAACTAAGAAAGTTGACAAGATACCAATAACTCTGAAAGAGGTGCTGTTAGGAAGGCTTCTGCTAGGGATATCAATTTGCCTCTGACTCCTTTTTTCCTTTATCTTCCACTGTGAATCAATAGCTAAATCCTATCTATTTGACTCTCACAATATCACCTGTTGTCATATCTTCTTTCTCCTCCTACTCCTGATGTCCTAGTTTCTTTCATTGTCTTGCACTGGACAATTTTTCTAAACTGGTGATCTTAAGCACATCAATACATGTACCATAATAAAAGTCTTCCAGACATTTTACTTCAGGATTTCTTAGCGTTTTTAACACTACTCACAATTCTCTATTATAGAATCTCTGAGAGTAGAATACAGTGTTTCTCAAGTATATGTTATCATATTTCACAGAACACAAAATATCCCTCATAACAGTGTCTGAGTAAAACAGAACAAAACAATTGAGTAAAACATGAATCCTGCACCTGAATTTTTACAATTTAGAAACAGAAAACCCTGACCTAAACTATAGGGAAAATCTTCAAATATTATTATTTTCTCTAGTTCCTTTTTCCTCTTCTTCTTTCCTATCTATCCTACCCACTGTTGATCAAATTATTTTTGTGTCATGTATTTGATTATGTTACCATATTCTTCTAAAATTTTCAGTGACCTGTTTTCATATCCAGAATAAGTTATTCAGGATAATGAAATGTAATTTTAATCTATATTTCCAGCTGAGTTTTTAATCAGTCCTCATCTTCTGCTAATGGAATAGTGGAACATAACCAAACTGCCCACTGCCATGACCTTGGCATGCTGTTTCACACATCTGTGCTTTGTCAGTCCCTGCCTGAAATGTCTTTCTTTGAACTGCTAATCTCTGTGTGTCAAATACATTTAAGACAAAATAAAAAATGTGTGTTTAATCCCCAAATTTACAAAGTATCTATTTCACTAATATAGCACATTGTTCATACCTGTACAACTATTATATTTAAACTTGCCTATGGTTAGGTGTGAATATGCTATGTTACTAAAATATGAAACATAACTGTAGAATCCATGTTTTATTCAACCGTGTGTTCCTATTTGCCACAAAACATAGTGTAGTACCGAATAGAAATATGCGTTTTGAAACTATTTATTGAATTTAATCCATGGTCACTACTATGACTCCTTCTGCCTTTATTCACTTCATAATTTGAAGGACTATAAAAGCACCAACAATTATCTTTTCCATTCCTCACTGACCCAAAGCAGACAGCTCCCTGACAACCAGGAGGGGCAATGAAATATGACTCACTCTCTTGGAATCTGGGTTTCTATTTATTAAAAGTCTGTGTGGTATTCAATAAACACAATAACTGTATTTTCTTAAAAAGTAATTTCAGATATACAATTTTACCTGATCCAAAACACCCTAAGAGTTAAGCATTTGTATGTATATTTATGTGTGTATGCATATATGTGAACATACATACATATGTCACCCATGAGCATACTCTAGAGAAGAATAATGCAGAATTATAACCTAGTTGTTTTGACTGCAAATTCGAAGATCTCTCTTTCCAAATTACCTTCACTTACAGTTGCAAGAATCATCGAAAGGTGTTTTATTATACCTATATCTCACCATATTTTTAGAAGCTTGTAAAGAGAAAAAGGCAGGTTGCTATTGTTATCTTATTACATTGAAAATAGCTTTGTCATTTCTACCTAATTTGTGGCTCAGCTCCAACATCTTTAGGGAATACGGATTCAAGCATTTAAATTTGTATCGTGGTAGCTGAGTCACCTCTACAAATTACATCCTGAAAACAAATTAAAAAGTAATACATTTCAAAAATTCTCCACAGTATTCATATATATCATCCAAAATTTAAAAAGACAAAATAAAGTTGTTTTATTTTTCTATTTTATTTTTCTGACCACTTACTTTAAAATATAATCTTGCATTTTGCATTATTTGTTAGCAGGTGTCTATGTATGAGACCCACATCAATACACGATGTATTTGTGTTGAGCAAAATAATTTATTTAAGAAATGTGTTTCATTATTGCTGTGGAAAAATATATTTTTTGGAGCATAACCAGAAGATTCTATCTTTACCTAAGTTCCAGAGGGACTTCATGGAGTGATCAAAGAAATGTCTATATAGAAAGGCTTATCATGTTTAATCCAAGTTCAATATTTTAATTTAATCTGGTCAAAGAATATATATGGCTTTGTAGAATATGAAAATGAAGACTTTAAATTAATGTGAATGCATTTTACCTAAATGAAGGGACAGCTGTTTGGGAAAATAATGTAGAACCCTTGTCTAAAAGTTCTGATGAGAGTTATCTGAAAAGTTCCCTAGGGATCTGTATTTTAGCAAGTGCTGCTAGATGATATTTATTGATATCAAAGCTTGGAAAACATTTAATTTCTTTAATAAATGCTGGATATTAGACTTTTGTCTGATGCAGAGTTTGCAAAATTTTTCTCCCCTTCTGTTGTAAAGCATGCATCCAACAAAGGTCTAATATCCTGCATCTATAAGAAACTTTAACAAATTTACAGCAAAAAGAAACCAACCCCATTAACAAGTGGGCAATGGACACGAACAGACACTTCTCAAAAGGAGACATACACGCAGCCAGCAATCTCATGAAAAAAGGCCCCAAGTAGCCAATCATTAGAGAAATGCAAATCAAAACCATAATGAGATACCAGGTCACACCAGTCAGAATTGTTATTTTAACAAGTTAAAAAATAAGAGATGCTGGTGAGGTTGTGGAGAAAAAGGAATGCTTATACACTGTTGGTGGGAATGTTAATTAGTTCAACCATTGTGGAAGAGAGTGTGGCGATTCCTCAAATACTTAAGACAGAAATACCGTCAACTCAGCAATCTCATTACTGGGTATGTTTACTGCACCACTATTCACAATAGCAAAGACATGGAATCAACTTAAATGCCCATCAATGCTAAATTGGATAAAGAAAATGTGCTATATATACACCATGGAATACTATAAAAAAAAAAAAACAAGATCATGTCCTTTGCAAGGAAATGGATGCAGCTGGAGGCCATTATTCTTAGCAAACTAAGGCAGGAACAGAAAACCAAATATCGCATGTTCTCATTTATAACTGGGAGTTAAATGATGAGAACACATGGACACATTAGAGGGGGACAACACACACTGAGGCCTATTGGGGGATGGAGGGTGGCAGGAGGAAGAATATCAGGAAAAATAACTAATGGGTACTAGGCTAACACCCCTATGACATAAGTTTTTCTATGTAACAAACCTGCAAATGTACTTTTGAACTTAAAATAAAAGTTTAAAAAATGTTTTCCAAAAGACTGTTAGCTATGTAAGAACTACCACTTACACTTTTTGTTCTCCTCTTTAAAAATCAAGACAGTGAAATGTTTTTAGTAACCTAATATAACCTTAGTCAAAGTTTGCAAAGTGGAAAAAAAGAAGATAAAATGAGTAAGTAATTACGACTTTTTATAAACTGTGGCCTGAAATTAGATGAGGTATACTTGGTGAATTTTCCTGCCATTATGGGGCATTTAAAACACTGGACACAGTAATTCCTTCAAATTGACAGAAATATAAGTTGGGGAAAAATGTAAAAGAAATTTTTACAGCTGCGAATAAATTAAATGTGTGTTCATGGTCTCCTTGTTGAATTTTATTTATTCCACTTGAAACTATCTGTATTCTGTGACTGATATTTTATGAATAATACTACACTATTTATAAAAAAGACAACGGATTTTATCCAGTACAAAAGTGTAATAAAGACAAAAATCCACCCAGAAATTTCAAAGGGTTACAATGAACACTAGTATAGCTGATCTTACAAATTTCTATCATTTGAAACTAATCTATTTTTTTATTTATTATTTTGACACAGGGTCTTGCTTTGTCATCCAGGCTGGAGTGCAGTGCAGAGATTCTCCACTCACTGCAATTTCTGCCTCCCAGGTTCAAGGTATTCTCGTGCCTCAGCGTCCCAAGTAGCTGGGACTACAGGCACCGCCACCATGCTCAGCTAATTTTCGCATTTTTTTGTATAGACAGGGTCTCACCATGTTGTCCAGGCTGGTCTCAAACTCCTGGGCTCAAGCCATCTGCCCACCTAGGCCTCCTAAAGTGCTAGGATTATCGGTGTGCACCAGGGCACCTGGCCCTGAAAATAATCTTATATTAAGGTCTATTTGATAGTATAGAATGATGACCTGAAGTTTGCTTGCAGATAATATATTGAGTAATACTTTTAATGATTGAGTTATGTCCTTTAAGATAATAGAAAGGTTAGGCAACTTTCACATAAAATATATTTATTTTACTCATGCCAATTTGATATTGATTAATTATAATACAGGCAACACTGCTCCTACAATTTGCCTATTATAAAAGATTATCACACTTGTTAGTAGATTAGACTGGTAAGCAGGAAAAAATAATGTAATAGAACCAATGACCGTTGAGAGGAAGAAGAAGTTAACATTTAATACAGTCAAAATATTTCATATGCATTCAAGTTTTTTCTCAATAGGCTATTGTATATGTAGATCTTTTGCTTTTCTTTTACTTGTAACTGCCCTTTTTTTAAATGATTATGGAGCTAGATTTAAGTATGAATAAAGCAAGTTTTAAATTTTGTGCCTACATGTAATTTTTATTATATAGGTTGTAAAAAACTACTAATGCTTTGTATTGGTGGTACTAAAATGTAATGTATGGTAATTAATCACACATCACTTATACAATTTTTATAATTAGAATTATAAAATGTGTATGTACTAATTAAGTTTTACTCTTAATTTAAGAAAATTAAGGCTGGGAGTGGTGGCTCACGCCTGTAATCCCAGCACTTTAGGAGGCCAAGGCAGGCGGATCACGAGGTCAGGAGATCAAGACCATCCAGGCTAACACGGTGAAACCCCGTCTCTACTAAAAATATGAAAAAATTAGCCAGGTGCGGTGGCGGTCGCCTGTATTCCCAGCTACTCGGGAGGCTGAGGCAGGAGAATGGCGTGAACCCAGGAGGCAGAGCTTGCAGTGAGCAGAGGTGGTGCCACTGCACTCCAGTCTGGGCGACAGAGTGAGACTCCGTCTCAAAAAAAAAAAAAAAAAAAAATTAAAATTACAAGTGTTTATCATGTTTTCTTTTTCTGTTTACAGTATTAAAAACAAACTGTTCTTAATCTAGATTTAAAAATGTAATATAGATCCACAGTATTTGGAATATCTGCCTTAACTATTCTCCACTGTATATTCAGCATGTCACATATTGTTTGGCATATAGCAGGGGTTCTTATTTGTAAATATTTTGGAATATATGGAATAAATATTTTAAAATTCAGTATGTACTTTGGTCTCACAAGAATCAAATACGAATGGGTTAGATCTCCATTTATTCAATAATGGAATACAGCTACTTATTCCTTTAAGGAATAATGTGTCTTATAAATTTATATTTCCATAAGTCATTGTAAAAAAGTATTATTAATGCTAAGTTTCTAAACTTCTTGGGATATAAAATGCATTTCAGCCGTTTATAAGTAGGATATTTTAATATTCAGAAAAAATTATTCTCCACACTAGCATTAAACCCCATAATTTGACAGCTTTAACAGTCAAAATATTCAAACTACTTAGCATTTATAGGTATTATTTTATGTCATTATTACTTTGGCACATTTTAAAACATCCATCATCTTCAAATTCCTTTATATTTTATTTCTTGTACTTTTTGCCTTAAGCTCGTCTTCTCTTACTAGAGATTTAATTCACAGATAAATCATAGAGTAATAATAAAAACTAAATCTCATTAATTTACCTAATCTGATCATTGGTGACCTAAAATAATTGAGTACATTTTAATTCCAATCTAGAAAATAAACAAATCCAGGCTAACTTAGAATGATCTATTTTAAATATTAAATATTATTCTCTTAGGAATTATAGATTCATCTCGAGAAAGAATGGACATGCACATAGTAAAAAAATTAATATCTAATATTACATATAATAGATCCATATCATATAATGTATTGGTCCTTATTTAAAACTTACCTGGAATATTAATATGTTATCATTCAATAGTAGTTATGAAAATAATGAAATTTTACATTGCCAAAAACGAGGAACAAACTGGATTATAATATATTATACATTTAGGACCTTGTATTGTTAGAATGTATGAGGTATAAATTTAAGACAACTTACCCCATATAATTTAATTACCATAAAATAATTTTAATATATTTATGTAAGTATGTGAATGTGGGCATGTAATTGTGTTTAAGATTAATAGGCTAGTTAACATCAAATTAGCTACTTATTGCTATTTATATTTCCCTTCTGAACTTCATATTTTAGAAGGTTATTAATTTCTATAAATTTCCTTATTTTTTGTAACTGCCAAAATATTACGGGCCCTGGATTTAGACACTATTTATTGACATGTTGCATTACAGAACTACCTCTGTCTCCCTATAACAATTTTGCGTGGATTATAATATTCTTATGTACTTCCTTTTCATTTCACTGATCTTCTGATCCAGGTTCAGTTATGCACCTGTATGTACTCTATACCTTATCTCCTCTTATTTCTTCAGTGTGTTCTCTTGATCATTTTTCTTTTCTCTGCCCTGTATTGCAACTTTAATTTCTCCAAGTTGATTGGTTTTTTGACTTCATGTCTTGCCCATGTTAAAATAAAACTTTTTAAAAAATCACAGTATCACTAACCTACGTTTTGTTTTCTCTTGTGTTTCTCGAAATATTACTATATTTTTAAAGGTTTCAGTAACCCCCTTGCATTAACTACTCAAAGCAAAACAGGACATTTATGCTTTCTTTCTACTACTCACTGGATTTGTTCTCCCTAGTACACCAGTTATTCTTATATTTTCCTTAGTTACCTATTCTGATCTTACTTTGTTTTGCAGCATTTGCCACTGTGGACAACTTTCTTCTTTTGGAAATTCTCTTCCACTGGATTCCACAGGATACCACAGGGATTCTCATCTCAACTCCATGTTCTCCTATGCGCACCTCTCTCTGTCCAGTGATATCTGTACTTGCAAGTACATCTGTATCTGCTCATTCTTAAAATTTTGGTGATTGGCAAGATTCCATGTATGTTTTTTTCTTCCAATCTTCATGTTTTCCTTTCATCATCTTCTATAACTTTAACCACCAAATAAAATCCACTAATGTTTAGATCAAAATTCCCACACGTTTATCTTCTGAACTTCAGACAAGTTTATGAAACAGCCTATCAGACATCTTTACTGGGATGCAATAAGGTATATTTACTTGAATATATCTAAAACAGAATCAATTATTTTCCATCCCACTTCTCTTACACACTTCAACACATACTTTCTCTTATTTATCTTATCTTAATTCCTCCTTATTGAATGAAATACTATCCAGATATGTAAAATAACATTTCACCCTGTCTCTGAAATTTAGTGACACTCATTTTTTTCAATTTATCACATAATTAAATTTAACTAAATACTTGTAATGTATCATAACTGGGTGTTATAATTTCCTTTTTAGTAACTTTTCAATTCCTAGAGGATGGATCCTTCCATTCTGAGCTTTCTTACTCTCCTTCATTGTTTACAGTAGTGCTCTGCTACTGGAGAGGAATTTCACTACCTCATAGGGATGTAGTGAAGATGGGGTACATAGTGTGTGAAAGAATTGTGATAAAACTAAGTGTTATAGAATGTTATACAAGAGGTCATCAGTAAAAGATTCTTCTCTCTGGTGGCTGAATCAAGTACTTTATATAATTGAAGAAGAAGAAATTAAGTATCTTAATTTTGATCCATTCCTTTCCTGTTGTGGAGGGTATGGAAATGCTTCAAGAAGATAGGTTATTTTTCCTAATCTCTTATACACAAGCTAACAGACATCCTGAAAAATAGAAAACAAGTTTCTCAAAAGATTTGGTCTCAGAAATTCCCCTTATACAGTTATAAATTAGTAAAGGTGACAAATGGGTGATGTTTCTGTGAGTTGTTGATATTTTCCGTACTTAAAATTAGAATGCTTTTACACTGTTGGCGGGAGTGTAAATTAGTTCAACAATTGTGGAATACAGTGTGGTGATTCCTGAAGGATCTAGAACTAGATATATCATTTAACCCAGTAATTCCATTACTCAGTATATACCCAAAGGATTATAAATTATTCTACTATAAAGACACACGCACACATGTATTCATTGCAGTACTGTTCACAATAGCAAAGACTTGGAACAAACCCAAAGGCTCATCAATGATAGAATGGATAAAGAAAATGTGGCACATATACACCATGGAATACTATGCAGCCATAAAAAACGATGAGCTTTGCAGGGACATGGATAAAGCTAGAAACCATCATTCTCGGCAAACTAACACAGGAACAGAAAACCAAATACCGCCTGTTCTCACTCATAAGTGGGAGTTGAACAATGAGAACACATGGCCACAGGGAGGGGAGCATCACACACCAGGGCCTGTTGAGGGATGGGGACAAGGGGAGGGGTAGCATTAGAAGAAATACCTGATGTAGATGATGCGTTGATGGATGCAGCAGACCACCATGACACATGTATACCTATGTAACAAACCTGCACGTTCTGCACATGTATCCCAGAACTTAAAGTATAATAAAAAAAAATTAGAACAGAGACATTTAAACATCTTATTTATGAATTCATTTAAAAATAAAAAATAAAATTATTTTAAGATTTAGAATAACAATTACTTTATAAAAATAATTTCCGTATCCCAAAATATGAAGCCATTTTGTTGGACATTGTGCAAATCTTGCACAATGATATAATTGAGACATAATTTATATGTCACAAAACTCACCATTTTTAAGTGTACAATTTTCTGGCTTATAGTGTATTCACCAAGTTGTGGAACCATTGTCACTATCTAACTTTAGAATATTTTCATTACTGTAAGAAGAAAAATCCCATTCTGATTAGCAGTTAATTCTAGTTAACCCCTCCTCCAAAACTCTGGCAACCACTAATCTATTTCCCTGTATATGTGGATTTTCCTATGCTAAACATTTCACAGAAATTAAGTCATAAAATAAGTGGTGTTTGCTGACTGGCTTTTTAAATGCAGCATGGTGTTTTCAAGGTTCATTTATGTTGTGTAATATACAAGAATTTCATTCTTTTTTATGGATAAAGAATATTTCATTATATCGATATACTGCATTTATTAATCCATTAAACATTTGATAAGTTAATGGACATTTGGGTTGTTTATACTTTTGGATATTATAATAGCTTTACTGTGAATGTTCATAAAAAGTTTCGTATAAACATATGCTGTCAGTTGCTGGGTCATATAAATACTGACTAGAGTTTCATCTTTAGAATTATCTTTTGTCTTGTTTGTTTATTACAAGTATTACACAAAGCAGTAATTATTTAGGTACCGTATTCATCTTATTACAAAATAAATCAGTTAAATTACAGTTGGAATATCTACTTCTTCCCATAAAAGTTGACTTTATCTATATACTAATTATAAATCTACTGTGGAGTATATATCAAGAATTAAGCTTTGGTAAATTCCAAATGTCACATCTTTTGTGGATGTTGCCAGAATAATTTATTCATATAAATGTATCTACATGGATTCACTGGGATTTTTTTCTCTATTTTTCACCTTCTTCAATGGGAAATAATGCTAGTCAAATTTAATAAGTTTTTCATACTCACTGACTGTGTATTTAGATATGTATCATTTTCATTTAGATGAGAGTGCTTGGCTCCAAGACAACATCTACATAAAAACTGCATTCTTAATGTGTGAGGTGCCACAGATTCAAGGAACCATAGTTTTTCCCAAGATTTATCCTTGTGGTCCTGAGGCCAATGTCCCTGAACATCTTTCTTGGGCTAATTGTAATTGCCTTGGATTGAACATATTCAATAGCCCACTTGAGTCAGGACAGTCTCTTTCCCACCTCTGTCTTGTAGCATATTGTATACTTATCTGTTGAGTTTGTTACACTCTCATTTCTAATTCTGAATTGTCAGTCCAGGCAATTAATACCATAATTATCCAGGTATATATTACCATAATTATCCTACTAAAATAACATCCCTTTTAGAAAGCCTATCCAAGCTAATGATTTTTTTCCTGAGTGGATTTTCTCAAATTTACATAATTTTGGTTTGTTTTATGTACTCTAGGCCAGCGCCAGGATTACTTGATGTATTTTGATGTATTAGTTTATAAACTGTATATGTTGCTTTCACTATGTACTAGTATTCTACATTTAATTTGGATATATATTTTGTCTCAAACAAATATTGTTTCTTAACAGAAAGGCATTTGAGTGTAAATAAATCTTATACACACTTTAGTTTGAATTCACCACGTCACTTTCCTTGACTGCCTTGAGTAAATGTCAAAGCTTTCAATTACGGTTATGCAAGCCTACCATGTAACTCTTAGGCACATATCACTCTTGATATGCCAAATATTTTGCATCTTGGTCTTTGCTTTCCATCCACAAAAACAAGGCCTATCAGTATTACAGTACATTATTCTAAGACAGTCAAGGCATGTGTCTAACAGTCTCCATTCATCATAACTATGCATTTTTCTCAAAAAGTTACCACTCATTTTAATAACTGTATAGTAATCAGTATGTCTAATACTGAATAAATCCCATTGTGATGATTTTGGTGGCAGAAACTCATTCCTGTGCTTCCTAGGAGGTTTCCTTGATAATAGATATAACCTGTAAAATTCAAGACAGAGTATATTGCCATATTGAAAACATTCAAAATGTGTATTAAAAACTTATTTTCCAATTATTCAAACTGTCTCATGTGAGTCAAATGGGCTTAAATATTCTTAAAGTCTTCTGGGTTCTAAATGATATCCTTAACTTTTCAGTAATGAAGATGATTTTAGAATACAAATAGCTTTACTTTTCTTGTCATCTGAGAATGTAGCTAAGAGACAATACTATTTTCCTGCTTTCAAGCTATCACAAAGCATCAAAGAAATACTAGATTTACCTTTTTGTGTTATGCTTTTATTGGCCCCCTTTCCTTCAGCAATCACTTTCTCTCATTTTCATGTATCATTGCATTTCATCCTTAGATATTCTCTCTCTTATTGTTGCCTGAGGATACAAACATCTGGTTTAATAAGAGTGCTAATCTGTAAAGTGACAGCAATATGAATTTGGCCAATGTTTCCCCCTTGTCCCATTCTAGCTGGACAGAGTAAAGTTGTGTAAGTATAATCTTATACATTTCTCTCATTCACAGGTTTCAAGAGTCTGAAATATTGAATCCTATCTTAGACTGGTGAGGAGAAGGAAGAACTCACTCATCATTCTTTAGGAATTTATGTTATTATATTTAGAAATCTTGTCACAGTGTATGAGATGCCAATGGACTGAGAAGCACATGTAAAGTTCTCAGTGCAATGGTGCAGGCACACTAAGGGACTGAGACCTACTCAGGACTGTAGAACCCTTCCCCTACCCAACATCTCACCACGTTACTAAATGTTTATTTATAGCAATTCCTCTTACTCAGTATTTCATGTCCAGTTATCAATAAATAATTAACAAACACACTGAAAGACAAAAATAAAGCATTACAAAAAGACAGCAGGCTGGGCACGGTGGCTCACGCCTGTAATCCCAACACTTTGGGAGGCCGAGGCAGGCTGTTCACGAAGTCAGGAGTTCGAGACCTGCCTGGCCAATATATGAAACGCTGCCTGGCCAATATATGAAAATACAAAAATTAGCCGGGTGTGGTGGCACATGCCTGTAGTCCCAGCTACTTGGGAGGCTGAGGCAGGAGAATCACTTGAACCCGGGAGGTGGAGGTTGCAGTGAGGTGAGATTATGCCACTGCACTCCAGCCTGGGCAACAGAGTAAGACTCCATCTCAAAAAAACAATAATAAATAAAAATGAATAAGAAAAGACATAGCAAGTATCAGAGCCAGAGTCAGACACATGGCAGGAATGTTGGAAGCATCAGATACTCTCTATAAAAGGCCCACAGACGTTGTTGAAAAAAATTTTTTCATTACATTTTTAGCTTCAGAGAGTTAGTAAAATACGACTTTTTCTTATGAATTATTACATCATTTGGATGTTCCTGTGACTTCTTATCTGCTTATTTTATACATACGAAAAATAATCTCCAAGGCACAGGCTAGAGTATGACTTTTTGATTCCAGTTCCTTTCTAAGTTTAGAAGAGGGTTTATCTTATGAGTATCAATAAGTCCTACCTTAATTTCCCCTTTCTATGTCTATACAGTTTTCATAACATAGCTCCACATATCAGAATACCTTTTATTTTCCAGTCATGTAAATTCCAATATAGTAAAACCATTTCTTGACCATGTAGCCAAATCACTGGCTATGGAGCAGGAATCAATATAAATCCATACCACATTATTTTTATTATCATTTGGTTTCTCTGATACTGCAAGAGGTGCTTCTCATAATTTTACTTTTTGAACATATTTATTTTTTACTTATGCCATCAGTGTTTAGACATCAAAAGAATGCAATGCAACTACCTTCCAGATCAAGTGTTGTTTCTCATCATTGTGTTACTGTCCATAATTTATGTTGTCCTTTGGAATCCTCCAGTAACCAAGCATATTGTAGTGTCCGTTGAATCACAGTATCAGATAATTCCTGAGAGAGACTTAATGCATGGCCTAGATGCCACTATCTCATGCAGGCAATAGTTACCTCCAGTGCTTCCTTCTCTTGCATATTATTATTTTTATTATTGTGGTAAAATATACATATCATAAATTTTATAATTTATCATTTTTTATTGATCAATTTTTAAAATACAATTAGGCAACATTAAATACATAGTGTTCTGCGCCATTATCACCTTCCATCCCTAATAGTTTTTCTATTTTCCTCAACTGAAACTCTGTATCCAATAAACACTAATTTTCTATTCCTCACTACCCCCAGCCCCTGGAAATCATCATTATACTTTATGTTTCTATGAATTCTACTATTGTAGGAATCTCATCTAAGAGGAGCCATACATATTTGTTCTTTTGCAACAAAATTATTTTATTTACCATATCTTCAAGGTTCATCAATGTTGTAGCCTGTGTCAAAATTTCTTTGTTTAAGGATGAGTAATATTTTATTTTATGTGTGTACCATGTTTTGTTTCCCCATTCATCTTTGGTTCAACACTTGGATTGCTTCTATCTTTTGACTATGGTAAATAATGATTCTATGAACCTGGCATAGCATGTTCACTCCCTTTATGCCATTCCTCTGTAACCTATAACCTATATAATATTGTTAGTGAGATGGGGGACACATCAAATTCTATTTTACACACACACACACTTTTTGACAGCATGTCTCTTACCTTTACAAACATGATTATTGTCTATAACTCAGCTGACTTGGCAGCCTTGGGCTCTATCATGTTCACAAACAGCTAAGAAACAGAATTATTGGCTTAATTCCCCAACCCCCTCCCCCTGACCCTTTTAAATTCCTTTGAAAAGCCTTGAACTGTTTTTCCTGTTTGTGGATCCACCACTTCCAGATTCCATTGATAAGCTTTTCTTCTCCTTGGTGGTGGTGGCAGCTCTTGAGTCATTTCACACAAGGTTTATTCTCCAGTTAACCTGGCTTCAATAATTCTAAATCATTACTCTATTCTTCATCTTTCTCCCAAATAAGCATTGGTGATTATGTAAATTATTAAGTGAAGAATCATTTCAATGATTTTTTTCTCAGTGTCAACTACAGCAATTCCAAGTTCAGAAAATTAAAATAACTCACAAGACTTCACAAAAAATAGCTATATAATGCACTGATAAAGACAAAAGGTACAATACAGGAGGAGAATTAAGACACAGGCAACATGGCAATCATACAAGCCATCCATGAAGGAGGAGCTTCCTAGGTCCATTTTCAGATTTACAGGACAAACTTTAGATTATAAAACAAAAGCTACCAAGATAAATGGGTCTTATCTTAGTCTTAGTGAATCCAAAGTACACATGTACTGGGGGTCTTTAATACCCCATTAATTATGTAACCAAAAACAGGCAGATATACCACAAATCAAGTGCAGGTCAGTAATCTACATATTTTCAATAAAAATGTCAAGTTAAAGAGAAAATTATAAATCTCTAGCTAGTGCATTTCATCTCTATCTTGTCCAAGGTTCAGTATAATGGACCAGGTGTTTTTGGAGATAAGCATAGAATTACTGTAAACTATCTGCAAAATAATTTTATCCATATATATTCATATTTCTATATAAATAAGTTAGTGGCAATATGTCTAGACATATTCAAAAAATAAGACACTGAAAAATATACAAAATGTAACAATTCACTTGTGTGACAAATTTTATAACCACAATAGCACACTGCTACTTCTGATATTGACAAAAACACTTGAGAATATTTGTTGAAGAATTCCTCCAAGTAAATAATAAATTATATTACATGTTCAGGAGAAAGCATAGGTTTCTATAAAAATAAAATTCTCCTCCAAGTAATTTGAAAATTGCTTAATATGACAACTTTATTTTCTTAGTTATAAGCAAAACATCACGGTACTGTGTTAATAGACTGGACACTTGATGAATTATTGTATTTTATGTGGGAAAAAACTCATCTTGTTTTTTATTTTGTCATTGTACTTTCAAAGAATTATTTCACATGAGAATGCAATTGATAAATAGAGCATAGTTAAAGTAATGAATCTGAGATATAGAGACACCCAACAATGCATGTGATAGCAAAAATGAAATATTCTTTAAAACTATGATGGCAATATTCAAATATTATATTGTTTCTAGAATCTTCCCAGTTAATGTAGTCTATGGCTGAAAAATGCTCCATGCTCAATGAAATAAAGGAAGTTTTCAATGTTTGAATTTTGGAGGTAGATTTATTTATTGTGTTTTCTCTGTTGCATCACTGTTGTGAAAAAAAAAGATGCAGATGAGAACAAGAAAAGGACCACATTCTAATGGAGTGGATATCTTAGGGGGAGAGAAAGAGAAACAATTGATATGATGCCTTATAGTGCCAGGTACAAATAATTTTTAATAAAAAGAGTAAAGTAACATAGGATGCTCATCACTCTGAGGAGCTGATGTTGTACTAATGGGATACATAGTAAAAAGCATGAAATTAAATCAGGGAAAAGAATGAAATTAAAGACTGATTAATGAGAATGGGGATTTTCTTTTGCACAACAAGTAGCATACACAGCTTGACACTCACCACCACATAACTAATTTTCTTTAAGTATTAACCAAATCTTGAGCACTTTTATTTCAAACTTATGTTATACTTTATGAGTTCTTTTATTTTTATATACTCTCAAATAAAGTGTTATTTGAACTCCACTTCCCCAAAATGTCTTACATTGAAGATTCTTTCTCATAAAACCTTTAATTCAGAGAAAGTGTAAGATCATTTTGGTATATGTGCTGCCAAAGTGGGCACCCAAAAGATCATTTTGGAATCAGAGACATTTGCCATCAAGGAAATGATGGCCAACCCTGGTTTTTACATAAAGAAAAATGACAAAATATAGTTGTGCAATGTCTTTCTCTTCAAACTACATCCTCCAAATTTTTCTGATTGAACATTCTTTTTTCATCCCATGTAATTTTATAGGTTGAGGATAAAAACAACAATGACAAATTATCATGCTATTATACTTATAATTTCTGATAAATGACCTAGGTGGCAATAATAGCGTTATTAAGAGAATAACCATTAAAAAAAGATGAAATTCACACTCAATTGAAAGTCAGGCAATTAGACATAATATATTTAATATATATACACACACACAGACCTCGAATTTAATATGTATATATTAAGGTTTTGTTTATTTGCTTGTTTTCTCTCATTAACACATCATGAGGCAGGCACTCCATGACTGAAGTTCCACAATGACCACATTTTCTTGTCCACCAGACTTAGCATAACACTCTCATCCTTATGCTTACTCAGTGATTCTAACAACTCTGGGCATCATATCTTCCTTGTAGGCATGAAAAAGAGGGGAGGCACAGGACAATAAACAGGTCAATTGAGAAATCATTTTCACTACTTAGGCATATAAGCAGATTTTCTAGAAATCTTATGTTCTGCAAATCTGCTTACATTTCATTGGCCAAAGCTTAGTTAAAGAACGCCTTTCATTGTAGGAAAATCTGTGGCAATGTGGATGTTATTATTCTTTTATAACTAAAGCTATTGCTAACATGAACAAAAAATGAAATTGTTTTAAAAGGTATGAAGAGAAGAAGCAATATTTAATAAGAAAATAATTATCACAGCCATACACAAAATCAAAGTCCAACTTAAAGGATTAAGAGCTATTCTTTTGTCTTCACTCTTCCCATTTTAAAATCAGGTTCCAGTATGACAGTAGATAATTTTTATGGTTACCTGCAGAAGCAGATGGACTCCCGTCCAAAGTTCAGGTTTAGATATCAAGGCTGATGACACCTGAATATGCAAAAGTACATCACTTACATAATTTAGCAGGTGTGAAATAGCTTGAGAGAGCAAGGAATGGAGATTGGCCTAGCTGTTTACTATGGTTAAGAAGTGGGGCCAGGGTTACTGCTCCTGCTTACAGGTTTGACTCTCCTGCCTGGGTTGAAGGAGGGAACACCCAGGCTTTCATATGAATTAGCCCAGATGTGTGGCACCAGGAGAAGAGGAAGGGTTAATGCTTAGGAGCTGTCAGCAGTCAGTTATCAAAACAGGGAGTCAGAATCCTCACTGCAAAAATGAAACCAGTTTTAAGGACATCCAAGCCTCCTCTGGAGAGTGTCATTTGATTGGCAATCTCATCCAATGTCACCAAGATACCTATCATACTACTTCCAGTAAGTTTCAAAGGGTTTATGACTATTTTGCCATCCTTCAGATAGAGATGCCTCCAAGTACATGCCATTTTATCTTTGTTGTTCCTTCTAAAGCATTTACTGCTAATTTATTGAACAGGATTTTATAGTGAACCAAAAAAAGCAAACTCCATGCTATCAAACTTAGGTTGGAGAATTAAAGAGAATAAGCGATTTCTGCAAAAACATGCCAAATTGTAAAGATACTAGGAAAAAACTGCATCAACTAACAAACAAAATAACCAGCTAACATCATAATGACAGGGTCAAATTCACACATAACAATATTAACTTTAAATGTAAATGGGCTAAATGCTCCAATTAAAAGACAAAGACTGGCAAATTGGATAAAGAGTCAAGACCCATCAGTGTGCTATATTCAGGAGACCCATCTTACGTGCAGTGACACACATAGGCCCAAAATAAAGGGATGGAGGAAGATCTACCAAACAAATGGAAAACAAAAGAAAGCAGGGGTTGCAGTCCTAGTCTCTGATAAAACAGACTTTAAACCAACAAAGATCAAAAGAGACAAAGAAGGCCATTACATAATGGTAAAGGGATTAATTCAACAAGAAGAGCTAACTATCCTAAATATATATGCACCCAATACAGGAGCACCCAGATTCATAAAGCAAGTCCTGAGTGACCTACAAAGAGACTTAGACTCCCACACAATAATAATGGGAGACTTTAACACCCCACTGTCAACATTAGACAGATCAATGAGACAGAAAGTTAACAAGGATATCCAGGAATTGAACTCAGCTCTGCACCAAGCAGACTTAATAGACATCTACAGAACTCTCCACCCCAAATCAACAGAATATACATTCTTCTCAGCACCACATTGCACTTATTCCAAAACTGACCACATAGTTGGAAGTAAAGCACTCCTCAGCAAATGTAAAAGAACAGAAATTATAACAAACTGTCTCTCAGACCACAGTGCAATCAAACAAGAACTCAGGATTAAGAAACTCACTCAAAACCGCTCAATTACATGGAAACTGAACAACCTGCTCCTGAATGACTACTGGGTACATAACAAAATGACGGCAGAAATAAAGATATTCTTTGAAAACAACGACAACAAAGACACAACACACCAGAATCTCTGGGACACATTCAAAGCAGTGTGTAGAGGGAAATTTATAGCACTAAATGCCCACAAGAGAAAGCAGGAAAAATCTAAAATTGACACCCTAACATCACAATTAAAAGAACTAGAGAAGCAAGAGCAAATACACTCAAAAGCTAGCAGAAGGCAAGAAATAACTGAGATCAGAGCAGAACTGAAGGAGATAGAGACATATAAAACCCTTCCAAAAATCAATGAATCCAGGAAATGGTTTTTTGAAAAGATCAACAAAATTGATAGACTGCTAGCAAGACTAATAAAGAAGAAAAGAGAGAAGAATCAAATAGATGCAATAAAAATGATAAAGGGGATATCACCACCGATCCCACAGAAATACAAACTACCATCAGAGAATACTATAAACACCTCTATGCAAATAAACTAGAAAATCTAGAAGAAATGGATAAATTCCTCAACACATACACCCTCCCAAGACTAAACCAGGAAGAAGTTGAATCCCTGAATAGACCAATGACAGGCTGTGAAATTGAGGCAATAATTAATAGTCTACCAATCAAAAAAAGTCCAGGACCAGACAGATTCACAGACTAATTCTTCCAGAGGTACAAAGAGGAGCTGGTACCATTCCTTCTGAAATTATTCCAATCAATAGAAAAAAAGGGAATCCTCACTAACTCATTTTATGAGGCCAGCATCAACCCAATACCAAAGCTTGGCAGAGACACAACAAAAAACAGAGAATTTTGGACCAATATCCCTGATGAACATCAATGCAAAAATCCTCAATAAAATACTAGCAAACCGAATCCAGCAGCACATCAAAAAGCTTATACACCATGATCAAGTGGGCTTCATCCCTGAGATGCAAGGCTGGTTCAACATATGCAAATCAATAAATGTAATCCATCATATAAACAGAACCAAAGACAAAAACCACATGATTATCTCAACAGATGCAGAAAAGGCCTTTGACAAAATTCAACAGCCCTCCATGCTAAAAACTCTGAAGAAACTACGTATTGATGGGACATATCTCAAAATAACAAGAGTTATTTAGACAAACCCACAGCCAATATCATACTGAATGGGCAAAAACTGGAAGCATTCCCTTGAATGGCACAAGACAGAGATGCCCTGTCTCCCCACTCCTATTCAACATAGTGTTGGAAATTCTGGCCAGGGCAATCAGGCACGAGAAAGAAATAAAGGGTATTCAAGTAGGAAAAGAGGAAGTCAAATTATCCCTCTTTGCAGATGACATGATTGTATATTGTATATAGAAAACCCCATCATCTCAGCCCAAAATCTCCTTAAGCTCTTAGGCAACTTCAGCAAAGTCTCAGGATATAAAATCAATGTGCAAAAATCACAAGCATTCCTATACAGCAATAACAGACAAACAGAGAGCCAAATCATGAGTGAACTCCCATTCACAATTGCTTCAAAGAGAATAAAATACCTAGGAATCCAACTTACAAGGGATGTGAAGGACCTCTTCAAGAAGAACTACAAACCACTGCTCAATGAAATAAGAGGACACAAACAAATGGAAGCACATTTCATGCTCATGGGTAGGAAGAATCAATATGGTGAAAATGGCCATACTGCCCAAGGTAATTTATAGATTCAATGCCATCCCCATCAAGCTACCAATGACTTTCTTCACAGAATTGGAAAAAACTACTTTAAAGTTCATATGGAACCAAAAAAGAGCCTGCATTGCCAAGACAGTCCTAAGCAAAAAGAACAAAGCTGGAGGCATCACACTACCTGACTTCAAACTATACTGCAAGGCTACAGTAACCAAAACAGCACGGTACTTGTACCAAAACAGAGATATAGACCAATGGAACAAAACAGAGCCCTCAGAAATAATACCACACATCTACAACCATCTGATCTTTGACAAATCTGACAAAAAAAAGAAATGGGGAAAGGATTCCCTATTTAATAAATGGTGCTGGAAAAACTGGCTAGCTATATGCAGAAAGCTGAAACTGGATCCCTTCCTCACACCTTATACAAAAATTAATTCAAGATGGATTACAGACTTACATGCTAGACCTAAAACCCTAGAAGAAAACCTAGGCAATACCATTCAGGACATAAGCATAGGCAAGGACTTTATGAGTAAAACACCAAAAGCAAAGGCAACAAAAGCCAAAAGTGACAAATGGGATCTAATTAAACTAAAGCACTTCTGCACAGCAAAAGAAACTACCGTCAGAATGAACAGGCAACTTACAGAATGGGAGAAAATTTTTATAATCTACCCATCTGACAAAGGGCTAATATCCAGAATCTACAAATAACATAAACAAATTTATGAGAAAAAATCAAACAATCCCATCAAAATGTAGGCAAAGTCTATGAACAGACACTTCTCAAAAGAAGACATTTATGCAGCCAACAGACATGTGAAAAAATGCTCATCATCATTGGCCATCAGAGAAATGCAAATCAAAACCACAATCAGATACCATCTCACACCAGTTAGAATGGCGATCATTAAAAAGTCAGGAAACAACAGGTGCTGGAGAGGATGCGGAGAAATAGGAAAGCTTTTACACTGTTGGTGGGACTGTAAACTAGTTCAACCATTGTGGAAGACAGTGTGGCGATTCCTCAAGGATCTAGAACTAGAAATACCATTTGACCCAGTCATCCCATTACTGGTTATATACCCAAAGGATTATAAATCATGCTGCTGTAAAGACACATGCACACATATGTTTATTGTGGCACTATTCACGATAGCAAAGACTTGGAACCAACCCAAATGTCCATCAATGAAAGACTGGATTAAGAAAATGTGGCACATATGCACCATGGAATACCATGCAGCCATAAAAAAGGATGAGTTCATGTCCTTTGTAGGGACATGGATGAAGCTGGAAACCATCATTCTGAGCAAACTATTGCAAGGACAGAAAACCAAACACCACATGTTCTCACTCATAGATGGGAATTGAACAATGAGAACACATGGACACAAGGTGGGGAACATCACACACTGGGGCCTGTCATGGGGTGGGGGGAAGGGGGAGGGATAGCATTAGGGGATATACCTAATGTAAATGATGAGTTAACGGGTGCAGCACACCAACATGGCACATGTATACATATGTAACAAACCTGCACGTTATGCACGTGTACCCTCGAACTTAAAGTATAATGAAAAAAAAGAAAGAAAAAGAAAAGAAAAACTTGGGGAAATTTTAAATATTATTTTTATAGTATCTCACAATGTTTTTTCAGTTTAAAATTTGGTTTGATAATTCCAAAGACCTTACAACCTACTTAACTATTTGTATTTATTATACTATAAGAAATGAAATGCTTCTAATCAGAGAAAAAGTGATTTATTTGGCAGTTTGGAAACTTGGTGGTTTGTTAGTTTTTCCTTTTAGTTCTATCTTTCCTTCCTCATTTCTTATTTGGCCATGATAAAATATTCCCTCTTGTACTTATTTTGAATAGATTTGTTGAGCTGTAATTTAGGTATCATAAAATTTACTCATTTTACATTGGAATGTACAATTCATTGACTTTTAGTGATATAGCTTGAATATTTGTCCCTGCCAAATCTCACGTTGAAATGTAATCCCCAATGTTGGAGGTGGGGCTTGTTGAGGAGGTGATTGGCTCATAGCATGGATCCCTCATGGCTTTATGATGTCCTCAATATCATGAGGGATCCGTGTCATGTAAGACCTGATTGTTTAAAAGTGCAGGGTACCTCCCCAACCCTCATTCCTGCTCTTTTCCCGTGAGACACATCTGCTCCCTCTTTGCCTTCTGCCATGATTGCAATCTTTATATGGCCTTCCCAGAGGCTGAGCAGAGGCCAATGCCATACTTCCTGCATAGCCAGAAGAACTGAGAGTCAATTAAACTTCTTTACATTATAAATTACCTAGCTTCAGGCTTTTCTTTGTAGAAATGCAAGAACGGCCAGTACATTTAATAAATTTACAGAGTTGTGAAACCAGCACCAGAAATATATGTAATATTTGGAATCTGGCTTCTTTTACTTGGCATATTGCTTTTGAGATTCATCCATGGTGTGACATCATCAACACTTCATTTCCTTCTTACTGCTGAATAGTATTCCATTGTACGGATATGCCACTGTTTGATTATCCTTTCACCAGTTTTGAATATTTTAATCGGTTCTACATTCTCAATGTCATAGTATTCAAATAATCCTAGTATAAACTTTCACATCTAAGTTTTTTATGAAGGTATATTTCTATTTTCTTTGGATAACCTAGAACCAAAATTGTGGGATTATATAGCACATTTCTGTTTAACTTATTTAGAAAAACAAGAAAACAAGAAACCTTCCTTTCAGGTTTTCAAAATGGATGCACCATTTTATATTCCTATAAAACATTTAGAGGATTCCAATTTCTCTATGTCCTCACCAACACTTGTTATTTTTAGTCTTTTTTGTTTATAGCCATTCTCCCACATGTGTAGAGGTATATCATTGTTATTTAATCTGTATATCTAAGCTAAGGATGCTAAGCTTCTTTTGTCTTTGTTCTATTTAATTGGATATTTGAAACTTCATTTAGATCATTCCTATCATGGTTATTTGTTGGTTCTCACTCTCTTTTCATACATACATGTGCACACACACACATACATACCTTAGTTGATTTCTAATTCATTACTGATAATCTGTTGTGAACTGTGGATGTTTTGCTTCTGTAATTCGATTATCTTCTTATGAAAACGATCTGCTGTTTTCCTGCATTTTGATATGGCAAATTCTTTAGATCCATTAGACATCAGTGGGAATGTTTTGAAGTACCAATTACAAAGTTATAAAAGTTATTACTTTTAGAAGTTAGATTTTTATACAAACCCTTCATTTTCTTTTAAAATGTGGCTATATATTATACTGTTTTTCCCCTTTATACTTACAATGTATACATTTATTTAGTGCACAGGTGTCAATTTAATAGCTGTAAAAGAAAAGTACAATTCTCAGGAAATTTTACTTTTGATTAGATTTCCTTTAACAGAAAATTATTACGTCCTAATCAGATTTAGTTGCTTAAAATCAAGTAAAGACCTCTAAAAATTTACACCAAGTGGTCGAGTGGTTATTTTATGTTTTAGATTTTTTTATTTCTTAAATTTTAATAAAAACCCTGGTACTGAATGTATTTGTCATTCCTAAATGGGAATTATGTGAACTGTTTCTCAACATATCTTGTATTGATCACTTGGGAACTCTAAAAAGGGACTATGATCAATGGAGAGAAGAGGAGTGGGTCTGACAGCTAATTGCGTGTGCCTGTGTCTGGGGCATGCTCTCCTCTACTGGTAGATGATGATAGTGTGCTCATTATTTTCCCAAATAACAAATGAACTTCCTACTTTTTTCTCATTGTCTACAAAACACCACGCAAAAAGTCAATTAGAGCCATATTAAAAGTAATGAATTCCCTGGAGGAAGCCAAAGGAAGAAAACACGTAATTGAATGAAAGAATAAAGCAAAATGCTTTTATTAGCCACAGTCAGACAGAACATGTGTAAATCCCAAATGCCAGTCTTGGATTTAAAATGTCCTATGTCTAATATAAACAAAAGAACCTATTTTTGAGGACTCCCAAATATACCACCACGTAGTTAAATCAAAACATTTTTTTCCAATGGCATTCCATTAACTTGCTTTGTTGGAGGAAAAGGTTCTCACCAAAGTTTCCTATGCCGAATAAATAATGTTTTCTCTCCAATTAAAAAGAAGTCTGATGGGATTTTATTTTAGCTCTCTGTTGGAGGTTGAATCTCTATATGAATCTCTAGATTATACAAAACAAAATTAGGGACATACTCCTTTTGATACAGCCTAAGGAACAGATACAATATGTAGTATTAATTTTGAGAATAGTAAATTAGAAATGAAATACATAAGTAATTGGAATGACCTGTTCATGGTCACACTCTACTAAATTATGCTAAGATTCTTGTTAAATGAGTTTTAAATCCAAATCCTAGTTTGCTTCCATCCTGTTTCTGTTCCCGGTTTTATCAGAGACATTGTCTTGTATTCACGCATGGAAGCCAAGGAACCCTGCCCTCACTGTAATTGGCTAAGTCTATGGCCTAATACATGGTTTCTGTGAATCCAAGCAGACATGTCACTTTTCAGAGGCACTGAAGAGAGACAGTCAAGCCCATGTCATGAGATTTGGCATCTATTTTGGAATTCATCTCTTTTTACCAATACAGTATCATTGGAGATCCTGAATTAATTAAATTTCTTAATGTTAACTTTTTAAAATTTTTCACTCTTAGATATACACAATGTTGGCAATAAACACATGATTGATTTGGCAACATTATAGAGAAATAGTATTTTAATGCAAATTTTTTTAGAGAATATTAATTTACACATCAATATACTGGGTAGCTTAGAACCAACATTTAAAATTGAGGATGTTTCTTCTCTTAGCCCAGCAATTCTACCTCAAGTATGTAAATTTGAGAAACACTTCCAACTATATACAAGATATCCTAGATGTTAATTCCATCATTTAGTATCAAAAAAGTTACAATCGAAATGTCCATCAAAAACAAATGTGTAAGTCAGGCATGGTGGCTCACGCCTGTAATCCTAGCACTTTGGGACGCTGAGGTGGGCGGATCACTTGAGGTCAGGAGTTCCAGCCTGGCCAACATGGTAAAACCCTGTCTCCACTAAAAACACAAAAATTTGCTGGGCACAGTGGTGCAAGCCTGTAATCCCAGCTACTCGGTAGGCTGAGATAGGAGAATTGCTTGAACCCTGGAGGCTGAGGTTGCAGTGAGTCGAGATGGAGCCATTGCACTCCAGCCTGAGGGACAAGAGCAAAACTCTACCTCAAAAAAAAAAAAAAAAAAGTGTAGATTAAACATGGTAAACCGTGCAATCTAAAAAAAGCATATATAAAAGAATGTTGTCTCTACATGTTTTAATCTGGACATTCTAAAAAAAAAAAGTTGGTAAAGAAAAAGTAAGCTCCTGAGCAGTATTAAAGTAAGATACTATTTATTTGAAAACATATAGAAAGTTATACAAAATAACGTCTATAATTTTAAAGATAAGTTTAATATGTGTAAAAGTTCAAAAATCAGTCAAAATTCATACAAAAATTAGTGATCATTTTTTGGAAGGGAAGTGACTAGGGTGTGGGATGATTATGGAGTGATTTTAATTTCATTAATAATATACAAATGTTATAAGGGAGAATATAGCTATCTATTACTTGTAAAATTAAAATTTAATAAATTGAATGATTATTAAAATTTAATACTCATTAAAATTATGAATGACTTCAATAGAAATTGATAAGCAAATATTATGTCTGTCATATATTCACAGATTCATATTAAGAATTATGATATATTTCCTCCAGTGAAAATAATTTTAACAAGGGAACTACTTTTGCCACATTTTAATACCACAGGTAAACAATATATTGTTAATCATTAACCATGTGAGTTAATTTACTGCCACTGTGAAACATCTGTGAAATCACAATTATTTTTAGCTATCTATGAAGCAACTGCACCTCTAAAATTAAATGCCATCACTAAAATGTTAGCATATTTTATCACTATCATTAAACAGTGATGTGGCATGTACAACATGCTTACTATTTTACTAACCCATTTGTATTATAATTAACTTATCATTTTATATGGTTCACAGTTAGGACCACAAAGAGTTACATGCTGCTGTATCACTATAATTGAGAGCATCTCCAAGAAAGAATCACATGAATCTTCCCAGAATTTTGATCCCAGAAATTCTAACACACAAATTATTTAATCATTATATAGATTATTTTACCAACGTTTAATATTAAAAGCCATTTGTAAGTTAGTAAGGGATGGTTTTAGTGAGTTCGGGTCCCTGACAAAATCCTGAAGAGAATTCAGAAGCTTGAGAGTGGAAGGCGAACCACAGTAGGGACTCCAAAGGCAAAGGTGAAAAAGAAGTGAGGTGTGTGTGGTACTGGGGCTGGGGATGGGAGGAGACGGAGGAGGAGGGTAAAACATTGTGGGTGGGTGGGTCACGAGGTCAGGAGATCCAGACCATCCTGGCTAACACGGTGAAACCCCGTCTCTACTAAAAATACAAAAAATTAGCCAGGCGTGGTGGCGGGTGCCTGTAGTCCCAGCTACTCAGGAGGTTGAGGCAGGAGAATGGCGTGAACTCAGGAGGCGGAGCTTGCAGTGAGCCGAGATCGCGCCACTGTACTCCAGTCTGGGCAACACATTGAGACTCCATCTCAAAAAAAAAAAAAAAAAAAAAAGAGTGTGGGTGGGCTTTGAGGGAGGATGATCAGCTTAATACATATTCTGTTGCGAGCCATTCTCTTAGTCTAGAGCCGTAAATAATAATTTAGTATATACACATTTAAAATAGTTTATTTTTCTAAGATAAATGAATTTCCTGAGAAGCACTTAGAATATTAATGCTTCTGTTTGATTTGTTTTGAATTGAATATATTTTTGCATGCCTTTAGAAGTATACAATATTCCACAGTACAGCCAAGTAAAAATGTATCAACAAAAAGCCACTTTAATCACTCTTGTCACTCCATGTAATATTTTGACATGTATATAAATATCATTGAAATCTTAGAGTAACAGAGTAACTCATAGTCCTAAAAACATAAATCTGGAGAGTAGTAGGTAGAAGTTTTAACTTTCTAGTCTGTACAATTAGGTGGTTTATTTTTAATTTTATTCATATTATAATAAAATAAAATATCAGCTTGTGATTCTAGGAGATATCTGATCCACTGGAGACCTGAGAAGCCTAAGGAGGGAGAGGGTTAGATGTTACAGGCCACAACTATAAGCTAGAGTGACAAAGAACTTCTAATTGTCCACTCACTTTTTTCCTACTTTGCTTGCATGAATGAGTGTTTGCATCTTTACTTTTCAAAAGCAGCGGATGCCAGCTAAGGCAGCGCAGGGTAGTGTGGTAATATCATGACTAGAATGACCTGCTTGGCAGGGGGAGCAGAAAACAACCAGTAATGACAGGTTATCTGGCCTGGTGTTGTCAACTCTCCTCCACTTCAGCTTTTAAGTAGCGTAATTCGGTGTGAGATAATCTTTTGTAAAAAGCAGTTCTTAGAGTGTGAATAAAGTGAAGTAGGTGCTCTGATGGAAAACTGGGTGTTGGCTTTATAACGTTGAGTCTCTGTTTGGCATACCACAAACTCACTAACCTCAGGAATGGCTCCTTTCAGTGAGTTATGCTCTGAAAAACATGAGTGCTTACTTTCATTAAAATGACTATTGACAAAATCTTAGGATTCTTAGATATAACAAAATCCAGAACCATACCGCTATAAGACCTAGTAGCTGATAGCACAATAGAGTGACTATGGTCAATGATAACTTAACTGTATATTTTAAGGTAACTTGAAGAGTGTAATTGACTGGTTTGTAACTCAAAGGATAAATGAGGAGATGGATACCCCATTCTCCACGATGTGCTTATTTCACATTGCATGCCTGCATCAAAACATCTCATGTACCCCATGCTTACACCTATTATGTGCCAGCAAAAATTAAAAATAAAAATTTAAAAAAGAAATACATTGCTTATGAGAGAAACACTTAAGATAACAACACTTATGAGAGAAACACTTAAGATAACAACAAATAGAATATTCATTATTTTCGTCCATTTCTGGTTTGTTTTTCGTTTCTTTGGTTGATGTTGTAAGGAGCAGAAAATGATACCATGGACCAACATCAAGCTATCTAAAATAGTAATATTTATATCTGACAAATCCATACTCGATATGAAAAACAATAGCCACAAAGAGGAGGCTATAATTGGTATAAATAACACATTTATATCTAAATTCATGTCTTAAAATAAATTGGTAGGCATCAATTTATGTATTTCTTACATAAATACAGAGGTATGAAATAAAGTTTGACTGCAAATAATACAGAATACACCATTTTATTAGCATATGAGATGGTGGTTTTCATATATTAACTTAGGCTACAAGTCTCTGGTTATTCAATTAAACATTAATAAGGGTGTTGCTGTAGAGATATTGTGTATATGTGATTAAAATGCATAATAAATTGGGATTATGCTAGATAAGCTGGGTGGGCCTGATACAATTAGTTAAAAACAGAGATGAGGGCTTCCTGAAGGAGAAATGCTCCATGTAGACAGCAGCTTCAGCTCTTGCCTATGGTTCCAGGGTGCCCTTCCTAGTGGCCTGCCCTAGAGATTGCAAACTTGCCTAACCAGACTCCATGACTGCATAAGTCAAATTCTTAGACTAATTCTATTAATAACTATCTTCTACCAGCACCACTTCTTTGGTTGAAACTTAATATGCCATACATGTATTAATAAT
This sequence comes from Pongo abelii, assembly GCF_028885655.2. NCBI lineage: Eukaryota > Metazoa > Chordata > Mammalia > Primates > Hominidae > Pongo > Pongo abelii. The sequence goes on along the minus strand of NC_072000.2, from coordinate 44,640,061 downwards.
TAGTGAGCATTAATAAAAATGAAACTAGCCCACAATCCAAAGAATCTGTATCAGGAAAAAACATTATCCTCTAACACTAACACACTCTAATCAGAAATAAATAACGTCAGATGGTTAAAACTCACATATAATTGTGAATTAAAATCTATACCATGAAAAAATAACTAATAACATTGTTAAACATAAAGAAAAATGAATGAAAAAATGAAAGCTAATAAAAATAAAAGGAAAGAGAAAGACAACTACAAATTATATATATTAGAAATTTGAACAACAATTTTGAACAGCTATATTTACAAACAAAACCTTGTTGGCTTGATTAGTATCTGGAGATACTACTATTTCCTAATCATAATGCAGTCAAATTGTTTTAAAAACCATTTCTATTAGAAAGTTGAACACTTTATTTGTCCTAAGAAATCTTCTGTGTGCCTCCCATAGCATACACTATTGATACAATCTGTGCCCATTCTGAAAGATTCATCTTATTCTTTTTATCCACCCTTTATGATACCAGTCCTCCAAACTTGTTCCAACCTACTCCTTCCTTATCCTGCCAAATTATTTGACAGTATATATGAATCAGTGAATAGCTGTCCCTTTGACCCTGTCTCCATCTAGGCAAACTGGAAAACAGATGCATGGTTAAGAGTGTTGCTCTGGGAGGGTAAAGAAGGGGGCGTGGGAGGGGATGTAGATGGAAAAGGACAAGTGTTCTCTTTTTCCTCTATCTTTCAAGGCCAAGACCACCTGAAAGCATATTCTAATGCTGAAAAGGACCCCTTCTTCTCGGTGCCAGTGTATAGTACAAACCGATCTGCAAACGAAAGCAAGGTTTTTCTTCCTCCGCTAATTGGACACAGGATATTTCTAAGTTATATTCTTAAGATGTACGTGTGAGAGAAAGGAGAATACAAGCAGTAGAAATAGATGCTTTGAGAATTTGACCTGTTCATGATTCTTATGTCGTTCAGTACCATTTGATAATGTAGAACTGCTGTATACTAAACATTTTGTTAAGAGAATCAGAAAATGCCTAATTCACAATGGGCAGTTTAGCCTACATTGTCAGTTTGTATTCCAAATTCAAGCCATTCACCTCTCTATCAGGGCCCATTGGCAAAGGAGAGTGTTTACTTGCAGAAGATTACATGATTTCGCTCCAAATCCCTAAATGTCATAAACCAAAGGTGAGCAAAGACTTTCTATAAAGAGCCAGATAGTAAACTTTTTGGACTTTGAAGACTATATGGTTTCTGTCACAACTACTCAACTCTACCATTGTAATAAAAAAAGTAGACATAGACAATATAGAATCAAATGAGTGTGTTCAAATAAAAATTTGTGTGCCAAAACAGATGATGAGCTGGATTTTGCCAGCAGGTTGGAATTTTTCAACCACTGCCGTAGACACTTAAAACACATTTGTAACAACTGTGTCACGATTTCCATATAGAAGACAGGTGTGCTGAACTCTAGACTTGCTGTAGAGTGTTCCCTTTCACTTGACCTTTCAAAACTGCAAGTTTTATAGGCTACTTGGCAGCTAACTTTTAAAAGCATACATAAATATGTACAAATTTACTTAAAAAATCCAAATTCCCACAAGACATTCGGATTTGTATTTGCTATAGATGGTATAAAGTTTTGCTTACAGACTACTGAATCTCTGGTAACTTCACCAAGGAAGCTGATCTTTTAATTTTTATTAAGGTTTTTCACCCAGCATTTATTCCTATGACTAAGTTCTTCTAGGATAGCTGATTCTTCCAGCTCATCAATTCTAATAAATATTATGTTTTCTGAGGAACAGCATAGTGTTCTGTGCTACAATGGCAATGCCCTTTTTGGCTAACATCTGGCAAAAACCAAAATAGTTTAATTATCTTCAAGAAAAGACTAAGAAGATATATCATTATGAAAGCATACCTTTCACTCTCATGTGAAATAAAAGTGATTCTAGTTTTACTGGTCAACAGATATGATAGTTAATTTTATATGTCAATTTGACTGAGGAACTGGGTACCCCGATATTTGGTTAAATATTGTTTCTTAGTGTGTCTGTAAGGATATTTCTGGATAAGATTAGCATTTGACTGTATAGGCGGAATAAAGAAGTTGCCCTCCCCAGTGTGTGTGGGATGACCCAATCCACTGAAGGCCAGCCTGAAATGAATAAAAAGGAAGGGAGAATTTGCTCTACCTCTTATGACTGACTGAGCTGGATTATCTACTTTTTCATGCCCTGAGACTGGGTCTTACACGATTGATTTTCCTGGTTCTCGGGCCTTTCAACTCAAAATTGATCTGCACCACCAGCTTCCCTAGATCTCCAACTTGCCAACTGAAGACTGTGGGGCTGTTCACCCTCCATTATCACGTGCACCAATTCTGTGCGCGTGTGCGTGTGTGTGTATGTGTTTAGTAACCTATTGATTCTGTTTCTCTGCACGATTCTAATACAACACATACAGGATAAAATTATTTTCTAGAAAAAAAATGGTTGCATATCAAATTCCATGGGTGATTTTTTTCTAGGTGAGAGATAATGTCCTGAATAGCAGTTGTGAGGTTAAAGTATGATAATCTGTGCCCATTCAAAACTTAATCAAGTGAGATAAATAAGAAAGTGATAGGACTCCTCATTTCTTTGTCTTTGAAGTTAATGGATGATGGCAGTTTTTTGAAATTTCTCTAAAATGAAATTTTGCATTTGGTTTACAATTTTGAAAGGAGGGTGAAGTTCCACAGGTTAATAATTTGCCTTTCTCACCAAAGAATCATCCTTCTATCATTTGGGGAGCCAATGTGTGGATGATGAAAATTTTACACATGAAAATAAAAGCATAGTTCCAAAATAACATATTTTTAAATGAAATTAACAATTTACAAAATAAAATATTGTTTTAAAGTATGTTTTATCATTGGGATGCAAGAGTGATTTAATATCAGGAATTTGTCAGTGAAATCACTCCACTAGCGGACTTAAGAGAAAAGTTTCAAGTGCCTTATAAAAAGTATTAGATAAATTGTTTTACTAGACTAAAAATAAAAAGAAACTTACTTAATTTGAAAAAAAAACTATAACAAAATATTTTATAAAGGAGAAACACATTTCCCTGTCTAATGTAAAGCAGTGTGACGAGCTACGAAAGATCTTGAATTTTGCAAATTCAAGATCTTTGCAAAGCAAAGTTTAGCCTGGCACAGTTTCATAGAAACTGACTAAAAAAAAATAAGGCTTAGATCAGATACAGGGAACTGTACTAATCGCAGTACAGCAAACACTACGAGCATTAGCATATTGTGTCATTTCTCCTTTTTCCCAAGTTCTACAGGGGCAACTAACTGGGCCTTGATGGGGGTTTCCACATGCAATGGGCTATGTTATAGGGAAAGACACCTGAAATTAGGAAGCCAAGGTTTTTATAATATTCAGTAACTATGTTTGTACCTTACTGCAGCATGAGATGACATCTGTAGTATCCAGGACAATAAGAATGTCTGCCTTTTACTTTGGAGAAACATACTATCTCTATATTCCATGGCTGTATGCAAGGAAACTCAACTTTTGCTCCCCAGAGAATCACTACCTCTAATTTCCAAGGCTGTTTGTATCAGAAACATTCTTTAAAAATAGTTATAAATAAAACAGTCACAGTCCCTTCATAAGGCATTCAGAAATGAGAGACCTATAGAGAATGGTCTTTCATCGATATCCACTCCTCAGTCCTACAGTGCCTCGGCTTCTGGCTAATTTTCCTATAAGTACTTCATTCTGCTGGCTACTCTGATTAATCTCACTAACAGAAACTGAAAACAAATCTATTCAATTTGTCTCATATGGCATCTAATTAAGGCTACTATTAGACTCCAAACAGCAGGAAGAGGCCAATGTGCAGTATTGAACTCAACCATATCCCCAGGGTTCTGGACACAAGCAGCTCAGGGGAACCCTTAGGGCATTCCTCCTTAATTTTTTAATTGATCTTTCCACTTATTCTGATGCATTAATTTCATTAGCTATTGCACAGACACTGTCTTGACCCCAAGGTTGTAAGCCCAGGACAATTTTATCATCCGTAATAATCTTGGCCAGCAAGCAGAGGCTGACCTGAATGCCTTCTGGGGCTGAGGTGGTTTTATTGATCACTTCAGCTAATGTCAGGGATAAATTTCATACCACCTTTTCTAATGGGACCATTCCCATTTAGGTCATTTATTAACTCCCCTGCATAAACAAAGGTAATCTCATTTTGGAGACATTTTTGCCTACATCTGAGAACTGCATAATCTATAATGAAGTTTCCTTCTATAGTTGAAAGTCTTTTGTGATTATTCGTATGGCGTAAAACACCAAGTTTTTTGAAAGAAAGGCACATTGCAAGTTAATGCTTGGCTTTCACACAAAAAGCAAAGTTCCTGAGGGTACAGAGGTGACCCTGGAAAGAAAATACAATTTACAATTGTGTTCTCCCTGAATGACTTATAGCAATCACAGGTTAATGGTCCCCTGAGAATGGCCACTGGTTGGCCAGGTCTAGTTCTTGTTTTTGAAGTAACTACCCAAGTACATTCAGTCCAACCTGCCTTGTTTATTCACACTGCTATCTAGATGGCATTCATCTGCCTCATGAAATTATTGAGCAATGGCTATGGGATTCGGTCAAGGAGAAACATCCAGAGGTGTTGAAATGTATTTTTTCTCAGTGATTTGGAGCTTCCTTGTCTCAGCAGACACTACTAAATTGCCTCTTCAGTGGTGATGGAGGGCATATTCACCATTGTAAGGACAATGACTTCTTTGCTTGTATAAGGGAGAAAGAGAAATAACCAAAGTATCATTGGTCACTTTGTTTTAATGCTTCTCTGTCTGTCCAGCCTCAGTAGCCTACAGTATGGTGAAGAATCTTTATACTCCCACCACCAGTACCACTAGTTGGGTGATGACATACACTATTGGATTCATGTCCTCCATCTGGTTCCATTGTGTTGCCCATACAACTTCAGAGCAGGGAAATCAGCACATTTACACTAGTGCTTCTGCTGTTGTGTTATGAGTAATAGTGTCTTGCTCTTATTTGTTGTGTCTCAGCTCATCTACTACTTGCTATATAGAGCTTTAAGTTCCTCCCATGTACAATGAGAAAGAGAAAGGGAAAGATTAAGAGCAAGAAGGAAAGGGTAAAAAATAGAAAAAAAAAATAGAAACTAAACAGTTATGATGATGAAATACAAGTTTATGTGATAAAGCACATAATATTTTCAGTCTTTTACAGTGAGTAGAAGACTATCCTACTAAGTGTCATAGTGAACATTTGGAAGCTTTCATTTTGACATACGAATTTCTTCTGTATTGATCAATATGCATATAAATCATTTATTTGTCCCACCTACTTAATTCGGGGAAGCCTATTATTTTTATTTCTAGTTGCTTCCAAATCTTCAAATCTTGGATTTGTCAAAACAACACTAGATTTCCAAAAATTTAACAGATCTATGTTTAAGGAACTTGCCCAGCTGAGAAATTAAAATAAAAAAATTAACACTTAACCAATAATTTACCCTTTAGACCATATTTTTTGTCCCTTCCAGACCACATGAATTCGTTTGGTCCCTTATGTGTGTCAGAATCAAGGCTTTATCAGTGGATTGTCTGAATTCCCAAACTATCTAGGCAAGAAAGGAGGTTTAGAGTCTGTGGCTCTAATGGTGACATGACATGCAACAATGGCACGCATACAACCTGAACCTAACAATTTCATTATTTCTTTTGTTTCAGGAAAAATTTTGTCCATATTTAAGCCACATATGTTTTGTAAATTGCCTCAGAGTAGGTAAATTGTCTATTGTGAGAACAGAATTTAGTGCTGTCTTTTGCAATATTGGGGAAAATCTCAAGCTGACATGGAAGACAACAGCACTTTTATGTTTAACCAAAATATAAACATAACTCTGTACTGAAAAACATAAATGTTTTCCCTGATACTAAATATAGAGTAGACATATAAAGAATTCTCACAGAGTACAGGGTTGGAAGTGTGATAAAAATGAATACTCTAAAATAAGAAACTTGAAGAAACTTCAATTACTTTTCAACATCTGAAAGAAACACTCTCAGTTAAGAATATATATTGTAACTGGCCGGAAGCTTGCCTCATTGATTGCAGTAGGTTCTTGTGAGAAAAACACTCGGGTTGGTGACAGTGGTGTCAGGCTCCAAGTGGGGGCTTATGAAAACTTTCCTCCTTCCCCAAACATCATCTGAATTCCCACATAAGTATGACCTTTACGGTTACAAAGTTTGCTTTTGCAGGTGTATAGTGATGAATGGCATGTAGGCTTGCAGAGCCAGTCATCTATGAAGTGTGCCAAAACACATTATTATAGTCATTTAAAGACCTGATGTCAAGAACCTAAGTTACCCTGAAGCTAGACAAGAATAAAAGTGTTTGATATGATGAGAGGAATGTTCAAGTATTTGTTATTCCTTTTTGTAACTTAGGTAAATTGAAAATAATTAAAATTCTCTTCATCAAGGATTTTGGGAGTTCGTTTTCATTGTCTATGAAAGAAGAGAATGGATAATCTTTAAAATCTACTCCTGGATAAAATCTAAACATATGTATGACTCAGATGACTTAATGCTATTATTATGGAATTATTTTACTGTATTACAATACAGTTATTTTTTAGAGGTTCTTAAAATGAATAAAATAATTTTACCAATTTTTTCTAACACTTACTGGGTACTTATTGCATACTGTCTTCTACCTAGACACATTATTATCTATTACATTAATAAATATCCTGTAGAATATTCCCATTCTCATTTTATAGATTAGGGACCTAAAACTGAGAGACATAAAAAAAAATTTGCTACTACATTGCTATTATGTGCTGAATCTGAGCTGTTGTTTGATTCCAAAATCCCTGGATATTAACTAGTACGCATAAAATTCTCTTGCTAAATGAACTCTGTTGTTGTGCTTTTAAAATAATTTAATCTATTTTTGAATTTTGTTTTTAACCTACTATATTGAAGATTAATGCATATAAGTATACATACACATGTGTAGATAAACACATATACATACATATATGCACACATAGTCACACATATGCATGCATATACACACACATAGTCACACATATGCATACATATACATATGTGTCACATAGTCACACATATGCATAATACATATGTGTGTGTCCATATATGTTGCTTACTTACATATGTACACACATACGTACATGTACAAATGTATATAAATTCATTCATTCTATTTAGGAAAAGTAGGTAGCTGCTTGTTTATGAGATTCTTAGGCTAAATAAACTTTATTTTTAAGCTCTAAAATGTATAATCAGAGTATTCGGTTAAAACAAGCAGAACAAATGGCAACTGAGAAGACATTTGCACTTGCATCTTCACAACTGTACTCCAGTGTGTTAAGTTTTAGAACTCTTCCATTTAAATAGATGTCATATTGTTATGGACAACAGAGTTCATGGGAAATCATCTCCTAAAATAAACCTTGGAAAAGCATTTGGTCACGGCATAAAGAGAAACAATTTTGGAAATTATGTTCACCTTCAATAGTTTAACCTCAAGATATTATGAAGATATTATGGATTACACTGTAGTAGGATAAATGGAGTATCAGACACTTTTATATTAGTGATTTTCTAAACATAGGTATGAATCATTTCTGAAATCTAGGAGTTTTAACAATAATGAGGTTTTTCCTGAATGTACTTTAAAATTGTATATGAAGAATAAATTTAAAAATTTGAAAATCTTTTAATAAACCTAAGGGCATTGCAAAAAGAACATAGCCTACCTTATAGACGTTTCTCTGAAGAGACAAATTTCACTTTCTCACCTAGTTAAAAAGGGCATTCATCACTATTTGACACACAGATGCTATTGAAATAAATGTACTTCTAAAGAACTTGATACCTAGTTCAATTTCCTCCTGACAGTAGCTTACAAGTTATTTTCCTGGTAACTTTTGTGAGTCAACAGATAGCATTGTAGAAGTGCCAATTGACAGACACATTCCCCAAGTGACAGATGGTAACATAGACCCAATTGGCAGAGTGCAGTAATGTTAACAGTAGAAATGAGAAACAAGCACGTCAGGGTTCCTTGTTTTACATCCAGATACCCTTGCGTGGGTGTGCTGCGCGTGCGTGCACACTCACACTACATTGAAGTCCATACAAAAAGTCACATAATTGAAGCCAAATATCGCCCTAAGACTTAAAGGGCATTAGCACATAATATTCCAGAATGTTCCCTAAAAGAGATAACATCTCATAATGGCCTCCAAGATATGATTTTAGGGTAATAGAAATGGTTCTGACAACAATGTCACAAAACTTACACAAACCTTATAAACACTGTTAATGTATACGTAATTTATTATTATTATTATTATTATCATCATCATCATAATCATCATTATTTTTGAGAGTCTTGCTCTGTCGCCCAGGCTGGAGTGCAGTGGCGCAATCTCGGCTCACTGCAACCTCCGCCTCCCAGGTTCAGGTGATTCTCCTGTCTCAGCTACCTGAGTAGCTGAGATTACAGGCACGCGCCACCATGCCCGGCTAATTTTTGTATTTTTAGTAGAGACAGGGTTTCACCGTGTTAGTCAGGCTGGTCTCAAACTCCTGACTTCATGATCCGCCCGCCTCGGCCTCCCAAAGTGTTGGGATTACAGGCATGAGCCACCGCGCCTGGCCAATGTATATGCAATTTTTCTCAGTCATCATAATTCACTAAAATAGTCCCAGGATAGAGAATAAAAAATTCTGTGCACTATATCATTTTTAAATAAATGCATTATGACTAATTTAAAACCCAATTTCAAGTTGTATGAGTCTTAGTGGTGTAGAAAATCAAGAGATTATGGTTTTATGTATGAAGTTAGGTTATTTACTTAAATATAGCTATTAGTATGCATAAAATGGAACCCAATTGGTGTGTTGTACATTATACTATTTTTAAGACTTCATTTTAAAATGTACATGCTTTAATAAGTCAGCAGAAAAGTTGGAACCTGTGAAGAAGACAAGAGTCATATAGAAAGTCGGAAGACAGGAAAAATTGTAATAGGGATCTGTTTTAAAAATCACCCACTTTCTTTTTCTTTCTTTCCTCCCCTCTCAGCTCTTCACTCCTTCCCTCTCTAGACACCAGCCTCCAGCAATCCATGCTTACCTAATTGTGCTCTTGCTTCAGAAATTCCAGAGGCTAATGTTGAAACACACCAAGCAAGGAGCCCCTGCGGAATCTACCCAGTTAGGGAGAGTAGCAAAGTTTGTCTGCCATCGTCAGGCTGAAGTCAAAAGAATGCCAATCAGATCCTCAGACCGGCAATTACCCGAGATAGCCATCAGAACAACACACACAGCCCTGCATCCTGCACCACCGCTGCATGCTTTCCATACTGTTTCCTTTAAAAAATTCTACAGTAAATTTTAAAATTTAAGATGGTACTTTAGGATGCTAGTTCACCATTTTCTCAGTTTGCTGGCTCTCTGATTAAAACCTGCTTTTCTTCCTAACAACCGGTACCTCTTGTGTTTGGAATCTGAGTGACCAGCAGCCAAACCTGGTTCCGGTTACAAAATGAGCTTCAAGACTTCCTCCAGTTCTCACATTCAGTTCTAGAAAAATTTTAAACTCTTCTATGTCATTTTATGAACTGGACTACAGATTCAAGTTGGCATGAATTTTATATAATGAATCCAAGGATAATTTGCCTACTATGCTCAACTTATGATTCACTCTGGTAAAAATGTCAAGCAGATGAATGCATTAATAACTCCTGAGGAACTTTATATTTTTGTCTTTCTTGTTTTATGAAATTATTCAGTTAAGTGATGGTAGTAAAACAAAAACACATATTATGAATTTCATTTCCAAAATTCATGTTCATAGTTAATAAAATGTTTCTGTGGGACTTTAAGGCAATGTAATCCCAGTGATAATATCCAATTTAAAAGCAAATTAATGTATATTTTGGGTGATTAATGATTTCCAAGCATGGACAAATCAAGAGAATTCAGCTACTCTTTTAGTACCTAAGAAATAATTCTGGGAATTGCCTTAAAAATAATTGTTTTTACTCTTGTTTCTCTTCAGATCACATTTTAAAAAATATTTTCAATTATATAGTGAACAGAACAAAAGAACCATAGCTTCCTTTCCAACTTGCACTAAAGTGACAGAAAAAGGATTTTTAAAGCATAAATACATAAGTACAAAAAAATCCAGGAGATATGATGGTCGTCACAAATTTTGAAATGTATAAACTAAAGGGTAAGTAGAAGCTTACTGATCAGACCCAGAAAATGATTTTTAAAAAGGATTGTAATATTTACCAAATGCCAGTACAAGATGGCCAGTTAAATTTAATCTCAGATAAATAAAGAATACTTCTTTTATAATAAGTACATTCAAATTTACCTGGGAGTCCTATATCTTATTCGGCAGCCCGAATTCTAATTACTCAATGGAGGAAACTGGAAAGCAATACAAGAAAACATAAAACATAAAAATGCTCAGGAATATTTGACAATGGTTACCTCTAGATGTAGAATTTAGGTGCGACACAAAAAGAAATCATAGGCTGAAAGATCTTATGAGCAATTACACACTTAGTACTCTTAGTACAACCAGTGGAGACTGCAGAATTGGCCTCTGGTGGGAGTAAAACAAAAGGCACACAGTATTTAGAAAATTAAGACCCATTTGAAGAGAAATACCACAGTAAAAACTAGGCGTATGTTAAATGAGTTCTGAAACCACCAGCTCTCTTCCCAACTTTACTCCCAGAACACTGGCAGCAAAGTTTATCCTCTCTATCTGGAGATTGAACGTGGCTTCATTATGAACTATGAACACACAGGAAAAACGACCTGTAGATAGTGATATGGAATTCTAAAATGAAATAGCCCATCCATATCATCCTACATCGATGGCCAGAGGAGATAGCCATACACACATGGACAAAGACTACCAGCAGAGTCTAGTATTGCCTTTATTTCTAAGTGGACAGTCAAGCACAGCCAGACATCTAAAGGAATTGTCTAAGAAGAAATACTGAGATTAAAACATACAAATTATAGCAACTTGGAGGAATAAGAAACTGTGTAAGGGGAGGACAATTCCAAAATTTCTCCATAAGTAAGGAATATATTATGTCCATGAAAAAAGAACAAAAGTGTTCTGGTAACAATATTGGCAACAAAAGTCAATGGAACAGTACTTCAAAAAGCTTAATAAGAAAATATTTTTTCACTTAGAATTCTATATCTAATCTAATTACGATGTTAGTATGAAAGAAAATTAAGGTTTTTTCAGACATGCAAGATTTTAACAGGCTGGGCGTGGTGGCTCACACATGTGGTGGCCGAGGTGGGTGGATCACTTGAGATCAGGAGTTAGAGACCAGGCTGGCCAACATGGTGAAACTCCATCTCTACTGAAATACAACAAGTAGCTGGGCGTGGTGGCAGGCGCCTGTAATCCCAGCTACTAGGGAGGCTGAGGCAGGAGAATAGCTTGGACTCGGGAGGCGGAGGTTGGAGTGAGTGGAGATCATGCCACTGCACTCCAACCTGCGCTACAGAGCAAGACTCCGTCTCAAAAAAAAAGAGAGAGAGAGATTTTAATGGATGTTGCCTTCAATCCCCACCTCTCTAATTTTTCAGGAAATTACTAGAGTTGATATTCCTCTAAGATGAGGTAATAAAACAAGAAGGAAGACTGGGAATCCAAAAGTAGTCAATTCAATCACAAGAGAAGAAAAGGAAATACTCTGTATAATGGTTATGGAAAGTTTCTAAATGACAGCTATGCAGCAAACCTTTAGAGCAACCTCTCCATAGTAGATACGACTTTAGACTTTAGAAAGAAATGACTTTAGAAAGATAAGATCAATTGATCACCATCAATACTTGATGAGTTTGAATGTATTGAGAAGAAATACACAGACAATTAGGGCATTGTTTGGAGATAAATTAATTATAAGAATAGAGAAAATAAAACTAATAATAAGACACCAAATAATTTATTAACCCAAAGGAAAATTAAACGTTAAAAAAAGAAATCACAAATAATGTATTGGCTATCTGTGAGCCACATTTACCTAGTTATAAAAATGAAAATACTGAATATTGATTTACCCAAAGATGTGTAGGGGTGTGTGTGTCTGTGAGTGTGTGTGTATTACACATAAATATGCATGTATATATATATATATATATACGGATTATGGGAATCCATATATATATATGGATTATGGGAATCCATATATATATATGGATTATGGGAATCTATATATATATATGGATTATGGGAATCCATATATATATATACACATATGGATTATGGGAATCCATATATATATGGATTATGGGAATCCATATATATATGGATTATGGGAATCCATATATATATATGGATTATGGGAATCCATATATATATATGGATTATGGGAAACAGAAAGCTTACATGTATACGATGATAAATGGACAGAGGCAGTAAAAGTTTACTAAATACTAATTTCCCAAGGTAGGTAGTCAATAACCAATCCCAGAAGCTGAAAATATAAGAAATGTCATATATATTTCTTAGATATATGAACACAAATATGGAAGTAAGCAGCTTAAATAATTGAATTTGATCATTTTTGGGAATAGAGAATCGGTACCTGGTACTGGGAGGAGGATGAGCTACAGAATATAGTAGACTATATACAATGCAATTTTATCTTCTAGATGTTCTGAGCTATTTTCCAACTAAGATGTCTCTTTAACCTATAACAGTTAACTACTTTAAGGTGGAGCTTTTAAGAGTACGAGAAGGTGTATTATTCAGGGTTCTCTAGAGGGACAGAACTAATAGGATAGATATATATATTTACTCGGTTAGTCTGTTTTCATAATGGCTGCTGATAAAGACATACCTGAGACTGGAAAGAAAAAGAGGTTTAATGGACTTACAGTTCCACATGGCTAGGGAGGCCTCACAATCATGGCAGAAGGCAAGGAGGAGCAAGTCATGTCTTACATGGATGGTGGCAAGCAAAGAGAGAGGTTGTGCAGGGAAACTCCCATTTTTAAAACCACCAGATCTCGTGAGACTCATTCACTATCATGAGAACAGCGCAGGAAAGACCTGCCCCCATAATTCAATCACCTCCCACCAGATTTCTCCCACAACACATGGGAATTGTGGGAGTTATAATTCAAGATGAGATTTGGGTGGGGAGAGAGCCAAACCATATCAGAAGGGTTCAGTTTTATAAAAAGATGTGTGTGTGTGTGTGTGTGTGTGTGTATATTCTCCCAATACTTGTCCTCATACACGGATGATACCTTGTCTCATAATACCAGTGAAAACCACATCAAAAACAACATGAATTCCAAGTGGTAGATTTTTAAGCCTCATCTCTGTATTTCTTTAAAATAGCTAATTTCAGCCAATCCTTCATGAAGAAACCTTCTTAATGAAGTATCAGCACCCTATGGTTCATTGGCCCTTTCTACTATTTATTTGTTCTAATATGAATTTTGCTCTGTAAATTGTTCTTCTATTTATACAAGTGTATTACCACCAAATAAATTGTAAAGTCCATAATTTGGCAGAGAAAGAACTAAAGGTACATGACAATGGTGATATGTCTCTAGGAACATACAGTATTAAATGTTCTAAGGCAAAGATGACCTGTCTCATCTTTTCACGTCTCTCCATACACATGCATGTGTGTGTGTTCTTTCTCACTCACTGTTTCTCTCTCACACACAATTTTTTAAATAAAAAAATAATATTAAAAAAAAAAGAGTATGTTTTCAGAATCTAAGTGAAAATGTCAGGTTAATTTTTTGCTAACTATATGGTCTTTAAAAATCTACTTTATGATACTACAACCATTGTTATTATTGTGATTGTTATTTAACCTGCAAAATAGGGATAGTCCATCTTGCATTACTACTGTAAGCAGCGAGTGAGATTATTCACTTAAAAACACTGTGTAAAGTGATTGTATAATAGATGCTCAATTGATTCTGGTAAGTATTACATTTATTATCATGGATCTGTTTGCTGGTGGGGTTTTTTTTTCCCTCAAACGAATTATTTAATACCTGCTACACTGCTTTTTATTAGAACATCACTTGGGGGAAATTTGTAATTCATATGATAGTTTCCAAACCTAGTTAAACATATACGCTTCTAAATGAGAATCATTTTTTTAAAAATCACTTAATTTCAGCTGATTATGGTTAAATAAAAGCCACTTACAAATGTCTATTTAAACATCTTCAGAAAGGATTAAATCAGCCAATGTTGCTAAAATCTAGGACAGCAGATTTGCAACAATCTAGGATGAGTTACCCTTAATTTTGGGTCTGGATTGAAATCGTCAACGGTTGTGCATGTTCTTCCACCAAAAACAGAAAGAGGCTGCTCTCAGGAGATTAAACAAAGTATCTTTTTTTCTCTTCACTACTTTCTGATCAGTTTGTTTATAAATGGAAGTGTTGTACCAATGAGAAACTTAAGCGATTCCTCTTCTTTGTGGGTAGTATTTTCAAAGGAATTCACTTCCTTTCTTTTTTACATGTGATATCACAAACTGCACATTTCTGAAAACAATTGGAGAGAAAGTGGAAGTGGAGTTTGCCTGGGAATAGACAATTGCATTACAAAATGGAAAATATTACTGAAATTTTAAGAACAGATTATGTAAATATATTTTAACATATCAATACATGTCATAATTTGAAACAATGCATTATAGATAATATTAATTTCAGCATATATTGACACCTCAAGTAATTTATTACTGATATGAAATTTATGTCAATAGCCAAAAGACTGAAATTTCAATCTGACTGCTTGTATTACTGTCAGAACTTTCGTTAGTCTTGCTTTGTTGTGTAATAATTAATTGCACAGGTTGGAAGCATAAACATGGCAATAATAAATTATTTTTTCAGGAAACAAAAAAACAATGAAAATGTGTACCAAGATCTTCACACTCTAAAATGTGTCATTAATGGTTAGATAATACAAATAATCATTTTTATTGATAAATGACAAAATTCGCTTTTTATCATGTGATCAATGTGATAAGCACAGTTTGATGCAAAGCCAATTTTAATTAAAACTGAAAAAAAATAAATTATTTCATTAATACAAAATTAGAATGGCACAGCATTCATTAGTACTTTCTCAGCATATTTTGGCATACAAAAGAAATTCAGATGGTCACACATTTCTATTGTTATGCTTTGGAATAAACAAGGATATTTTATGATTACTAGTCCAAGGGTGTTTCTTGCTGCCAGTTACATATGCAATCCAGGAAACAGCATAAACATGTATTACTTTTTTCATGTAGGAAATGGAAGCTATTTATTAGCTCTTGTTTAAGCAGTCCAATCCTTTCTGTCAAAGTGCCAAAATAAAGTCCCTTGGATTCATGGTAACGAATCCTGTAACAAAAAGTATCTAAAAGGGCATTAAAAACTAAAGAGAAATTGAATCTTATCTAAGAAACAAAAAGTGACAGGGCACATAATGCTAAGGAAATGGCAGAACCAATCTATTTGTCAGTGTTTCCCTCCTGTCTTGTGCCGCCTTTTATGTTGGAAATGCAAGAACAGCTGTGGGTGGAGGGCATTGTGTGCCCATCATTACGCCATTTGATAATTTTTCTGAAATTGATTTACTTCTTCCTGGGGCATTCATTTTCAGCCTCAGACATCTGTATTTATGTAAGCAGCTAAGTATGTAGAACATATCTAATCAAACTTTTGCTAGTGTCAGGATTAAGTTTTGTCTTTTGAAATTTGCCCTTTGCAGAATGTAGTTCCCGCCTTTAAGAAACCGGAATGTAAATTTCAACTTTGTAGCCATCATGAAATGCAAACTCTTTCAATGCGGAATATTTTTAGTTACATGAAGAATAAACGGTCAAATACTTTACCAAAAGCATGTCAATTGTTCTTAATAGTCCCTTATGTGTATGCCATGAAAATCATTCATATTCTAAAGTGCCTTACATACAGAAACTCCTCATGGTAAAATAAAAGGCTATAAGGAAAATAATGAAACACTGATCAGTTTATAGTTTATTTCTTGATTTACTTTTCTGATTATGGCTGTCAAGACGCAAGTGTGGAATGATTCTA
Source organism: Pongo abelii (assembly GCF_028885655.2). Taxonomy (NCBI): domain Eukaryota; kingdom Metazoa; phylum Chordata; class Mammalia; order Primates; family Hominidae; genus Pongo; species Pongo abelii. Next base: position 44,623,848 of record NC_072000.2, on the reverse strand, counting down.
GAACAGTAAAACAGAACAACATAAATCAGTAGTTGCTGTAATGTATGGCAAAAGTATAAACTTAAAAATAATTTCTATTTTGAGTCAAAAGGTGTTATTATGCATGATGCCCTCTATAAAAACATAATTTTCTGGAAATTATGTATATTCCTATGAAAAAATTTCCCATTAGTAAGGTGTTAAGATGATTTCTACTCTTCTTTAACCTTCAACTGTTAAGTATATCAAAATTTTATTGAGAGCTTGTCATACACATTATACTCCAAAAAGTAGTAGAGGACAATGCTGAGAAGGAAACTAATTTCCCATATTCAAAAGGTTCCAAAGTAACATCTATACTTAGTTTTAAGCAAAGAATGGAATATATTAGCAGAAAGACATGTAATATATGTCTGTGTTGTCTTTTCTGGTGAGCAGTCTGTAACTCATTAAACTGTAGCACTTTCTGTTTTCTGTTTTTTCCATTAACCCTTCTTGAGGCAGAGCTTTGCTTATTTTGGCTTGAATGTATGTTCTTGTTCCTTTTCTCTATTTTAGTGACATTTCCAGGACAAAGCTAGTATTTATGAGCAAAATGTGTGACTTAGAATAAATGACAAACCCTTTAAGCAAACCCACTTATAAGATATAATTATTGTCCTATAGTAATTTTCTATAAATACAATTTTTACGGAATGCTTTTTGCATGTGAGGCTCTAGTCTAGGTTCTAGTGGTTCAGCAAAGAATAAAAAGTACTTTCAGTGGGTTAGTCAGTGGATGTCACATCTGGGCTATCTCAGAAATAAGTTGGTTTTCTAGAAACTTGTGTGACCAGAATTTTTTTTTTTTTTTTTTCTGAGACTGAGTCTTGCTCTGTCGCCCAGGCTGGAGTGCAGTGGCATGATCTCGGCTTACTGCAGCCTCCAGGTTCCAGCAGTTCTCATGCTTCAGCCTCCTGAGTAACTGGGATTACAGGCATGAGCCACCAAACCTGGCTAATTTTTTTATTCTTAGTAGAGATGGGGTCTGGCCGCTTTGGCCAGGTTGGTCTCGAACTCCTAATGTCAGGTGATCCACCTGCCTTGGCCTCCCAAAGAGCTGGGATTACAGACATGACCCACCACACTCAGCCTCAGAATTCTTTATTTTAGATTCATATATTAAACTCACACATTCTCTTGATAAAATCATTTGGACTTCTATAACAGTAAGTAAAGTTTGGTTTTTATCAATATGAGTTTTTATACCTGATATTTACTCGCTGACTTAGCTATGGTAAAGGACTGTGATGTTTTATATTTCATTATTTTCTGATGGAATTTATGGAGCTCTTTTCAAAGTTCACTTTGGGAATTATTCACATGCAAAACTTGATGAAGCAGCATATTATTTGCCGTGTTTATCTTCTCAATTATAGAGAGAAATCTTCCACATAACAATTCTGAACAGTTCGTATTAATGTGAGTATAGCTTTTCAAAGCCGTGTCTTCTGTGAGGTTATCATTCATGTGGCTTGATTTGCATTATCAACAGCTAAGAGGAATTGGAAGACAAACAATCTATGGCCAATATATCATAAGCTTGATTTACAAAATTTCCACAGGCAAGTCTGTTTGCTGGACAGCAAATTAGCAACATGGGCAAGATGTAATTTACAACTCCTTTCAAGCAATGTAGAGACAAAATGCTTAATTATTTATTAATGAATGCCTAATTAATTGTCTAAAATGCTCTAGAGTGAATAAAGAGCAACAGCTTTCTTAAAAAGACACAGTATCAAGTAATCAGCAATCTACAAATGATACTCTTGCAGATTCACATTTGTACCTAATGTCTTCCAATCTCTATGTAATAATGCTGACACTTAACGCATCATCAACTGACTTTCCTTTTTTACTGACTGAAATATATATATATATATTTCAATTAAGATTAGACACAAGTTTTAATTAGATATCATTAAAATGGGTAAATTTTTCCTGTCATTTCTGTCTCAGATAATGATGTTTATTATAGAAAAATGTCAGAACAGATTAATATGTGACTATGGAGAAAAATATTATCATATATAAGGTATCATATATTTATGCAAAATATGCATAACTTCCTTGATTCAATAAATAATAAAATGTCAATATTAAATTAGAAAATGCTCCTTTAAGATATACCTTTTCAAAACATTCATTTTACAAGATTCAGTTTATCAGAGAAAATAGATGAGGAAATAATTGAAAAACTTGTTCAAGTTGACAAGCTAAAAAAAGTATAGTAGATTAAGATCTGCAATCATGTTACCAAATTTTCTTCATTCAAGCAGATAACATAGCGTCTATCTGAGAACCTTATACAAGTTTTTTAGGTTTTCCCAGCCTTCACCTTCTTCGTCTGTAAAACTGAGCAGCGTGATCAGATATTTTTTCAGGCCCATCTCATAGTCTAAAAGTCTATCTTTATTCTTATCTTTAGAGAAATTGTTGCTCCTTAGTGCCCGCATTATCACGATGCTCGTTATTTGAAACAGGGAAGATGTGATTCTTGAAATAAGGAAAGAGTACGGCGAGCTATTATGTTATAACTTCAAATAAATTTTAAACGAGATATTGAAGTTGTCTGCAATACCCAGAGGGAAACTTTTTGAGCAGATCGAGTTTATTCATGGTCTTGAAAAAACAATAGGGTCTAGGTAGACAAAAGAGTGGTCAATGTGAATATTACCTGATAAATTAACAGATGTGGTCAAACTAAGGATCTCAGAGAAGGAAATTATCTAGGATTATCCAAGCGTGTCCTAAGTGCCATTTCTAAGTGACCTTAGAAAAGAGATGCGAAAGGAGATGAGACACACAGGTCTTGCAAAGATGGAGGCAGAAATTGAAGTGATGTGGCCACAAACCAAGGAACAACTAGGAATGCCTGGAGACATCAACATCTAAGAAGTAAGAAATGGATTCTCATCCAGGGCCTTCTGAGGGAGTGTGGAGCCCCTGAAACCTTGATTTCAGGTTTCTGAACCCAACTGTGGAAGAATAGATTTTCCTTGTTTTACTTCATCAAATTCATAAATATTTATTATGGAAGCCACAGAAAACTAATATAATGAGTAAGAGCATAATGTTATTGGGATTTTAATTGAGATAATCCATGTAGGCTGCTTAAAATAACACTCAATCATTTCTGGATGTCATCGATCATTGACTTAATACTTATGATTAAGTTGTTTTTTGTTGTTTTTTTTTTCTGAGACGGAGGAGTTTTTCTTTGTCGCCCAGGTTGAAATGCAATGGTGCAATCTCGGCTCCCCGCAAACTCCACCTCCCAGGTTCAACTGATTCTCCTGCCTCACCTCCCAAGTAGCTGGGTTTACAGGCATGCACCACCTCACCCAGCTAATTTTGTATTTTTAGTAGAGATGAAAGTTCTCCATGTTGGTCAGGCTGGTCTCGAACTCCCAACCTCAGGTGATCCACCCTCCTTAGCCTCCCAGAGTGCTGGGATTACAGGCATGAGTCACCACACCTGGCCAATTAAGTACATTTTTGGGGCAGAGAGACCCTGCATTTTAAAAATACAGCACAATATCACTTGCTCGGGGGACACATAGAGCCTCATGCTTGACCAATGCTCATGATCAAATTTGTGTAGAACTGTAAATCTAAGCCATCAAGGCATTTTCCTATATTAGGTTGTGCCATAACCAGATATTTAACTTGCCCTGGAAGTGTCTGTTCTCAACTCAACAAGGGATGGATGAGATTTGACACACGATGGTAATTGACACAGGCAGACACACAGCCAGGCAAAGACCTTCAGCCAAGGGTCATTGCCTCTAAAGACATGTCGGGATTCCTGCACTCTTTATAAGGTGGCAAATCATGAGGGTTAGGGTTAGGAAGGCATTATTTAAGATCTTAATCAACCCACCTACCACACAGTTCAGTCCTATTCTAGCTATTTGTATTTTTCCATTGCAGTATCATTACTCCAGTCATTCTCTACTGGGGGCAATATTATCCCCCAGCTTAAACCTCAGGAATATTTAGAAATATTTGGAGATATTTTTGATTCCCAAGACCATTAGGTCAGGTGTCCCAGCATCTAGTGGGAAGAAGCCAGGGATGCTGTTAAACATAAACCAGACAATGGCCCATAACAAAAATAATTAATGGTCCAAAATGTCAATTATATTAAGGTTGATAAACCCTAATCTAACATAATAAATTTGTTATTTATTCATTATTTTTTAACCTCTACCATTAAAATATAAGATGCATGAAAGCGGGGACATTTTATGATTTGTCCCCTACTCTATCCCTAGAAACTGTAAGTACAAAATTAGGAGCTCAATCATATTTCACTTTAATAACTGAAGAAAAGCGTATTACCCAGGAAAATAAAACTTAAAATATTTTGAGGAAAGGATCATCAGAGATAATTATGAACAACTATACACTAAAATATTTTAAAAAAAAACCTTGAGGAAATTAATAAATTCCTGGACATATACAACCTACAAACATTGAATAAGAAAGAAATAGAAAACCTGAACAGATCAATAAGGAGTAATCATATTGAATCAGTAATAAAGCCTCTCAACAAAGAGCCCAGTACCTGCTGGCTCTACTGCTAAATTCTACCAAACTTATCAAGAAGATTGAACACCAATTATTCTCAACTACTCTAAAAAGCTGAAGAAGAGAGAAAGTTCTTTCTAACTGATTCTACAAGGTCAGCATTACTTTGATACCAAAATCAGACAAGGACACAACAAAGAATGAAAACTACAAGTAGATACCCCCAAAGAACACAGATGCAAAAATCCTCAAGAAAATACTAGCAAACCAAATCCAACAATACATCAGAACGATAATATATCATGAACAAGTGAGATTTATCAAACGGATGCAAGGATAGTTCAACAATCCCAAGTCAATATACAAATCCATAAATCAATAACTATGATCATATTAACAGGGTAAAGGACAAAAACCATATAAGCATCCCAATAGATACTAAAAATATTAACAAAACTTAACATCCCTTCATTATAAATCCTCTAAATAGATTACATATAGAAAGAACATTCCTCAACACAATAAAGACTATATATGACAAACCCACAGCTAACATAATACTGAATGGGAAAAAGCTGAAAACCTTTCCTCTAAGAACTGAAACAAGATAAGGATGCCTACTTTCGACACTTACTCAACAGAGTACTAGAAGTTCTAGCTAGAGCAATCAAGCAAGAGAAAGAAATAAAAAGCATCCAACTTGGAAAAGAGAAAGGCAACGTGTCTCTCTTTGCAAATGACCTGATTTTATATATAGAAAAGCCACTGAAAAACTCTTGGAATTGATCAATTCAGTAATGTTGCAAAATACAAAATCAACATACAAAAATAAGAAGTGTTTCTATGCACCAATAATGAGCTGTTTGAAAACAAAATATCAAGAAAGCAATCCCATTAACAACAGCTACAAAAAATACCAGGAAATTAATTTACCCAAGGAAATGAAAGACCTCAACAAGGTAAACTACAAAACACTGAAGAAAGAAATTAAAGAGAACACAAACAAATGGAAAGACATCTCATACTCATGAATGGAAAGAATTAGTTTTGTTAAAATGACCATGCCACGCAAAGCAATTTCCAGAGTCAATACAATCTCTGTCAAAATTCCCATAGCATAGTTCACAATAACAGAAAAAAAATCCTAAAATTCATACAGAACCCCAAAGACCCAAACAGCTAAAACAATCATGATCATGATCAAAATAAATAAATAAATAAAGCTGGAGGCATCACATAGCTGATTTCAAAATACTCCACAAAGATATAGTAATCAAACAGCATGATATTGGTATAAAAATAGACACTTCAACCAATGGAAAAGAGTAGAGAACAGAAACAAATTCACATATTTACAGCCAACTGGTTTTCAACAATGCCTCCAAGAACATTCATTAGGGAAAGGACACCCTCTTCAATAAAAGATGCTGGGAAAAGGTGCTGTATACTCATACACAAAACAATGAAATTAGACCACTAAATCTAGCACTATAAAAAGTCAACTCCAAATAAATTAAAAACTTAAATGTAAGATCTGACACTATAAAACTATTAGTAAAAAATATAGGAGAAATTTTTCAAGGCATTTGTCCTGGCAAAGATTTTATGGCTAAGACCTCAAATGCCCACGACCACAACAACAAAAATAGACAAATGGGACCATATTAAACTAAAAAGCTTTTGCACAGCAAAGAAAAAATCAACGGAGTGAAAAGACAATTTGCAGAATGAGAGAATATATTCGCAAACTATTCATCCGACTAAAAAACTAATATATAGACTACATGGAACTCAGACAACAGCAAAAAAATAAAATTATGTGAAAAACTGGGCAAAAAATCTGAATATACGTCCACCAAAAGAAGACATTCAAATGGCCTACAGGTATATGAAAAACTACTCAATGTTGCTAATCGTCAGATAACTGCAAATTAAAACCAAAATGAGATATTATCTTACACCATTTAGAATGGATATTATTAAAAAGTCAAAAAAATAGATGTTGGCAAGGATGTGGAGAAAAGGGAACTCACACACTGTTGGTGGGAATGTATATTAGTACAGCCATTATTTAAAACACTTTGGGGATTTCTTAAAAACTAAAAATAGAGCTACTGTGCAATTCAGCAATCTTACTACATGGTATTTATCCAAAGGAAAGGAAATGAGTGTATCAAAAGGATACTTAAATACCGGGACACCCAGGGTATTCTAAATACCTGAAAACCTGGATACCCAGGTTAATTGCAGCACTATTCACAATAGCTAAGATATGGAATCAACCTAAGTGTTTATCAAAGGCTCAATGGATAAAGAAAATACATACACAATTGAATACTATTCAGCCATAAAAAAAGAAAAAAGAATACTTTGCAGTAACATGCCTGGAACTAAGAGTCATTATGTTAAGTGAAATAAACCAGGGAAAAAAAGACAAATATTACATGTTCTCATTCATGTGAGTGCTAAAAAACAGGTTGATATCATGGAGGTAGAGAGTGGAATGACAGTTACCTGAGGCTGGAAAGAGTGGGGTTTGGAAATGAAGAAAAGTTAGTTAATGGGTACAAACATAGAGTTATAAGGAATAAGTTCTAGCACTTAACAGCATCATAGGGTGATTATAGGTAACAATATATTGTGTGTATATATATATGTGTGTGTGTGTGTGTGTGTGTGTGTGTGTATACATATATTTTAGATGGAGTCTCACTCTGTCACCCAGGATGGAGTTCAGTGACGTGATGTTGGCTCACTGCAACCTCTACCTCCCAGGTTCAAGCCTCAGCCTCCCAAGTAACTAGACACACGCCACCACGCCTGGCTAATTTTTGTATTTTTGGTAGAAAGAGCGTTTCATCTGACCTCAAGTGATCTACCCTCCTCGGCCTTCCAAAGTGCTGTGATTACAGGTATGAGCCACCGTGCCCAGCCTGTATATTTTTAACAGCTAAAAGAAGATTTCAAATGATCCCAATACATAGAGATAATAATAATGTAGGGGATTAGCATCCTAAGCAAACTGATTTGATCATGACGCATTCTATGCATGTATCATAATATCACATGTACCCCATAAATATGTGCAATTATTATGTATCAAAACTAAATTTTAATATATATTTAAAGAGGTTTACTAGAGAAATAGAACATTTTTACCAATCATGCTTATTGCCTTTTATGTAACATAAGGTCCACCAATATTTAAATATATGTGTGTATGTATATAAGCTTTTCAGTGGATACTAACTATCCAATATTTCATGCTGCTTTGGGGGAAAAGGGTAAAATATTAATAAAGACGCTTATATGGAAACCCAACTATACATATATATATATATATCTTCATATGTAATAAATAAATCATTAATTTTATAATACTGAAGCACAGTTCACAGTTTATTTATACCAGATCCATGAAACATTTTAACTGATGTGTAATATTCTGAAGTCATGAATATATTTCTCTGCATTAACCCACTGAAAATATATATTTTATCTAAAGTGCTTATACATATTTTACCACACTGAAACTTCTTTTTCAAAGACTATGCAAAATATAAATTCATATGATTTATCTTCAATGATTGGATAAATTGTCATTTTTGGAGTTGTACAGCATGATGGCTCTGATTAGTCCCACTGGGAACGTATTTTTGTTCTTGCTTGCAATAAATCAAAATTTTAACATATATCAGGTGTTTCTCATTATTGTGAGGACTTGTGCACACTTCCTAATCTTACTGAACTTTAGACTTTCACTTGTTAAGTGAGAATAGTAACACTTTCACGTGCAGGGTTGTTTTGAGGATGAATGAGTTAATACAATACATAAAATGTTAGAATAGGGTTTTTCATATAGCATAAGCTGCACAGATTTTAGCTAAGACATCTGTAGTGGCTCTTTATTTTGAAACCCCTAATGCATAGCACTGTTTACATTGATGAATATAAGCTTTCTGCTTTATTGGAATGTATGTGATGGTGAATAAATTTATCAGAAAGAATATTCTAACCATGTATCAGAATTATATTCGAAGCTTGCAGTAAGAGAGAATTAAATAGGCCTTGAAGGATGAGCAGTATGGAAAGGAGATAGTATTAAAAGAAATAATACAATGCAGGACTATCTGCCTAAAGATCATTAAACTAGTCAATCAGTTGAGTACGCAACCTTAACTTCCCAGAAGGAGTTTTTAATCTCATTAAAGTCTGTAAGAATATCACTCAAGTATTTAATTTGGAATAGCAATTATATCCACAAAGGGTTGAATTACATCATGCAAAAATGTTCTGTACCACTGAGGTTTGGGACAATTTTCTTTCTCTAATCCCAATGAGAAAAGATCCATTTAATTGTGTTTTTGTGTGTGTGTGGGTGGGAGAAAATTATTAATTGAATTTGTTGTTTATTTGATTGTCTTTTAAATTTCATATACATGTTGAAAATCAGCCAAAGTCTAATTTGTACAATAAGCATGCTGTTATGACTAACAGTAATAGCTGTATACACATTGATATGATTCTATTACATAAATTTACCACATTCAGGGAGAATTTCTAAACAAAATCTCCTTGTGACTCAGCTTCCATGGTATATATTTCATGTAGTCTTTACACCAAGAATTTTATATTTTGTATGCTTAAATTTATTTTTTTTCCCTTTCTGCATACACACAAAGTGTGTGTGTGTGTGTGTGTGTGTGCACGCGTGCGCAATATTTAACACACATAATCCTCCTAGCTTGGTTCTAAGTGATGCATACAAGTACAGGCAAGAGAATTAAATTCTGCCAAGAAAGTTCCTTCAATAAAATAATACAGTGCTATATTTTTATTACTCCTATTTTCCCAGCTATAATAATAATATTTTACTTCCTTATCAACCATCATGTTTAGAAGACAGAAATTAAGAATACAGTGCTTCTTCCTCAGGGATTTTCCATGTTTGTTAGTGTGAGTTATCATCACATGAACTGAAATCTAACTAAAGAATAGAGCAAGTATTAGACCAGTATTCTGGGAGAAGATCTTAGGCATATATATATATATATATATATATATATATATATATATATATATAAATATATATATATCCACATATGAAGGGTAAATCTTGCTCTGTAGTAGTGGCTTTTCTCATATATAATAAAATAAAGTATACCTAGAAGTAACTTTTCCCACAAACTTGGTTAATTTAATTATATCAGGGATAAAGGAGGATTGAATCCTACAAAATTAAAAACATAACTTTATTTCCATGCAGCATAAAATGAATCACAAAGTACTTCAAATAATATTTGTAGCATTTATTTTTGTTATAAACCTATATTTTTACACAATTATTTTAGACTCAGACAGAGCAATTACCTAGAAATATGCTTAATATTTTTCAAAGGTGATGTGGTTTAAAAGAGTAAAATTTGTCACAATGTCTTTTTATAAAAATGGTTATGATTTTTCTAAGCTTGGTCTACTGTAAAACACTCCTCTGAATTCCAATTATTACAAGCATCATACTTCATTTATCTTGAGACACATTTGCTTGTGTTAGTGATTTTTCACTTTAAGCTTATTACTTAATAATTTCCTTTCTTATATTCCACCCAGGAAAATCTATGTATTTTCTTGATTCAGATGGGCTGCTGCAACAATGTGAAAATTATTCTGAGAAATTTGGTTCCTAAATTTCTTTTTATTCCTAATTTTATTCTTAAATGTAAATCACCTGAAACCTGGATTTTATTTTTTAATGGATTCTGAGGTACCTGCTACAACAATAAACCAATCAAAAGGAAATTTTTAAAAGCCAGTAGCTGAAGTTACCGTCTTTTAGGCTTGGATTTTCAAGACAGTGTTACTTCTAGATTGCATAAGTGTACCTTGAAAAACGATGTTGAAAGATAATATAAATTATGGAAAAAAGGAAGGTGGACTTTTTACCACTAGAAAATAGACCATTGAAAGTAATGACAACAGTAGTCTCACTCAGATAAATAAATCAATTTCCATTGCAAGTTTCACTCAATCCCATGTAATTACTCTTAAAGGCATAGGTTCCTAACTAAAATATTTTTAGACATTCTGTAGCTTTCAGTTGTCTGTGTGTCATCATGGCATCAACCAACTGCAGAAGCATTTTCCCTAAAGTCATCCTCTGCAGTATCAATAGTTGAATGTACCTTGATATGGTTTGGCTGTGTCCCCACCCAAATCTCATCTTGAATTGTAACTCTCACAATTCCCACCTGTTGTGGGAGGAACTTGGAGGAAGGTGAGTGAATTATGAGGGTGGATCTTTCCTGCACTGTTCTCGTGATAGAGAATGAGTCTCATTAGATCTGATGGTTTTACAAATGGGAGTTTCCCTGCACCAGCAATCTCTTTGCCTGCTGCCATCCATGTAAGATGAGACTTGTACCTCCTTGGCTTCCACTATGATTGTTAGGCTTGGCCAGCAACATGGAACTGTGAGTTCTCTATTAAACCTCTTTCTTTTGTAAATTGCCCAGTCTTGGGTATGTTTTTATTAGCAGCATGAAAATGGACAAATACAGTAAATACCCAGTAATACCCAGCAGTGGGGTGTTGCTGAAAAGATAACAAAAATGTGGAAGTGACTTTGTTTGGAACTGGGTAATAGGCAGAGGTTGAAACAGTTTGAAGGGATCAGTAAAACAGGAAAATGTGGGAAAGTTTGGAGCTTCCTAGAGACTTGTTGAATTGCTTTGACAAAAATGCAGACAGTGATACGAACAATAAGGTCCAGGCTGAGGTGGTCTCAGATGGAGATGAGGAATTTATTGGGAATTAAAGCAAAGGTGACTCATGTTATGTTTTAGCAAAGAGACTGGTAGCATTTTGCCCCTGTTGTAGAGGTTTAAGGAACTTTGAACTCAAGAGAGATAATTTAGAGTATCTGGAGGAAGAAACTTTTAAGCAGCAAAACATTAAAGGGCTGACTTGGGTGCGGTTAAAACCATTCAGTTTTAAAAGGGAAACAGCGCATAACAGTTTGGAAAATTTGCAGCCTGACAATGTGGTAGAAAAGAAAATCTCATTTTCTGAGGAGAAACTCAAGCCAGCTGCAGAAATTTTCATAAGTAACAAGGAGCCAAAAGTTAACCACCAAGACAATGAGAAAAATGTCTTCAGAGTATGTAAGAGATATTTGTGGCAGCCCCTCTCATCAAAGGCCCAGTGGCAGAGGAATAAATGGTTTCATGGGCTGGGCCCAGGGTCCCTCTGCTGTGTGCAGTCTAGGGACATGGTTCCCTGTGTCTCAGCTGCTCCAGCTGTGACTAAAAGGGGCCAAGGTAACAGCTTGGGCTGTTGCTTCTGAGGAGGGAAGCCACAAGCTTCAGCTTTCATGTGGTGTTCACCCTGTGGATTCAGAGAGATCAAGAATTGAGGTCAGCACCGTGGCTCATGCCTGTAATCCCAGCACTTTGAGAGGCAAAGGCAAGTAGATCACAAGGTCAAGACCATCCTGGCCGACATGGCGAAAACCTGTCTCTACTAAAAATACAAAAATTATTTGGGCGTGGTGGTGAGGGCCTGTAGTCCCAGCTACTTGGGAGTCTGAGGCAGGAGAATTGCTTGAACCTGGGAGGCGAAGGTTGCAGTGAGCAGAGATCACACCACTTCATTCCAGCCTGGTGACAGAGCGAGACTCCGTCTCAAAAAAAAAAAAAAAAAGAATTGCTGTTTGGAAACCTCTGCCTAGATTTCAGAGGACGTGTGGAAACACCTGGATGCCCAGGCAGAAGTTTGCTTTAGGAACAGGGCCCTCATGGAAAACCTGTGCTAGGACAGTGCACAAGGGAAATGTGTGGTTGGATCCCCCACACAGTGTCCCTACTAGGGCATCGCCTAGTGGAGCTGTGAGAGGAGGGTCACCATCATCCAGACACCAGAACGATAGAATCCACCAACAGCTTGTAATGTGTGCCTGTAAAACCCACCGACTCTTGACAGCAGCCAGTGAAAGCAGCCAGGAGGGGGGCTATACCCTGCAAAGCCACAGGGACAGAGCTGCCCAAGGCTATGGAAGCACACCTCTTGCATCAGTGTGACCTGATGTGAGACATGGAGTCAAAGGAGATCATTTTGATGTTTTAAGATTTGACTGCTCTGATGGATTTTGGCTTTTCATGAGGCCTGTGGCCCCTTTGTTCTGACCAATTTCTCCCATTTGGAACAGCTGTATTTACCTAATGCCTGTATCCCCATTGTATCTAGGAAGTAACTAACTTGCTTTGGATTTTACAGGCTTATATGTGGAAGGAATTTGCCTTGTCTCAGATGAGATGTTGGACTGTGGACTTTTGAGTTAATGCTGAAATGAGTTAAGACTTTGGGGGAACTGTTGGGAAGGCGTATTGGTTTTGAAATGTAAGGACATGAAATTTAGCAGGAGCCGAGGTGGAATAATATGATTTGGCTGTATCTCCACACAAATCTCGTCTTGAATTGTAACTCCACAATTCCCAGGTATTGTGGGAGAAACCCAGTGGGAGGTGATTGAATTATGGGGGCAGGTCTTTCCTGCACTCTTCTCATGATAGTGAATGAATCTCATGAGATCTGATGGTTTTAAAAATGAGAGTTGTACCTCCTTGGCTTCCATCATGATTGTGAGACTTCCCCAGCAACATGGAACTGTGAGTGCTCCGTTAAACCTCTTTCTTTTCTCAATTGCCCAGTCTCAGGTATGTCTTTATCAGCAGCATGAAAATGGACTAATACACAACTCATACTGTTTTTTTTCCCCCAGAAACCCAATCTCTGGCCTATAGCTCAGAGAAGTAGCTTTCATGTTGATGGTAAAACCGTGTAACTCAGGTTAATTTATTTCAGCGTCTAAACAATTAAAACTGACATAAAGTGGATCCCCCATGGGAGTTGTATTATATAAGTACATTTTCTTATATGTACAAAGTTTATGAGAGTTAGGTAATGATCATGGTTAGCTGAATATATAAAAACAAGTGACAGAGATTTTTCTGTAATTTTCAGGCTTTATCAGGAAATGATGCCTCGGATATTTTAGGATATGATGTGATATTTTGAAATGCAAAATCCTTTTGATTTCACAAATCAATGTCCATAAGACTTGTTCATGTTTGCATCACATAAACACAGGTAATGTGATAAATAATGTTTTTCCACATTACCCATAAACATATATTATATTAAATGCTACATTATTGGAGCTATTTTTTTCATTGGTAGAAAATAGCTAAATCCTCAAATTTCATGTCAGATGATTAAAAGAATATATCGTACACTGAACGCTGGTTCCATATACACATACCTTTTTTTTGCCAGGCACAATAGAGCACATACATTTCATGATAAAATCACTAGCCCTGCTATACTTTCAGATGGTGGGACCCAGTCACTATACTTGGCTCTAATCTCCACTAATTAGTATGACTGTTTGAATTTTTGAAGTAACATAAAGAAAATAAAGCTTTATCTTACAGGTAAAAACTGCCTTTAGAAGAAATAGTAGACAATTTAATAGTTATGTCCCCTTGAGTTCCCATAAGATCAACTTCAGGAAGAGAAAAACAAAAACATATTCTTCCATAGGAATATCCCAACATGACCATATTGTTTCATTCCCCTCTGCAGTATACAACCAACATCAATTTACTCTGGGGAGTGTTTGCTTTGGCAAAAATATTTGCTTGCTTCCTTCCTTGGTTCCTTCCTTCCTTCCTTTCTTTTATGTTTGTTCTCCACAAACAAGAGTGCTGTGAATGAGAAATTAAATTACTTGCTGAACTCCACACAATTAGTAAGTGAAAAAGCACAGTTACAAAGCCAACTGTCTGATTTCAAAATGCATAGCCTATCTATTACATAATACAACTGTACTCTAAAAGAATGTTTGTAGAACGTTTTAGTTGCTCTAAATATTTTAAATATTTAGGGTAGTCTATATTTTAAAAAATTACTTGCGGAATTTATCTAAATAAGATCCAATTGTACCAAAGTATTTCTCAGAAACTCATCATTGAAAAAATAAGTTCAATTCTCACATTTTCTGGTCACCATGAAGTATTTAAGGTTATCATATAAAACATATTAAAAATAATATAAAACAATGTATTTTAATTCCATTGTTTTATATATATACATATACATATATATGCATCAGATGTCATGAAAAGACAAAAAAATGGAATTCATGCCTACATTTGTATACCTATAGTTTAATTAAACTCTGCAAAATTACAGTACAAAAATGACTTCTGGTATGCATAAGAACATTTGCAAGCCTAGGGAACACCGCCATGAGGCATATCAACTTTTTGCCTGAAGGAAAGAATAATGTTATGCTTATTTCCTAGACATATAAATGTAAGTCAATAATGTAAATTTATTCATCTCATTTATATTCAAATTAGTGTGAAAAAATTTTCTGAAATACAAATGTCATATTTAAACATTTCCATGTTTTTATAAATATTGTAAAACTGACACTACAGATACCCCACAGTTATCATTTTGTTTTAGTAAGCAGTGATAGAAAAGTTAAATATTGATTTAAAGTTAAAATAATCATAAGGCAAAATTTAATCATCAGACTATTAAGTAATCATTTTATATTAATATTATTAAGATCTCAATATATTTACTGAATATAATTATTCCATATTTTTATCCCATTGATACCAACATATAACTTGATCAATATCTTTTGTTTTATCTATTTGTGTTAATAGTCTTAATTGCTGATGTATACTTTTAAAAGTCAGAACAAATTTTTTTTCCTTGTATGAATCCGAGGAAATCTAAACTACGGATATTTTGTTTACATTTGCTAGCTATTTCTTAAAAGTGTTACGAGGCACCTTCCACTTCTAAGAAAGTTTTTATTTGTCACTACATACTAGTTTTGACTATATATGTAACTCAATGAACATTGCCATATAAACTTACTCTTATCTTTTATAGTGAATCATCCACTTAGCAGTCGGAGAGGTCTTCCTAAAAATATGTCAGATCATATCATTTTTACTCAAATTCCTTCAGAGACTAAAAAAAAGTGGTTTCCCAGGACATAGACTCTGGGTCTCTATTCTATCTCAACATCACTGTTCCCACCATTCCTACCTCCCTCCACTGAGTCTTATACTGTTTGTTCTTCTCTCTCAGGGCTTATGCCACCTCAGTATCGATGATATGTTAGACTTTTTATGGTTTTTATTGGCTATTTATCTTTTTAAGCATTAGCTACCTGGGATGTGAGTCTTTGTGACAAGAAACTACATATTTGCTCGATACATAAATTGATATATGTATTGAGTGTTTATGTGCCAGACACTATCAGATTCTGAGGATACTGATATGAGTATTGTATATTACTACTTTCAAGGTATATAAGCAAATAAGTAATAGAAAGGAAAAGAGGCTTAAAAATGCTTTAGTGCTGATCTCATGTGTAATAAATTGAAGTGTTGCAGCTCCATCATATACTATCTGTGTGAATTGGAGGCACATGATATTCCTGTGAATGCCTTAGTGACACATTTATAAGATAAAGGTAATAATAATGCCTACCACATAACTTATTTTGAAGAGTTATATTATCTAAAACATATTCTATAAATGTATATTACTAGTAGTAGTATTACTTTTATATTTCTCTTTACTTCTCCAAATTAAATCTCAAATTAAGGCACCAGTCAAGGTAATGAAAACATAATATTCTCTGTCACACATCCAACTCCAGTTCCTCTTTCTATGCAATGACCACCCCCAATTATTCCTAAAAGACTTACAGAGACAACACTTGGAACAAAGTTTAATTGTAGTAGAACAGAGACTGAAAAGCAAGAAGAATCTTACATTATCTCCATAAAGCAAATTAATTAGTGTCGCAGGCCTTATAGTACATTGGCATTCTACCTCAACCATTAGATTTCATTGTATTCACATATAATAAAATGAAAACAATGCTTGATTCACACAACACGAAGTCCTGTGAAATGAACAAACTATTCTAATAACACTGTTGATAATACCTAAAGTGAACATTATCTAATATTATGAATAGAGACTAAAGAAGTAATATGAGAAATATCACTAATACAGATATACCTGAGACTGGATAATTTATAAAGTAAAGAGGTCTAATTGTCTCAGAGTTCTGCAGGCTGTACAGGAAACATAGGGCCAGCAACTGCTTGGCTTCCTCAGGGAGTTTTGAATCATGATGGCATGTGAAGTGGGAGCCGCACATCACATGATGAGAGAAGGAGCAAGAGAGAGAGAGCAAGGGGGAAAGTCCCAAACTTTTAAGCAACTAGATCTCAAATGAACTCAGAGTAAGAATTCACTCACTAAGGTGAGGACAGCCACAAGCCATTCACGAGGAATCTGCCCACATGACGAAATCACCGCCCACCAGGCCCACTTCCAACATTGGAGGTTATATTTCAACATAAAATTTGGAGGGGAGAAATCATCTAAAGCATATGACATAGTAATTTATATTTACATATTTTCCAATATTTAGCAATTCTTCCATCAAACTACTTTGGTCATAGTGTATACATTGTTTAGCAACTGCTGTGTTTGAGTCAACAATAATTTGTTCAAAATGTTTGCATTTAAATGTATGAGCAAAATGAAATGTACTTTTAGTTGTTTTTTTCATTAGGTTTTTGTCTGTTCTGGTATCAATGCCTTTTTGGTAGCTGGAATGATAGAATAATTTGGCAAATATTTGCCAAATTTCTGTTTGGCAAATTTCTATTCCATGGAAGAGTTTGAAAAATATTACAATAAAACATTATTTAAAAAGCATTTTAATTTATTTCATAGACAAAAGGAATATTTCCTATTCGAAACTTCTATTTCTTTTTTAAAAGGTAGTGCAGTATAAATCATTTAAAAGTGTGGTTTAAAACATTTGTTTGCATGTCAAATAATTTAGCATCCCAATGTCATGTAAGATTAAATTTGCTCAGTTTCTGCTGGATAAAACCTATCAAAATAATTGTTTGAATATTTATTCATTATCATAAATTAATTTACAACTACTTTATTTAGATTGTCCTTCAAAGAGAACACTAAATTTGGTTTAAAATGGTAAATACAGAGAAAGTACATCACTGAGTCTTGATGCTTACAGCTTCCTTTGATGATAACTTGCAATTTCAATACTCCGCAGTACATTCTTGATAATTTTCATGTGTTCTTCAATCTCAGCTAGTAAACTAAAAAATTGTTCACTAATTATCTCAAATTTACTCAAATATAGGGTAGGCAATAAAAAGGGAGAGGGTTTAATTAAAAATATAACATAAATATATTTTTCAAAATATAAAGATATATACCACTTTTAAATTAGACTATCATTAGTGATCTGCTGTTTGTTACAATTTCCATATGTATTAGTAAGTAATCAATAGAGATTGTTATTTTGTTGACTGATTTCTGGGTCTTAAGAATATATTTTATGTGAACATTTATAAGGAATAGAGACAGGATTGCAACAAAGTTATTGAAAATATGTTGAGATCACAAACTACAATTAATATAGTTTGTTTTTATTTTTGCATATAAGAAAGTGTTAAAAAGTATTTATTTAAAAATCTTCCTATGGACAATTTCTAAGTTGAAATAAGAAGAGGTAATATATTTGAAATAACTTATAGGAAATCTTACCATGTAGAGCATTCATTTCTCTCAGCACCTCTCTAAAACTAAGAGACAGCCATTTGAAATTGTTCATTAGAAATAATTTATGGGTACTAGCAATATTTATTGATTGATATTTACAGAAAGGCATATATAAGCATTAGATATCACTCTTGGAATAGTAAATTTTATCAAACTGTTAGTAGGAAAACCAGTTTGCCTTATTTTCCTCATCTCCTCTCAAAAGTATACTATATATATTGCCTGGAATTATTACTTGCCAAACTTAGCGCTTGTTTTTGTTTCTAAAATGTTAGTTAATAAACAATAACCTTAATGAGCAAACTAAATAGGAAGAAAGTAAATACTTTCAACACCTTCTCAAAACCAAAGCAAATATTACTTCAACATTGCAAATTACCCCAATAAAGCAAACATTAAAGATAAATTTAAAAAGAAAATAAAAACAAGAAAACAAACAAATCTTCATCCTATTGGCTATTTTATGTATCAGAAGGAAAAAAACACCAACATACCCTAAATTAAGTAAAAGAGATATAAATTAGTATTAATTCAATTATTCATTCATTAATATATCCAACAATTTAACTGTATATATTGAATGACTTTTTGATAATTAGCAGTGAAATTACCCTTGTTGGTACAACAGTAACCAGTGAATATGGTACATGGACTCTGCATTCAAATGTTAATGGTGCCAATACCTACAGTCTTTTGTCTTCACATAAGGAAAAGATGTGCAATTATGAAAATAGTTAGTAACATAAGCTCTGCCTTCAGCTTTCCTGAATCCAAAGTTACTGCTTATTTTTGTCTAACTAAAACACTAATGCCTCTATCTAAATCTCAATATACTTGTCTGTAAAATTCACTAATAGTAACTGCTGCCTAAAGATATTTCAATAAATGAGCTATCTTAATAAAGATATTGGTTTCATTATTATGAATTAAATACAAATCAAACTATCATCTTTGAACACAATGTTTTAAGGGCTTGATAAAGTCATGTTCTAGCAATCTTATTTTGAAACATTTTTAACTGTTTCACATATAAACTTGCCATACACAGCCAGAAGTAAGACACTTTCAGCCCTTAAGTAGGTCATAAAATGATCAAAATAAGTGGTGTGAATGTTTAGGTCAGTTGTGAATTATAATGTAAAGACTAAGATCTGGAAAAACATAGGTTTCCATGTGGTCAGGAAGACCAGAAGGATGTTGAAACAAATTGATTTTCATCCAATTCTTTTCCTAGTTCTTACTGCAATTTTAGCCGTTGTCATCTAGCCTTTATTTTTACAGCAGCTTTCAAAATAATAGCCAAAAGTTTGTGTGGCAGTTTCTCCTCGTCTCTTATTACAGTGAATATCTTCCCTCTATGGGTTTAATTATGGCTCTGTCATTAACTACTTGGGTTATTTTTGATAAACTAACTTTGCATTTCAGATTGATCATCATCAACAGGGATAATAAATGTCTTAAGAGTTTAGTGAAAGCTGGAAAAATGATGCATGTCATGTGCTTTACACATGCTGGGCCTTCATTGTAAGATAATAGCTATTATCAGTATCATCAAAACCTAAATATCATTTCATAATCTTTCATTTGTAACTTATAGCTGTTGAAATGACATTGACTAAATGTGAACATTTCCACTTTCCTCTCATTTAATGCCTTCTCAAGTCTCAATTGCTCCCAAACATATTTAAAATTTACCTTTGTTATTAAAATTTTGCCAACTGTTAGACAACAACATAGTAAGACAATGCTGATACAGTTTCTGCATGTCTGTGCACGTTCATGAAGGTATGGTAGATTTCTGGCCGGGTGCGGTGGCTCATGCCTGTAATCCCAGCACTTTGGGAGGCCGAGGTGGGTGGATCACTTGAGGTCAGGAGTTCGAGACCAGCCTGGCCAACATGGTGAAAATCTGTCTCTACTAAAAATACAAAATTTAGCCTGACATGGTGGTGCATGCCTGTAATCCCAGCTACTCAGGAGGCTGAGGCAGGAGAATCGCTGGAACCCGGGAGGTGGAGGTTGCAGTAAGCCAAGATCACGCCACTGCACTCCAGCCTGAGCGACAGAGCAAGGCTTCCTCTCAAGAAAAAAAAAAAAGGATGATTGATTTCAAAATTTGGGTACAGGTACAGACAATAGTAAAATGTCAGATAACCTGAACTCAGATGATGTCTGTGTGGCCTTGACCTAATTAGATGGCTTCATCTTCAAAAATGGAAGAGTCATCTCAGATGGTTAAATGAAGAATAAATGAAATTATAAATTAAATTATATTTGTAAATCACTGTGTACTTTCCTTAAGTAAGGGCTTAACAAATGTTTTTCAGTACTATTATCTCTTGTGAGTTTCTGTAGCTACATTGGGTCCTAATTAGAATAATTAATTTTTAATGGCTCTCACAAGTTCTGCTAATAGCAATAATAATGATAATAGTTAACCCTTATGTAGCCAGCAACAAGAACTATAAATCTAAAATATAAATTTTAAATAAATAAATGATGCAGGTACTCTGAAAACTAGGCTGTTTGAGGTATACAATGTGTAGTGAGTGATAATATAAATTTTTTTCTGTTGAGATACTAAAAAGTTTAAGTTGTAGACTATTAAAAAATAGTTGCAAGAAGTTAATATAATCATTCCGGGCCTTGAGAGTGTGTTGAAACCAATTATATTTCAAGGCAATTTTCTCACTGCCTTTGATTCCCCTTTGGTAATTCTAATGGAATCCAAATTGAGGAAATTGCAACTTATACTGCAATTTGTAAATGTCTTTGTAATTTCAAAGGTAGAATATGTTATAGGATGACACTTTATGTAGAAGTGATGCTAAATTACTCGGCTTTCAATATAAATACTGGCTTTGAAATAATGGTTGAGAGCTTCTGCCAGAATTATCAGTGGAACCTGGGAAATAGACATTTCATAAAGCATGGAGTGCTTGCTACATATCTTATGTAAATCAATGACAATATAACTAGATTTCATAAAAGTTAAGGGAATTTTTATACACATGTTGTTTAAAATTAATTAAATCCTGGATCAGATCCTAATATAGTGTGTAATATGAAATTGAATAGTCTTGATATGTACTATTTTATATTCAAAGAAACTTGCATAATCTAAGGATAAAGTCACTATTTTATTATTATAATTTATTTACCATAGAAGATGTAAGTCAGTAGTTGTTATTCAAAAAGAATTTTCCACAATTTTACTTCAAAATTACCGCTGATCATGTAGTTGATGCCATCCAAACTTCCAAGTTGACACATTTAATGTAGCTGAAATCTTTTCCTAAAAATAAGAGTATAACGTTATCAAATATTGGCTGACATTAATCACATGTACCTAAAAACCTCATGAAAAGAAAATGGTTTACCGAGCTAGAATCAAATAAAAAATCTTATGAAATTAAAACTAATTATATAACATTGTAAGTAGGACCCCAAAGTTAGTGTTTAAGGAACTTGTGAATTTTAAATGAAGCCAATTTTATTCCATTGGATGCAGTTATTGAATAACTTCATTTAAGAACACTGAATATTCTTTTGCTAAAAGGGATAAACTTTGTGAACATTTAAAAATGTGGCTTCATATCTCAGTATTATATAACAAAAAGTATAAAACTAAAATGAAGAAATCTGGTTCTCTGAAATATGTGTTCTAATATTGCATCTATCATATTCCTGCACCACAATTTTTGTGACATATAATGAACATATTGTGTTTAGTGATACCCTAAGTTCCCTTCCTATTCTAACATTTTGTACTTCTAAACAAGGACATGTAGAAAATATGATCTATCTATTATTACAAATCAAAACTCTAAGGCTAATATTGTAGCTAACAGAGGTAAACACTATAAAATAAAAGAGGAAGTACACTATAAAATATAACAAAGGATTCTTGACCAAACATTACTCAGGCTCCACCAAGCCATGATCTAGACAAGGCCTTGGCCTTTGGACTTTCTTGTCAGTCTTTGCATTACCCAAGAACTTGGCTAAGTTATTTTAATCAGAACCCTTTCCTTTGGTATGTAATTATATTTGATATTTGATCAAATACCTAATTCCTTACCATCCCACAGGTGACATCTAATTTCACCCTGGCCTGACTTCAGCAAGAATACTAAATACCCCTTGCCCCTCATGTTTCCTCTTAGAAATTTTCCCCACTTCCTGGACTATAAATCCCTATTTTTCCTTTTTCTCAAAGTTGAGCCTAATCTCTCCTTCCTACTACAAATCCCCACTGCAGTAGTAATTCCTTCTTGAACAAAGTATTTCTTGTCATCATTAACAATTTTCACAATAATTTTTTCCTTAATAAGTATTGGACTCCTAGTCAAAACTTATATTTAACTTATATTTAAATGTCAAGCAAATGTTGTTTTATAAATGTGTTAGTCACTTAAATGACCACAGTTTGTTACCACTTAACATTTTAAATGCAGAAGCTGTGCTTAGATACAATTTATAAAATTGCACCTAATTAATCATGAAGTCACTTCTCATTAGGATTAGAGTGACCTCACATTTCTTAGAGTTTCCAGAAAATCTGATTTTATTCCTCTTGAAGTTCTTACTTAAAAGGTTTTGTTTAAAAAACAACAACAACAACAACAATAACAACAAGAAACTAAAAGCTAAAAAACTTCATTTTTGGTTCTTTTTTTTACTATCAATTTGTTAATAATCTGGCAGATCATTTTCTTTCTTAAGGTTCATTTATGTTTCTCTTTTCAATTTTTTAACAAAATTATTTTACACATGTTCTCATAATTGTATCTTCATTATATTGTGCTCCTAAGAGACTGAGCTGGTGAGAAGTAGAGAATCAGCCCATTACAAGGAACATCTCATGTTTAGAAGAAGTGGGCAGTGCATGCACTAAACAGCTTTAAGGAGCAGAATCCTGAAGGTTTTCCCTAGATGCAAGAGGCATGGTATTTAATTTGTTAACACTGAGGTTTCAAACCTACTTACCAGCACACAGCTATGGAGAATCTTGGAGAAGACTGGATGTTCACAAATAGAGTTATTGCTTATAGAAGAAAGAATAGCACCTAAATTAAATAAATGAAGGGAAATTCTTGGGGCTTGCAGAATTTTTTAATTCTGGAAAAGGCTTAGACTATTAGAAATGGAAGCAAAAGCTGAAATACAGAAATAGATGTTTATTTATTAAGGCCATGCATAGCTGAAAGATTATGGATTCTGAGACAGAATAGTGACAAATGAATTGATTTGCCACTTTCTAAGAAAACTACTTAATGCTTTTGAAGCTATTTCATCTATAAAATGATAACATCTACATGGAAGTGTTGCAGTGAAGGTTAGGAGAAAAAGAGTGTCTGTACAATATTCTGTGCAGTAGCTTATTGATGTCAAATTAAACACAGCCTTTTTACTTTTTGCATTATCAGGGTTAGTTAGACACTTTACTAATAATCTTGACATTCTAATTTTAATGATTTATAAATCATATTGTGTTGTCCATATACATGCAACCACAATATTACTTTTTGTACACATATTTAATTACACGCAGGTTTGTTATTTAGTCAGAATAATGTTCCCTACAGAAAGTGAGATAACTTTATATGTAGTTCAATTTCAAAGAAGAATGTTGTTACATAAAAGCTCAGTGTCAGGTATTTTCCACTTGTGTCCACAGAGGCTCTATGTTGAACTAGAACTTCCTACATCTGAGCATCTGCTGTATAATTTGATGTATTTCTTCAAGAAAGAAACGATCTCCAGGTTCTAGTATTATCTTCAATTTCTACTCATATATTTATAGTTTATTTAACGATGCAGGAGAGGAGAAAAAGGCAACTTGTGTGTGCATTACTAAGATTCTGCTCTGGGCAAAGGTAGTCGATTCTGCTCGGAACTCCTGAGAAACACACAAATTCCTGCCATTATTCTCTACCTAAAGGATGGTGTTGGGAGCCAGGAACATTTAATCCATTTGTTTAGTCCCCTAACCTCCAAAAGCTTGAGAGGTTTCCTCATGGTATTAAATCTGCACACTTTTGAATTTCACTTGTGTGCAGCCTGAGTAACTCTGATATATGTGCTGACAGAGAAGTCCCAGGGGGAAAACAAAGAGCAGTTGAAGTGAGATGTTGTCAACTGAAACTCAGTCTAATTCCACACGGGATTTCCTACCATAGCCAAGGCTAAAATCAGAAGTGAGTTCAAGAGGATGAGTGGTAGCAACAGATGCATCAAATGCAAGTATGAAGTGCACAAACAGTAAGCCTTTCTACTGGACTGACATCACAGCACACCTGGGCAAGGAGGTGAACAGAAAAATTGGAATCTGGATTAAAAACAATGTCAAAGTTCATCAGCCAAAGTTACAAAAATATTTTTACATTTCTTCTAATTTTGTTCATTTTGTGTAAAACTTCAAATTAATTGTGGTAAAGTTGTTCAAAATGTCTTCGTACTATATTTTTAATATCTGAAAACTCTACAGTGATGTCACTATTTTAATACCTAATATCATATGTATTAAAATTACTCATTGTATTTGTACTTTTTGTTTTATATTAGTCGCATGAACAGTTTGTTTATTAATGTTTTTTTCCCAAAGAACAAGTGTTGACTTTGCTAATTTACTCATGTACATATTGCTTTTGAATTGCTACTTCTTTACATTTATTGTTCTTTTTCTGTCTTCTGAAGATAATGGTCATTACTTGATCTTTTATGATATACGCATTCATTCTTATACCTTGTCCCTTATAGACAGATACTGTTAGCTACATTCTCTATGTTTTGCTGTATAGTCACTGTCTTTATGTACATTGTGATTTCTTCAACTACAATTTATAGAAGTACATTTATTAATTTCAAGGTATGACTTTTTCAGCTATCTTTTGGTTATTCATGTACATATTAATTTCAATCTATTCAGATAATGTAATTTCTATGATTTCAATCTTTTGAAATGTGTTGAGGTTTCCTTTTGGTCAAGCATGCAACCTGCAGTTAGGGATACAATATCCATTTGGTCAAACTTTCTGATTTTCTTTCAATTTGTTTTTATTTATTTACTTAAGCTTTCCAGAATTTTTCATCATTTTCTACAAGTTGTCACAAAATTGTAGTAAATTTTATACTTGCCTACTTCTTCCTGTAAATATGTATTTTTGTGGATTATATTTCATTATTTCGCTACACATATTCACATTAAGAATTTTCATCATCTTTGGTGGTTGAAGTGCCCTTTATCCCTATAAGGTAATTCAGCATACTGCTGGTCATGGTTTCAGTCTTAGAGACAACCTGTCTGATATTAATACAGTAGCACCAGCTTTTATTTAGTTAAGGTTGGCATGACATCTTTGTCCATCTTTTTCTTTCAAACATTTTGCGTACTTTTTGCTTCAATGAACAACATAGAGGTTGTTTGTTTTCTCCTCATAAATATAACTTAACTATATTTTTCTATTAAATGTCAACTTTAGCAAAATTATATTTGAGGAAATTTTTCTATTAAATGTCAACTTTAGTAAGTCTATATTTGAGGAAATTTTTCTGTTAAGTGTCAACTTCAGCAAGTTTATATTTGAGGAAATCTGATATATTTATGTTTCAATCCCTCATTTTATAATTTTCCTACTCTTTGTTCCATTCTCTATTTGTGACTTATTTAATTAATTGTTTTAATAGTTTTTTCTCATGATTTCTGTGGTTGTTAAACATTATTTTACTACATTTTTATTGATTAACATGCAGACTACAACATGAAACTTTGATTACTACCATACGAAATTGTTTCTTATTACTGTTTACTTTTTGGACAGTAAAAGGCCCTTAATACATGTTAACTCACTCTAGTGTTTTCAAATCTATATGCATATATGTGTGTATCTATATATATGTCATATATATACCATATGTATATATATGTCATATATATGGTATATATACACACAAGGTATATATATGGTGTGCATATATATATATATATATATATATATGGGGTGTGTGTGTGTATATATGGTGTATGTATATATGGTATAACAAACCTGTAGTAACAAAATACCAGAAACTGGCTTCATTAAAGAATAGGAGTTTATTGCCCTAATGTTCTAGAGGTTAAAAGTCTGAGATCAAGCTATTGGGAAGGTTGATATCCTCTGAGGGCTGTGAGGAAGAATATGCTCTGTGCTCTCTCTTAGCTTCTGATGGTTTCCTGGCACTCTTTGATGCCACTTGGTTGCAACTATATTACCCAGATTTCTGTTTCGATCTCACACAGTATTCTATTTATAAGGGCACCTGTCACATTGGATTGGGGGGTCCCCCTATTCCAGTATGACCTAATCTACACCAATTTCACCTGTAATGACCTTATTTTCACATAAGGTCACATTCTGAGCCTTCTGGGGTACTGGAGATTAGTATTTCAATGTATGAATTTTGGGGGGACACAATTCAACCTCATATATGTGTGTGTATACAAAAATAATAATTATATAATAATAAATATTACTATATTACTATATAAAATTATGTTACACATTTAAGTTAATTTAGAATTTACTCACATACTTAAAATTGTTCTTGCTTTTGGACACTTCTTGTATCTCTGATCCTCCAGCTTGTATTATTTTTATTCTGCCTGGCAAATAGTCATTAGAATTTCTTTAGTGCATATGTTCTAGTAATAATTCCCTCAGTTTTTAGGTCTGAAAATAACTTTTTAAATGTTATTATTAATATGAATACATTTGCCAAATTTTGATAGTTTTTGTGTCTTCATGGCTATATTAATTGTATTGTTGTTGAAGAGCAACATATTTAGTGGTCTAATTGTTGCTAATTTGAATATAAGCTTTCTTTTTCCTTTGGTTGTTTTTTCAAAATTTTCTCTGTCTTTTCTTGCACTGTAATCACCTATAATGTAGATGATTTTCATTGTTCCATCTTTTAATTCACAGAGCTTTTATTCTATAACTTGATATGTTTTATCAGATTTGGAAATTACTCATTCATGGAAATTTCCATTATTCCTTACATGTTCTTCTAAAATTCCATTTAAATATATGAGGATTTCTCACTTTACCTTCTTTCCCTCCTATTTGCTCTTCTGAATTTTCTATCCTGTCATTTCTCTATGTTTCACTTTGACTATTTTATCCAACATTTTCTTAATTCTCTCTTCATCTCTCTCTAATATGTTCTTAAATAGGTCACCTTACTTGTTAATATTATATATTATATTTTTCTGTTTCATGGGTTCTATTTTTCCATATCTGTTACTTTTATTTTCCACCTCTCTACTAAAATTCTAAATCTTAGACTTTTATCTCATTGAATAAGGTGATCAAAATTATTTTTAATTACACTTTTTATTTAATTGAAGATTCACATGAAATTGTATGAAGTAATACAGAAACATCCCTTTTAGGTTTTACCCAATACCCCACTGGTAATACCTTGCAGAAATGTAGTACAATATCACAACCAGGATATTGGCATTAATTCAGACAAGATACAGGACTAATATCACAACCAGGATATTGGCATTAATTCAGACAAGATACAGGACAAGTCTATCACCACAAGAATTTCTTGTGTTGCCCTTTTATAACTACCCATTTCCTGACCAATCTGTGCCGCTGTTCTTAACACCTGACAAGCACTAACTTTTTTCCATCTCTATAATTCTACCATTGTGATAGTATTACGTAAAAGGTATCATAAAGCATTAATCTTTGGGGATTGCGCTGTTTTTATTTTTTACTCAGTATAATTCTCTGGAGATCCATCGAAGTTGTTGCTTGAATCAATAGTTATTTATTTTTATTGCTGAGTAGTAGTCCATGATATGTATATAACACAGTTTGTTTAACGATTTACCTGTAAATAACATACTGGTTGCTTCCTGCTTTGGGCTATTACATATAAAGCTGCTATGAACAAATATCCATTACCAAATTTGAGGGTGAACATAAGTTTTCATTTCTCTGAAAGCAGTATTATTACACTTGCTCAGTGTTTAGTAATTGCTTTTAGATTTTTAACAAACTGCCAATTTGTTTCACAAAGTATAAAATGACTGAAGCATTTTACATTCCCTTCAGAGATGTTTTAGTAATCCAACTTCTCCACATTTCTGCCAACATTTGGTGCTGCCACTGCTTTTAATTTTAGGCATTATAATGTATATTTAGATATGTACTTATAATTCTTCATGGTTTAATTTACATTTTCCTAATAGACTAAGATAATAAACAGCATTCTATGTGCTCATTTTCTACCTCTTAACACTCTACTCAGTAAAATATCTGTTTATGTATTTTGTCTATACATGAACAGTTTTATTGAGAGTTATTATGTAATTTGGGCACGAATATTTTGTCAGATAAGTGATTTGCAAATATTTTTTTCCAAGCCCATAACTTGTCTTTTCATCTACTTAACTGAATATATTTTTAATTTTTATTGTGTCCAAATTATAGATTGTATTTATTTTAGGGATCACAGTTCAGTGTTAAGTCTAAGAACTCTTAGCTTACCCTAGGTTCTGACAATTTTCTCAACTTTTTTTCTGTAAAGTGTTTATAGTATTTATATTAGTCCATTCTCACACTTGCTATAAAGATACTACACAAGGCCAGGTAATTTATAAAGGAAAGATATTTAATTGACTCACAGTTCCACATGGCTAGAGAGGCTTCTGGAAACTAATAATCATGGCACAAGGTGAATGTGAAGCAAGGACTGTCTTCACGTGGTGGCCAGAGAGAGAAGAGCAAGCAGGGGAAATGTCAGACACTTATAATGCCATCAGACCTCATGAAAATTCATTCACTATCATGAGAACAGCATAGGGGAAACTGCAGCTATAATCCAATCACCTCTCACCAGTTTTTTTCCCTTGACACATAGAGATTACAATTCAAGATGAGATTTGGGTAGGGACAAAGATCCAAGCCATATCACTATTGTTTTGTATATTTGTAATATATTATCTGTAACATTATATGTATAGTAATGTATTGTGAGCCAATTTTTGTATAGGATATAATGTTTAGCTTAGTTTTATTTTTTTATTTTTTACCTTTGTTTTGCCTACGGGAGTCCTATTACTCTAGTAAAAGTGTATCCTTCCTTCTGTTAAAAGTAAAACCTTAGATAAATTAAATTTAGCAAAATGTGTTTGAGCAAAAATAATTCATGAATTGGGCAGCCCTCAAAATAATGAGAGGTTCAGAAAGCTCCACTCAACAATGTGGACAGGAAGTGTTTATAGAGAAAAAGGAAGTATTGTACAGAAACAGCTTGATCAAATATACTGACTTATTTGTACATGGTATGATTACTCATTTGCCTTATATGGACATTCTTATCAGTTGGCAGCCTGTGATTGGCTGAAGCTCAGTTACTATGATTGACTGAGACTCAACTATTTGTTACAAGAATATACTTCTAAGTAACATTTCAGCTTACATAATAAGTGAGGTTGCAGTTTTCTAGGTAGAGCTTCAAAGTATGGAGGTAGCTTTATGCCAAATTTCATTTAATTTAAGATTTCATTAATTTTGTTCCTTTGTCAAATTCAGTTGAGAGTTCATCTCTGAGTCCTCTATTCTATTCGTGTTTACTCTTCCATGAATTCCAAATGATAACTATGATTATGTGATAAACTTTAATTTCAGGTACCATGATCCTATTTTATTATTATTATTATTATTTTTTTTTTGAGATGCAGTCTCACTCTGTTGCCAGGCTGGAGTGCAGTGGTGCAATCTCAGCTCACTGCAAGCTCCACCTCCCAGTTCAAGTAATTCTCCTGCCTCAGCCTCCCAAGTAGCTGGGACTACAGGCGTGCACCACCCAACTCAGCTAACTTTTGTATTTTTAGTAGAGACGGGGTTTCACCGTGTTGGCCAGGGTAGACTTGATCTGTTGACCTCATTATCTGCTCACCTTGGCCTCCCAAAGTGCTGGGATTAAAGGCATGAGCCACCACGCCCAGCCCCTATTTTATTATATTTTTAAGAATAATTTGGTTTTCTATTTCCTTTGCTGTTCCACATAAATTTTAGAATAATCATGTATCTCTGTATACATAATCTTTCAAGAATTCTTATAAAAATTGAATTAAATCTGTTTAATTTGGTTAGAATTTAAATCTTTCTTTTCTGTCTTCCAATCTATGAATACTGTATGTTTTATTTAAACATGGTATGATTTGTTTATATCTTTTATTTTTTTCATTAGAATTTTTTAGTCTTAAGATACAAATCTATTACATGTTTTGTTAGAATTACATCTAGGACAATTGTAAGTGATACTGCATCATTTAAGTTTTGGTGTCCATATATTGGTTGCTAGTATGTAGAAACACAATACATTTTTGTGTGTTCATTTTGTATTCTATGACGATTATGAACTTCCGTTTTAACTCTACCAGTTGTTGTTGTTCTATTTTTTTTTTTTAGATTCCTTGGTATTTTCTTAATAAAAAAATCATTTCACCTGTAAACAAAAACAGTTTGATTTCTTCCTTTTTAATATGAATACCTTTTGTTTCATTCATTCATTTTTGCTTTATTTTAATGTCTAGAACTCGTAGTACTATGCTGAATAAGAGTACTAACAGTAGATAACCATGACATGTTCCCACTCTCAGGAAAAAAGACACTAATTTTTAAGTAGGATGCTAGCTGTAGTGTTTCAGTATATGCTTCTTAACAAACTCAGGGTCATCTCTCTATACTTGTTTGAGGACTGGCACAAAGAAGAATGGAGAAAAGAAAATAAAACAAAAATATAAGAATACACAGTCTCTAAGTGTCAGAAGTTTCCCTTTACATTCCTTTATCAGGAAGTAGAGGAGCTTTCTTGAAATTACCTCTGTGTCCCAGTGCCTCTTCTGGTGCAATGATTTCAAGCCAGGGAGACTATGGAAGGAGAAAAATGATAAATTCACTGAAACTTTAATGGTGTTTTGAATTCTGGTGTCTTTATTCTACCTACTCTATTTACTTATTAGAGTCCTCAGCTTAATGCTTAATTTAGGACACAAGGGTAGCATATGACTGTATAGCTTATCCAGAACTTGAACCCCAAGTACATATTTTTAGTGTCATTTTATTTCATACTAAAATCAAAAAGGACAATACTTAGCTGGAATAATTCTGGCCAAATTCGTTCGTCTACATTTACATATAAAATCATAAACAGCTTCTTGAGTCCATTATTATGTAACATTTCAAGGAGCAGAGAAAAGCAATGCTATATGTGGTGTGAATATTACATATTAAAATATACACAAAAAAGTAGGAAATACAGAAATGATGCCAATTTCAGAAATTTGATTATCTCTGGGGAATGAGAAAGAGAAAAAAATCAGTATGTGGACTTTTGCCTGTGCCTGCAAGATTTTATTTCTAAAAGGAAAAATAAAATGAGCTAAAGGTAATATAATGGAGGTTTAATTACAAAAAATAACATATGATTATATGTAAAATTATTTTGTTATTTTAGGTTTGAAATGTGTTCGAATTAAAAATTTAAATATTTTTAAAATCCACGAAAAAAATACTATCTTAGTTAATACTACAAAATCACAGTTATGATCAGAATACCAGAATCTTTTGGAAATACTATCCTCACACTGTTAACTGTATTACAGTAATTTTGCAGGAAGATAATAGTGATATGAATGGACAAAAAAATTAAAACTAACTCTTTGCTAACTGTCTTAAGTAACACTTGTAATATGTATGGTAGAATTGACAACAAAAAAATGTCATTTATAATTCAAAACTGACAACAACATATATCTCCAAATACAAATGATAAAACATATGGGACATATATAATTGAGTTGAACATAGGGGGTTGGGGGATTAGCTAAGGGGAGCAGCAAGCTAAATTAATATGTTTCTAACTTAAGCATATGTGTACTAAATAAGGGCAAATACACAATTCCCATTAGCATTTTAACATGCTTAAGTAACTCCAATGGCTACTTAGGAATTTTTAAAATGTGATATTTTTATTCAAAGTTTCTATAAAAAACATATATTATAAAAAGAAAAGAAATTTTATAAAATACGCTCCAATGTGGTATATTTATTTATTAACCATTTTCATTTCTTTAATTGTACCCTACTCAAAAGTTACACATGCAAAACTGAAAAAGAAATTTAATGATTCCCATTATCATGACATATTTTCATCTTATTTTAGTGTGAAAAGTAATTTCTCAAGACCTGCCTTATCTGACAAGCACTGAATCATCTCTCTTTCAATCTTTCTTTTAAAGGAACAGATAAGTAAGGGGAAGTAAAACCTAATACTAGTTTGGCCTTTCATTTATATAAATTATTATTTTGCTATTATTATATTTCACATTTCATATTTATGTTTTAGAGTAATTTATGTAAATTAGTAGACATATACATTATTTTTTACTTAAAATATTTGAAACAATTTCAAGGCACATTATATGAGATGTCTTCTTCATTTGCCAATACAGACATTTGGAGATAAGTCTATGCCCAGAGTTTCTTTATTCTTGTTTTAGCTCTCAACAATGTAGCTGAGATGAAAGGTTATTAGCATACTGAAAACCATGTAATTGAAGGAATATTATCTTGCCTTTACTTTGACTCTGAGAGAAGAAAAGCATAGCTGCTAGAATAAATATGAAAGTCAGAGCCTTGATAAGGTCTAGTAACCCAATCATTGGCACTCACTATGGAAAAGGATGATGTGCTTTATTTCCCTCTAGTGGTTTAGTAAATGAATAAATATAAGAAAAAAAAAGTGAAATGGCTTCGATGTACTAGCTTAAAAGCCATTCAAAATTTTGAGATGCCTGATGTAGGCTACATCTAAAATTACATTATAAAATTTGCAAATAGAAAATAAAGATGTGCTTATTATCAAACAAGCATGATGCATCAGAAAAATAAATGGCTAGAAAATCTGCAATCAGCAACAAATTATTTTTCTGTATTCAGGAAGTCAGTGTTCATGAGGCAGAAACAAAGAGATAAAGTGACGCTTCGCATCTTTCAAAGTTAATACACAAAAGCTACAGAACAAAGATTAAGAAAAAGACAACTTAAAGTCTTTTATTTGCTTTTTGCAAATGCTTATTTAGTTGCAGAAATTTAACATTTACTTTTGTTAATAATTATTTTTGGTAAGACCAAGTTTAAAATAATTTGCATCACCTGAACATATGGTCCTGGGCAGAAAATCATGAAGAAAAGCTATAAAATGTCTAAATGACAGATAAAGTGCTAAGTAGTTAGATGAAATGTTTAATTTAATTCCCAGACCAACATCATAAGATATGTATTATTATTACTATCACCATGGCCCAGATGTTTACTAAAGGAGACTGCTAAAATGTTCCCAAGGTAACAAAAATTAGAATTGGACTGAAACGCAGGTAGTCTGACTCCAGAACTTAAATTGTTTGGAAGTCAGAACATGTCTTTGGCATGATTTTAAATGTTTATCATGCATAATGGATACTTAAATAAGCCAGAGTTATTTTTAGGACAAGGTTCTGCCAGAAAGTGTTATTGAATTAGGGCGGTATAGTACATAGACCCTTGAATAATGCAGGGGTGAAAAGCACCAACTCCCCTCACCGGGTAGTCAAAACTCCACATATAATATATGATTCCCCCAAATTTTAACTACTAAAAGCTAACTGTTAACCAGAAGCCTTGTTGATAACATACAGTCAATTAATACATATTTTGTATGTTATATGTATTATATACTGTATTCTTACAAATAAGTGAGCTAGAGAAAATAAAATGTTATGAACAAAATCATAAGGAAGATAAAATAAACTCACTATTCACTAGTGAAAATAGATTATCATTTTTATCACCTGTAAGATTTCATTCTCATCATCTTCATGTTGAGTAGGCTGAGGATGAAGAGGAAGGGTCCTACTGTCCTATTGTCTCAGAGGTTGCAAAGGCAAATTAAATTAAAAAAGTAAAAGGGAAGGCAGGAGAAATTTACTGAAAAAAATCTGCAGGTAAATGGACCCTTGCCATTCAAACTCTTATTGTTCAGTCAAGTGTATTTTATTCAACTAATTAGATGAAAAGATAAAAAATTGAGAGAAGAAAAACATACTTAGTGATTTTTTTATTAAAAGAGAATTATTTAATACTATATATTTTCTAAGCAATTTTATAATATCAGTGACACCATTTGTAAAATTATTTTTACATGTCGGACTATTGTTATCTATTATTTGATATGTTATTCTGAAAAAAGGTGACAAAATTACTTAAAGTGTAGAAGCAGTTATTTTCAGAAGTTATTTTCAGTTATTTTCAGAATTACTTTATTCAGTTATTTTCAGAATTACTTTAAGAAGTTGAATTAAATACAAAAAAACAAAAGACTTAAATATTTCAATTTTTAAATACTTCTTAGCATATGACAACTTACAAAATCAACTGGAAGAAACATATAATACAATTATTATTTGAAATTATTTTTGAGGATTTTTTCTACCAATGGGTAAAATATGAATCAATAGTTTCAATTCTAATAGCTACATTATATTTAGGAAAGGATTTGCTATTATATAGAGATATATTTAATTTTTTAGAAACCATAAAACTAATGTTAGGAATAATAATAATTTTGTCCAGAAAGGGTTTAATCATATCTTTGGAGAAAGTTTCAGAAGCTATATTCCCAAAAATACTTTAATCAATTGAAGCATCATTGAATAAGTTTGCCACATATGTAAAAAATAACATTATACAAAGTAAACCCTTTGCAAATGATGGCTAATATAATCTGCTTTACATGATTTGTAATTTCAAAGAACCCTTAGCTAAATAGATTAAAACATTTCTGTAACTTTATAATCACTTCTCTGCACACTGGAAACCACTTATGACCCTAGAAATTCTCAAAAATGAAATTTAATAGAAGATAAACTTGTTTTGGCTGCTATCCATAAATATTTAGTTGCTTAAATGAAAACAGTAAAAGGCAAAAGAAAAATAAACCAAGCAAAAATGCTTCACCTTGTCACAAATTTTATATTTTCAATGTAGAAAGTTAATTGCATTATTAATATTGACTTGTACTGTCATCATACATTATCCTATTAGTTTTAATTGGAAGATGACAGGAATGTTGAAGACTATTACGTTAACCTTGCTTTCAAATCATTGCTTACATTCACAACTTGCTTTTTTTTTTAAATAATACTGAGGAAAACATAGAAATGACAAGCTATGCTCAGAAAAAATTGTGTTTGTGACATAAAAATAGACTTTACATGTGACAGGGATTGCCTTTGTATCAATATAATTTTTCACATTTCTTATTGGCACACAATCTTTCTTTAAGAAGCGTATACTTTTTATATAGTAGACTAGAATTCAATTGCTTCATTTGAATAGTTCAGCCAAAAGGTAGCCTTAAACCAACAATTTGGCTGAATATACTTTTGTTTTCAAATTAAAAAAAAAAAAATCCTAAAAGAGATAGTCACTACTTTCTACATCTGCTTTCGAGAAGTGTTTGTTCATGTCCTTTGCCCAGTTTTAATAGGCTTGTTTTTTACTTGTTGATTTAAGTTCCCTAAAGATTCTGGATGTTAGATCTGTGTCAGATGCACTGTTTGTGAACATCTTCTCCTATTCTGTAGATAGTCTGTTTGCTCTGTTGATAATTACTGTTGCTTTGCAGGAGCTGTTTAGTTTAATTAAGTCCCACTTTCCTATTTGTGTTGTCATTGCTTTTAGGGACTTGGCCAAAATTTTTTTGCCAAGGCCAGTGTCGGTAAGAGTATTTCCTAAGTTGTCTTTCAGGACTCTTATAGTTTGAGGTCTTAAATTTAAATCATTAGTTCACAATGATATGATCCAGCTCTGTGTCCCCACCCAAATCTCATCTTGAATTGTAATCTGAAATGTAATCCTCACGTATTGGGAAAGGGACCTCAGGGGAGGTTATTAGATCATAGGTGTGATTCCCTCATGCTGTTCTCATGATAGTGACTGAGTTCTCATGATATCTGATGAAAAGGGGCTTTTCCCCACTTTGCTTGGCAATTCTCCTTCCCACCTTCATGTGAAGAAGGATGTGTTTGCTTCCCCTTCTGCCATGATTGTCTAAGTTTCCTGAGGCTTCCCCATCCATGAAGAACTGTGAGTCAATTAAACTTATATATATATATATATATATATATATATATATATATACACATATATATAATAGAGAGAGAATATATATTATATATGCATATATATATAAATTACTTAGCCTCAGGTATTTATTCATAGCAGCATATGGCCTTTTGGCAGGGTAAATGTTTACTGAGGTTAGGGGAATGATAAGACCTTTTGGAAACCACTAGACACTGGCTCTGAGCTCACATTGACTCTAGGGAACCCAAAACATCATTATGGTCCTGCAGTTAAAGTAGCAGCTTATGGAGGTTAGGCAATTAATGGAATTTGATCTCAGGTCTGACTTACATTGGCTCCAGTGTGTCCCCAGACTCATCCTGTGGTCATTTGCCACAGAATGCATAGTTGGTATAGACATACTTAACAGCTGGCAGAATCCCCACATTGGTTCCCTAACTGGTAGGGTGAGGGCTATTATGATGGGAAAGACCAAATGGAAGCCATTAGAGCTGCCTCTACCTAGAAAAATAGTAAATCATAAACAATATTGCATCCCTGGATGGATCACAGAGATTAGTGCCACCATCAAAGGCTTGAAAGATGCAGGGGTGATGATTCCCAGCATCCCTGTTCAACTCTCCTCTTTGATCTGTGTAGAAGAGAGATGAATCTTGGAGAATGACAGTGGATTATCATAAACTTAACCATGTGGTGACTCCAATTGCAGCTGCTTTACCAGATGTGGTTTCATTGATTGAACAAATTAACACATCTCCTGATACCTGATATACAGCCACTGATCTGGCAAATGCCTTCTTCTACATTCCTGTCCATAAGGCTCACCAGAAGCAATTTGCCTTCAGCTGGCAAAGCCAGCAATATACCTTTACTGTCCTACATCTGGGGTATATCAACTCTTCAGCTTTGTGTCATAATATAGTTCAGAGAGACTTTCATTGCTTTTCCTTCCACAGGCTATCACACTAGTCCATTACATTGATGAAATTTCAAATTCTTGATAACATGTTACATCACCCTAGGAAGTAGTCAGCTAAATAGCCCTAAATTTGCATATTAAATGAAACGACTCAGATTAAGATCAAGTAACAAAATTTACATCATAAGGTATGGGGAGAAAAAGTTTGGTGTGCTAGAGGGAAATTAAAACAAATTTAGCTGCCAATTAAATGTAAAATTATGCATTTTAAAAAGGCCTTTAAATATACACATACATATATACATACATACACATACACACCAAAAGATCCTATAACTTTACTTTAGTACTATGGCCATGAGATGAATATAAATTTGCCAAGTTGAAAAAACAAAACAAAACCTGTTAGATCCAAACAGTGTTATTGTGTTTTTTTGTTTTTGTTTTGTTTTGTTTCCCCTAGTAGAAAAGTCACAGCAGATTTAAAGCAGGCAGAAAAGAAAATAGAGAAAGAAAACTTAAAAATTCTGTAGTTTGCAGGTCAACCTTAGGTCTCTTTTTCCTTAATGTAAAATGTGCACAAAGACCATATTATTACCATTTTACATAAACTCTGGCAAGAAGTAGAGGTGCCATAAAACCTATGAAGTGCCCAAAGGGGGGCTCTTTTTCCTTGTTTTTTTCTTATTCTTAGATTATTTCTTCCCCACCCTATTTTTTTTAAAGGAGGAACTGAGCTGTGGCCTAGGTAAATAATCAAAGTTCAGTTCCTCACACAGATAATCCAAATTTTGAGATTATGTCTGAGAGAAAAAGCAATAGGGAAGACCTTTTAGAAATGCATATACAAACTCCAATTATGATCCTTAAACAACAAATTCCTAGGAGAAAAACCAGCTCAGAATAAATCGAGGACCATTAACCAAAATGGGAGGTACAGGGCTCAGGAGGACTTACCAGTTCCACCAAAGGAGAAGCTTGAACTTCGTGAGTCTTCAATTGGCCCTGGCTGGTACCTTAGCTCTGATTTCAGACAACTGCTTGGGGCTCCTGAGTCTTCTCTGAGGCCCCATGTTGGGTGCCATTTATTGCCAATGAAAAGAGTCAAGCTCTGTAAAATATTTGAAGAGATTTATTCTGCGTCAAATATGAGAGACCATGGCTCATGACACAGTCCTCAGGAGGTCCTGAGAATATATGCCCAAGGTGATTGAGATGCAGCTTGGCTTTATACATTTTAGAGAGGGATGAGACATCAATGAAATACATTTAAAAAATACATTGGTTTGGTCTAGAAAGGCAGGACAACTCAAAGTGGGGGGCTTCCAGGATATAGGTGAATTTAAACATTTTCTGGTTGACAATTGGTTGAGTTTGTCTGAAGACCTGGGATTGATAGAAAGGGAAGGTTCAGGTTAAGATAAAGATTGTGGAGACCAAAGTTCTTTTGAAGTCTTATAGTGGCTGCCCTTAGAAACAATAGATAACAAGTGTTTCCCTTTCAGATCTTAGATAATCTCTTTAGGATTGGGAAGGTCTGGAAGCAAATATCTAGCTATATTAATAGAGGTTATTTACAGATGCAAATTTTCACCCACAAAGAATATCTTTGGGGGAACATTTCAAAATATAGCAAAGAAACATGTTTTGGGGTAAAATATTTTTATTTTCTTCCTTGTCTCATAATGTTATGCCAGAGTCAGGTTGGAAAGTAAATCACAATATATAGGGTTAAATAAAACCCACCTAATGAGAATCTATGATCTGTATGGCATGACTCCCCAGACCCCTTAGATAAGAATTTGAGATAGATAAAAATCAGAGTTTAGTCCTCACTATCATAAAAACACAAGTGAGTACACAGCCTACAAACCACATAAAGAAAATTACACAATCAAAACTAGAAAGAAACAATCTAAACACCATGAAATCAACAAAACATCACATATCAACATTAACCTAGAATGTAAATGGTCTAAACGCTTCACTTAAAAGACACAGAGTGGCATATTGGATTTA
The DNA here is from genome assembly GCF_028885655.2 of Pongo abelii. Lineage (NCBI taxonomy): Eukaryota > Metazoa > Chordata > Mammalia > Primates > Hominidae > Pongo > Pongo abelii. The sequence continues at coordinate 44,584,467 of NC_072000.2, read as the reverse complement.
TACAAAAAGACACAACCATCTGTCTTCAAGAGAGCCATCTCACATGTAATTACATCAATAGGCCCAAAGATAAGGGATAGAGAAAGTTCTATCATACAGAATGGGGAATGCTATTCTTGTATCAGATAAAAGAGACTTTAAATTAACAACAATAGAAAAGTACAAGGAAATGAATTACTTAATGAAAAAGGATTCAATTCAACAAGTCAATTTAAGTATACTTAATAAATAGCACCAAACAGTGAAGCACCTAGATTTGTAAATAATTACTCCTATACCTAAGAAAGACTTAGAAAGGCACACAATAACAGTGGAAGACTTCAACACCTCTCTAACAGCATTAGCCAGATCACTGAGGCAAAAAAACTAACAAAGAAATGCTAAATGTAAACTCTACTCATGGACAGTTGGATCTACCAGACATATACAGAATACTTTACCCAACAACTACAGAGTATGTATTCTTCTCCTATCCACACAGAAGATGCTCAGTCATAAAGCAAGTCTCAAGAAATTAAAAAAAAAATGAAATCATACCAAGTATTTTCTCAGACCACAATGGAATAAAAATAGAACCCAATACCAAGAGAAGCTCAAAATCACACAAATACATGAGAACAAAGCAGCTTGCTCCTGAAGAAAATTAAGGCAGAAATAAAAAAAGTTCTTTGAGATAAATGAAAATGATGACACAATGTACCAAAACCTCTGGGATGCAGCAAAAGCAGTGTTAAGAGAAAAGTTTATAGCACTAAGTGCTTACATCAAGTAGAAAGCTCTCTGATAGCAACCTAACATTGCACCTAAAATAACTAGCAAAATGAAAACAAATGAAACCAAAACCTAGCAGAAGAAAATCAATATTTAAAATTAGAGCAGAACTAAACACAATTGAGACCAAGAAACAACAGATAGGTGATCAAAACCAAAAGTTACTTTTCAAAAAGACACACAAAATCCAGAGACCCATAACTAAATAAATACAAAGAAAAAAAGAGACAAGTTCCAAATAAGCACAATTAGAAATGACAAAGGTGACATTACAATTGACTCTACAGAAATATAAAAAATCATTAGAGACTACAAGGGACATCTCTATGTGCACAAAGTAGAAAATCTAAAGAAAATGGATAAATTCTGAAAAACACACAACCTCCGAAGATTGGACAAGGAAGAAATAAAAACTCTGAATACATTAATAATGAATTACAACATTAAATCAGCAATAAAAATTATACTAACCAAAATAAGCCCTGGACCAGATAGACTCAGAGCCAAATTCTACCAGACACAAAAAATGGACCTAATACCAATCTTACTGAAACTATTCCCAAATATCAAGGAGGAGCAATTTCTCCCTAACTCATTCTTTTTTTTTTTTTTTTGAGACGGAGTCTCGCTCTGTCTCCCAGGCTGGAGTGCAGTGGCGTGATCTCTGCTCACTGCAAGCTCTGCTTCCTGGATTCATGCCATTCTCCTGCCTCAGCCTGCTGAGTAGCTGGGACTACAGGTGCCCACCACCACGCCCGGCTAATTTTTTGTATTTTTTAGTAAAGATGGGGTTTCACTGTGTTATCCAGGATGGTCTCAATCTCCTGACCTTGTGATCTGCTCCGCTCGGCCTCCCAAAGTGCTGGGATTACAGGTGTGCTCATTCTATGAAATAACTATTATCCTCATACCAAATTCTTGTAAACACAACAACAATGAAACCAAAGACCTATATCTCTGCTGAACATAGATTCTGAAATTATCAACAATATACTGGCAAACCAAATTCAGCAGCACATCAAAAAAAAAAACTGACCACAATCCAGTGGGCTTTATTCCTTGGATGCAAGGATGGTTTAACTTACACACACACACACACACAAAGGAATGCATTTTCCCACATTAACAGAATTAAAAACAAAAACCATATAATTATCTCAATAAATGCAGGAAAAGAATTTGATAAAATCCAACATCCATTCATGATAAAAATCCACAAAAACTAAGCATTGAAGGAACGTACTTCAAAATCATAAGAGCCATTTATGACAAACCCTCAGCCAATATCATACCAAATGGACAAAAATTGGGATCATTCTTCCCAAGAACTGAAACAAGACAAGGATGGCACTCTCATCATTTCTATTCAATATAGAAATGGAAATCCTAGCCAAAAGCAATCAGGCAAAAGAAACAAGTAAAATGCACTCAAATATGAAAAGAGGAAGTCAAATTATCTCTCTTCACTGAAAACATAATTATTTACCTAGGAAACCTTAAGGTTCTGCCAAAAGTCTCCTAGACCTGATAAACGATTTGAGTAAAGTTTCAGGATACCAAACCAATGTACAAAACTCAATAGCATTTCTATACATAAATAATGTTCAAGCTAAGAACCAAATCAAAAATACAATCTCATTTACAAAAAAACACAAAAATAATAAAATACCTAGGAATATGTCTAACCATGGAAGTAAAATATCTCTACAAGGAATACTACAAAATATTGCTGAAAAAAATCATAGATGACACAAATGAAAAAAACATTCCCTACTTATGGATTAGAAGAATCAATGTTCATAATGCCTCAAAAGCAATCCAAAGATTCCATGCAATTCCTCTCAAATTATCAAAGTTATTCTTCACAGAATTAGAGAAAATCTGTTCTAAAATTTATATGAAATAAAAAAATAGTCAAAATAGCCAAAGCAATCTTAAGCAAAATAACCAAAGCTAGAGGCATTGCATTACATGACTTTAAACTACACTATAAGGCAATGTTACCCAAAATAGCATGATACTAATACAAAAATAAACATATAAAAAAATTCAACATAATAGAGAAGCCAGAAGTAAAGCCACATACCTGCAACCCACTGATTTTTGACCAAGTTGACAAAAATAAACCATGGGGAAAGGACATCCTATTCAGTAAATGGTGCTGAGAGACTGACTAACCATGTGCAGAAGAATTGGACTTCTACCTATCACCATGTAAATAGTAACTCAAGATGCATCAAACTATAAATATTCCAGAAGAAAATGTAGGAAATACTCTTCTGGACGTTGGCCTAGGCAAGGAATTTTTGACTACGTCCTTAAAAGGAAACATAACAAAAACAAAAACTGACAGTTGGGACCTAATTAAACTTAAGAGCTTCTGAACAGCAAAAGAAACTATCAGCAAGCTTAACAGAATGAGAGAATGAGAGAAACCTACAGAATGAGAGAAAGTATTAACAAACCATGCATCTGACAAAGGCCTAATATCCAGAAACTATGAGGAACTTTAACAAATCAACAAGAAAGATTAAAATAACCCCATTTTAAAGTGGGGAAAGGACATGAATTGACACTTCTCAAACAAACATGAAAAAACACTCAGCATTGCTAATCATTAGAGAAATACAAATCAAAACCACAATGAGATACCATCTCATACCAGTCAGAATGACTGTTATTAAAAAGCCAAAAAGGCCAGGCACAGTCTCTTACACCTGTAATCCCAGCACTTTGGGAGGCTAAGGCAGGTGGATATTGTGAGGTCAGGAGTACAAGACCAGCCTGGCCAACATGGTGAAACCCCATCTCTCCTAAAAATACAAAAAGTTAGCCAGAGAGTAGTGGCATGCAACTGTAATCTCAGCTATTCAGGAGGCTGAGGCAGGAGAATCACTTGAGCCTGGGAGGCAGAGGTTGCAGTGAGCTAAGATCACACGACTGCATGACAGTCTGGGTGACAGAATGAGACCCTGTCTCAAAAAATAAAGAAAAGTCAAAAAATAACAGATGATGTCAAGGTTGTTAAGAAAAAGGAATGCCTGCCCTTTGTTGATGGCATTGTAAATTAGTTCAGGCTCTCTGAAAAGCTGTAAGAAGATTTCTCAAAGAACTAAAAATACAGTTATCATTTGACCCAGAAATCCCATGACCGTATATATACCCAAAGGAAAATAAATTGTTCTACAAAAAAGACATCTGTACTCACATGTTTATGACAGCACTACTCACAATAGCAAAGGCATGAAATCAATGTAGATCCCTATTAATGGTGGATTAGATGAAGAAAATGTTTTACATTTAAACCACGCATTATTACACAGTCATAAAAAAGAAAGAATATTCTTTGCAGCAACATGGATGCAGCTGGAGGTAGTTATCCTAAGTAAATTAATGCTGAAACAGAAAACCAAATATATATTCCCATTTACAAGCGAGAAGAAAATGTTGGATACACTCAGATAAAAAGTGGGAACAATAGACCATGGGGACTTCAAAAGGGGTAGGCAGAGAGGAGGCCAAGGGTTGAAAAACTACCATTGAATAGTATTTTTACAGGATATCAGGGGTGTGGATTTTTCTGGCTGGAAACCTCTGTGGCCATGGTGCATTTGCCTGAGTTCTTGTCTTGCATCCAGGAAGAATGAAGTACAAAGTCAAATGAAGGGTGAAGAATATGAAGAGTTTTATTCAGTGTTAGAACAGCTCAGAGGATACCCACAGTGGGTAGCTCCACTCTGTTGGCAGGTCATCCCATGGAGTGTTCAGCTGTCAGCAGAGAGGAAGCCGTAGAGTGGAAGGCTCCTCTCCACAGGCAAGTCATTCAGACATCTCTGCAGGTCTCTGAAGCTCTAAGCAAAGAAGGTAGATCCTCTCTGCTGGTTGCTCATGTCTCCAGCTATCAGCAGAGAGGGTACTCGTCTCTACAGCTGGTTGTCCCATCCCATCGTCACTCTGCCCTCTTTGTCCTCTGGCCATCCTCTGCCCTTCTCTGGCTGAGCCTAGGGCTTTTATGGACCTCAGAGAGGAGGAAGTCTGTGCTGACTGGTCCATGGGTGGTCATGGGCACAGGACTCTGTTCACCTCCCACTGCCATTCATTGCCTTGGGGCTTGGCTCCAACTCCTCTCCAAGATCTGCACACCTAACTGCTGTTAGGATAGGGACGATGACTGCTCTTAACAGCTTCTTGCTAACAAAGGGTGTTGTTTCAGGAAAATGACAGTTAGGTCTCTCTCTCAGAGGCCTGTCTAAGGATCCCCAGTACAAGGGAGCCATCGTGTGAAGCACAATTTGAATGACTATTTGGAGTTTGATGGCCCATCCCTGTTTCTTCTGAGCTGCAGTCAGAGATCACTGGTTGGTTCACCCTAGATTTGTCGAAAGCTAAAAATAGCTCAAAAGAGAAATGTTATCAATTCTAAAAAACAGAACATAAAGATCAGCATTGCTCCACGCAAAAAGCAAAAAGTCAAAAAAGATTAGTCTTTCAATAGTTGAGTTCACACAGTCAACTCCTATTCACAATCTTCAAAATTATCAGAAACTTGCACTTTAGGGTTATAATCTATCCTTTGAAGGGGGTCAAAACAAGACAACATTTGTCTGTGGATGTCAAAATGTCCTAGGGTAGACACAGTCAAAAACACAATTGACAAAGAAATTTGGTCACCTCTGTGACATGCAAAAACCTAACACAATAAGCTTAATTATGATTGATAACACAAACTCAGACAACAAAACTCTAGAAATCCCAGTCAATTTTGGAACACACATTGACATTTTTCTCTAAAACATAACCTGAAGATGAAACACTACCTTATTTCAACAATCCTGTGTAACTAAACATGTCAAATAATCCTGTTTACTTCTCCTTTGAACACTCAAGGGACCCTGTGTAGCACCCAAATTTAGGGGTTAGGAAAGACAATTTTGAAGCTGAAAAGGCTCAAAACACTTAACAGAATTTCCTGTTATCATAAGATATTCATTTAGCCAATGATGGCTCAAATTTATTTTAAAAAGCAAAAACCTTTACTCATTAAGAGGGAAGACCTAGTTTTCCAAATAACCTGTCTCTTGTCCTCCCCTTCATTTTTTGGTAGTTTGCACACAAAAATCTTTCACTGCACAAAAATTTTATTCAAGAGGGAGCCAAATTTCACCCTTGCACTAGTCTATTAATGCCACCCCCATTTTTTTAAGTAAAACCTTACACAGAAATCCTCAAGAAATGCCTGTTGTGCTTTTATTCCAATGTTCAGTTTGTGAAAAACCAAATATGATTTTTTAAAAATTTAGTCAATATGTTCACACAGAGGGTTCCTTTTACAAAATTAATTTTTTATAAACCTTCCATAACTTGTTTTAGCCTTTAGGTTTATCTTATCTGATTTAAAACAATCATTAAACCCTGCGAACTAGGCAAAAATTTACATTCTCAGGTATTCTTATATTATTTTACTAAAGACACATTTTACTTTCCTTACACATCTTGCATGTAAGTCTATTTTCAGTAGTCTCTATTACATGTTATAATGGTAGACACATATAAATTCAGTCAAAAACATATGCTGACAATTACTTCTTAATTTATGAGTGTCCCTTCACTTATAAGCCAATTTGATAGACACAACATATAACAATAAGTGTACAAATAAACACATCTGGACATGTACACACACACACAAACTAAGATTCAATAGCTTGGAATCCTAAGTCATGAGATAGCAATACAAGCTCACTGGTATTACTTTGTTTGCCCCAATAGATAATCCAATGAAGATTGTGAACCAAAATTTTGGGTTCACAAATTGCTTTAAATCATGGCAATTTGATTTAAAGGCCCCATCTTCCCAGATTCCAAAGAACAGTAGGGCCAAACAGTACTAAAGAGAACATCACATGTTAACCAGGCTCCCTGTTTAGAACAGCAGCACAAAAGCCTGGACACATTCAATGCCATTCCACTTTGCCATTCAACAGTAAACTTCAGATTCCATACAATATTGGGGCCATACAGTATTGCAACTGTGAGAGAAAGTTCTAAGAAGGGTTTAGTACTAGACCTCAGAACCTTTGCCACAGAATCCTCTTGAGAGAGGTTGAGGTCCATAGGATCCCCCCGCACATCCCCCTTTGGGATTCAATCTTGGAGTGTCAGACATCTCTGACCTTAGGTGGACACCAGTGCCACTTCATGTTTCCCTTCCAGAGACAATGGCCTACTATGAGCTTTATAAGTCCATGCTACCCCATGCTTCCTGTTCCACTAGAGTGATAGCCATGAATTAAAAGGCATTACAGCTTTATTTTTCCTTTCACATTTGATCTAAGCACTTATTTTCTTTAAGCCAATCAGAGCTCTTTTATAGAAACATGACACACATGACACATATATATCTACACAGAGAAACAGACAGACATCCAGGTCTACTCAATTTCAGGAGGAGGTCCATCCTCCTTCCCTTGATCCCTGGGGCTCCTAGATGGTGATGGCAGTCTGAATCACCAAAGCCAGGGAAAGGAACCACAGGACCCATCAGTCCTGCTGCACCATTAGGGAGACCAGCCCTAGACCCACCAACTTGTGTCTTGGGAACAGTCTGCCCTCTAATGGCCCACGTTTGCAGCAGTCAACAGGTGCATCTTAGGAACTCTGGGGTTTGTGAGCCTGTAAGGTGACTATTAGAGCCTTTTTTCTTTAAGCCAATCACTTACAGCTCCTTTCCCTCTCTTGGGCTTTCTGATCCTTATTGTAAAAGACTATGGTGGCCACTGTCAGGAGGTCCTTCAAAGCACTATCTGGTCCTATGACCTGTTTCTGCCACTTCAGCTTCCTTCTAATATCAGGGACTGCCTGAGTAATAAACTCATCTCCTAGGACCAGCTGTCACTCTATTGAATCAGGAGATGGAGGGGTGCATTTTACCAAGACTCCTCTTAGCTTTTTCAGGAAGGCAGTGGGACTCCCATCTAGTCCATGATCCACCATGGATAGCCCAGTGCAATTGAAAGGTCCAGTCCCAGTCCTTCACAAGCCCTCCAATATGCACACCTGAAAGTTTCTTCTTCCATTGTCCTTTTTCATTATTGGGGTCCCATTTAGAGTCCTCCAATAGTACTGCTGTTTTTCCAATTGGATAAGGCTCCTCCCCTTCCCTGACCCTATACAAGATGTAAAGCTCTGCCACTTGCCAGGAGTGGCCTGTTTTTCACTGTTGGTCAGGGTTTGATACAAAGAGTTCAAACACTTGGGCTGAGCTCTGGAAAGTCTTTTTATATTTATCAGGGCCATCTGAAAACCAGTCAAAATACTCCTTAATTTGACTTAAGTCCTGAAGAGAAAAGGGGACCTGGACCTTAATGGGGCCATGTTCACCAGGCACCTGTTACAGGGGCAGTTGAGAGTGGAACCTGCCTAAAACCAGGATTCCTAGGCTGGGGTAAGCTTGAGAAACAACCTAGATAGGAAGGACCAGAGTGAGTTGATTCCCTGCTGGATGTAACTTTGGGGTTTTCTTCCTCAGTTCCCTGGGATTGCCCCTTGCAGACTCTCCTGAGATGGGTACTAGGACGCTGAATCAATCAGACAATGTTGGCGAAGGTCTGGGTTACCCTGCAAGGCAAAGAAGGCCTGCTCATAGGGACCTTGGACCATTTTCCCTCGTGTTTACAGAAAAGCTTCCTTCCTGAGGTAATGCTTTTTTGTGCCTCAAGATGCTTGGCACTAAACTGGAAATGACAAAAACATTTTCTTACAAATTTACTGCAGATACCAAAGCACACTTTGCTTCATCTGTGCTACTCTTGACCTTCCATTTCATATTTTCGATGACTAAGCCAAATGCTCATTCTACACCATAATATCTCTGGTTTGCAACGACACCCTTAACATTTAACATTGTATATAAAAGAGATAGGAACCATGACAGTTGTGAAGGAAACAATGACAGGAAAGACTAAAGATCCTAGTGCCAACACCCTAACAGGCAGTTGGGGACTGAAGTTAGTCCAGGGGCCTTTGCATAACAAGGTGTGACCTCAGCCAGATACCTTTGGATGCCCCAAGACCTCCTTCTGGTCCCAAGTGACAGCTTCCCTTTGTGAAAGGAAACTGGATTAGAACAAAGCCAATATTTCCAACACCTGAGGGTGATGGAGGATTGACAGCGTTCTCCCCAGCAAGCCTGTCCTGTGTCTTAAGTCCAGCCATAGTAGTCGCTTTTACTGGCTGACAGAGGCCCAGTATTTTTCCTTCATCTTGACTATTGTGGAGCTCAGAGACTCCTAAAGAAAAGACAGAAAGCAGAGCTGCTTTTACTCACCCTTCCGCAGATCCCAGATGAGCCTCCAAAATGTTACAGGATCTCGGGGGTGTCAGTTTTTCTGTCTGGAAACCTCTGTGGCTGCAGCGCCTGTGCTGAGTTCTCATCCTGCATCCAGGAAAAATGAGGTACAAAGACAGACAAATGAAGAGTGAAAAATATGAAGAGTTTTTAGTGTTAGAACAGCTCAGAGACCCACAGCGGGTAGCTACTCTCTGTAGGCAGGTCCTCCTATGGAGTGTTCAATTCTCAGTAGAGAAGAGGCCTTGGAGAGGGTGACTCCTCTCTGCAGGCAAGACATTTGGACATCTCTGCAGGTCTCTGAAGCTCTCAGCAGAGGGTAGCTCCTCTTTGTCCTGTGGCCATCCTCTGCCCTGCTCTTGCTGAGCCCAGGGCTTTTATGGACCTCAGATGGGGGAAAGTGTGTACCCATTGGTCCATGGGCGGCCATGGGCGGTCGTGGAAGAGGCACCATGAGTTCTCACTCCAGTCCATGGGTCTTGCAGCCCAGCCCCCAGCCTTCAGGCCATCTCTGGCCTGAGGGTGGGGGCTTATTGGGAACCCTGCCCCCTTCTGCCTAGGACTCTGTTCACCTCCTGCTGACATTCATGGGCCCAGGGCTTGGCCCCAGCCCCACTCTGAGATAGGAGTGGGTGCCAGGAGTAGAGCAGGCAGTTGGAGCAGACACCCCTCGGCCTACACGGATGATGGGGTCCTTCATTGGGGCATCCAAGCATGAAGGCTGCAGAGATGCCCAGGTCCTGCACCTGGGAGGGCACCCACAGCTGCACCTACGAGCTCCCATCCCACCAACTCAGAAGAAGCAGGGCTCCCTCTTGTCCCCAGCTCCTTCCTGCTTTGTGGAGTGGGAGGCCCAGGTCTCACTGCAGCTGCACCCAGAGGGCAGATCCTGCCTGTTCCTGGATCCCCTAAAAGCACAAGGAGACTCGGACTCACAACCACAGTTTGGGTGGCTATAGACCCCCAAGGAAGGTGGGGCTCCCACCAGCTCCATGTAGTGCGCAGCCCCAGTCATACCTCCTTGCTGCAGCCACTGCCATCATTATGTTCATTATTTGGATGATAGGTTCAACTGAAGCCCAAACCTCAGCATCACGTAATGTAACAAACCTGCACATGTACCCTCTGAATCTAAATAAAAAATAAATAAATAATGAAAAGTACTTAGAAAAAAACAAAATAATTTGGAATTATACTATATATCCAGAATTTCCATAAATAAAAATGTTTTTATATTGGTATTTAGAAGAGGCCAAAACAAAATTTATCAACATGCAGAAAGTATCAAACACAAAGACAATTCATGATATTATGAGAAAGATAGGGTCTTATAATAATAGTGATATATAAATCCTTGGAGTAAAGACAAAGAGGGCATCCCTTCAAATTTCAACCCTCCATAAAATCATTGTATCAATAGCATACTGTCATCTGACAGAAATAACTGCAACCTTCTTTGTAATTATTAATGTTAATATCTTTCAAGTGTCTACAAATTTTCTTTCAAAATCTCAGCATATTTATTTCTTATTATCAAATTTTATTATAAAGGTTTTGGTTTCAACATGCATTTTTGTACCTGTCTGGATAGGATACAAATAAATTTTCCTTTGCTTAGAATTTTAAATCTATTTTATTCCTATACAGCAATAGCTCAGTGAGAAACATAAATCACAGTGCCATATTTTGTTGGTATTGATAATTTATCAAAAACTACTAATTTTATGATAAAAATCAACCTTTGATTATTGACTATTTGACAATTTTGAGTATTCAAAATTTTTTACCATGGTAAAATATATGTAACATAAAATTTAGCATTTAACCATTCAATTCCCTGGCGTTACTTACATTCATAAAGTTGTGCACCTCATATCTATCTCCTAAAATTTATTAAAAGAAAATTTAAAATTAGCTGTAACAATATAGTTAATCTTTATAAAACTCTTACAAAATTCAACCAATGAGCTTTGACAAAGAAGCCAAAAAAGGATGGTCATTGTCTTCTTTTGCTATCAATAGTGACATAAATTGGTAATAATTTATAGCATTTGTTTATAAATTTGAGACACATTTTAAACTGCATAATTTTTATAGCATCACAAATATTGTATTATGCATTATACAGTAGAACACATCAATAAATTATTTTTCTCTCACTTCAAAACTACAAATAGCCCTGATATTTGACCTAATGTCACTAACTATCATTATATGCAACTATCCATAATTATATGGAAGAGTGTGTGGTGATACTTCAAAGACCTAAACACAGAAATACCATTTGACCCAGCAATCCCATTACTGGGTATTTACCCAAAGGAATGTAAATCATTATGAAGACACATGTATGCCTATGCTAATTGCAACACTGTTCACAGTAGCAAAGACATGGAATCAACCTAAATGTCCATAAATAATAGACTGGGCAAAGAAAATGTAGTACATATATACCATGGAATACCATCCAACCGTAAAAAATAATGAGGTCATGTCTTTTTCAGGGACATGGATAGAGCTAGAAGCCATTATACTTAGCAAACTAACACAGGAACAGAAAATCAAATACCACACATTCTCACTTATAAGTGGCAGCTAAATTATGTGAACACATAGATGCATAGAGGGGAACAACACACACTAGGGCCTATTGGAAAGTGGAGAGTGGGACGAGGGAGAGGATCAAGAAAAATAACTAGTGAATACTAAGCTTAACACCTGGGTCATGAAATAATCTGTACAACAAACCCTCATAAAACAAGTTTATCTGTGTAACAAAGCTGCACATGTACCCCTGAACCTAAAGTTGGAAAAAAATAAATAAATAAAAGCTAATTTCCTCATATGTCACTAAAATTCCTCATTGATAGATATAATTCCAGAATATTCATGACATGAATTTGATTATTTACATGGTTGATTAAAGTAATACAAACAAAGATACACGAAGTATTATTGGAGAACATCATATAAAACTCATCTAAAGCTACAGAAAATAGTAATTTTTGGATTTTGGCTTAGTTTATACTGAATATTTTTAGAAAGGTTTCTGTTCTACAGACAAATGTTTCATGCTCAAATTAAAATTGTTTACATTTTGTAAAATATTTTTATTACTCTTACTCATAATTTTTTAAACAAAGTTTTCATAATTAATCTATCTTACTGTACCTTCACCTAAAACTGTTTTTCTTTTTCTCTTCAGGAATCCATTAATATATTCAGGAATCCATTATTACAATCCATGATTAGATTATAGCTAATCTAATTTACAATTTTAGATTCCTTTAAAATTATTCAAACATTTTAATTAACCATTTATTTCCAATTTTTGCTCACTAATTTTATCAATTCTTGTTTGAATTTTGGGAGGAAATTTCTTATGAAATGCATTAAATATGTCCTAATGTTCTACACATAATTATCTCAAAACATTTTACATAACAGCCTTTGTGTTGGGTACTGTCACAGCACATTGCTATAGCCTTTTTATAAAGTTTTTGATGTATCTTTTTTCAGTTTTTATTTTACTTGCAAGTTCCAGTCTTTATACTAGCTTCTGTATTTATGCTCAGTTAAACATTGGCAGTATGTCTTTGTTTTAATTTATGAATATGTTCACACATAAATTTTAATTAAGTGTAAAAGTAATTGTTACAATGTAATTAATTATAATTATTTCAATTTAATTATCATAGATAATTTTCATAGGTATCAGTGTAATTCATGCCATCTGAATAAAATATTAAAATCATCACATGCCAATTTTACATCAGCATATAGAAAATATTATACAAATTAAATCAATCAATAGGCAAAAAATAGTTAAATATCCTTTTTCTGTTTATTACTGTAAATAAAGTATGCATCTAACAGGTACACCACAGTATAGCAATATCACATAATGCAACAGTTAAAGTAAAATGAGATCTTACCAGAACAGTAGTATATGGTTTAATAAAAATTATGTGCCATAAAAATTACTTTATGTTGTAAATTTAAATTTAATTGAAATCAAATTTATTAAAATAAAATTTAAAATTCAGTTGCTTAGTGGCAGTAGCCACATATTAAGTGATTAATATCCACATATTGCTAGTGGTAGAAATGTCTTAGTGCAGCCCTGGGTCCTGAAATAGCCCTGTAATTATAATTGTACAAGTTACTTCTTATTGAACTTAGGGAAAAAATATGTTTTCATCCAAAGTATGTGAATTAACTTTCTGGTATTGTGTCAAAATACAAATGACATAAAATTCACCATTTTAACTGTATTAGTTCAGGGTTCTCCAGAGGGAAAGAACTAATAGTATATATATATATGTGAAAGGGAGTTTATTAGAGAGAATTGGCTCACAGGATCACAAGGTGAAGTCCCAGGATGGGTAGTCTGCAAGTTGGGGGAGAAAGAAGCTGGTAGTGGCTCAATCAGAGTCCAAAAGCCTCAAAAGCAGGGAAGTTCAGTCTGTGGCTGAATGCCCAAAAGCCCCTGGCAGACCACTGGTGTAAGTCTAAGGGCCCAGTGGCTGAAAAACCTGGAGTCTTAGGTTCAAGGGGAGGAGTGAAAGGAAGCATCCAGCACTGGAGAAAGAAGAAAACCAGAAGGTTCAGCAAGTCAGCTTATCTCACCTCCTTCTGCCTGCCTTGTTCTAGCCCTGTTGGCAGCAGATCAGATGGTGCCTACTCACATTGAGGGTGGGACTTCCTCTCCCAGTCCACTGACTCAAATGTCAATCTCTTCTGGAAACACCCTCACAGACACACCCAGAAACAATACTTTAACAGCTATCTAGGCATCCTCCAATCCAATCAAATTGACACCTGATATTAACCATTACATTAACCATTTAAAAATGCACCATTCAATGGCATTTAATATATTCTCATTTTTAATACTATAAAGGTAACTGAAATCTTTTAAAATAGGAAATTAAGAAAATAAAATGTTATACTTCTGTTCTCTGTTCTTTTGATGCTAGATATTCAACAATTGTTTGTGCATTTATGTCTTATCTAAAAACGATGAAAAATGTATAGCAACAATTTTTTTAACTTACTCTGCCCTCTCATCAATAAATTGCTCAGGTAAGAAGAATATTTTCTTTTAATTTCTGATGATGAAATGGAATATGTGATATCATTTTTGATGCTATTTGATACTTAGTTTTGTTGTTGTTGTCATTATTTTAACCAAAATCATTTTCAGGGTTGACAGATGACATTCTCACTCCCTGCTCCTATTTTTTTTTCTTGAATTGATATCACTGGAAGCTGTCTGTTAGTTCCCTATGGACAACAAATGTGTCCATGCTCTCCAAAAAGTCAATTTCCTCTTGTTTTATTTATTTATTTTTTTGATTCTTCTTATTAATGTTGGCCCCTAGAATTTTATTAAATGTCTATGGCTAGATACCTAAAAACCATATTAACAAATAGTGATTGGGAGTATCTAAAATATATATTTTATGGTTTTAGGAATGTAATCATTTTGCTTTGTCCTGAAACCAGACTCAGGCTATTTCAAAGTATATATAGCACAATTTGTTTTATTTATAATCCATTGCCTTGGCAAAATAGATTACCTACCAACTGGAGTGAAGCTTTAAGATATAGTGAACCATAAAAGATATTCCAGAATAGAAGTGTCAAATATACTGATCATCAAGATAAATGAGCAAACCTACAGGGGATGATTAAATTAAATTTTATTGAAATCCACTTGGGAAAAGAGTCTACACTTAATAGTCTGTCTCCTTTCTTGTCAGCTGTGGAGAAGCACAATTTTTGTGAGCTTTATTCAAAAATTACATTTTGGACACAAAATATGTTGTACTTATTGGACAATCAAACATTCCCCCACAGCAGTGAAAGACAGATAGAATACATAATCAACGCATGCTACCACAGAAACAAAAGAAACTTATTTATTTCAAAGGGGTTGTCTCCATCTATATCTTCTGAAAAACAGAATGACATTTGATATTGATAATTCAGCCATATTGCTGAGAAAGAATAACAAAGTTAAAAAGTTGGTGTAAGTGCCTTATTTTTATTGTTTATTTTTAAATCAAATATTTTCTATAAGAAGTAGTATTTTTATTTTTCTGTCCTCAAAAGTCTAGTTCTTGTGGATATAAAGTCTTTCATTGTATCAACACTATTTTCACCACCTGTTTCATTGTACATTTCTGTCCACTCATTTTGTTTACACTTATGGAAACAACAGGATAATAAACACTATTAAACATATAAATAGCAGTTATCAGAGCACATATTAATACATAAAAAACATATTTTTACAATGAGTATCTAATCAATGAAGCATAAACTTGGAAGAGCTACTAAATAAATATTTCTATGGGACTCAGTCCTTTCAATAATAGAACAGGTTTTCCTTTGTCTTTCACCAAGTTAAAACCAACTACCATTATAAAGCATATGTTCAGTTTTACCTTTAGTAAGTCTCAAAAGATAGTTTTAGTGACTATCCTGATGAAAGTAATAAATAAACTGAATAAAGAAAAGAAGCTTTACCTTTTTATATATCTTTCATCATTCTTATCTCACTTTAAATGAGCAGCTTTATTCTATTTTTCTAGACAAGACTCATGTTGCATTAGTAGGCTGTGCAATAACATTACCGACAATGTACCTACCTGACAGCTTATAGAAATTTTTCTTAAATTATCAAAAAAATTCTGCAATACTATAGCCATCTAATTTTTTTCTTTTTGAGATGGAGTCTTGCTCTGTTACCCAGGCTGGCGAGGTCTCGGCTCACTGCAAGCTCTGCCTCCCGGGTTCACGCCATTCTCCTACCTCAGCCTCCTAAGTAGCTGGGACTACAGGCACCCACCACCACGCCTGGCTATTTTTTTTGTGTGTTTTTAGTAGAGACAGGGTTTCACCGTGTTAGCCAGGATGGTCGTGATCTCCTGGCCTCGTGATCTGCCTGCCTCGGCCTCCCAAAGTGCTGGGATTACAGGCGTGAGCCACCGCGCCCAGCCTGCCATCTAATATTTTTTAAAATTGTTAAAAGTCTAGCACATGATGCTCTGGTTTGAATTGTTTTCCCTTCTCAAACTCATGTCGAAATGTAATTGCCATTGCAACAGTAATAAGAGATGAAACCTTTAAGAGGTGGTTGGGCCATGAGGGCTCCACCCTCATGAATGGGTTAATGTCATTACCACAAAAGTGGGGGCATTATTACTCAAGTAGCTTCCTTATAAAAGATCAAACTTGGCCCCTGTTTGGTTTCTCTCTCTCTGTTTCCCTGTCTTGCCCTTCCCAATTCCACCTTCTGCCAGGGGATGACTCATCAAGAAATCCCTGGACAGATGCAGCCCCAGTCTTGGGCTTCCTAGCCCTCAGAACTGTGAGCCAAATAAATTTATGCTCACTATAAATAGTCCAGCCTATGCTATTCTATTACAGCAAAACAAATTGGACTAAGACACATGAAAATCTAGAAATAATTCTAATTAGTAGGTAAGAGTCAGGCTATGCATATAGGCTGTCAAAAGAGCAACACAGTAGTCCAATGCAGTCAAAGCATAAACAATATCTTGAGAGAATACCCAAAATACTTTATTATCTTGCTCAATTTTCATATTTTAGGAATAACACACAAATCTACTTGATTAAGCCATGTGACATTGCTTTTTCTGTAAGTAAAAATGATTATCAATGTGTTAGTTTTCTTTGCTGCATAACAAATTGCCAGAAACTTATTGAACTAAAAACACATCTGATTATTATTTTCTATATGCATGCATTAGTTATTATTTTTCCATAGATCAGACATTTGGCTTTTCTGTGTAGGGTCTCTCAATGCCAAATTCGAGGTTTTAGTTGGGCTAAATTCTCACCTGGAGGCTTTAAAAAAATCTGATTCTAAGCTCATTCATTTTGCTGGAAGAATCCAATTCTCTGCTTTTATGGATTGAAAATCCTCATTTCATGGCCGTCATCAGCAAAGGGCTGCTCTCAGCTTCTAGGGGCCTCTCAATTTTTTCTCCCCTGCTCTTTTCCTTCTTTTAAATTAGGATGAGTGCATATACTTTTTCTCTCTGAATTTTGTGATTGCTTCTACTGTTACCAGCTAGAGAAAACTGTGTTATTAATGGTATCCATGGCTGGGAGCAGTGGCTCAGCCTATAATCCCAACACATTGGGAGGGTGATGTGAGCAGATCACTTGAGCCCAGGAGTTGGAGAACAGCCTGGGCAACACGGCAAAATTCCATCTCTACAAAAAAGTACAAAAATTAGTCTGGCGTGCTGGTGATTAAATTAAATATATCTACATAATCTCCCAATATTTACATTCACTGTGCTATGTAATATAAGGTAATAATGGGAATGATAACATACCAGCTATTACAGGGGGATTTTTTGTGTGATCCATTATAGGAATTTTACTTACTGTCATTGGTAATTCTAAATATATATTGTTCAAAACAATCTAATTCACTGGGAGGTTGAAATGTGAGAAGAAACCTTCACATTTTAGTTCACTTTAGGAAAGTTAAAGTCAGGTGGGAACATTTTCCATAGGACAGGAAATTAAGCACAAACATATAGACTACATATACAGCATTCTGTTAAACATAATGGAGTTACAATCTGTATTTCAGATGCAGATTTGGTTTCCCTGGAGTCTGTATGTGGTCAGGGCCAGCTACATAATCTCTTAGGTGATCTATGTTCAAAAAGCAGAAACCACCTAGCCATCCCATTACTGCGTATATACCCAAAGGAATATAAATCATGCTGCTATAAAGATACATGCACATGTATGTTTATTGCGGCACTACTCACAATAGCAAAGACTTGGAACCAACCTAAATGTCCAACAATGATAGACTGGATTAAGAAAATGTGGCACATATACACCATGGAATACTATGCAGCCGTAAAAAAATGATGAGTTCATGTCCTTTGTAGGGACATGGATGAAGCTGGAAACCATCATTCTCAGCAAACTATCACAAGGACAAAAAACCAAACACCGCATGTTCTCACTCATAGGTGGGAATTGAACAATGAGAACACTTGGACCCAGGGTGGGGAACATCACACACCGGGACCTGTTGTGGGGTTGGGGGAGGGGAGAGAGATAGCATTAGGAGATATGCCTAACGTAAATGACAAGTTAATGGGTGCAGCACACCAACATGGCACATGTATACATAGGTAACAAACCTGCACGTTGTGCACATGTACCCTAGAACTTAAAGTATAATTATATATATATATATATAAAAGCAGAAACCAAGTGTATTTAACTGTACCGAAATATAAAGCTTTATTCCTTCCACTGTATTTTCTCTTTCAATTTGCCAATGTCATTTATGTTTGCTCTATAATGTTATTCTAAGTAAAGAACAATTAAAATGCTAAATTGTTAACATGAGTATTACTCTTTACCTCTATTTTGTGCAACACTAATTTCAAATGCAAACATAAGATCATATATCCCATATGTCAAATTATTAAAATTATTCTAGAATAAATTTATATTGCATAACTCATACATGCATCTGTGTACATTTCATACCAGAACAGCAGAAATACTGACCCAACTAACTCAACTCTTTTTGCTTCCTGATATGTATGTATTCTACTAGTTCTCTCCGGCTTTGGTTTATTGTTGAGTAAGGCAGGAATTATAAGAAAAGAAATTATAGGTTCCCTTCTCTTTCTGTTTGTTTCTGATTACCTAAGTCAGTAACATGAGTAAGAAAGCTTGCTATAGTGTTCCTTGGTTGTATGCATTCCTGGAACACCAATGTCTTCTTTGTGAATGAATCAAGCCCTGGTTCAAACAAAAACAGTAGTCATCCAGTGGTGACAAAAGATATCCTTGCCTTGTTCTTGATATTAAAAGGAAAAAACTCAGACTTAATTATTGAGTACCATATTGACATATCAAAAGGATGTGACATTTTACATTTCTTTCAGTAATATAAAAATATAAAAAGTTTTACAATTTAACACTATTTTTCTCCCTTTTTATCTTTTTCACTTTGAAGTATTTTTGGTTCATTTCCTATATCTTCTTGTTGACAGTAACTGTTTCATGAACATTTCCTTTTGGTAAACCTAGGGTATACTCTCCACAGCCTTGCCTAATCACATATATCTACTTTCCACACTAACCATGAAAATATGTCTTTACCAGGTATAGTATTATTATGTTCCTCTCCTCAAATTTCTGTCACAACAGTGTGTAGATAATATTCCGAAGTCTTCAAGCTTCAAGGGTTTCAATACATTAGGCAGTGATATCTAATATCTTTTTCCTTCTTTTTAATTTATTCTTTTATTTAGACAATGTGATATTTTCTCTTTATCCTTGGAATTATTTTTATTTTCAAAAACTACATGAAGCTTTCAAACTTAGGAGTGAATCCTTCTTTAGATAAATATATACACACACACACATATATATATATAAATCCTTCTTTATATGTATGTGTGTATATTAATTCTTCTTTATATGTATATATACATATTATATATATTAATCCTTCTTTAGATAAATATATAAATATATGTGTATATATACATATATATATTTTATATATATATATATATATATATTTTTTTTTTTTTTGAGGCAGAGTCTCGCTCTGTCACCCGGCCAAATTGCAGTGGTGTGATTTTGGCTCACTGCAACCTCCGCCTCCCAAGGTCAAGCGATTCTCCTGCCTCAGACTCCTGAGTAGCCGGGGCTGCAGGCACGCACCCCCACGCCCAACTAATTTTTGTATTTTTACTGGAGATGGGGTTTCACCATGTTGGCCAGGATGGTCTCTATCTCTTAACCTCATGATCCACCCGCCTCAGCCTCCCAAAGTGCTGAGATGACAGGCGTGAGCCACCATGCCTGGCCAAAAATATTTTTTCTATTAATTCGTTTTTCATATATTATTTTTATTTATATCACTCATACACTTGTTAGGTTTCCCATATTTTCCTATTAGATTCCTAAGATTTCCTTCATGTTTTTCTTCTTTTTCTCTATTTTCTTTGTATTTCAGCAAAATTCTTTCAGTTAGTATTCTACTCCACTATTTCAGATCATTAACTCCAATAAAGCATTGAATGCTAGATCCTTAAATGTAACATCAATTTATTTATTCTATTTTTTTCTTGAGAAATCATGTAGTCAGCTGCCTTCTTATAGCAGCTCTACTTTATAGATTTTGTACAACATTTTCTTGTATTATCTTTCTCTATTGTTTTTCAGGGCACTGTGAGAAAGCTTTTGTTTGTTTAATTATTCATGTATTCACTTATACATCAGGGCTCAGGTCCTTATGCTGAATCTTCATTGATGTCTGCAGTCCTGCAAGCAGAGAAAATAAATTAGTCTTCCCTACTGTGAGCCACCTGTCTAGAGTGGGAAGTCCTCCAGTCTCTTGCTGAAGCCTTTGTAGTAAACTTCATTTTCTCTAGTCACTGTATTCTCCAACATTCAGTGACAAGAAAGATTCAGCATACCCAATCAGCTATTTCCATTATGTGTGCTTCCAAGGGGATCAAAGACAGTTATCTGTGACTGTCAAAGCAGAAATTGCACCAGACAAAGTTAAAAATGTAAACAATACTTTAAGACTTTTGCAATAAAGGAGTGAGACAAGAACACAGTTTGAACTGAATTTCACTGAAACAAACGGCAGAGTATTTAAGTGCTAGGGTGGGCCATGGTAGGTCATCTTTTTGCTAATTGGATTTACCCAGAGGAAAATTAAACTTCCTTATGTCTTCATAACAGAAGGTCATTTTACAACTTAGAGTAAGGTGCCCATCTAAGTTAGCCTCCTACCCTTCCATAAAGACTGGAAGATAGACATGCTTCTTCTCTCTTTGTAGATGATTACACTTCAAAAGGGTGGCTCCTAGGCGCTTGTGAAAGCAGCACTGGATTCTAAAACTGATATGAAACTTTTAGATAGGTTTACATCTTAAGGTGACAGAGAAAGAATGTTCAATTAAAGTAAATGCTCTACAGAAAGGGAGGGAAGCAACCTCTGTAGTTAGATTTTCTTGATTCCGTAAGAGCCTTGGTTAGAGATATCAGGTGTCTAGAGGACGGAAGAAGCCTGCCTAAAGTTTAGTCAAGCTGAGGGAAATGTAGAGGCCACCTTGGTCAAGACTAAATTCTTATCTCATATTGAATAAGCATTTAAGGAGAGGCAGATACTTGTAGTTAGGAATGGAGAAGATAGAAGCCAGACTCAGAGTGCCATTTGCTAACAATACTGAGTATTCACTCAGCCAGCAATCTCATCATCTTTTTTATAAGAAACCAAAGGAAATTGTTAGATACTTGAATGTATTAAGTGCTAGATATAAACTATTGTTGAAATAAGAGATATTTATTTTTCCAGTGGACACATATCTAAATGTAATGTCAAAGTAATCTTACATGATAAATGCTTTTACTAATCCAGATATAATTATCTATTAAAATGTCAATATAGTCAAATGACTATATTTTTTAACAATTCATGGTATTTACCTGTATGTTTAGAAGACAGAATTTTTACTTTCTAAGGTTAAGCTAACATTTTTTATTACAAAGCAGTAGCTTAATTAAGGATACATCTTATTTTTGTTAATTCCTTAATATAAGAGAGAGATTATATGTGTTTGATAATATCCTGTTCTTTACTCAAGTGACTATCCTACTATGCACATAATTTTAATATATAATCTAAGGAAATGACATTTTTAGATCTATGCTAAAGTGTGCAATGATTAAATTATGCAAATGCTATTACTCAGAATAAGACAGAATTCTTGTTACCGTAAAAATGCTGACTTACTCAAAAATGCTAATGTCCAATTGTTAAAAGCTTCCTCTGAGAATAACTTTCATGTAAAATTAACTGTTCTAACAAGATTTGACATAAATAAAATCTGCAAGCGAATGAATAATTTATAGGTACAGTACTGAATGCCAGAAGATTCCTGGATAGATTTGCTTAATCTGAAATGCCAAAATATGTTTCCTACAGAAAAATTAATTTTTAATCTCTAACAAATAACTTTTACCTCTATTATATGAGTTCATTTAACATATTCATTTGTTCACCCCTTCTTCACTTTATAGTCATAGCCAAATTTTAAGAAGGATACATTTCATATTTGAAAGCATTGGATTACTTTGTTGTGTTAATTGGAAGGTTGGGTAAAAATAGATGAAGAAGAATGAATGATCAGGTTTACTGAAAGGAAAGTGGCTTTAACCATATTTAAAGTGATTAAATTTTATAATGAAATCCTCAGTGATCCACTGTGGGAGAAAATATGTAGCTAGCTTTTATGATCTGAACAGAGACAATAAACAAAAAATAGAACACTTTATTTAAAAATTTTTCCTGAAGTTAATTTGGTAATTTAAAAAAAATCCTTTTGTAAAATATAGAAAGTAAAAGACAAAAAAATTGTAATATTTTAGCCTAATTTTAATAAAAATCAAGATAAGAGAAGATATATATGAGTCCTTATTTTATGTAGTCTTTTACTTCAAAGACGAAAAATGTGTATTCTGTGTTGCTAAATTATAACAAATCAACTCTCTTTGCGAAGAGAAGTTTTATAAATTAATGAAAAGACATGGCTCTGATAGAGAATTGGGTACAACTTGCCTTATTATATGGGTATTTCTAATGGGAAAGGATTGTAGTCATTTCATAGAAGCAGCAGCTGTGGCAAACACTTCTCACCAAATATGGTGGTAAACAAGAAAACGCTATCATGAGTAACTCATCAAACAAATGGCAATTTTCATCCACGTGATACCTCATAATTTCTAGTACTTTTCTAGTATTTACATGTACAGAAAGCTCTATTTAAATAAACTTCGAGTTTCTTTTCAAACTTCATTCTTGGGAGATTAAATATTTTATGTATAAGATGGTCATCAGAGACAGCAATACTTATTTCAAAATTGCCAAGGACACCGCATGAATTAATAGCATTACGTATTTATGAACCAAATATAATAGTTACAAAGGCCAAGAAGATTTCTATTCACTTAATTATAATTTGATAACTCTTCTGAATAAACTTGGCAACAGTGGCAAACCCAATAGACTATATTAGCATTTTATAAATGAATTACAAATTATAAAATAGAAAATTATTTTTGGTGACTTTAGGGTAATAATCAGGAGCCCATGTGCCTGAAAACAGGAATAAGTAGACTGTCTTACTGGCTGTTATATACATACATAAGATAAATTATTTTATAAACCATGCTTCATATTATTATTAAGCTGTGACACAATTTGCCATCACATCATTCATTTGAATACATTTTAAATATTGGTGATTAGGAAAGCATTAATTTGTGTCACAGTTTATAAATTTGAATGCTTACTTTATAACCTTTAAATATTCACACTTTCTAAAAATTTATAACAAATTAGTAACCCATTACAGCCAAATAATTATGAGGTAAGCAAATACAGGACATAGTCACATAGCAGTTTTTAAATATAGCTGACCCTGAGCAACTTGGGAGTTAGA
This sequence comes from Pongo abelii, assembly GCF_028885655.2. Lineage (NCBI taxonomy): Eukaryota > Metazoa > Chordata > Mammalia > Primates > Hominidae > Pongo > Pongo abelii. Next base: position 44,560,803 of record NC_072000.2, on the reverse strand, counting down.
AGCACCAACCTCCCATGCATTTGAAAATTCTTGTGTAACTTTTGACTCCCCAAAAACATAACTACTAATATCCTATTATTGACTAGAACCCTTACCAATAACATAAAATGTTGGTTAACATATTTTGTAAGTTATATGTATAATATGTATATTATATACTGTTTTCTTACAATAAAATAAGCTAGAGAAAGAAAATGGTATTAAGAAAATTGTGGCCGGGCGTGGTGGCTCACGCCTGTAATCCCAGCACTTTGGGAGGCCGAGGCGGGTGGATCATGAGGTCAGGAGATCGAGACCACCCTGGCTAACACGGTGAAACCCCATCTCTACTAAAAATACAAAAAAATTAGCCGGGTGTGGTGGCGGGCGCCTGTGGTCCCAGCTACTCAGGAGGCTGAGGCAGGAGAATGGCGTGAACCTGGGAGGCGGAGCTTGCAGTGAGCTGAGATTGCGCCACTGCACTCCAGCCTGGGTGACAGAGCGAGACTCCATCTCAAAAAAAAAAGAAAATTGTAAGGAAGATAAAATATATTTACTATTTATTAAATGGAAGTGGATCATCATAAATGTCTTTATCATCATTGTCTTCATTTTGAGTAGGCTGAGAAGAAGGAGGAGGAGGGGTTGGTCTTTTAGTCTCAAGGGTGGCAAAGGCAGAAGTGGAGGAGTTGGAAGGAAAAGCAAGAGAGGCAGGCACATTTGGTATAATTTCACATAAATTACATCATAATTTCTGTCTGACATTTTTGATTTTTCATTTTTCTGAATATATGCATATATGGTACTAATCCTTCTACCATTTGCTTTAGTTTCAGTGACCAAATTATAGAGGAGTCGATCTTGTAAAATAAGTCAAAAGCAGTCTTGAATATTGGAACAATTCTGTCAGATTGTCGAATGTCAATTTGTTTTCTGGCACTGCTTCTTCTAGGTCTTCTTCGTCATTTTCTGGCACTGGCTTGGAAACATCTCCATCAAGTCACAGTTGGTTAATTCCTCAGATGTGGTGTCTATTAACTCCTGAATTTCTCCAAGATTCATAACTTGAAACCCTTCTTCCCCCACCGTTGTGGCCATATACGCAATTTCTTTCTGATTCCCTTGATTGTCTCTGTCATACATCCTGATCTGAACCCAGTTTTCTCCATCAGAAATTTACTGTTTCAGGCTTGATAGCTTTCATTGCCTTTTAAATGATGGCATCTTCAATTGTGTAATCCATTCAGATTTTCATGATGTTTTTCTCTATTAGAGTTCTCTTCCATAGCATTGACAGTTCCTTCCATAGAGTACTGTGCATAATGAGCCTTACTCGTCTTCATGACCCCCTGATATAGTGGCTTAGAGACATTTGCTTGGGAGGAAGTAGACCATTTTGACACCTTCAGTGTTGAACTTGCAGGATTCTGGGTGGCCAAGTGTGTTGTCTAATATCAAAATAACTTTTAAAGACTGTGCTTTACTGGCCAAGTCCTTTCTGACTTTGGGAACAAAGCACTGATGGAACTAATCCAGTAAAAGGTTCTTATTGTCCAAATCTTCTTGTTATGCAACCAAAAAAACTGGCAGCTGGGCAGCTGGTGTTTATTTTTTCTCTGTCTCTTTCTTTGAGACAGGCTCTCACTCTGTTGCCTGTTGCCCAGGCTGGAGGGCAGTGCGGCAATCGTGGCTCACTGGAGCCTCCTTCACCTCTCAAGACTCAGGTGATCCTTCCACATCAGTCTCCTGAGTAACTAGGACTACAAGTGTGTGCCACCATGTCGGGCTCATTTTTGTATTTTTAGTAGAGATGGGGTTTTGTCATGTTGCCCAGGCTGGTCTCAAACTCCTGGACTCAAGTGATTCGCCCACTTTAGCCTCCCAATGTGCTGGAATTACAGGTATGAGCCACCGTGCCTGGAACCTTTTCTCTTTAAGGCCAACAGGTTATCAGGTTTATAGAGAAGGCTAGTCCTGAGTATAAACCCAAATGCATTTGCATAGAGCAGTAGAGGCAGCATATCTTTTTCTGCTTTAAATTCTGGTGCTTGCTTATTTTCTAACAAATAAATGTCTTTTGTGGCATTTTTGTAACAGAATAGGGCACTTTCATTGGCATTAAAATTTGCTCAGGCAGATACTCTGTCTCCTCAGTGATTTTCTTAATGATGTCTGGAAATTCTGCTGCTGCCCCTGGTTGGCAGAAGCTGCTTCTCTTATTATTTGGACACGTTTTAAGCCAATTTGTTTTAAAGATGGGATCTTGCTCTGCCATTCAGGCTAGCGTACAGTGGCAGAGTTATAAGTCACTGTGGCCTTGAACCAAACTCCCAAATCTCTTTCTAAAGTTATCAAGCCATCCTTTGCTGGCAATAATTTCCCCTGGGTTTGGATCCCTCACCTTCCTTTTGCTTTAAGTTATCATATAATGACTTCACTTTTTCTCAAATTATATTAAAGTCTATAGGTATGTCTTTATTATAGCAATCCTGCACTCACATATAAGCCACATGTTCAATGTAAGATACAAATATATTTTGCAAAAAGTACAAAGTTTCCACTCCTGCAGGCACAGATGAAACAACAGTTTCAGGAATTATTTTTTTTACAATGGTCCCTGTGCTACATTCATTCATCTTGAAATGGTGGGCAACCACAGCTGCAGATCTCAATCTACAGTATATACCAAGCAATTCGACTTTTTCTTGTAATATCATGACTTTTCTCTGCTTCTTGGTGTCACTTCAAGCATCACTGTGGCACTTTGCATGGGTCCCAGAGTGTTACTCAAGGTTTACAGTATTGTACTAAACATGATTAAAAAAAAACAAGAACTTTAAGAGATCATTTTTATTGAAATATGCAGTTTACTAGACAGGTTGCTCACACAGAGAAAATAATGGCATTTTAAGCTGATTCTTGCAACACTTGAGTGAACCACAATAGCAGTAAGAGGTGGCTATAATACTATTACAGCAGTACAATATGTGCTACAATTAGTTTTATGTAATTATGACTTAATACTACATCGTTACATTTATTTACATTTTTCTCAAATGTGAAAGGTGCCTGAGAATGGCGTGGTATGTTTTATAAGTGCATGTATAAATTTTGAAAAATTTTAGCTTGTCATAATTTATTTGTATATTTTTTATGGTAGGAAATAAAAAGAGACTAATATTTCCATGTGTTTTATGTATTCATAACATACTTAAATTTTTCTTAATTTAAAAATTATTTCACAGATTCAATGCCATCCCCATCAAGTTACCAATGACTTTCTTCACAGAATTGGAAAAAACTACTTTAAAGTTCATATGGAACCAAAAAAGAGCCCGTATCGCCAAGTCAATCCTAAGCCAAAAGAACAAAGCTGGAGGCATCACGCTACCTGACTTCAAACTATACTACAAGGCTACAGTAACCAAAACAGCATGGTACTGGTACCAAAACAGAGATATAGATCAATGGAACAGAACAGAGCCCTCAGAAATAATGCCACATATCTACAACTATCTGATCTTTGACAAACCTGACAAAAACAAGAAATGGGGAAAGGATTCCCTATTTAATAAATGGTGCTGGGAAAACTGGCTAGCCATATGTAGAAAGCTGAAACTGGATCCCTTCCTTACACCTTATACAAAAATCAATTCAAGATGGATTAAAGACTTAAATGTTAGACCTAAAACCATAAAAACCCTAGAAGAAAACCTAGGCAATACCATTCAGGACATAGGCATGGGCAAGGACTTCATGTCTAAAACACCAAAAGCAATGGCAACAAAAGCCAAAATTGACAAATGGGATCTCATTAAACTAAAGAGCTTCTGCACAGCAAAGGAAACTACCATCAGAGTGAACAGGCAACCTACAAAATGGGAGAAAATTTTCGCAACCTACTCATCTGACAAAGGGCTAATATCCAGAATCTACAATGAACTCAAACAAATTTACAAGAAAAAAACAAACAACCCCATCAAAAAGTGGGTGAAGGACATGAACAGACACTTCTCAAAAGAAGACATTTATGCAGCCAAAAAACACATGAAAAAATGCTCACCATCACTGGCCATCAGAGAAATGCAAATCAAAACCACAATGAGATACCATCTCACACCAGTTAGAATGGCAATCATTAAAAAGTCAGGAAACAACAGGTGCTGGAGAGGATGTGGAGAAATAGGAACACTTTTACACTGTTGGTGGGACTGTAAAGTAGTTCAACCCTTGTGGAAGTCAGTGTGGCGATTCCTCAGGGATCTAGAACTAGAAATTCCATTTGACCCAGCCATCCCATTACTGGGTATATACCCAAAGGACTATAAATCATGCTGCTATAAAGACACACGCACACGTATGTTTATTGCGGCATTATTCACAATAGCAAAGACTTGGAACCAACCCAAATGTCCAACAATGATAGACTGGATTAAGAAAATGTGGCACATATACACCATGGAATACTATGCAGCCATAAAAAATGATGAGTTCACGTCCTTTGTAGGGACATGGATGAAATTGGAAATCATCATTCTCAGTAAACTATCACAAGAACAAAAAACCAAACACCGCATATTCTCACTCATAGGTGGGAATTGAACAATGAGAACACATGGACACAGGAAGGGGAACATCACACTTCGGGGACTGTTGTGGGGTGGGGGGAGGGGGGAGGGATAGCATTGGGAGATATACCTAATGCTAGATGACGAGTTGGTGGGTGCAGCGCACCAGCATGGCACATGTATACATATGTAACTTACCTGCACGTTGCGCACATGTACCATAGAGCCTAAAGTATAATGATAATAATAATAATAATAATAAGAAAAAAATAAATAAAAATAAAAAATCAGTATAAAAAATAATAATTTAATTGTACATTAAAAATAACTGAGAGTATAAAAAAAATTATTTCTAGGTTAACATGGTTTATATGAGAGTTTGTTTAATTTGTTGCAAATTTTCAAAAAAAATTTCAATGTTTTTATTAAGCAAAAATCTGCATATAAATAGACCCATGCATTTTAAACCTGTGCTGTGCAAAGATCAACTGTATATTATTTTGTATTCCACTTATTTAAAATAAACAATTTATTAAGGCCTTGATATAGTTTGGATAGTTGTCCCTCCCAAATCTCATGTTGAAATGTAATCCCCAATATTGGATGTGGGGCCTGATGGGGAGTGACTGAGTCATGGGGGTGAATCTCTCGTGACTTCGTGCTGTCCCTGCGATAGTGAATGTGTTTTCACACGATCTGGTTGCTTCAAAGTGTGTGACACCTCCCCACCTTTCTTGCTCTTGCCATGTGATACACTCACTCCCATTTCATCTTCCATCACTACTGTAAGCTTTTTAAGGCTTACCAAGAAGCTGAGCAGATGCCAGCGCCATGCTTCTTGTAAAACATGCAGAAGCATGAATGAATAAAACCACCTTTCTGTATAATTTTCCAGCCTCAGGTATTTCTTTTATAGAAACACAAGAACACCCTAATACAGGCCTTGTAAGAAAGTTGTAATGTGAGAAAAGGTTCAGATGTGGTTATTTTATACTGCTTGAGTTTTGCTTAATTTTTCCCTGCAAATTTTTTGTTTTACTATATTGAGAGCCTTTAAAAAAAAAGTTAGCATGATATGTCTTTATCCCTTTGTTTTTAACCCATCTTTGTCTTTATATTTAAAGTGAGGTTGTAAACTCCCCACAACCTATAGTGAGGTAGTGGAAAATTTTTTTAAACTATGCTGACAATCTCTGTCTTTAATTGGTCTGTTTAGAGTGTTGCCAATTAAAGTAATTATTGATATAGTTGCATTAATATCTACCATGTTTTTAATTGTTTTCTTCTTTGCACATTTTCTTCATTCATACTTTTCATTTTTTCAATGGTCATCCTGAACTTTGTAAATTCTAGAAACTCCAGTTTAAAAAAAGAAGCATAATTGAAATGCTAAGATAGGAGAAAAAATGGAATTATATAAACTCTTCAAGTAACACAAATAGAAAAAAAAAGAGAAAAAGTTATTTTTCCCAAATAACATATTTTGACATTTTCTACATCTCCTGGAAATGAATGAATTTCTCAGTCTTTGTTTGCCTGGTGGGTAATTTTGAAAGATATTTTTTTTTGGATAGAAAGTTCTAAGTTTTTTGTCTGTTTTATTTCATAACTATTAATATCTCATGTCACTTTCCTGTAGCTTTCATGGCTTCTAACAAGAAGACCAGTGTAATTCTTATCCTTGTTCTTTTATAGATAAGATCTTCCTTTCCTTTGGTTTCTTTCAATATTTCTTTTTTTTAAATTTGGTTTTCTGCAGTTTGAATAAGATAAGCCTAAATGAGGATTATTTTCCAGTTGATATTTATCCTGCTTGATGTTCTCTGAACTCCCTAGTCTGTGGTTTGGTGCTTCTCATTAATTTTGGAACATTCTCCAAAAACATTCTTGTTTTTGAAACATTTTGACATGAAATATAGAATATACTCCATTTCCTCTTTTTCCCTCTTATTTTTTGATCACACATATTTTACACCTTTGGAAATTGTCTCTCAGTTCTTCAATATTGTGATACTTTCCATTTTTGTTTATCATTTTGTTTTAGTTAGGAAAGTTTCTATTGAGGGATCTTGCAGCTCACTGGTTGTTTCCTTGGCCATGCCTAGTCTATCAGTGATTGCATTAATGACACTTTTCATTTCTGTTGCTTTTTTTATTATTATTTCTAGCATTTCCTTTTGATACTTTCTTAGCATTTCAACCTTTCTGTTTATATAACTCCTTTGTTCTTCCATGTTGTTAGCTTTTCCATAAGAGGCATTTACATATTAGTCATAGTAATTTTGAATCGCCTGTCTGGTAATTCCAAAATCTGTACCAAAATTTAGTATAATTCTGATGCTTGCTTTGTCTTTTGATACTATGCTTTGTTTTACCTTTAGCATACTGTATTAATTAGGGTTCTCTAGAGGGGCAGAACTAATAGGCTAGATGTATAGTTAGAGGGGAGATTACTAAGGAGTATTTAATCAGGCAATCACAAGGTGAAATCCCACAATAGGCCATCTGCAAGCTGAGGAGCAAGGAAGCTAATCCGAGTCCCAAAACTCCAAAAGTAGGGAAGCCAACAGCGCAGCCTTCAGTCTGTGATCGAAGGTCTGAGAGCCCCTGGCAAACCACTGGTGTAAGTCCAAGAGTTCAAAAGCTTAAGAATTTAGTCTGATGTTCAGGGACAGGAAGCATCCAGCACAGAAGAAAGATGAAGGCTGAAAGACTCTAGCTAGTCTAGTCCTTCTATGTTCCTCTGCCTGCTTTTATCCTAGACATGTTGGCAACTGATTAGATAGTGTATATATATACTTTATATATATACACATATATATGTACACTGTGTATATATACACATTTTATACATATCATCTATGTATATAGATGTGTGTATATATATACACACACATCCATATATATAAAATTTATATATTGTACACTTGTGCATTCATATACAATATATAGAACCACATATATTTGGATTTGTATATATATTTCTTATGTGTATGTATATATATATAATGCACACTTTATTGCTAAAAAAATTCTAACAATCATTTGAGCCTTCAGGGAGTCATAATCTTTTAGCTGCTGGAGTGACTTTCTTCATTGTTGATAGCTGCTGACTAATGTGTGTGTGTGTGTGTGTGTGTGTGTGTGTATATACACACATGCATATTTATATATACACATTCATATATATAAGTTATATATACACACATGTATAATTCACGTATATGTGTGTGTGTGTTTCTGTGTGTGTGTGTGTGTATATGTATATGTGTATATATATATATATATATATATATGTATGGAATTGCAGGTTCAGTTCCAAACCACTGTAATAAATCCAATACTGTCATAAAACAAGTCTCAAGATTTTATGTTTGTTTCCCAGTGCATTTAAAAGTTATATTTATACTATACTGTCATCTAGTAAGTGTACAATAGCATTATACCTAAACATTTACATAAGTTAGTTTAAAAATACTTTATTGCTACAAAAAGCTAACAATCATTAGAGCCTTCAGTGAGTCATAATCTTTTACCTGGTGGAGGTTTTTGCTTCAATGTTGATAGCTGCTGACTGATTAAGGTGGTGGTGGCTGAAGATTGCATAGGCTGTGGCAATTTCTTAAAATAAAACAAAATTTGCCACATCAATTGATTCTTCCTTTCACAAAACATTTCTCTGTAGCATATCCTGCTCAGACTCAATCCTGAATGTACCAGTTCCATCTTGTGATGTCCTGTTGCTAGGCACATGTGTCATTATGACTTGGTGGGACCAATGGAACCCAGATCATAATGAGTAGTTCTTGGTGCATGGCCACTTGGTGTCACATGATCAAATGTGCTGTCCCTGCCAAAGCCCTGACATGCCAAGGGTATTACAAAAACATGTAAATCTCTGCTGAGCATGGGACAACCTTACTTCAGCCTCTCAGAAGCTGAATGTTTATTCTTCCTCTGGGGTTTTCTTTAAGCTGATTATTACATCATTTCCTACCATTGAATTTTCCAATAACAGCATATGTTTGACTGTAGGTTCAGGTGGAAAATCCTACATTTGTTTCTTTTTTCCTAGCAAGGCATAACAATGCATTTCTTAGTCTCAACATAGTTTAAAAACAACATATGCTGGCAAGGCTGCGGAGAACAGACAATGCTTTTGCACTATTGGTGGGAATGCAAACTAGTTCATCCACTGTGGGAAACAGTTTGGAGATTTCTCAAAGAACTTAAAATTAGAATTACCATTTAAACCAGGAATCCCACTACTGGATATATACCCAAAGAAAAATAATTCATTTTATCCAAAAGACACATGCACCCATATGTTCATTGCAGTGCTATTCAAAATAGCAAAGACATGGAATCAATCAACTTATGCGCCCATCAATAGCGGATGGGATAAATAAAATATGGTACATATAAACACTGTAATACTACAAGTACATGAAAAAAATGAAATCATGCCCTTTATAACAACATGGATGAACCTGGAGACCATCATCCTCAGAAAGCTAACTCAAGAACAGGAAGCCAAATACTGCATGTTCTCACTTATAAGTGAGACCTAAACATTAAATACACATCATTGTAAAGATAGGAACAACAGACACTGGGGACCACTAGATGGGGAAGGAACAAAGAGGAGTGTGGGCTGAAAAACTGCCTGTTGGGTACTATGCTTACTGCCTGAGTGATGGAATCATTTGGACCTCAAGCTTCAGTGTCACGCAATTCAAATGTTCAAAGATGTATATGAAATACACAAGGTTCAAAGATGTATATAAAATGTAGCACATGATCAGGGAAATACAAACTGACTATACTTCTGCTTTATTTTCTCCCTTTGACATTAATAAAAGGGATATTATGTCAGATAAAGACACTTTTACATGATAATTTTAGGAACATTTAGAAATTCTGGTCAGGTGATATTGCATAAATAATTTGTTCAAATTTCCCTTAGCATTCAAATAAGCAGAAGCATTTCTTAAATCATTAAGGATAGTTATGAAAAGATGAAAGATAATAAAGAAATGTAACAAAACTACATGTGTATCCTTTAATCTATAATAAAAGTTGAAATTATTTAATAATAAAGAATAAAAATAGATAACTGCAGGTAACAAAGGTTCAAAATGTATATAAAAAGTATTACATGATCAGGGAAATACAAGCTGACTATACTTCAACTTTATTTTCTACCTCTGACATTAATAAAAGGGATAGTATGTGAGATAATGAGACTCTCACATAAAAACTTCTTTAGGAACATTTGAAAATTCTGGTCAAGTGATATTGCAGGAATAATTTATTCAAATTTCACTTTGCATTCAAATAAATAAAAGTATTTTTTAAATCATTAAGGATAGTTATGCAAAGATGAAAGATAATACAGAAATAAAGGCATATTTATTAGATAGTCTTAATATCAGATATTTCTAATGTATAATTGGTATACACTAGATTACAATCACTTCAAAAATATGTTTAATTAATTACTGAAGAAAAATAATCTCTGGTAAATTGATTTATATTTATATGTGTTTTATATATTTATTACAAATCTATCATTTTAAAATTATAATTTTTACAGAAAAGGAGTTCATATGCATTACATAAATTAATAATAAAAGAAAATCCATGCATCCACTGCTCATCTTTGGAAATAAAATATTATCAGTACTTTTCAAGCTGTCCCTTTATAACAGTATATCATGGGGTCTCAAACTTAAAGGAAACCATAATATTGAGTTTTGTATTAAATATTAGACATTTTCAGATTTTAAACCAAAGATGTGTATGTACATAAATAATATGGATTTTGCTTGTTTTTGAGTTTCATATAAATAAAAATGCACCATATATATTCTCCAAATTTGCCTTTTTGCCTAATATAATTTGTGAGATTCATGTATGTTCATGCCTGTATCTTTATAATATTTGTGTTCTCTGCTTGATAACATATGTTCATACAGAGTTAATATTATTAAATTATTAAACTCTTCCCCTGCTTTATTGATACCTGCATTGTTTTCAATGTGACATTATTCTAATAAATGCAACAATAACTAATTTTTAACATATATCTAAGTGCTCTTGACCAATTGTTTCTCTAAGAGTAAAATTACTGGACCTCAGAATATGTACATCTTTTTCTGTATCATTAGAATTTTAATTTACTTATTTTCTCAGTCGAAAAACTAGTGCTTGAGTTTAAATTTGTGTTGACCATTTACGTTGGGCCTGAGGTTGAGATTTTTATACATACACATAATGTTTCCTATGTATATATATATATAAAAAAAACTGATTTTATATAAACTATATAAACTAGTTTATATAAATATAAACTAATGTGATATGCTTGTATTAGTTTATATTCATATAAGCTAATTGCCACTAAATATGTATATAGTGTATTTTATTTTTATTCACATATATTTAGAAATATGTAATTTTCTATTCAATAAAATGCATATTCATTGAATTGTTATTTTCGTTATTTTTGTTGTTGATGCTGTTGATTACAGGAATTCTTGCTTCATTTAGCATGCTAACACATTTCAGTTAAGAGCATAAAATATATATTTCTATGTCTTTTTGATGGACAGATTTTCTTATTTTAGCAATATTTTCAAATTTATCATAAGCCTAAAGTATACTCCCCCCAAAATCAAGTGAATACTTAAATATATTTAGTTGAAATAAAAAATATTTCTTTTACTTTTTTCTTTTAACTTTTATTTTGGGTTTAGGGGTACATGTTAAGGTTTCTTATAAAGACAAACTTGTGTTATGGGAGTTTGTTGTACAGATTATTTCATCTCTCGGGTACTAAGCCTAGTACCCATCAGTTATTTTTCCTGATCCTCTCCCTCCTTGCACCCTTCACCCTCTGATAGGCCCCAGTGTCAGTTGTTCCCCTCTTTGTGTCCATGTGTTCTCATCCTTTAGCTCCCACTTATAAGTGAGAGCATACAGTATTTGGTTTTCTGTTCCTGCACTAGTTTGCTAAGAATAAAGGCCCCTGGCTCCATCCATGTTCCTACATGATCTCATTCTTGTTTATGGTTCCACAGCATTCGATAGTGTATATGTACCATGTTTTCGTTATCCAATCTGCCATTTATGAGCATTTAGGTTGATTCCACATCTTTGCTATTGTAAATAGCGCTGTAATGAACATATGCATGCATGTGTCTTTATAATAGAATGACTTATATTCCATTGGCTATATATATTGAGTAATGGGATTGCTGGCTTAAATACTAGTTATGTTTTTTGCTCTTTGAGGAATCAACACATTGCTTTCCACAATGGTTTAACTAATTTACACTCCCACCAGCAGTGAATAGGTACTCCCTTTTCTATCCAACCTCACAAGCATCTGTTTTTTTTTTTTTGACTTTGTAGTAATAACCAATCTGACTGGTGTGAGGTGGTATCTCACTGTGGTTTTGATTTGCATTTCTCTAATTATCAGTGATATTGAGCTTTTTTTCATATGCTTTTTGGTCACACGTATGTCTTCTTTTCAAATGTATCTCCTCATTTCCCTCCCCCCCCTTTTTAATGGAGTTGTTTTCTTATAAATTAGTTGAAGTTCTTTATAGATTCTGGATATTAGACCTTTGTCAGGTGCATAGTTTGCAAATATTTTCTCCTATTCTCTAGGCTCTCTGGTTACTCTGTCAATTGTTTGTTTTGCTGTCAGAAGCTCTTTAACTAGATATCATGTGTCAAATTTTGCTTTTGTTGCAACTGGAACCTTTGTCATGATATCTTCGCCAGTTCCTGTGTCCAGAATGGCATTGCCTAGGTTGTCTTCCAGGTTTTTTTTTTTAAATAGTTTGGGGTTTTACATTTAAGTCTTTAATCCATCTTGAGTTGATGTTTATATATTGTGTAAAGAAGGAATCCAGTTGCAGTCTTCTGCATATGGCTAGCCAGTTAACACAGCACCACTTATTGAATAGGGAGTCCTTTCCATGTTGCTTGTTTTTGTCAGCTTTGTCAAAGATCAGATAGTTGTAGGTTTGCAGCCTTATTTCTGAGCTCTCTATCCCATTTCCTTGGACTATGTGTCAGTTTTTGTACCAGTACCATGCTGTTTTAGTTACTATAGCTTTGTAGTATAGTTTGAAGTAGGGTAATGTGATGCCTTCAGCTTCGTTCTTTTTTCTTAGGATGACTTTGGCTTTTCTTGCTCTCTTTTGGTTCTGTATGAATTTTAAAATAGTTTTTTACTAGTTCTGTGAAGAATGTCATTGGTAGTTTCACAGGAATAGCATTGAATCTGTAAATTGCTTTGGGCAGTATGGCCATTTTGATGATATTGATTCTTTCTATTCATGATCATGGAATGTTTTTCCATTTGTTTGGATAATCTCTGATTTTTTTGAGCAGTGTTTTGTAATTCTCATTGTAGTGATGTCTCTGTCTGGCAGGCTGTACTGCTAGATATTTTATTGTTTTAGTGGCAAATGTGAATGAGATTGTGTTCCTGATTTGGCTCTTGGCTTGGATATTGCTCATATATAGGAATGCAAGTGATTTTTTTATACATTAGTTTTTCATCCTGAAACTTTACTGAAGTTCTTTATCAGCTAACAGAGATTTTGGGCTGAGACTATGGGGTTTTCAAGATATAGAATCATGTCATCTGCAAACAGGGTTAGTTTCACTTCATCTCTTACTATTTGGATGTACTCTATTTCTTTCTCTTACCTGATTGTTGTGGCCAGGACTTCCAATACTATGTTGAATAGGGTGGAAGAGAGGGCATCCTTTTCTTGTGCTGGTTTTCAAGAGGGAATGCTACCAGCTTTTACTCATTCAGCATGATTTTGTCTGTGGGTTTATCATAGATGACCTTTATTATTTTGAGGTATATTTCTTCAATACCTAGTTTATTGAGTTTTTAACATAAACGGATTTTGAATTTTATAAAAGCCTTTTCTGCATTTATTGAGGTAATAATCATGTGGTTTTTGTCTTCATTTCTGTTTATATGATGAATCACATTTATTGATTTGCATATATTGAACCAACCTTGCATTCTAAGGATAAAATCTGCTTGACTGTGGTGGATTAGCTTTTTGATATGCTGCTAGTGTTTTGTTGATGGTTTTTGCACAAATGTTTATCAAGGATATTGGCCTGATGTTTTCTTCATTTTGTGGTGTCTCTGCCAGGTTTTGGTATCAGGATGATGCTGGCTTTTTAGAATGAGTTAGGGATGAGTCTTTCTGCTCAGTTTTTTGGAATTGTTTTGGTAGAAATGCTTCCTGCTTTTCTTTGAACATCTGGTAGAATGTGGCTGTGAATCCACTGGGTCCTGGGCTTTTATTCAGTTGGTAGGCTATTTATTACCAATTAAATTTTAGAGTCAATTATTGGTCTGCTGAGGGATTCAGTTTCTTCATTACTTAGTCTTGGGAGGGTGTATGTGCCCAGTACTTTATCCATTTCTTCTAAGTCTTCTAGTTGGTGTGCATAGAGGCGTTCTTGTTTGATGGTTATTTGTTCCTGTGGGGTTAGTGATAAACTCCTTTTTGTTATTTCAAATTGTGTTCATTTGGATAGTCTCTCTTTTCTTCTCTGCCAGTCTAGCTAGTCGTCTATCTACCTTATTATTTTTTTCACAAAACAAAACTTTGATTCATTAATTTTTTGAATAATTTTTGTGTCCCAATCTACTTCATTTCAGCTTTGATTTTGGTTATTTCTTTTCTTCTGCTAGCTTTGAGTTTGGTTTCTTGCTTCTCTAGTTTGTTGTTGTTATTGTTGTGATGTTAAGTTGTTCATTTGAGATCTAACTTTTTGATGTGGACATCTAGTGCCATAAATTTCCCTCTTAACACTGTCTTAGATGGTCCAAGAGATGTTGGTATGTTATATCTTTGGTCCTATAAGTTTCAAAGAAGTTCTTGATTTCTGCCTTAGTTTCGTTACTTACTCAAAAGCCATTCAGAAGCAGGTTGTTTAGTTCCATGTAATTGTATGACTTTGAGTGATTCTTTTAGTCTTCAATTCTATTTTTATTGTGCTGTGGTCCAAAAGAGTGGTTGGTATATTTCTTTTTTTTTATAGTTATAAAGGGATCAGTTTAACATGAAGATATAATAATTGTAAATATACGTGTACACTGGAGCACCCAGATCTATAAAGCAAATATTAGATCTAATGGTAAATATAGATCCCAATACAATAACAGCTGAGGACTTCAACACCCACTCTTAGCATTGGACAAATCATCTAGACAGAAAATCATCAAAGAAACTTTGAATTTAGACTGCATCACAGACCAAATGACTTAACAGACATTTATAGAACATTTCATCCAACAGCTGCACAGTACACATTCTTTGCATCATCATATGGAATGTTCTCCAGGATGGACTATACATTAGGACACAAAATAAATCTCAAAAAGTTTATTAAAAAAAAGTTTTTTAATTATACTTTAAGTACTAGGGTACATGTGCATAACATGCAGGTTTGATACATAGGTATACATGTGCCATGTTGGTTTGTCACACCCATCAACTCGTCATTTACATTAGGTATTTCTCCTAATGCTATCCCTCTCCCAGGCCTCCACCCGTGAGAGGCCCCAGTGTGTGATGTTCCCTGCCCTGTGTCCAAGTGTTCTCATTGTTCAATTCCCACCTATGAGCGAGAACATGTGGTTTTCTGTCCTTGTGATAATTTGCTGAGAATGATGGTTTCCAACTTCATCCATGTCACCACAAAGGACGTGAACTTATCCCTTTTTATGGCTGCATAGTATTCCATGGTGTATATGTGCCACATTTTCTTAATCCAGTCTATCATTGATGGACATTTGCGTTGTTCCAAGTCTTCGCTATTGTGAATAGTGCCACAATAAACATACATGTGCATGTGTCTTTAAAAGTAGCACGATTTATAACCCTTTGGATACATATCCAGTAATGCGATCGCTGGGTCAAATGGTATTTCTAGTTCTAGATCCTTGAGGAATCACCACACTGTCTTCCACAATGGTTGAACTAATTTACACTCCCACCAACAGCATAAAAGTGTTCCTGTTTCTCCACATCCTCTCCACCATCTGTTGTTTCCAGACTTTTTAATGATCGCCATTCTAACTGGCATGAGATGGTATCTCATTGTGCTTTTGATTTGCATTTCTCTGACGACCAGTGATGATGAGCATTTTTTCATGTGTCTGTTGGCTGCATAAATGTCTTCTTTGAAAAGTGTTCATATCCTTTCCCCAGTTTTTGATGGAGTAGTTTGATTTTTTCTTGTAAATTTGTTTAAGTTCTTTGTAGACTCTGGATATTAAGTCCTTTGTCAGATGGGTAGATTGCAAAAATTTTCTCCCATTCTGTAGGTTGCCTGTTCACTCTGATGTCAGTTTCTTTTGCCATGCAGAAGCTCTTTAGTTTAATTAGATCTCATTTGTCAATTTTGGCTTTTGTTGCCATTGCTTTTGGTGTTTTAGGCATGAAGTCCTTGCCCATGCCTACGTCCTGAATGGTATTGCCTAGGTTTTCTTCTAGAGTTTTTATGGTTTTAGGTCTAACATTTAAGTCTTTAATCCATCTCGAATTAGTTTTTGTATAAAGTGTAAGGAAGGGATCCAGTTTCAGCTTTCTACATATGGCTAGCCAGTTTTCCCAGCACAATTTATTAAATAGGGAATCCTCTCCCCATTTCTTGTTTTTGTCAGGTTTGTCAAAGATGAGATGGTTGTAGATGTGTGGTGTTATTTCTGAGGCCTCTGTTCTGTTCCATTGGTCTATACATCTGTTTTGGTACCAGTACCAAGACATGTAGCCTTGATTGGTGTACTTCATTTCTTTTTCATTTGCTGATCTTATGGTGTGGTCAAATATTATCTGATGGTGTGGTTAATTTTAGAGTATGTGCTCTGTGATGATAAGAATGTATATTCTGTTGTTTTTGGGTAAGGAGTTCTGTAAAGTCTATTAGGTCCATTTGGTCCAGTGTTGACTTCAGGTCCTGAATATCTGTTAATTTTCTGCCTCAGTAATCTGTCTAATACCATCAGTGGGGTGTCGAATTCTCCCATTATTATTGTGTGAGAGTCTTAAAGTTTCTTTAACGGTCTCTAAGAATTTACTTTACGAATCTGAGTGCTCCTGTGTTGGGTGCATATATATTTAAGATAGTTAGGTTTTCTTGTTGAATTGAATCATTTGCCATTATATAATCCCCTTCTTTGTCTTTTTTATCTTTGTTAGTTTAATGTCTGTTTTGTCTGAAATTAAGATTGCACCCCCTACATTTTATCTATTTTCCATTTGCTTGGTAGATTTTTCTCCATCCCTTTATTTTGAGTTTAGGAGTGCCATAGCATGTGATATGAGTCTCTCGAAGATAGCATATAATTGAGTCTTGCTGAAATGAATACTTTGATTCTTTTATACCATCACTTTCAGAGATAAATATTATAAATCCCTTAGAGGTTGCATTTCTGTACTTTTATAATTAAAGCCTTTCTTATTTTATAGATATTTTATCTTCTTACATGTAGGTGATAATATTAATTATGTATTTCTAATCCCATGTATCCCAAGTTGTAACTGTAGTATCTATTTAATAAAGTTCATCCATTTTGATCTGTTATTTTTTCTTGTGTACCTAAAATGATTGTTTCTATTTATCCTGTTTGGTTAATGTTTAACAAATTATTATATTTATTAATTTTGCTCATATTATTTATGGTTACTATTAATCTATATTTTAAGCTACCAGTAACATCAATAATGTTGATTGGTTGTTTATGTTTTCTGCAGTGTCTATGTAAGAGGAATAGGTTGCTGAATGGAGCTATGGGTTGCATTTTTTCCTTAGTTAAGTAAGTAGGCATATGTGGATGAGCAAATAAATGTTCTGAGAAGAGCAGGCTGGCAGCAAGGAAAGAGGTAAGACCTTTTTTCTGCTTGGTGAGCATCTGTGCAGATCCTTACTAGAACTGATTGGTGGCTGGATTGAATTAGAAAGTGAGCTTCTTGGTGATTGGGATATTTTAAAGAAAACCCAAGTAGAAGTGCAAGTGATTAATACATGTTGTATTGGAGATACACAAGAGCTGTAGACAGTTCAGAGGAGTTGCCACATTAGCTGATTCTAAAAAAATAATTTAAGGATTTCAATCAGTGATGAAAGGATGTGGTAGGATTGTACTATATGGCAATTGAGCATATAAAAGCAGTTTTGGAAGAAAACTATGTAAGGGGCTTTTTAATGAACTGAGTAGTTTTGAGAGTGTAGATTATAAAGCCAAACAGATTATAAATTGTGTCTTAGAACACAATGAGATGAAAAAGAGCTCGAATCAGATAGAGTCAGGTTTAGCAGCATCAGCACTTAATAATATTCAAATTTTTTTCAAAAGAAAAAAAGTTCTTCAAACTTAACAGGCTAAAATGGGCTTTTGCTCACTGATATTATTTACTAACTTTTTAAAAATAAATTTGAAATAATAAGCATAGTTATTCTGTAATCTTCCAGTATGTAATGATGTCATATTTGAAATATCATTTTAATAAAAAAATCCTCATAATCAAGAGTGATTTAATATGAATGTATTCTATAAACAAAATGTATTCATATATTTTTTTTGCTAAATAATGAAATTGTTAGAGATGTATGGGGATATATCAGGCAATATACAAAATAAATATTGTATATATAAATTATTATATGTAAGTTATATTTGAATAGATAACAACTATTATTTTATAGCTAAGTTGTCTCACAAATACACATGAAAAATATTTAACTGGGGTTTATTTATTTACAGTTTTTATTATTGTAAATTTCTGTGATGATTCAAGTTAATGCCCTTAGTTATCCAAAAGTAAATATAGGGTCTTTTCATCCAATAGCCAACACATTCAAGGATGACACAACTTATGTCATCTTAAAGTACTGAAACTGAGAAAAAGCTTTAAAACATAATGGACATAGTAACTCCAATATCACATTATTATCTCTTACTGAGATTAATATAATACAGATAAAACTGTAAGTTGATTCTTAAAAGTTTCTAAGTAGTGTACTATGATTTTCTACTAAATGACATTACAAAATATTAGACAACTTTTCTCAGTATAACGTTTGGCTTAAAGCAGAAAAAAAAGCCTGCATTATTTAATGCAAGTGACTATATACTAGTTAGAAAATACTTTCAAACTGTCAAAAAACCCTTTATAGTCATACAACCAGACCTTTATTAATAGCATCAGCACAGTGGACTGAAGAGCAACCTATAACAGCTCAGTAACTTTACCCATCTTACGACGGGTATAGGACATTATTATAAATGTGCAGTTGCCAAATATAGCCCATAGACTTAAAATTTATTGTCATATGAATATTCCTCACAATTAACTGCTCAAGTAACCTTTTATTGTGGTGACAATCCTCTCATCAATTATGACACCGTAAGGTTTATAGAACAATCATCCTCATCCATGCTTACCATATTCTGTTTAAATATGAGTGATTTTTTTTGTTGTATCTTAATTTTACAGTTAGTTTGTAACTCTCTACAGATTTAGTTTTTCCCTGAAGATACAAACCAAACAAACGGCCAACTCTGAAGCATATCTATTATTTGCTTGGCTCTTAAAAATAAAGGTTTTAATTATCCTAATTTGCTGTTTTTCAAGATGGTGTATGTATCTTTTTTTTTACATACCCATGTATTCTTCTTCATACAAAATTAGGATATCTTAAATAATAGAACATGTATCATAACTAAACACAGCAGTTATAGTGCATTTACACAATTAAAATGCAACTCTAATAAGATTGATCACTTACAAATAATTTAATATTACAATCTTAAAACAATGATTAGTTTGATAACTATTACCCTTATGAAATAGCAAAACACTAAAGCATATGATTCTTTTGCTTATACTTTTTTACAAGAAAATGAAAGCTTCTCAGATAAACCCCGTGGAGTTGGAAGTTATAACAGTTACTCTATTATAAACAATCTACCCTTACAGTATGATTCTTTCCATGGTCTTTCATTTTTAAAAATTAATGATATGTACTGATTTCTCATCTATATTTTTATAGTGAACCTACTTAATAAGACTATTCTTCAGAGCTCATTCCCTAAGTAGAGACAGTAAACAACGATGTGAAAAACAAAAGTTACTATTCAAAACAGTCCTTATTCACTTTAATTGAACCAGGAGCGTTCTTTGTTTCTTTCTCCACTTACAGAAGATATAGGCCTCTCAAACTAACAAATAAACTAGCTTTCTGCCTTTATTTATTTAGATTAAAGTTCTGATGTGGCAAAAAGTTCTGTTAGTTCTCATCCAGCTATGAGCTGAGTCCTGCTCCATACCCCACATTTATATGTAGAAGTCTTAACTCCCAGTACTTTATAATGTGACTGTATTTAAGGATAAGTCTTCCAAGAAGTCCTTAAGATTAAATAAGGTAATTAGGGTAGGTCCTAATCCAATATGACTGTAGTGCCCCTAAATGAAGAGATTAGGACACAGACACAAGCAGAGGAAAGACCAGGTAAGACACAAGGAGAAGATAACCATCTACAACCCAAGGAGAGGACCTTAGAAATAATTGACCCTGCTCACATCTTGATCTCAGACTTTTATCTTCCAGAAATGTAAGAAAACAAATTTCTGTTGTTTTTAAACTACTTTGTCTGTTGTCCTTGTTATGTCAGTTCTAGCAAACTAATATCAGTAGAAATATTCTTCCATCACTTTCTAAATTGGTAAAATACTTGAAGTATATTTTAAATGGAATCTAAATGAATGGATAAACAGATAAATGGAACTTCATTAGTTACAAAAGTAGTAACTAACGGAAGTCCATTAGTCCAAAAGTAGTAGGTTTATTTATCCTCATAGTAGTCTTCAGATAAATGTTAGCAAACGATATTTAGATCTTTGCCTGCTTGGAGGGTTCTTGTTACTCTCTCTAGTCAAACAAATACAAGTGAAACATTTTCTTACATTAATCATCTCTAAAATGGCCTTAATTACTGACGATTATTTCATTTATATCATGACTATTTCCTCATCCATTTCTTTTTAAGTCAGATCAATATTACCATCTTCATTACATAGGTGCAAACACCATCAGCATGCAGATGTAGAAGTCCTGCAGATGTAGTTACAGTGAAAATGTCTCTTACTTTCATCTCCACACAATTTTAATACCAGTTTCCTCCACTGGATTTCTGAGGGCAGAGATCAGAGTTATTTAATCTTTAGATATCCAGTGTATAACACAGCACTCATGAACATGCTAGATGAATTTTCTTGTGTCTGCTCACTTGCTTCTGCCTCTTAATAATCTCTTGAGTATCTTTACTTGTTGAAATAATAAACTTTTATTTTATCTCCAGTTAAAGTCATTTCATCATCACAGTGTTTCCCAACTGTCTCAATTATCACTAATTATTACATTGTTTGAATTTGTATATCATTGGTGGACACTTACTTTGCAATTTCCATTCACTTATCTAAGTCTATGCCTCTAATCTGTCTCCACAAATACATTGTTAGCTCTTTGTTAGAATGCCCTATTATTATTGAAGACATTCTTGATACATTCTCCAGTGGAAATTATTATTTCATTATTTTTTATCTTCATACTTCCTGTCTGAGACTGTTTTATGCTGCTATAACAAAATGCCACAGACTTGGTAATTTGTAATGAACAGAAACTAATTTGGCTCATGAGTCTGAAGGAAGTCTGAGATTGAAGGGTCATGTCTAGTGAGGGTTTTCTCTCTGTATTATAGCAGTGGAAGGGATTTCATGAGTGAGAGAGCGTGAGCTAGAGAAGGAACCAAACTCACCCTTTATAGGGATCCCACTCATAAAAATGATGCCACTCTGCAATAATTGCATTAATCCATTCATATGGACAAAAGCCCTCATGGCCTAATCACTTTAAAAGCTTTCACCTTTCAAGGCTGTTGCATTGGGGTTTAGGTTTCCAACACAAAACTTTGGAGGAGGCATTCAAACCACAGCGTTGCCCAGGCTATTTTATTACATTTAACTTTCTCCTTTAAAACATAACATTTATTGCAGTGTAATTTATATAAAATAAACAGCATCCATTTGAAATGTACATTTATAATTTTTATTTTTTATTGATTTACTCACTTTTAAAATACACTTTATTTTTTTAGAACAATTTTAGGTTTATGGCAAAATTGGGTAGAAAGTACAGAGTTCCTATATAATCCTGCCCTCACACATGCATAGCCTCCCTGACCATCAAAATCCTGCACCAGTGTCGTGCAATTTGTTAAAGTTGATGAACCTACATTGACTCATCATTATCACCCAAAGCCCATAGTTTACATTAGGAATAACTCTTGGTATTGCACATTCTGTGGCTTTGCACAAATGCACAACAGCATGTGGTCACCATTACAGTATCACACAGAATAGCTTCATTTCCCTAAAAATTCTCTGTGTGCCTCCTATTCATCCTTATCTCCTGCCTAACCAAAGGCAACCACTGATCATTTTACTGTCTCCATATTTTTAAACTTTTTCAGAATTTCATAGAGTTGAAATCATATATTATGTAGTATTTTCATATTGGTTTCTGGGGTTGGTGATTTCTATTTTAGGTTATTAATTATTGATTCAATTTATTTAATACATATAGACATGTTCAGGTTGTATATTCATTTTTATTGTACATATTTATGGTTGCATAGTATGTTTTATGTTTTTCAATTTTTTATTTTCGGAATGAAGAACAAATTTTGTCACAGCAAAAGAAACTACCATCAGAGGGAACAGGCAACCTACAAAATGGGAGAAAATTTTTGCAATCTACCCATCTGACAAAGGACTAATATCCAGAATCTACAAAGAACTTAAACAAATTTATAAGAAAAAAACAAACAACCCCATCAAAAAGTGGGCAAAAGATATGAACAGACACTTTTCAAAAGAAGACATTTATGCAGCCAACAGACACATGAAAAAATGCTCATCATCACTGGTCATCAGAGAAATGCAAATCAAAACCATAATGAGATACCATCTCATGCCAGTTAGAATGGCGATCATTAAAAAGTCAGGAAACAACAGATGCTGGAGAGGATGTGGAGAAATAGGAACGTTTTTACACAGTTGGTGGGAGTGTAAATTAGTTCAACCATTGTGGAAGACAGTGTGGCAATTCCTCAAGGATCTAAAACTAGAAATACCATTTTACCCAGCGATCCCATTACTGGATATATACCCAAAGGATTATAAATCATGCTACTTTAAAAGACAGATGCACACGTATGTATATTGTGGCACTATTCACAATAGCAAAGACTTGGAATAACCCAAATGTCCATCAATGATAGACTGGATTAAGAAAATGTGGCACATATACACCATGGAATACTATGCAGCCATAAAAAAGGATGAGTTCATGTCCTTTGTAGTGACATGGATGAAGCTGGAAACCATCATTCTGAGCAAACTATTGCAAGGACAGAAAACCAAACACCATATGTTCTCGCTCATAGGTGGGAATTGAACAATGAGAACACTTGGACACAGGGCAGGGAACATCACACAAGGGGCCCGCCATGGGGTGGGGGGATGGGGGGATAGGGGAGGGATAGCATTAGGAGATATACCTAATGTAAATTATGAGTTAATGGGTGCAGCAAACCAACAAGGCACATGTATACCTATGTAACAAACCTGCACGTTGTGCACATGTACACTAGAATTTAAAGTATAATAAAAAAAGAAATAAAATAAATAAATGGGTGAATGAACCAATATGCTGGACTTAATATGTGAATACAAAAAATAATAATATAATTATAATTAACGAATTATAATTATAAATTAGCTAAGAAGAGTTATTACTAGCAAATAAAATATCTGCCTAGTTTGATTTTTGCATTGAAATTATATTCATTAAACAAATGAAATATATTAATCTGTTCTTTTCTTAAGCAAAATTTGTTTACTCAACACTTCAACAAACACTTATTGAATCTGTATTACAGGATGAACCCAATACAGCATCCTTAATTACACAGAAAGGATTATAAGTCGTTTCTAAATCTTCATTGAACAAGGTTATTGATGGCAATAATAAAGGCAACAACAAATATAGCCCAATATTATATGCTGACATAATGTCTCACTCAGCATAACACATGCAGACCAATGAAACTTCGATAAAACATTTCAAGGTGAGAAATACAAGGATAATATGAGTATCCAGATTTCTCAGGCTACAACACAATAGAAAAAAGGATGAAGAAAATGTAGCAAAACTAAATGTAGAACACCCTGAAGAAGGAGGTTCCTGTGTTGGAAACAAATTTCATTGCCTTTTAAATTCTCTCTCTACCTGGTATCCCCAATACCCCATTCATCGTAGCTCTATATTGGCTAAAATCTGAATCAGATGCCTTGGTAACAGTGCTTTTTTCTCAGGTGGACATTTTTATTCATGTTGATAATAAAAATGGATGTCTTTAAATATGTGTGTGTAGGGCACATGTGTGATTCATATCTTAACCAGACTACTGTAGTTGTATTTTGACAGTTCTGATTCCATTTATTTCTCCTTCTTAACCATTTTCTAGGCTACATTCTTAATTTTCTTTGTAAAATATTGATCAAATTATGTTGTTCTCTATTGTACTATTATTCCGTGGCCTTAGTAGCTCTGGATTTGATAGCTAGGGGCTCATACACTGGACAGGAAAGCTCTAGACTTTTGGAACCATAGCAAGTCAGTGAAGAATAATAGTAGCTCAAATAGAGGATACTTTTCAAACATCACTTTAATTTGAGTATCTCAGGGTAACAATTATCAGGATGGTACAAGTCAGATGAAAATCTCAAGGAAATTGCTTGTCGTATGTCAATGACTCTGTTGAGATAATATGTGATATCAGTTTGAAGAATCAATTGTAAAAGTAGACCTGAATGTGACAGAGAAAAAGGAAATAGCAGCATCTCAGAGAAAAGGGACTGAAGGCTAGTCAATAGATAATATTACAAAGGGGTGGAAGTTAAACATCACAATATGCTCTCAGGACATAATGACTTGTGTAGAAATCAATAGAGAAAGCTTACGTAAGAAATCAGGGTCAGGACTGTCCTCAACAATAATGCAGTGAGTTATGTTCTAAACTTCAAGGTCATTATGACCTTTTTTGGAAAACCAAACAGCGCTGGAGTGCTGAGAGCATATTGCGAGAAAGTAAATAGGCAATGTGGTATTGAAGATGACATGGATTTTTTAAATTTAGATAACCTGTCATTCATTATCATCAGTTTTTACATCTGAAAGGGAATAGGGGAATTACTCCTACCAAAAAATTCCTTTTTGGGATTGCGAAAAATGACTTTAACTGATTATAAATTTATCATAGTCCCTAGAACATAGCAGGTGCTACACAATTACATGATTTATTCTCTTTCTTTCTCTCTCCTTCTCTCTCCTTTTCTAGCAGTAAATGAGCTGTTCACAAAAGGCAAATGTCCAAATTGGTATTGTTATAGATTACAAAACTGAGCTCATCTGATGAGCAAATAATTTTAACATCATAAATTTGTCATCTAAAATGCATGTTTGGCAGGTTGTTTCATTTTAGAGAATATACTTAGGAGTCAAAACATTGCTAGGATGTGAGTTACAGGCCCTGTTGTCAACTCTAAGCAACCCACCCCACAACATTCTTTTGTAGCATTTGATGCCAAATGTTGATAATTGAGAGACACATTTTCACTGACCGCTTAGACACATATATATCATCGTCATTAGTACTACAACTCCAAGTCTTCATTTCAAGATATCCTCTGTCACGATGAGAGCAAAGTTGTCCGTTAAGAAAAGATCTGTGGATTATTGGAAGCTGTTTGCCTTTGGCCTGGACTCTAGAAAGGTGCAGCCATCTGAAACATAAGTACTTACTGGCCAACAGAAAAGTTCAGATGTAAAGTATATTCATTAATTATATTAGGCATTCTACGTGAAATATCCTTGTTATGGAAAATAAAAGATGTGATAAAGGGGACAGAGCACCTCAGGTCTTTCCTGTACTCTGAAATGTCTCACATTTCCCTAGCTCTCAGCCCATTTACAGATGATAAAAATAAAACCTACTAATTTTGTTCTCCTTACAGATACCACGTATCTGCAAATCCTGGCATCATTTTGTTGACATTTCCTCAGTGAAAATGGCAATTTATTAAATGGTGGCCTAGTTTAATTCACCTCTCATAGAAGTGAGTCAGTTGTTCCTTCTTGCCCAGAAGGATCCGATTGATTTTAAAAAATTGTACTAAAGTTAACTTTCATTCTTTTTCAGTAGAGTTGTTAGCTGTATGAAGACTTTGAGTTATTTGTTCAAAATAAAAATCCAATTGTCACAACATGTTGGGAACATTGGGTATGGGGGAAAGATAAAACATATGTTTTTATCATTTCTCATTGATTTCTTCCCCATGGTTAGATGATCACTTCAATGTAAGTTTCCACATTATTTTTAAAGCTTTTTGAAATAGCATACTGAGATTCTATACAAAAATAACAAAAGTCTAAGTCGTGATTATGTTTAATCTTGCTGTTTCATAAGATGTATGAATTAATCGCATGAAAAATTCAGAATTAAGAGTAGTACAATAGTAGGATATAATATAATTTCAGGAAGCAAGGGCTGGATATCAGTCCAACATGCTGTGTAGGAAAACAATATTGTTTTGGAGAAGAGTCACCTTGTATGAAGGAAAGTAAAAATGAGAGAAATCTCAGAAATTAACTTCCAGAGTGACATTTGACAAAGTCAGTCCAATAAAATATGCTTTAGTTATTTAAAAAAATTCTGCTTTTTATATTCTAAAATTTTTATGTCTTATTTTTATGTTATATAGGTAATCATCTCCAATAGCTTTTCTGTTTACATAAAGAGAGCAATTCTGTATTTGATCATAACAAAATGAGTTTATCTGAGAAACATAAAACACCTTGCAGGTACTGAAAATTTCAATTGTTTTCTTTTCTCAAGTTATGTAGAGATTGTACTAATTAGGCATTATTACACCTTACAACTAATTTCAAATAATTGGGCATCCCCACCTTTACATTTATTGTAATTTCTCCTCCTTTCTATCTTCCCAAATTTTCAGGATATGTTTAAAGATATATAGAATATAGGGTAATTCCCTATACTCGTTCATTTTTTATGAAAAATATCTTCAAAGCTTCTTATTATTCAGTTTCTCTTTTAATATGATTCAGAATCAACCACTAGATCAGTTATCTCCTTTTACTTAAAAAACCACTCAGAAGTTACTGGTTAAACCATTTTCCTAATCATGATTCTGCATGTGAGGAACAGAGCAGGTCTCGTCAGAGTTGGTTTGGTTCTTCTTGTGGTGTTAGTTAGCCAGGGCAACTTAATGGGGATATAAGATGGTTTTACCCACATGTGTGGTTATTGTTATGGGGTGACTAAAAGTTGCAGACTTGCTGGCCCTCTAGCTCTTTGCAATCTATATCCTTCAAGATATGTCCATGTGTCTTCTCTCTGTAGCAAGGAGAGTCAGACTTTTTTACATGGTGACTCACAATTTTAAGGGAATTACTCCATTCCATTTCTTAAGACATAAGGCTAACAAAACAAGTTTGGAGATGGGTAAGAGACTCCATATCTTGATGGGAGGATAGCAAGTGGATTCAGAGATGAAGAAATTACTGGTAACTGTCTTTGTAGCCAATCTATCACAACCACCATCTCCTATATTTTATTTCACAGAAGCTGTTCATTATTCCTTTTTCATTCACTCATGCCTCCACAGTAACTCTGTGTGCTAAGTATCATATTTTCTCTCAAGGACCATTTCAATAACTATCTCACACATGGAATTTTACATGATGACCCCATACATACCTTGCATCCTCACATTTTAAAAAGTAGATTTAAAAGTTTTTCTAATTTTTTTTTACATTTTATGTAATTATTTCAGCAACTCTGATAGCAAAACTAAAACACTAAACCAATGGTTACTAAGCTGTAATCTCATTCCAGTAGTACCATCACTTGACATGGTGTATTACCCTGTTTTTTGAAACATTTTATTCACTTGGCTTCAGACTCACCACATTACCCTGACTTTCTTGATACCTCACTGATTTCCTGCTTTTCATTGTCTTTGGATTGATTTATTTTATTTTCTTCATCTTGAATTATTGAAGTATCTGAGGGTTCAATGTTATGGGCTCCTCTGTTTGTCTATACTTTCCTTTCTCTAATCTATACAAAGGGCTTCAATACTACCAGTGATGGTTAATATTGTGTCAATTTGATTGGATTGAAGGATGCAAAGTATTGTTTCTGGGTATGTCTGTGAGGGTGTTGCCAGAAGAAACAAACATTTGAGTCAGTGGACTATGAGAGGCAGACCACCCTCAATGTGGGTGGGAACCATTCCATCATCTGCCAGCATGGATAGAAAAAGCAGATGGAAGAAAGTGGAAGAATCTGGCTTGCTGAGTCTTTGGCTTTCATCTTTCTCCTGTGCTGGATGCTTCCTGCCCTCAAACACCTCCAAGTTCTTCAGCTTTTGGACTCTTGGACTTACACCAGTGGTTTGCCAGGGGCTCTCAGGCCTTCAGCCATGGACTGAAGGCTGCACTGCCGGCTTCCCTACCTTTAACGTTTTGGGACTTAGACTGAGTCACTACTGGCTTCCTTGATCCTCAGCTTGCAGATGGCCTATTGTGGGACTTGTGTGATCATGTGAGTCAATTCTCCCTCATCAATTCCCTTTAATTTATACATATATCCCATTAGTTCTGTCCCTCTGGAAAACCCTGACCAATACACCATCTATATTCAGGAATCCAAATTTATATCTCTTTAACTCAAAAAGTATGTATATCCAACTGATTGGCTACAAAGCATCTTTATTTGTATGTCTAATAAACATTCAATATTTTCAAATTTATTTCGTTAGCTAGTTATTTAAAATTGACATAAAATTGTATGTACTTATCATGTACAAAATGACATTTAAAAGTATGCAAACACTATGGGATGGTTAAATCTAGCTAATTACAATATGTATTACCTAACATGGTTTTCATAAAATTACTATGTCAGAGATATGTGCATTCCCATGTTTATTTCAGCAGTGCACACTAGCCAAGATATGGAATAAATCTAAGCATTCATCAAAGGATGAATAAATTTTAAAAATCTGATATATGTTCACAAAACAAACTAGCCATAAAAAGAAGGAAATCCTTATTGACCATTTCTGGTTTGGGTTTTAAAAGTTAATAAATAAATAAATAATAAAGAATCAACTCCTGTCAGTCGAGACAACATGGATGAACCTGGAGGACATTATGTTAAGTTAAATAAGCCACGCACAAAAGACAATCAGCATCTTTCATTTTAAGCCCCACATCAAAACAGTGACTCTGCTAGTTTTACCAAGTCAATAAAAGATGCCAATTGCTCAACCTAAACATTTTGTAATCATTCTTAAATTCATTCTTTCTATCACATTCTACACCTCAAATATCATTCAGAAGTTTCCTTTAGCATTACTCATGAAAAGTATCCTGAATCTGATTATGTATCACTGTATCATCACTAGGCCACCATTATCTCTGGGCTGGATCACTGACAGAGCCTACAAACTCCCCTTCAAGTTTCCACTTTCATTCTACTAGAACCTATTCTTCACAATCATTGGAGTAATCCTTTAAAAATTGTGCTGCTATTATTTTCTTTTCAGTTCAAAAGTCTTACAAAGACTTTTATCACAGTGAGAATATTAGCCAAATTTCTTACCTTGATATATATTGTTCCCATGGGCCTCCAATTCTCACTCTTACTAATTTACTCCTTGTTTACTATGCCTAGCCACATGGCTGTCTTACTTTTTCTTGCTATATCCAGCATGTTCCTAGAATTATTTTTTAAATATTTGTTCAACTTGCTCAATTACTGCCCTCAGGTCTTGACGCAATTAACATTAGAAAGGTTTTTGCTGAACACCCTCCCTAAAATAGCAAACTATTCTTGTCATTCTTTCTTACATTAAGTAGTTTTATTTTCTCTGTAGCATTTATAACAATTTTTCTCATAGTTTATATGTGCAAAATTTTCAGGAAAATACATAGTCTTGAAAATTGTGGGAGACTTGTGATGTGAAAGATGAATTTTACAGCAATGATAAACTTAGCTTCTAATTTTTCAACTTTAAACATTCATTTTAAAAATAAACCATTTTATTGAATGTATATGTAACAAAAATGTCTTATTAGCCCCAATCCTCTTCCCTACGCTATTTCATATTTATAAAATATAAAAATATATATTTTAGTTTTAGTTCATATAGTTCATATATATGAACTAAAACTAATATATGTATATACATGTATGCATATGAGCTTAAACTAACATCACTGAAATAGGTGTCTGAACTAATACAACATCATTCATTTTATTGAGAAATGCCTCTAAACTTCTTTAAACATAAGTTCATTGAAATTTGAAATGCAGATAAAAAGTCAACTGTTCTGCATTATTTAGTTTGGTTTTTAAAAACAGGGTTGTTGTGAAGACTACGATGTTTTGGATGCAATGTGAATGATACTACTACTACTTATTGAGTACAAATCTATTTTATTTATTGTATTGAGTGTTTTCTCCACAGTTCTGAGACCTCATTCCATGTGTCTCACGATAATAGATGTTTGTGAGGATACTTGGATTAAAAAGGGTGACTCATTTCTTTCTTAATTTAGTGCACTTTTAAAAAATATTATTCTCTGTCTTCCTTTTTGGGGATAATAATTTCAGTTTCCAAAAAAGCAAATTAAAATCTCCAGTTAAAAGAATAACATAACTGTGATTTTCACACATCAATGTACATTAAATCAATCAGTATCTTGTATTACAATTTTACCACATAAAATCTTTTAAAACAGATTAATAGATTTATTGAATATCAAAAAACAAATTGGTAGAATAATGAGTTTAAATCCCCTGCTCTTGCTTTTTCATATATTTCCTTTAGAGATACTGTTTCCTGTTAGGTTAAAATACTATCACAGCATACCCTAATCCTCACTTAGCATCTGACTCATTCATGTGAGCTGTTACATAAAGTTGAAATACATTTTAATTGACATAGCAAGAACAAACTATAAATGGAATGAAGCCATTCTGAATGATCCAAAACTCTTCTGAGATTTGAATCTTTCAACTTGTTATAAAAAGGAAATAAATTGGTTAGCATTAAGCATCATTTTAAAAATATGTATTCCGAAGCCTTCTTTGGAGATTGAGTAATTATATGTCATTGAGTATAATGTGTATTTTTTAGAATTTATAAAACATTTAAGTGTCTTATTAGGAAGATATAAAATACACTGCATATTGATGTGTAATATCTCAGATTGATGGAATTTAGTAAATTTATTTTTATGAAGAAGTTCAATTTAAATTTCATTTTTTCATTGTTATATTTTATTATCACTGCAACCAGAGTTACAATATATTTTTACAATAAAAAAAATTTCAAACATTTTAAATCAAATAGTAAGATTTTTTTCATAAAATCTTCTATCACAACAAAAAGTAGAAAGTGACCCATGCCAACTTCATATTTTTCAGATAAACTTCAAATAATCAATTCCAAAGACTGAAAAGTTTTTCGTGTTATCAATTTGCTTTTAAAGGAACTCATCTCTAAAGCTTTTCAATTTAATAAGAGTAAGTCTAGTTGTCTCTTGTCACATTTCATCAGCAATAACAGCATTCAGGTGTTTTGGGCAATGCAGCCAAAAATTTCACTTTTACTTCTGACATTCCACCATACCAATTGACTCAACCTTATATTTGAATTAAAGAAGTATTTGATATGCATGTGTAGTTAATTTACTTCAGTTCATTTAGTTTTGGGTTTGCCAATGACATTTTGTGATGATGAGTGTTTTAATTGTTCAAAGACAAAGACAAAAATAATGCGGCCAGAGAAAACTGAGAATTTAAATGTAATTAAATAGTCATGATGACACTTAAATCTAGCTTGACATCTTTCCACTAAAAAAATTGGGAGTGGGTGATTGATGATATGTTTAAAATAAACTATCACAAATACTATTATTGTATATTTAGCACTTTTCAATTAACACAGAACTAATTTGACTAATTATCTTCTAGCTGTGTCCTCACATAGTATTAATAGAAAGGGTGAGGAGTCTCTCCGGAGCCTCTTTTATAAGGGCACTAATGCCATCCCTGAGGGTTCTGCTCTTGTGACCTAATCAACTCCCAAAGGCCCCACCTTCTAATATCATCACCTTGAGCGTTAAGATTTCAACATATGAATTTTGGGGGAACACAAACATTCAGACCATAGCAATTATTAACCTTCTATTATGAACTCAGAAAATTTAGCGGGAAATAAAAGCCGATTAAAACACTTCAAAACCTAAAGAAACCTTTATATGTAAGATATTACTATATTGTACACATATACGACATTGGTTTTCTCAGGGTAAGAATGTATGGTAAATATTGTTTATAATCTCTTATAACAGTAATTGTAGCCTGTCAAATTGATAGTATAAGGTAGAACATTAAGATTTTCTTAAAAATTATACATGTACTTGGTATAATTTTAATCAAAAAACTAACATACATTTGCAAAGGATAGAGTTGATTTATGGCCAGACTCAGAAAAGCTCAGTCTCTGTCACTGAGGAAGCTAGGATGTCCAGCTTTGACTTTTGGTAAAGATAAGGTCCATGGGACTCATGATGTGCTGTTTGAAATTTGAAATTCCTCTGGCAACCCTTAGGATCATGTTGTTTATTAATGGTTTTCATCTGGCATGCCTGGTTAGATAGGCTGATTTGACTATATGATTAGAAGGACATAAAACCCCTTTGAGAAATCCCTGCTTTAGTTCTCCTGAAGCCAAGATCCCCAGCACAGACTTTGGCTGTTCAATCCAGAAACAAGGTGACATCTTTTTGCAACAAAGAGCCCTGGGGAACTTGCCCCTAGATAGAACAGATTTTGCATATCAAATGATACCGTTCACCAAACTTGCACAAGGAAAATCACTAGAGAAGCTGGATTTTTATATTTAGCTGCAAATAAATCTATACAACAGGTTCCATAAAAAACTAAAGGTAAATGGCACTTTGAGATTGATTAAAACCTAGGGGAAGAGATATTAAGGGATCCCTGATCTTGAGAACGCCCTTTTCTTCCCTAAGTAAGAATATGTACTTACTGGTTCTGGTTTGATCGAAACAGGAAAGCCTTTTTTCTTATCAGGAAGCACACAGCTTTTCATAAAAATTCTTCCCAATCGGCAGGTTAAACCTTGAATGTAAAAGAGTTGTGAGCCTGCAACCACCAAACTTCTACTGAACTTGCATAACCCTACCCTAGAACAACAGGTCAATTTGCATCCGGGTGACCATTATGGATTCCGGAGTCAGAGAAAGCTTTGCAAAGATAGACTCCATCTGCTCCACTCTTCTGTAAGTGTCTGTATTCTTGAACTAATCAAAACATACACTGTGCGTGGGTGGGGTCTCTCTTCTCATCCATTTGTAGCACACAGGAAAAGCTGCAGTAACATTTGTAATGTTATGCCATATAGCATATTTCTTAAAGTTGGCTTATGATATAATAAAGAAACTGTGGAAGGAAATGAGCAGCATGGAAGAAAGGGATGGGTGAAATTATTTTTCTCGTTATGTTTTATTTTGCTTCCTATAGTTTACATGGGTGTACCACTTTTCCTAGAAGAGAAGTGGGGATGAAATTAGGTCCCATAAAAACAGGCCAAAATTTTCTCAAAGATAATTGACATTTAACTATCAGCTTTCTAGGAGATACTGGAGACAGTGGTTTTTGTCTTTGTTTTGTTTGGTTTTAGACGGAGGCTCGCTCTGTCGCCAGGCTGGAGTGCAGTGGCATGATCTCGGCTGACTGCAACCTCTGCCTCCCGGGTTCAAGTGATTCTCCTGCCTCAACCTCCTGAGTAGCTGGGATTACAGGCCCCCGCCACCAAGCCCGGCTAATGTTTGAATTTTTAGTAGAGAAGTGGTTTCACCAAGTTGGCCAGGATAGTCTCAATCTCTTGTCCTCCTGATCCGCCCGCCTTGGCCTCCCAAAGTGCTGGGATTACAGGCGTGAGCCACCGCGCCTGGCCTGGGGACCGTCTTAAGTCTCATTCTTTATTTTTTATTTTTTGGAGACAAGGTCTCAGCTGTCACCCAGGCTGGAATGCAGTGGTGCAATTGTGGTTCACTGCAACCTAGACCTCCCCAGCTCAAGCGGTCCTCCCACCGCAGCCTCCCCAGTAGCTGGGACTAGAGGCTTGCACCACCACGGATTTTTTTTTTTTTTTTTGTAGAGATGGGGTTTGTCACGTTGCCCAGGCAAAGGCTCATTCTTTATCCATCTTGGTATTCACCAGAGACCATATTTGTTCCAGGGGCCATATTCGTTGTACTTGCCCCCATCCCACACTCATCAAAATAGGTAGTTGTCTATCTCCCACTCTAAACTTCCATTCACTGCTGGAACACAATTTAAAAACTGTAAGTTTTATAGTCTCTTCAGCTGTTTCACATATGTGTAGGAAAAGTTATTGCCATCAGGTTTCATGTATTATAATTTTAATATAAACAGTCTTAAGATGCAACTGTAGAGAAAGAATAGTGGAAATTATCCAATAAAGCAAGATTGCTATAAAATATACCAAGTACTTTTCAATTAATGTAGCCAAAGCTACATTACTGAGAAAAATTCTAGGAGAAAAAGTAGTTTAATATGATAGTTCCTAGTACCAAAAGCAAAATATTTTAAAAATAAGGAATAAGATTAGAAGCTTTTATTTAATATATCCATATCAATGCATAAAATGGAAAAATGCTTTCTGTATCATATATGAAATTTAGTAACCAGATTATTAAATCTAATTGAAAACATACTTTTGCTCCATCATGTCTGCCAGAAGCAATATTTCCACGCTGAATATTTTTGTGTTTAAAGAGTCTTTTGGCCTTAGGGAGCTCATTTGTTCTGATTTGTACTGTACTTGTTTGTATTTTTTTATCAAGTGCATTATACAGTTTCTTATACTTTTATAAAGAACAACCAAGCAAGTAGTGCATTTAAATAAAAATGATTAGTATAAGTTATTTCTCATGTTCAAAATGTTTCAAGTACATTAACATATAAAATTAAAGACAAATGATTTCTTAAATTTGCATTTCAGTCCATATTTATTATTGTTTCCTTTGGAAAAAATCTGCTTCGAATGTAGGGTAAAAATTTAGGCTAGCTTTATTCACTTGATGCTAATTGCTGCTTACATTGGAAATAAAATCCTCCTTCACCGATGTGCTATCCAGAGAGTGGGATATAGGAAAGGCTACTTCTGGGACACTACTCTCAATTCAGTCAGTGGGACAATTAGGGTTTTATTCTATCTTAGTTCCACACACACATACAGATAATTAAAAGCCAGATTATTAATTGTTTTCCTTAGTCTTTTTTTTCTTTTCAACATTCTGAGTACATCTCTATTCAGTGTATTTGTCATTAAGATTATTTAACCATGCATTTAAGTATAATCATGTGGCAGTCACAATGTCCAGTTCTCTGTTATGTCCAAGTTCCACTGACATGTAGAGTTGTGAGAATGACTGGGCACTCAGGATTCATAAAAGTTCATTTTTAATTCAGCATTATAATTTTCTGTATTTAAGTTTCCACCTAATCTCTACAATTTAATTTTACTAGTCTCATATTCTAATGAATACTCTATTCCTTATATTCTAATGAATACTCTATTCTGTATGAAAACATACAGAAAAGAGTATGTTCTCTCTTTTCTGGCAGGTTTTTGTTCTGTTTCTATTTTGTTTTTGTTTATTTGTTTGTTTGTTCTTTCTTTTAGCCATTGAATCCGTACTCTTTTTTTCTTACCTACAAGATATTTTGCCCCAGTCCTACTCAATCTCATTTAAAAATATCTTTCTGAAATGAGCCATCTTACCTAAGGCATTTGTTGTTTTGTTAGTTGGATGATACATGCAGACATACCGCTCCAATGTGTTTCTAATTTTAAATGCCACAAGAAAAAGGTTGTGAATACTAAATAATTGTCTTCTAATGGCAATGCCTGTTTTCTGGAATCATATTGACCTACTTACTTGCTTTAAATTGGGTTTATATACAGCTTCCTCAGATACAGCTTCTGCTTCAAGTATCTTTGACTTCATCTGTGAAGTAAACAAATAAAATAATGACCATTTTCTCAAGGACATATTTTGGTTTATCAGTAAATACTAGATTATCATAAGATCACTCTTTCCTGCAGCGATCACACAGTGCTGAACAGCTTGTTACGATAGATAAATGTGGTTTTCCCATATCATTAGGCATGCCTCAAAATAGGGCTTTGGAGCCTACTCCACATGCTGTAAACAAAGTATTAGATAGTAAATTGAAATACAAGCAATCATTTCAAAAGCATTGTCTATAGTGTTTTAAAGGATTTTAGATTTTTAGAAGAGTTGCATAGATAATACTGAGAATTATGCCCTTCAATTAATTTCGCTTCATCTTGAAAATCTTACATAACCATGATATATTTAGCAGAACAAAAAACTTAACTTTGATGCCATAACTATACTATAGATTTGATTTGATTGCACCAAATGTTCCAAATAATCCTGTTTCTGTTTTATAATACAATCCATGCTATCATGTTGCATTTAATCATACCATTTAGATCTTCTGTAATCTGACATTTCTTAGTCTTTCATTGCTCACAATGACTTTGTCATTTTTGAAGAGTACCAGTTAGGTCTTTTGTAGAATGTTCCTCCATTTTGGTTTGTCTGATGTTTCTTCATAATACGTAAATGTATTTTTAAAATCTAAATTTGTAAATATATTTTGCTTCATTACTAATGTATCCATTTGGTTTATATTTTCATATAAATATTCTATATTTGGAGCCACCACAGATGTATATAGCTTGTTCACTGAACAACATTGGAGGGTTTCACATACCTTACATGCTGTGTTTACTTGTATGGTCCACAGAATAAAAAAAAATAGTTGTATTGTGGAAATATGATTTAATTTTGTTACTTATGAACAAAAAAATCTCACTTGCAAATGCAAATGTTTTAACAAATTACTTTTCTATAGCAATAACATTTGTAACAATAACTTTTTGTCAGAACACCTTAGAATATTACTACAATGTGTAGTGACCCTCTTGTCCACATGTATCACAGATACCCAAATAAAAATGATAGAAAATTCCATCCCAAAATTCAACATTAATATTTGCCAAGTTCCTTTACATTTCCAGGGCTTCACTGCAGAAATTTTAAGTACAGTTAGATTACCATTTTGAATCTTTTTCTCTAGCTAGTTCCAATCTCTTTCTTTACAAAACAGATAATGAGGAAATATTTTCCTCATTGTCTCACTAACTGAAATTGAAAATCTCAAATCTGTGATAAGGATATATAGAAAGAAATTATCACATATAATAATTTCATGAAATAATTGCATAAAATAATTTCAGATTTGGGGAAGAATTAAAATAATTCATAGGTTCTCTGGAAACGTGTCAGATACAGAATTTTATGGTAAAATACATGAAAGGAAAAATGCTGTTTACGCTACTTTTCATCTTTTGGACATATGCACTAAAGTATTAAATAGACTATGAAATAAGTATCAATAAAATCTCTCCTATGCTTTCTCTTTAATCAACAGAAATTTGCTTAAATAAATTTTAGATGTGTTAGTATTGAAATCATGTGAGCATATAGCATAATAAAAGGTGTCTAACATCTTCAGTTTTAATATTTTAGTATTAGTGAAATTTAGTAAATCATAATTGACAAATTTACCTAAAAAGTGATAAAATTAAAGGCTACTTATATTCAATGTTATATTTATGGGTGAGTGAAACATTATACACATATTTAAAAAGTTAAAAAATTTTAAATGCTTATGTATATTGGCTTTTCAAAGCAAAAAGATACAAATTCTTTCCATATCCTTTCCTAAGAAATGGAGAATTAAATTTAAAAATTTATTTTTCCTAGCATTCTATAATACACATGAAACAGAGTGCTACAAAAGAAATTATCTAACATTGTCATCAGTAAAAGGATAACATATTGTTATCCTTTACTCATTACAAGATATTGTGAATAATTCACTCAAGATATTATTGATATAATAATATCATTTAGTCTGTGATTTATATATGTTCTTCTCATTGTAAAATTTAAATCCTTAATTATTATATAATCACGAACATAACCTTGGAATTTACGATATGCTTTTAAAAATAGAATGGTCAGATCATTTTGACAATTTAAAAGTATTTTTAAATCCAGAGACCTGATCAAAATCGAAAAGTTCCAAAAATAGACACATTGTGATAAGTGATTTTTACAAAAAGAAAAGATAGCTAGATCTTGCAAGAAGTTAGTGTACTCCTGTGCTCAGGCAAGACTGTGAATTAGAACAATTCATTTTTAACTTCATCTTTTCTTTCTATTTGTGTATTAATTGCCACTCTGTCCTGAGTCTAGTGTCCATATGTTTCTATTTCAGAAACTATATCTGTTCAATTTCAATAATTATCTAAAGGTACTTTTTCTTGTCACACATTAAACCCTAAACACTCTGACATACCCTGGTTGTTTTTCCCAGCTGCTCAAATATTCACTCAGACTGTATTCAATGTATTTAACAATTACAAAAATCAGATTTCAATGCAAAAAAGAATTCACAAATCCTAATAAGGAAGTATTTGTGTTCAAATATGTTAATATCTCTGAAAGATTCTTAAATTAAATGTCATATTGAAATGCCTGTAATCAGGGATATGATGGTGAGATGATAAAATCCTGTGAAGTCTACCTTAACATAAGAACCTTAAAAATATGTATCACGTAATCCCAGCACTTTGGGAGGCTGAGGTGGATGGATCAACTGAGGTCAAGAGTTCAAATGCAGCCTAGCCAACATGGTGAAACCCTGTCTCTATTAAAAACACAAAAAATTAGCTGGGCATGGTGGCAGGTGCCTATAAAATTCCAGCTACTCACGTGGCTGAGGCAGGAGAATTGCTTGAACCCGGGAGGCGGAGGTTGCAGTGAGCCAAGATCGCGCCATTGCACTCCAACCAGGTAACAAGAGTGAAATGCTGTCTCAAAAAGAAAAAAAAATGTATCACATATATTTTTTGTTCAATTTACACATTAAATAAATTATTAAAAATGAACTTTATTCTCTATGCTAGTTTAGTGTCCAGGATTTTTCCACATTGACATTAACTCTATTGGATTTCCCTATTTATGTCATGTACTTACATAATTTCATTCACCTCAGTCAATACAGTAGTTTCTGTTCCATTAATCTTTAAAAATACCAGTGATATGGCTTGGCTCAGTGTCCCCAGCCAAATCTCATCTTGAATCGTACTCCCATAATTCCCACGTGTAGTGGGAGGGACCTGGTGGGAGATAACGTGAATCATGGGGCTGGTTTCCCCCATGCTTTTCTCATGGTAGTGAATAAGTCTCGCGAGACCTGATAGTTTTATCAGCAGTTTCTGCTTTCGCATCTTCTTCATTTTCTCTTGCTGTCACCATGTAAGACGTGCCGTTGACTCCCACCATGATTCTAAGGGCTCCCCAGCCATGTGGAACTGTAAGTCCAATTAAACCTCTTTTTCTTCCTAGTCTTGAGTATGTCTTTATCAGCAGCATAAAAATGGAATAATATGGTAAATTGATACCAGGAGTGGGGCATTGCTGAAAAGATACAAAAAAATGTGGAAGTGACTTTGGAACTGGGTAACAGGCGGAGGTTGGAACAGTTTGGAGGACTCAAAAGAAGAGAAGAAAATGTAGGAAAGTTTGGAATCTCTTAAAGTCTTGTTGAATGGCTTTGACAAAAATGCTGATAGTGATATGAACAATAAGGTCTAGGCTGAGGTGGGCTCAGATGGTGATGAGGAACTTGTTGGGAACTGGAGCAAAGGTGACTCTTGTTATGTTTTAGCAAAGAGACTGACAGCATTTTGCCCCTGCCCTAGAGATTTGTGGAACTTTGAACTTGAGAGAGATGATTTAGGGTATTTGGCAGAAGAAATTTCTAAGCAGCAAAGCATTCAGAATGTGACTTGGGTGCTGTTAAAAGCATTCAGTTTCAAAAGGGGAACACAGCATAAAAGTTCAGAAAATTTGCAGCCTAACAATGCAGTAGAAAAGAAAAATCCGTTTTCTGAGGAGAAATTCAAGTCAGCTACAGAAATTTGTATAGGTAGCAAGGGGTCTAATGTTAATCCCCAAGACCATGGGAAAAATGTCTACAGGGCATGTCAGAGACCTTCATGGCAGCCCCTCCCATCACAGGTCTGGAGGCCCAGGAGGAAAAAGTAGTTTCATGGGTCAGGCCCAGGATCCCTGTGCTGTATGCAGCCTAGGGACTTGGTGCCCTATGTCCCAGCTGCTCCAGCCACAGCTGAAGGGGGCCAATGTAGAACTCAAGCTGTGGCTTCAGAATGTGGAAGTCCCAAGCCATGGCAGCTTCACCATGGTGTTCAGCCTGCAGGTGCACAGAAGTCAAGAATTGAGGTTCGGGAACCTCCACCTAGATTTCAGGAGATGTATGGAAATGCCTGGATGCCCAGGCAAAAATTTGCTGCAGGGGTGGGCACCCTCATGCAGAACCTCTCCTATGGCAGTGCAGAAGGGAAATGTGGGGTCAGAGCCCCCACACAGAGTCCCTACTGGGGCACTGCCTAGTGGAGCTGTGAGGAGAGGGCCACCTTCCTCCAGACCCCAGAATGGTAGATCCACCTACAGCTTGCACTGTGCACCTGGAAAAGCCACAGACACTCAATGCCAGACAGTGAAAGCAGCCGGGAGGAAGGCTGTACCCTGCAAAGCCACAGAGGCAGAGCTGCCCAAAACCAGGGGAACCTACATCTTGCATCAGCATGACCTGGGTGTGAGACATGGAGTCTAAGATGTTCATTTTGGAGCTTTAAAATTTGACTGCCCCACTGGATTTCAGACTCACATGGGGCCTGTAACCTCTTTGTTTTGGCCAGTGTCTCCCATTTGGAACAGCTGTATTTACCCAATACCTGTACCCCCATTGTATCTAGGAAGTAACTACCTTGCTTTTGATTTTACAGGCTCATAGGTGGAAGGGACTTGCCTTGTCTCTGATGAAACTTTGGCCTGTGGACTTTTGGGTTAATGCTGAAATGAGTTAAGACTTTGGGGGACTGTTGGGAAGGCATAATTGGTTTTGAAGTGTGAGGACATGAGATTTGGAGGGGCCAGGGGTGGAATGATACGGTTTGGCTCTGTGTCTCCACCCAAATTTCATCTTGAATTGTACTCGCATAATTCCCATGTGTTGTGGGATGGACCCAGTGGGAGATAATTTGAACCATGTGGGCAGCTTTCCCCATACTGTTCTTATGGTAGTGAATAAGTCTCTCGAGATCTGATGGTTTTATTAGGGGTTTCTGCTTTTGCATCTTTCTCATTTTCTCTTCCTGCCACTATGTAAGAAGTGCCTTTCACCTCACGCCATGATTATGAGGCCGCCTCAGCCATGTGGAAATGTAAGTCCAATTAAACCTCTTTTTCTTCCCAGTTTCTAGTATGTCTTTATCAGCAGCATGAAAATGAACTAATACAATCAGTTAAAGAGCCAAATCCTGATATTTCAATACTTTATTTCAGAGTGTCTTCTGTTCATACTATGGCTTCAGCTGCTAATATATGAGCTCTTACAGTGTAATTTTTAAATTGAGGATGAAATTTATTTTACTAGGTTTTTCTCTCATAAGAAGAGAAAAGATGTACAAACATCTTTTTACATTTTAATTATTTAGCTAGAAGGAAAAGGAGTTAATTATTTAGCTAGAAGGAAAAGTAAAATAACGAAAATAAACCTCTACTTTTTCACTTTTTCTAAAAGTGAAAAAATCTTAATTTAGTCAATTAAAATAATATTTTTACAAATAAAATTATAAATAGGTCACTTAGGTGTGAAAATTAGTAATAGCATAAAACTCCATGAAAGAGTCCAAAAGAAGAAAAATGTTGAAGTTGTGTTAGATTTTAATTAAAAGATGACATTTGGAAAATAATAG
The DNA here is from genome assembly GCF_028885655.2 of Pongo abelii. Classification (NCBI taxonomy): domain Eukaryota; kingdom Metazoa; phylum Chordata; class Mammalia; order Primates; family Hominidae; genus Pongo; species Pongo abelii. The sequence continues at coordinate 44,518,976 of NC_072000.2, read as the reverse complement.
TGATTGTAGATATTATTTTACAAATTGCAAATCATAACAAAAATTTATGCGTGCCTATGTATATTGTAATTTAGTTTTATTAAAGTTAAATAGAAATTGAATTAATTTGTATATTTCCAAGTGCATGAACCAGTTGATAGGTACATAATTATAGCTATGGACAGTTACTAATTTTACAAAGGATATTGGTAATTTTGAAATTGAAAAATCTTTAAACACCTAAAGATAAAATAATCTGTACTGAAGCAGAGTGACTCTTCCCGAATGTTAAATTTAGTACTCTAACATTATTTTTGTACACACTTCAAAACGCTAAGAATATTCAAACAGGTCATACTTTCCATTTGACAAGTATCATATTATTCCAGTAAGCTAAATATTAACACTACAATTAAAATATACTAAAAAGGATACTATATCCAAGAAAAACATAGAAGGGTTTTTTCCCCCTTTTCATATTTTTTCTTATGTAAAAAATATTGACTCCAATGGACTCCTTTGGTTAGGACAAAAATAGCCCTTAACTTATATAAAAATGTTTTTCCTGAGACAGGGTCTGGCTCTGTCACCCAGGCTGAAGTGCGGTGGTGCAATCATGGCTCACTACAGCCTTGAACTCTTACACTCAAGGGATCCTCCTGCCTCTGACTCCTGAATATCAGGGACTACAGGCAGGCACCACCATGTTCACCTAATTTTTCTTTTTAATTTGTTCTAAAGACGAGGTATCACTATGTTGCTGAGGCTGGTCTTGAACTCCTGGACTCATGAAATTCTCATGCCCTGGCCTCCCAATGTACTTGGATTATAGGTGTGAGCCAATGTGTCCTGCCAGATTTCCTGATACTATTAAATTATGCACATCATGATGAAATTTTAATAATAATCAACTGGAAGGTATTTATTCTGATGATTGCGCTTCTTCTTTTCTTTCTTTCTTTTTTTTTTTTTTTGAGAGAGTCTCACTCTGTTGCCCAGGCTGAAGTGCAGTGGTGTGAACTAACTCATAGCAGCCTCAAACTCCTGGGCTCAAGCAATTCTCTTACCCTATCGCCCCAATTATCTGGGAGTAAATATATGCTCCACCATGCCTGGAAAAGTTTTTAGAATTTTTGTAAAGATGAGGTCTCGTTATGTTGCACAGGCTGGTCTTGAACTGCACCTCAAGTGATGTTCCCACCACGGCCTCTAAAATACTGAGATTATAGGTGTTAGCCACCACACCTGGCAGATTGCCCTTCTTTATAGCCACAAATGTGATTAGCAGAAAAATTCCATTACTTATGTATTCATTTATAAAATGTGTTTTTTTAGAACTGTAATAAGCGTTCAAATTCAAAATGCAAGTACTTTGAAGATGGCAGTAAAAGAAAGAGGTTTTTTATATCATTGACTTTCTGTCTTCCTATGATCTTCTCTTTCCTTCCCTTTAGAATATTTTTCTTGAAACAGTCGTTTACACTTGCAGTTTCCAATTTTATACTCCTACTTGCTCTTGAACCCACTTTAGTCATTTAACATCCACTAAAACTATTTTTGTCCTTCACTCTGCCTAAAACATTTATTTACATGCACATACCTTAAAACTGTTTGTAACAGATAATGTCAAGCACTCAATGGTCTCATTTCAATTCTCTGTCATGTACTGAACACAACTCCTGGACATCAACGGAGTCTTAGATCTTTTCTATCCTGCGACTGTACTCTACTTACCACACATTCCCATTTTCCTTCAATCCACCTTAAATAACATGATTAATTATTTCAGTTATTCCCTTCAATATATGTCTAACTTTCTATCTTTTCTCTAGCTTGCCTTTGAAAAAGTAACAAATCCCGTAATATGATTTGGCTGTGGCTGTATCCTCATCCAAATATCATCTTGAATTGTAGCGCTCCTTATCCCCACATGTCATGGAAGGGACCTGGTGCGAGGTAATTCAATCATGGGGTGGGTTTTTTCCATGCTGTTCTTGTGATAGTGAGTTCTCACAAGATCTGATGGTTTTATACGGAACTTTCCCCCACTTTGTCCTGCATTTCTCCTTGCTGCTACCATGTGAAGAAGGATATGTTTGCCTCCCCTTCTGCCCATGATTGTAAATTTCTTGAGGCCTACCCAGCCGTGCTGAACTGTGAGTCAATTAAACATATTTTCTTTATAAATTACACAGTCTCAGGTATGTCTTTATTAGCAGCATGAGAACAGACTAATGCAGTTAATTGCTACCTGTAGAATGGGGTACTGCTCTCACGATACCCAAAAGATCTGGAAGCACCTTTGGAACTCGGTAACAGGTAGAGGTTGGAACAGTTTGGAGGGCTCAGAAAAAGACGGAAATGTGGGAAAGTTTGGAGCTTCCTAGAGACTTGGAGGACACAGAAAACAGGAAGATGCGGGAAAGTTTGGAACTTCCTAGAGATGTGTTGAATGGCTTTGACCAAACTGCTCATACTGATATGAACAATGAAGTCCAGGCTAAGGTGCTCTCTGATGGAGATAAGGAACTTGTTGGGAACTGCAGCAAAGGTCACTCTTGTTATGCTTTAGTAGAGAGACTGGTGGCATTTTGCTCCTGTCCTAGAGATCTTTGGAACTTTGAACTTGAGAGAGATGATTTAGGGTATCTGGCAGAAGAAATTTCTGAGCAGCAAGGCATTCAAGAGGAAGCAGAGCATAAAAATTTGGAATATTTGTAGCCTGACGATGCAATAGAAAAGAAAAACTCAGTCTTTGGAGAGAAATTCAAGCCTTCTCCAGAAATTTGCATAAATAAAAAGGAGTCAAATGTTAATCACCAAGACAATGGAAAAAACGTCTCCAGGACATGTCAAAGACCTTCACAGCAGCACCTTCCATCACAGGCCCAGAGGCCTAGAAGGAGAAAATTGTTTGCTGGACCAGGTCTATATCCCCCCTGCTTTGTGCAGCCAAAGGACATGGCAACCTGTGTCACAGCTACTCCAGCCATGGCTTAAAGGGGTCAAGGTGCAGCTCAGGCTGTGGTTCAGAGGGTGCATATACTTACAAGGGAAAAAAGTCAGAACGGAATAACACAAGTAGGTAGACTCTAAAGGGAAATTGAGCCAAATATTTGTGCCAGAAACCATTCTTGTCAAGCTCATCAATTCTCTGTCCTTGTCTGACTTAACCTACTATAATAAAGTTAATCATTACTTCTATGACCCAATTTCTCTTCCTAGATAGGAAATTCCTTGCTTCTAACACTCCTTCTTGGCTTCTAACACTGCTCCTTCTTCTCAGTAAACTACTTTGCTAATTCATAAGTATCTCTCTGACCTTTGAACTTTGGAGTGCCCCTAAGATGAGACCTTGAACTACATTTCTGCCCTATTTCCAGTCATTACCAAGGTTCTCATGCAATTCCATGGCTTTGAATGTCATCTCTTCACTGATATATTTCAGTGGCATATATCTAACCCACCTTAGCTCTAACCTCCAGATTTGTATATCCTATCTCTTAACTGAGTTGGGAGGCAAATGGAGCTTTTTTATTTACCTCTCCTTAAACATTTTTCTATCAGAGCATACCCTCTATCAGTTGATCCCAAACTCTTCTTCTAAGCTTTCAGACCCAAACTTTTTTCTTTCTAATAGCACGTCCATTTCATCAACAAATACTGATATTTCTAATTTCAAAATAATAAGTCTCTTAACCCAGCCTCTTTCCACCATCTCTAACTGCAAACTTCTTGTGATGAGCTGCTACCGTCTTTCACAAGATTAAAGCAAGAGCCTATTTCTGGGTTCCATGCATCTTCCTTTACTCACTTTCTTTCAGTTCTCAACACAATGCTCACAGTGTTTCAGGTAGAGCTAAATCAGATTATATCATGCTCTGCTTGCTCAATACCTACAAATGGCTTCCCTTATAACTATTATTGATAACCAATGTGGTCTGATGTTATATACAGTTTGATTTCATTTTTGATATTTGACTGCTGACAAACTTCAACCTTCACTCCTCCTTCTTACCCACTTGTTCCACATTTAGGCAAGTGGATAAGACACATGTTCTCTCTCTGGCACTGGCAAAAAGTTAAAACCATGCAAACACCACTTTCAAGTGCACAGGAACACTTGCCCCAGCCTCACCCCTTAATCACTATAAAACCTGAGGCAGTTGCGTTTTCCTCCTACAAGCCATTTTCAGACCCCATTGGGAATATTCCCTGCTCTCCCCAAAAAACTATACTATGTGAACAATGAGTTCCTACCTGTTTAGTGTGTGTGTGTGTGTGTGTGTAATCATTAGTTTCATATCTGAACCAAAATTTGAGTACGACACCTATCCCTCCTAGATGGGGTAACTATAATGCCTATTCACACATTATTTCTCTGATCTCATTTCTTATTGCTGTAGACTTCATTCATGTAACTCCAATTCATTGGAATTCTCACTCCCCATATGTTATACTAACTAAGGTTATTTGCACATGCTTTCCAGTCTGTCCAGAACTTTATTTCCCTGGATATCTGCATGGCTCATTCTCTTATATTTAAAACCACCTTCTGAGGCAAGGTTTCCTTAACAAACCTTTATGTTCCACAGAACCTAATAACATCTAACATAACTAACACTCTGCTAGTTCAGTTTATGTATTGTTTATACATTCTACGTGGGTAGGCATTTATATCTATTTTGTGCACTGCTTTATTTATAACTCATAAAATAGTGCATTCTACATAAAATAGATGCTAATCAATACTGGTTGAATGAATAAAATTATACTTGTAGAAAGATATATTCATTCAAAATGAATACATATTATATAGATAATTTTCACAAAAAGACAAAAATACCACAACTTTAAGGGAATATTTTTAACTTTCCTAATAATGAAATATACATGAAAAACAGGTTTTAAAAAACTTTTGTTCATCAAAGAAGAAAAATTAATAACAAATAAAAACCTAAATTCCATTATAATTCATTGAAATAAATGTTCTTATATATTATTGGTGGAACAATATGTTAACATGATTCTTTTGAAAAAGCAATTCAGAAATATACAAAAAATTATAAAATTCTTCATGAACTTTGAAAAATAATTTTAATTTAAAATGTCTATTGTTGGAAATAAAACAAAATTATTGAAATAAAAACATGGCAAAATTCTATCATATTGTTATTTAAATAGCAAATATGATAAAGACACAGCTCAAGAAACAGAAGACCACAATTTCTGTAAGGTCACATAACTGGTCAATTTTGATGAAAAGATTCAAAGTTTTGTCTTAGTAGAAAAAAAAACCAGAAATGAATTATCTATAGCCATGGGTAGTGTTTAGTATAAAAAATACTTTTTAAAATATAAAGTATTTAAATAATATATGTTTTATTTTAATTAAGTAAATGTTAAAAGCCACCTGACATTATATCCTTCTGTTTTTTTTTTGCCAAGGTAATTATGTTAAACAACAATAAAAAAGAGATATTAAAGTTTTTAAAAGTAACATATTGTCCTAAAAACAATAACATAACATATTGTGTGCTTACTCTGTTAGGCACTGTGCTAAACATTTTTAATGAATTATTTAATTGTGTTCTCAAATGTCTGCCAAATTATAAAAGCTCCAGCTTAGTCATTTTTATTATCTTACTCTTTATTGTTATCAATATTGTTATTGTAACCATTCATATCCATTACACTAACTTTATGCATATATTTGAGGAGCTCAGAAAAGACATTGCTAGTAAATAAAGGATTTAAAACTTAAGTATCAGATAAATTCAAAATCTTTGGAATTGAAAATAATTTTTTGTAATAATGGTTATCAAACTCATAATGTTATTGTAAATGAATTGGTGTTTTTTAATCAATTTATTTCAGAAACAATAAAATGTTCTAAAACCTAGAAAATAGACTATGTAAAATTAATTTTTAGAAAAATCACAGAACAATACTATAATACTTTCATATGGGCTGACATATTAGAAAAATAAAACTTTGAAAATCTGTAACTTTTCAGTATTAAAAAATAAGCTCATATATAATATATATTTATAATGAATGTAAGGCATGGCTTTTTCTGGCACAAATATTTGGCTCAGTTTCCTCTTTACAGTCTACCTACTTGTGTTATTCATTTCTGATTTTTTTCCCTTGTAAGTATATACATGCTCCTAAACCAGTGATAAGATGTTTTTCTACACTGAAACACATTATTTCCTGTTATTGTTATTTCTGTTGATATTCTCTCCTCTTGAAATCAATAGTATACTTATAATTTTGCCACAAAAATACGCATATCTACATTTAGTCTTTCAGAAACACATTAGCAGAGAGCTAGAAAATATTTATCTTTCAGTAAGTGTTGTTAAACTACTGTGTCATGTCAACTGCTCCTCTATTTAGCTCTTATGTTTCAATAATATTTATTGGAGAATATAGAAAGTTTCTGATAAATCTCCAAAATATCAACATTTGCTGGAAGTCCTTTATATTGATTGTTGGATTACTGCCAAATTTTAAGTTGTATAGGGCATCTTTAACAATAATGGTACCCTGGTAGCCAATAGTTCATTTCAGAAATTACTTGGAGTTGCCATCTGTTCTAATTTCTCTAGGGCAGACGTTTGACAGTGAGAGTCATGAAAGGTATTTAAATATTAAGAGAAAATCTACTAAGAGACATAGAATCATTTTCAAAATAGACTACTCAAGTATAATCTAAATATTGTGTAAATATGAATTTTTTGTCTGTAAAAGCAAATAAAGTATTTGTAAGCATGGTAGTAATCTTGATTGTATTTTATAAATGATATCAAAAAATACAATATTGCATTATCATTTGCTGAAGGGCAAAATTACACGTACTTGTATGCAATCCCTTTTAAATAATCAAATAATGTATACAGGGAAATCATCATCATGCCATTTAAGTGTTAAAAATTACAAAAAAAACCACTTTTGGTGCTTGCATTCAATAGCTATGTGCCCAAATGTGAAATCCTGGGGATATAAACATTAAATTATATATCTCTTCCTAAAGGGATATATAACTTTACACACACACACACACACACACACACACACTGATAGTTTCAAATGGCAAGGAGAAAAAGTATAAGGCAGATGAATTGAATAAAATCTGTCCAAGAATTTCAAAAATTAAAAAAAATAATAATCTGTGGATCCAAGAAGCTTTGTGAACTACAAAAATGGACAAAAACAAAAGGAAACAAGCACCTAAAATTATAATAAAATTGCTGAAAACTAAAGACAGACTATGTTTAAGAAAGCCAGAGGGAAATATACCCTCACTTTAAAGAAGCAAAACAAGACTTAGAGCTGACTTTCAAGCATATGTAATCGAGGAAACCATGAGGCAAAATATTTAAAATGCAGAAGAAAAATAAGTATCATAGGAAATTATATACACAAAGGAAATACCTTTCACAGAAAAGTGGGAAGACAATATTAAAAAATAAATACTAAAAAAATCAATTGTAGAAAGAATTACATCAAAAAATATACCAAAAGGATTGTTTTTCAGAGTCAATGAAAATGATACCAGATGGATGGAGAATAATTCTGTAGTTAATGCAGAGCACAGAAAGCTGTGTGTATGTGAAATTAGATGTAAAACAATATTGATTATTGAAAATCATTATTGTGATATTTGAAATATATGAAAACATTTTCAAGACACGAAAAATGGCATGCAAGATTTAAAATACATAAAACTAAATTTTATAACTACAAAGGCAGAAGACAATAAAAATATGTACAAGTTTCTTGTACAGTTTAGAGACTACAAAAGTTCTAGGCAGATGTTTAATTCAAGTATTGATCCTTTAATTAATACATAATAATAAAGATCAGCATCATATTTAATGTGGCAAATAATAAACACATGTATTTAAATAAATTTTAAAGGAAAAATACTAAATATTACCAAATATCATTTAATTATTAAAATATAATAAAAATAAGAAACTAGGAACAGATAATATAAAGGAAAAGCAAATCTGAAAGGTTCAATTTGAAGAAAAATATACCCATAATTACATTAAAAATAAAGTGGATTAAATATTCTAGCAATAAACACATATTGATACAATAATTTAACAGAACAACACTGAACTACTTGTAAGATACATCAAATATAAGAATACATAAATGTTGATTACTAAAAGATTAAAAATTATATCAGCTGAATTAGAATTTCAAGATAGAAATAGTACTAAAACAAAGGATATGCCATTTCATAATGCTAATATGTCAATCCAACAGTAAAATATAACATAGTCTCATAATACATAAAGTAAAATATGACATGACTAAAAATGAAATAAACAAATATATACAATTATGAAAGATTTTGATACAACTCTTATAGTAACAGAAGAACACACCTTAAAATTTAGTAAATTATAGATTTGAATATGTATATAAATAAATACACACATATACACATTACCTCATCAACCATAAAAATATACATTCTTTTCAGGTACACATGTGACACTTATCAGAGGATGTCATATATTGGGCTATGAAGCAAGTCTCAAAAATTTTCAGAGACTAGATATAGTATTGATTATGCTTTCCATACACAGTGGAAATCAATAACAGAAAGATAATTTGAAATCATGAATGTTTTGAAATGAAGCAATATACTTTAAAATTTTGAATAATTTAGGAGTTATTTTAAGAGAAATAAAAATGTAAATTATTAATCAGACTGTACATTAGAAAATATTTCAAATTGACTAATAACAAAAATGTCATATCAAAATGCTTAAGCTATTAACCTAGGAAGTCCACTCCTATGAGGCAGTCGGAGAAATGGCATATAAAAGTAGCACATAACATTATTCATAATCCTGATCTGGAAGTAACCAAAGTGGCAATCAACAGTAATAGAATTGTACGATAGATAAGTTGTAGGATATTGGTAAAAAGGAACCCTACAAATGAGTAAAAAGTAATGAATTGTCTACTACATACAATACATGGATGAATCTCATCAGACAAAGAAAATGCTTAATGAAAGATTGAATAATGTATGATTTCATTTCTATAAATTTCAAGAGCAAGGAAATCTAATCTAAGATCAAAGTGCTCAAAGTCTTAAAAACAGTTACCTACAATGAAGGTAATAAATAGGAGGGGGCATGAGGAAGGATTCTGAGGTACTGAATATATTACAGACCTTCATCTGGATTTTGCTTACATAGATGTTGATATGGTTTGGCTGGGCCCCACTCTAATCCCATCTTGAATCATAGTTCCTATAATTCCCATGTGTTGTGGGAGGGACCTGGTGGGAAGTAATTAAATTATGGGGCGGGAGCAGTTACCTCCTTGCTGTTCTCCCGATAGTGAGTGAGTTCTCATGAGATCTGATAGTTTTATAAAGGGCTTTTTCCCCACTTTGCTCTGCACTTCCTTTCGCTGCTGCCATGTGAAGAATGTGAAGAAGGACATGTTTGCTTCCCCTTCCTCCATGATTGTAAGTTTCCTGAGGCCTCCCTGAGCCATGCTAAACTGTCAGTTAATTAAATCTCTTTCCTTTATAAATTACCCAGTCTCAGGTATGTCTTTATTAGCAGCATGAGAAGAGACTAATACAGATGTGTTTGTAAAATGTCATCAGGCTTTATACTACAATTGGTGCACTTGACACTTCAAAAAATTATATTTCAATTAAAATGTATTTAATAAAAATAAGTAAATAGCTATAGTAATTTACATTTCCACCTGAAAAAGCTGAGATTTCTTGTTACTAACTTTTATTCCTGATGAACTTTTCTTTAGGTAGTGACCTCTAGATTGGCAGTTATTTTCTCTTAGCACTTTAATAAAATAATTCTATCGTCTTCTGTCTTTCATCACTTCTGTTGACACATCAGCTGTCAGCTCAATTGCCACTCCTCTGATTTTTCATCAAGTTCATTTAAAATTTATCTGAATACCACTGAAAAAGTAGTAGGACAACTAAATATCTTGTCTGAAAAATCATTACATTTTGTCTTCCTAAGAGATGTGTTAAATTCAGACAATTTATTATATCCTAGGGGAATTATGTCATAAGCTGTGGTCGAATGTTACCAACCCTGATGTTTAATAAGTACAATAATACTTAGCTCTTACACAAAATACGTAACATTCAAAACATCAGGCAAACATTAAATAATTATACTTTACAAGTTTTTATTGCCATATGTAAGTAAACATTCATGATGAAATTTGTTTAATAACAAACACATCATTAATACAGATAAGTGGATTCAGAAAGACAAAAGCTATTCATTCACAAAAACTACTTGGAGTATGTAGGTAAATAAGTATGTCTCTGCTTGGAAATCATCCTTTTTAAAATACAACTGTAAGAAAGAAATGCAAAAGCTCTGACTACTTTCATTTGCACACATTTAGAGCAGGTTTCCTCAAACTGATATCTGAGTGGGCTGTCTATATTAGAATTACTAAACTTGCTTGAAAAAGGTATACATTTCTTGGCAAAATTAACACTATGCTTACAAAATCAGAATCTCTAGAAGTAGTATAAAGGAATTTGAATTTATAATATTTCCTTCAATTTTTATGCAAAGTAAAATTTTAAATTACTGTTTTTGCATTTATATTTAAATTATATTTATTAAAATTTATTTTAAAATATTCAAGAAGAACAACATTAAATGTATATATACTATGGCACAACACACAGATTGAACTATATAATCACAAATGAATACTTTCCCATAAGCAGTTGAGAAATATATTGAATAGGATAGCATCTGTTTCCACCAAATATATGTGATGCTGTTCAAACTCTCCTTCCTTGTCTATCTTTATAGATAATAAGAGAATATTTTTGAAAGACTTCTTGTTTTGATCTCCTACTTTTCTTTTACCTAAGAATCTTGACATTTATAAATAAGTTGTTTGAAAACCTCAACCAATTTTTTTGGCTGAACTTATCTATAAAGACTTTATAAAGCTTCCAAACACTTTAAATAAGTGGATTTATTTTGAAATAGTCTTCTGTGAGCACCTGCAAAATCATAGCCTTAATTGGGATACAGCTGTTGCTGATTGCTGTGAAGTGAGTGTCTGTGTTGACTGATTGGACATTTTTATTTGATAGTACATTGAGCTTTCTTTCTTTTTTTAAGTTGTAGCTTTCTTAGGAAATGGTATAAATGATTAAAGACCTGAAGTGGAGTGTCACTTTGCCAACTATCAACAGTAGAAAATGAACTGCTTTCAGTGAATAAACATTACCAGACACCTGTGTATGTAAGCCATGACTTCTTCCTTTTTGGAACAAGAATATTGATCTCATGAACCAATTTGCTCAATGGTTCACCAGTCACAGAAGTAAATGTTTTAAATTGATGAGGCATGCAAAGTAGTAAAAATGTCAAGGCAGCAGGAACAATTAGGTTTGCTCTAAACAGTACCAGAAGAAATAATAATGGTTCTAATGAGTGTTAAATAAATGTGTATTCTGATTCTTTTCCTAGTAAGGTTAGTGAGATGTTTGTAGTTCTCAGTGATTTCAGTTTATTTATTGACATTTAAGACTAACAAATTTTTAAGGTCTTATGTGGTATCTGTATTTCTACCCATGTGGAAACATTAATAATGTAGTTATGATTCACATTTTACCGTTGTTTCTTAAACAAATTTTTATGGCTCTAACGATCTACTGCTCAATCAAGAGACAATAATTCAAGTATTCTTTCTTAGCGCATTTAAATATGTAAAAAAGTCTATGCTGCAGACACCCTGAGCCCTACAGAAAAAGATAAAAAGAAACAAAAACAAAATAAAAACCCAGAGCAAAAATATCTGCATTTTATCATATATTTTTAAATCTTTTCATCATAAAATTCATCAAATGCTCCTAGATATTCAACAGTTTGTAATTTCCTCTTATAGCATATGAAATAGAAATTAATATTATCCTCCAAAACAATATTATATTAAACTGAATAGGGTAGGGATAATAACATAATATTGTTTTGGAGTCTATACTTCAAATGATACAGTCTAAAAAAATTAAACTCATTTTTTAGAAGCTTGAAGTGAATTAAAAACTTGCTGCACTTAAACTAAATTTTCACAACCTGTACTTTGTAATAAAAAACACATATTTAATTGTAATCCAGTCTATTTATATCAACTTCTATGACCTGAAATATTTCACTCTATTTAGATCTTATTATTTATCATATTGGTTTTTCTTTAAAAATTAACTGAGACAAATTTCTGTAGAGCAGACGTAAATCAAATTTCCCAGTGGTAAGACTAAGGAGATGTATGAAGAGTTGTGGAAACATGTTTTCATGGATTATATTATGAAGCTTATCCAGCTCTCAGTAGGACTAACAAAAAAAGCAATGTAATCTTCAAGGAGGGCATAAATGACATAGCCAGACATACACACACACAAGCATAGTTTACTAATTTCTTTGTGAAATGCAAATGCATCCCTGTCTTAGAGATTTTTAAGCCTCTATCCTTAACATAACTATACATGTTATTGTGATTCTAGCTTAAATTATGTTCTGTTTCTTGCCATATAATCTAATGATTAAATTCTAAATGATGAATTTAACCTTAACCAAAAGTATGCTTAGGAGTGGCTCTAATCCCAGAATAGTATGGGAAACTCTATTTTGCTTCCTGCCTCCTATTATACTTTCATTCTTATGATCCTATGCTTTGGTGCTTCATATTTAGGTTACTAATCCTGATATTACAGTTTAGTTTTATAATGCATTAGCAGAAGGCATTAGTGAATGTGGGAGACTAGAAACTGAAGCAATACGTTTCAGAGATAACAGTGGATTGAATCAGAATGGTGGTAGTGGAGAGAAAAAGAAGTGAATTAATTTGAAAAAAAATGTATAGGTTAAACTCACAAGCATTCATGAGAGATAGACATTTGGATATATGATTCTGTACTTAAAGTGCAAAATCAGAAGAGGTCTCAAAATAGAGCACTCCAAAATTTAGACATTGCAGAGAGAGAACTAGGCTAATATGGAAGATCAAGAGGGAGGAAAAAAAATCAAAACAAAAAACAGGAGATTGTTACATCATAAAAATCAACAGAAGAGATTTTTTAAAGAACCAGGAGTTGTTGAAGACTAAATACAATTTTAGGAGAGTAAGTAAAATTTGTTAACAGGACAATAAAAATATTTCTTATGCAATGTGATAACAGTATTATAAACACAATACTATCATAAATTGGGAACTACCTATATTTGTAGTCATGACAATTACAAAAATATTTATTTATCCAGTTCACTCACCACTTCTAGTCAACTAACTGGAATTTCTAGCCAGAGCAACCAGGCAAGAGAATGAAAGAAAAGGCACTCAAATAGGAAAAGAAGACAAACTATCTCTCTTGGCGAATGGCCTAATTCTATACGTAGAATCCCCTAAGGACTCCACTTAAAAGATCCTGGAACTGATAAATGACTTCAGTAAAATTTTAGAATGCAAAATCAATGAACAAAATCAATAATTTTTCTATACATCAATAACACTTTAGCTTAGAGCCAAATCAAGAATACAATCCCATTTTCAATAGACACAATAAAAATGAAATACCTAGGAATATATCTAACCAAGTAGGTTAAAGATTTCTGCAAGAGAACTACAAAGCATTGCTGAAGGAAATCAGATATGACACAAATATATGAGAAAATATTCCATGCCCATTGATGCAATACAATGATAGAGGCAGGAGGGAGAGAAATTCTAGGCAGACAGGTGAGAGTCCCTGGCAAAACTCCATCTTCAAGCCGAAAAGCCTGAAACCTGTGGCCCAAAATGAGAACTTCCATCCCTATGTGCCCGCCCTCTCCCAATTGTTTTTTTCTGAATAATGTTATTTTACCAATCAAATGTTGCCTTTTCCAAAACTACCTATGGCTCTCCCCACACCCATCCTGTGCCTATGAAGACCCCGGACTCAGCCAGCAAAGAGAAGTGGCTGTACATTGGAGAGAGGCAACTTGACATTGGAAGAGGGAGGCAAAGAGGCGACTTAACTTCATGGGTGAGCAACCTGCCCTTCCTGCTTCTTTTCCAGCTCCCCTCTCTACTGAGAGCTGCTTTCAACATTCAGTAAAATTCTTCACATTCACCATCCTTCAGTTTGTCCATGTGACCTCATTCCTCTTGGGCACTGAACAAGAATTCAGGATGCACCAAGTGCAGAGGGCACTTGGCAGAGGGCAGCCATGCCACGCAATGAAGCAAAGGGCCCACTGAGCTGATAATGCACTACTGTCTGTAGATAGCAGAGCTAAGACAGCATTGGAACATGCCCTCTGGGGCCTTAGGGTCATAGAAACCCCCACCTGGACACCGCAGTGGGAACAGCATGGAGTTCACTCCTAATGGTGCTAAGGGGGTCAGTTCCTGCACTTGTTCACCTGCACACTCCTGTCCATGAGAGATGGAGAGCATGGGACCCGAGGGAGCAGAGTTTGCTCCTGCTGATGCCAATGTGGCCGTTTAGTTCCCATGCTCTTTCGCGCCAGTCCTCATGCTTGTTCACTTGCATGCTCCCTCCCTGAGGGGTTAAGTGGGGTGGGATGAGTAAACTGGGCATCCCTGTCATGAGTCCCATGAGGGGGTCAAGAAAATATCCTGCATCAATTGGAAGAATCAATATTGCTAAAATGGCCATACTGCACAAAGCAATTTATAGAATCAATGCTACCTTTATCAAAATACCAATGTCTTTTTTACTGAATTAGAAAAATCGCTCTTAAAATTCATTTGGAAACAAAGGAGAGCTTGAATAGCCAAAGCAATCTTATGCAAAAAGAACAAAGCCAGAGGCATCATACTACCTATACTTCAAACTATACTATAAGTCCTCAGTAACTGAAACAGGATTATACTAGTACAAAAACAGACATATAGACCAATAGAACAGAATAGAGAACCCAGAAAAAAACACACCTACAACCATCTGATCTTTGACATATATTGACAAAGTAAGCAAAGATAAAGGACTCTCTATTCAGTAAATGGTGCTGGGATGACTGGCTAGCCACATGCAGAAGAATGAAACTGGACCCCTGCCTCTTACCATATACAAAAATTTACTCAAGGTGAATTAAAGATTTAAATGTAAAACCTCAAACTATAAATATCCAAGAAGCACCTACGAAATACCTGTCTCAACCTTGGCTTTGGCAAAAAATTTTTGGTAAGTCCCCTAAAGCATTTGCAATGAAAACAAAAATAGATACATGGGACCTAATTAAACTAAAGAGCTTCTTCACATCAAAAGAAATTACCAACAGAGTAAACAGACAGCCTACAGAATGGGAGAAAATATTTACAAGTTATGCATCTGACAAAGGTCTAATACCCAAAATCTATAAGGAACATAAACAAATGAACAAGCAAAAATCAATCCAATTCAAAAAATGGGCAAAGGGCATGAACAGACACATCTCAAAAGAAGGCATACAAGTGGCCAACAAACATAAGAAAATGCTCATCATCATTAATCATCAGAGAATTGCAAATCAAAAGCACAGTGATATATGATCTCACACCAGTCAGAATGGCTATTAATAAAAGGCCAAACAAACAATAAATTATAGTGAATCTGTGGAGAAAAAGGCAATACTTCTACACTGTTGCATTCCCACCAATTCCCACCTACCCATTGCATACTACGCCACCCGGGTGATGGGACCGTCTGTATCCCAAACCTCAGTATCATGCAGTATACCCTTGTAACAACCTGCACATATACTCATTGAATCTAAAATTTTAAAAATCCAAAAAAGAAATACTAGCAATTTTACACAAATTATCTCAGAAAATAGGGGCAGATAGAATACTTATAATTCATTTTATGAGGGTAATATTACATTGATATCAAATCTAAACAAAGATAAAATATATACCTCATGAGCATGGATGTGTATTCACAAAATACTGGTGTCTAGAGTGCAGTATTATAAAAAAACAGTAACATGTTTTATACAAGTAAGACATCATAGGAATACAATAATAGCTTATCATTTGAAAATCACTAACATTTTGAATATTATCTAAATGGTCATTAAAAAATAGTGTCACTTTGAGATACAGAAAGGAAGTTGACAAAATTTAGACACTATTCACTTAAAAAAACTTTTATCAAACAAGAAATAAAGTGGAGCTTTCCCAACTTGATAAAGGGCATACATGGAAAACCCACAGCTAACATACTCTAAGTAAAGACTCAGTACTGTTTAAGATAGAGTACAAGGTGGAAACGTTTGAATTGTAGATGGTGAATGTATTCAGTTTATTTTATGTGAATTCTGACTTAATAAAGTTGTTATTAAAATAATGAATTATTTTCCTACTAATAAAACCTTAAACACTTGCTCCCTAAAGTTTATTTTATTGTATATGTCATGTTAAACTAAACTTTATATTTTTATATTTTTACTTTTAATACTAAAGTTGACACCCATTTCTCCCTGATTTTCACATTTTAAAGAAGTTTATAAAGAAAAAAATTTAAAAAGTAAAAGGTTCTCTCTTTTCCTCATAGATATAGGTAGAATATTATCAGAGATATCATTTTCTTTACCATAAAAACATGCAGATCCATTACATATGCATACACCACATGTTCCCTTTAATTATGAGCCTCAACACTCTTACATTCACTTCCATCAAGCTTATAGTCACACTTTAAGATAATGTTTTAAAGTACTATATGATTGTTAATAGGCTACTCTTTAGTTTATTGTATGCTAGATTATTCCATTGTTAACTTGGTTATTCTTTGAATTGTTTCTAGTTAGAGCTAACCAAAGAAGGAACCTGCATAAGATTTGGAAATAAAATAGTGGTCATTACTTTCAGAATCCCTGAGGTTAGACAAGGGGTCAAGCAGATGCAGAGTTATTGGGTAAATTGAAGACTGACTTTAGTCTCCACTTTGTTTCTAATTTTCTCAACTGTTGCACTACTGACAGTGACTCAAAATCTTATAGCAGATTCTTGGCTCTGGATCCCAAAAATGTTCTACTGGATCTCAGTCACTTAACAATTCAAGCAGCAGTCAATGTTCAATCTTGAAGCAGACATGAAAAATGGGAATCTAAAATTGGTTCTCAGATCTGATTAGATTTTATCAAAATAATCAGATTGCCATCAGAGTATGAAATTATTGATCTTGTAAAACCACGTACGTGCTTATTTAGACATTTACTCCTCTTCACCAGGAGGTCCCAAGCCTTACTTAGAATTTGTCTATGAATATCAATAACATGTATTATTGTTTAAAGTACCCTATAAATGACAGGTTACCAGGGGTAAGGAGAACACTGATAATATATAGCATAAAATGACAAAAGAGTGACTTAAATTAATAATGATAATAAAAAGCCTAGGCCAGGCACGGTGGCTCATGCCTGTAATCCCAGCACTTTGGGAGGCCAAGGCAGGTGAATCACGAGGTCAGGAGTTCGAGACCAACCTGACCAAAATGGCGAAACCCCGTCTCTACTAAAAATACAAAAATTAGTAGGGCATGGTGGCACGTGCCTGTAGTCCCAGCTACTCAAGAGGCTGAGACAGGAGAATCATTTGAACCAAGGGAGACGAAAGTTGCAGTGAGCTGAGATCTCACCACTGCACTCCAGCCTGGGCGACAGAGTGAGAATCTGTCTCAAAAAAAAAAAAAAAAAACCAAAAACCTCTAGAGAAAACAAGGATTTACACAATAAAGTAGCTGCTTTTATAGAAGAGTTTCATTGTAATAAGGAATATAATAGAGTGGATTGGTTGTTTCAACTTTCACTGCAGAACTTGGAAGTCAGGTTGAATTCTCAGCGTTTAATCACTTGTCACCCTTTAATCCTGATCTGATGCAAGTGAGATCCAAGGATTTATATGGTTTGTCTGTGTCCTCACCCAAATCTTATCTTGAATTGTAGTTCCCATAATTCCCATGTGTTGTAAGAGGGACCAAGTGGAGATAATTGAATCATGGGGGCAGTTTCCGCCATGCTGTTCTCGTGACAGTGAGTTTTATGAGAGCTGATAGTTTTATAAGTTGTTTCCCCCTTTGCTCAGTACTCACTTCTCTTCCTGCTGCCATGTAAGAAGAATGTGTTTTCTTCCCCTTCCACCATGGTTGTAAATTTCCTGAGGCCTCCGCAGCCATGCTGAACTGTGAGTCAATTAAACCTCTTTCCTTTAAAAATTACTCAGTCTTGGGTATGTCTTTATTAGCAGCGTGAGAACAGACTAACACAGGGATGAAATTAACTGTTTTGATATTCTGTCAATGGTCATAAGGTTATTTGATTTAAAAAGGTGAAATAATTTTTGTAATTAAAATTTCCAACTTTTCAAAATTAGATTAAAAAATAGATTGTAGTTTTGTTAAGTCTCTGGGTGTAATAAAATAGGTTTTTCATGGTACTACTTCAGTTTAAAGGATTTGTGTATCCATTTGATGTATTAGTTTTTCTAAAAGTTATTTCCCAATAGCTTAAAAAACTGCTAAGGACAACTAATATATTAGGATTTAATTCAGGAGGATAAAATGCTTCCCATTTTAATTCTAAAGTTTCTAATATGGTACCTTAGGAAAATGTATCAGTATATGGAAAAAGATAATATTAGTGACAGACTGATGGAATCTCATTGTATTCAGTGATGTATAAATCATCATTTCTTAGCTCTTCACCTAATATTTCTATTTTGGCATTGTGATAAAATCTGTATTACACTGAGAAAAATAATTTTGTTTTAAAACTCAGTTTTTTATGCATGTGTGTTATGAGTCTAAATTTTTTTTCATCTTGTGAAGTTTTCTTCTTTACCCTTAAAAAACTTCTGGATATTTGATATGCTTGAGGTCATCCTAAGAGAAAGCAAGCCAATGGTTATTTAAAAATTGCTCTATGCTAGTTTACTAATTCACACTCTGGAAAACCATGGGTAAATTAGTATCATTTTATATTTTGAGTCAGCATAAATCTTTACTGTATCAAACTAGATTCAGGATACTCAACACATATATATGTCTATTCAAATTTTTAAAACTTCACAGGAATCTAATGAGGCAGATGCTGCCACTATCCCCCTATGTTATTTTATGTGTACTAATATACAGGCATATCATTCTATATTATTTACAGGTAATATTTACCATATCACAAAATCTTGTCAGGCTTGTTTTAGATTCTTCAAATGTAAGCTAATAGGGACTCATAAATTTTAATTAATATTATACATCCAGTTACAGGCAGATTTAGATTTTAAAGATGGGCTTAAACTAAATTGTATTCATTTTCTACTATGCCACAATGTTCTCCTTGCTCTTTAATTATTGAATAAGATTCTAATCTAACATTTGCTTCTGAGCATGAGAATACAAATTCATCCAAAGTGATTATTTTTAGCATAAGAAAAAAATAAAGGAAAACTTTCATTTGAGACTCATCTGCTCTCACCAGGAAAAACATTTGTTCCCTTAATAATAGTCCTCTTAAGTAATTACTTCCATTACCTGAAGGAAGTTACCCTATAAATTGCGAGGTTATAGTAAAGAATAATACAAATTTGCTTCTCTTTGGAGAAACATGCAGAATCCTATAGAAAAGTTAAACCCATGACACTGGCTAGATAAAAGGATAAACTAAATATCCAATGAATCAGAAGCGAGTATAAATGGAAAGATAGGAAAACTGTGGAAAGTGTATGACAAGTCCTGTGTTTTTCTAAAGGTGATAAGGTGTTTTTCCTTGTAAGTCAATATTAACATCAATTTCTGTAATACTGTACAATCCCCAAATCACATTGACACCAATTAGTTTCTTTCATGTATGTTTTATCTTCATTTTTTATTTTTTGTAGAGAAGGGGTCTTCCTATGTTGCTAAAACTGGTCTCAAATTTCTGGGCTTAAGTGACCCTCCCACCATGGCCTTCCAAAGCACTGGGATTACGGGCATAATTACAGGCATAAGCACAGCCTGTAATTATTAGACTCTGAGGAAAATAAAAATTTGTTCTTCTTCTGTTGTGGACTGCATTGTGTCCTCCCAAAATTCATATATTAACTTCCTATCTCCCAACATGATTGTGCTTGGAGATAGGGCCTTGAGGGAAGTAACTGAAATTAAACAGGGCCATAAATGAAGTCCTAGTCCTATAAGACTGATGTCCTTTGAAGAATATGAAGAGAGACCAGAGCTCTCCTTCTTACTATTCATTCACAAAATAAAGGTCAAATGAAGCCACAGTGAGAAGGCAGCTTTCTGCAAGCAAGGAAGAGAGCCAGTACTAGAAACTGAATGTATGGGCACATTAATCAAGGATCTGGCCTTCAAAACTATTAGAAAATAAATAACCTTTGTTTAAGCCACCCAGTCTAGTATTTTGTTATGGCAGTCCGATCAGATTAATAGACCTTCTTAGAGAAGAGAAGATAAAGTTTCAGCAGTATTAAATAATCTGTTCAATTTTATAGTGTACATATTAATGCCTAGCCCACAGTATTTTCCACTAAGTTGAATGACAAACAATTACAGCTAAAATTAAATGTAAGAGTAGTTTTACTTCTAGCTAGAAAGCAAAATATAAAACATTAGGCAATTCATAACAACCACACAATAATTAGATAAAATTAAAAATGTACTCCTACTTCAAGATATTGAAGAGTGTTGAATGCAAAGAAACCTTAATTGAACTAAATTCTACAGAGAAAAATAGCCCTTTATAGGAGAGTAAAGAGCAACAGTTTCTTTTTTATCAGGTGACAAGTGCCTGGTCTGGATACGAGTGGGCAAATGGGCAAAGAAACAGTGTCTATCAAAGATGGAGAGACTTTGCAAGGATGAGGAGAAAGTAGGTGAGCCACTAATGATACTGTAAGCCCACATGGTGGATTGAAATCTGAATGACCAATAAATGCAAAAGAATGTGAAACATTTCCACCCCACTAACTCTGGGAAATTTAAAGAAAAATTACCTGAAGAGGCTCAACTGGCAAACATAGAGAGCTCCCACAATTTCATGTGATTTCCTGGTACTTTTATTAGACAACCCTTCTATAGTTGAAAGGAAACACAAAACATAAGTAATATAAATTGTGAACCAAAACAATACCAACTTAAGTCAAGAGAATATTAATAAGCTTTGTTATTAAGAGGTTTAATGAAAAGTTGGACGTTTTCTCAGGTGGCACATATTTTAAATTTAACTATATTAACTTTAACAAACAGATTAACTTTAAATACATTTAAAGCAAAGGAGAAGTCAATCTAATTAAAACAGGGTTAGCACCAGTTGAGTTCCACTAGTAGGAAAATACAACTCTAAAATGTTGCTGCCTAACAGAAGCAAGCTTTTTAGCTTTTTACTCTATAGAAAAAAGTGAAATAAAACAAAAAAATTTACTTCATGAATTATTGTTATTTTATAGACAACACCTCATATATTACAAAAAGATTATGAAAGATGAGATGTACTACAAAAAAGTGAATGAGAATAAGAGAAGAAGTAGTCAATAAAAGCAGACATGCAGGTAACATAGATATTGAGAATAGCATTCAATGCCATTTAAAAAGTTAGTTATTTATTTTTGTTTTATTTTTTAATTCCATAGGTTTTTGTGGAACAGATGGTGTTTGGTTACATGAGTAAGTTCTTTAGTGGTGATTTGTGAGATTATAGTGCATTTATCACCCAAGCAGTATATGCTGTATCCAATTTGTAGTCTTTTATCCCTCACCCCACTTCCACCCTTTCCCCCAAGTCCCCAAGGTCCATTGTACCATTCTTATGCCTTTACATCCTCATAGCTTAGCTCCCACTCATGAGTGAAAACATATGATGTTTGGTTTTTCATTCTGGACTTAACCCCATTTACAATAGCTGAAAAAAAATACTTAGGAATATACCTAACCAAGGAGGTGAAAGACCTCTACAAGGAAAACCACAAAACTGCTGAAAGAAATTAGAGATGCCAAAAAAATGGAAACACATCCCATACTCGTCAATGGGTAGAATCAATATTGTGAAAATCTACCAATTCAATGCAAACTACCACCATCATTCTTCACAGAACTAGAAAAGACAATCCTAAAATTAATATGGATTTTCTTTATCTTTTCATATTATCCATAAAAGAGCCCACATAGCCAAAGAAAGATTAAGCAAAAAGAACAAATCTGGAGGCATCAGATTACATGACCTCAAACTATACTATAAGGCCATAGTCACCAAAACAGCATGATCCTGGTATAAAAATAGGCACATAGACCATATAACAGAATAGAGAACCCAGAAATAAAGCCAAATAGTTACAGCCAACTGATCTTTGACAAAGAAAAAAAAAACATGATGTGGAGAAAGGACACCCTACCCTATTTAACAAATAGTACTGGGGCAATTAACAAGCCACATGTAAAAGAATGAAACTGGACCCTCATCTCTCACCTAATAAAATATCAACTCAAGAAGGATCAAGGATTTAATCTAAAACCTGAAACTATAAAAATTCTAGATAATGGCATTGAAAAACCCTTCTAGACATTGGCTTAGGCAAATACTTCATGACCAAGAACCCAAAAGCAAATGCAACAAAAACAATAATAAGTAGGTAGAGTTTAATTAAACTAAAAAGTTTCTGCACAGCAAAAACAAAACAAAACAAAACAAAAAATCATCAGCAGAGTAAACAGACAACCCACAGAGTGGGAGAAAATCTTCACAATCTATACATCTGGCAAAGGACTAGTGTCCAGAATCTACTGGGAACTCAAACAAATTAGCAAGAATAAAAAAGATCCCATCAAAAAATGGGCTAAGGACATGAATAGACAATTCTCAAAAGAAGATAGACAAATGGTCAACAAACATATGAAAACAATGCTCAAGACTACCAATGACTGGAGAAATGCAAATCAAAACCACTATGCAATACCACCTTACTCCTGCAAGAATGACCATTAATCAAAAAATAATAGATGTGGCAGGGATGTGCTGGAAAGAGAACACCTTTACACTGCTGGTGGGAATGTAATAAACTATTACAACAGCTATGGAAAACAGTGTGAAGATTCCTTAAATAACTAAAAGTAGAACTACCAAGTGATCCAGCAATCTCACAACTGGGTATCTACCCAGAGGAAAATAAGTCATTATACAAAAAAGATGCTTGCACAGGTGTTTTTATAGCATCACAATTTGCAGTTGCAAAAATATCAGCCCAAATGCTCATAAATCAATAAGTGGAAAAACAAATTGTGGTGTGCATATATATACATATATATACGTATATATATGCAATCTATGCATGTAACAAAATTGCACTTGTACCCTATATATACAAGTGATATATATTTATATATAAATATTTATATATTTATAATATATAATTACATAACATTTTATTGTATATAATATATAATGCATTATATATTATATAATAATATAGACTATATAGTTATATGTTAATATAATATAATATATATATATATTTACGTTGTCAATCCATTAACTTTAGTGAACACATTCAAACCACAGCAATCCCCCAACTTCACAAGGTGAAAGGAATGAAGGGAATGAGATCTGAAAAGTAGAATAGGAAAATCGGAAAAAATGCCATTGACACTGGGGATATTGAAGCCAGTTCTGCTGAGTCTTCTTGGCCAGTAAAAGCAGACTGTTCACCAGTCTTTGGAGACGTTTATTCTGTTTTTACTATGGAACGTATAATGGCCTTCCCTGTGGTAATTGCTTTGCAAGATACTGCTGACTGTCCATAGGATTTACTCTCACCACCTCTCTTTGTTTCTAGATCTATAACTATATTCAAGTCTCAGAATGCCTCAAATGGTGAGATACAAAGGATAACCCATGAAGAGTTATACTACATATCAAAAGAAGTGCATTATTTTTTACCAAGTTATACAGAAAGAACTCTGAGGAATGTGTACAGGAATGAATATTAAAACTTTGAAATATTGATAGAAAAATAAATCAAGATGGCTCAGGTTGAATTTATTGATATAGGTCCACTAATCAGAAATTCTAGATTCATTGTTTTAGCTAAAGGGATTTGAAAGAGCTTTAAAGGTTTGGTAATTTGATTGACTGAAACATGAATCTAAAGGTGACCTATATTCAATGAATTAAAAACCCAATATTGCCTTAGTATACTGTTTCAGGAAAGTATTGAAAAGATTAAGGAGACTGGCATGTTAGAGTGGACTTATCATGTAAGACCTGCTCACCCATCCAGGAAAGTCCAGAGGAAATAACTCCTTTCACCATGACTTCAGGAAACAAATTTGTGATAGAGCCTCAGTGTTATGGGGTGGATTATGCTCCCCTTCCAAAATTTATATGTTGAAATCTTAACGCCCAATATGATGGTATTTGGAAATGGGGCCTTTGGAAGATAATGATGTTTAGATGAAGTCATGATCGTGGGGCTGTCATAGTGGAATGAGTGTCCTTATAAGAAGAGGCACCAATGAGCTTGCTCACTCGCTCTCTCTTTCTCCAAGCAGGCACAAAGAGGTTATTTGAACACACAGTGAGATTGTGGCCAGCCCATTTACTAACCAGGAGGAGAATGCTCTCTATAACATGACCATGCTGCCATGCTGGCATCCTAATAATAGACTTCTAGCCTGCAGAACTGTGAGAGAATACATTTCTGTTGTTTTAGCCACCTGGGCTGTGGTATATTACAAGGACCACCTGAGCTGACAAGCATCCTTAAAGAGCTTTGTGGTTACTCTTTTTTTTAGGTGCCAAATTACAATGGGAACTCTAGCCACTACACTGGACTCTATAAATGCAATGGAGATCATTGAACCTGGAATGGCAGGAAGAAAATATTGTCATTTGATCACCAAAGACAAAGTGGCATTAATGTGGACAGTAGAGTCAAAGTGGTAATGGACAGCAGAGTCAAAGCAGTGATTAATATAGTCTGACTCAGAGAAAACCAGGAATTGACAAGTTAAGCATGATGTCCCTTGAAAGGAAATAGATAACCAGTCTACTAAACTATTTTTCGATCTTTTTAAGCAGAAAATTTCCAGGTTGAATGAACGGAAGTCTAACTTGAATCACCAAAACAGTGTCATGAACTCGGAATAAGTTTTCAGACATGAGGCACTTTACAGACTCAGAACTTCTTGAATTAAAGGAAATCCAGATAATTTTGAGGAAATCATGCTATGCATTCCAAAATTTATACTGCTCATTTTTCTCCCGTCCTTCTCCAAACATATCTATTGCCATTTACCAGAGTGACTTCATCAAACTAATAAGACTTTTCAGAGATTATTCAAATTTCGGGGAAAAAAATTAGGTCCAAGAGGCTACTGTGTTATATTACGTAAATCCAGTTATCAATGGAGTTTTAGCTCAGGTACATCTCACATTGGGTCTCTAAACCCACCCTGTAGTTATTTCCTGAGTTCTGGAATGTTTAGCTGGAGTAGAAATACTCAGCAACTAAAAGAATAGGTACATTGTTCCCCTGACCTGTGGAGTTAGGGCTGTTTTGTTGTACTATATATGTGGTTAACTAAAAGAAGTAATAATGGATTCCAGAGAGATTGCAAGGATTTGAAAGATTCCAATGTTGTGATTCCCACCAAATCTGTATTCAGCTCCTCTATTTGACATGTGCAACAAACAAATGGATCATGGAGAATGAGAGTGGATAATCATAAATTTTATCAGGTGGGTGATTTCATTTTCAGATGCTGTGCTCGATGTTACTTCATTGCTCATGCAAATTAATACATCCCTTCATATGTGGCATGCATCTATTAATCTGGTAAATGATTTTTTTCTTGATACCTGTTAGTAGAAATCACCAGAAGCAGTAATCTTTAAGCTGAATAAGTCATCAATACACCTTGCCCATGGTCCCTACTCCTACTACCCTACTTCTTTCTCCAAGCAACAACTATAACCTCATGGATGGTTCACTATAACCAGTAAACTGTGGAAGAAAAATCTTAGACCTGATTTCTAAATGGCTCTGCATGATCTACTGGCATCAGCCAAAAGCGGACAGTGGTAACACTACGAAACCTCTCTAGGATATTTGTGATAGGAAGTCCTCCAGGTTGTCAGAACTTTGAGTTTTGTACCTGATTGTTCATTTTGCTTGGAAGGAGGAATAACCAGAGGTATGAGCATATTTCAATTTATGAGCTGCAGCCAATTATTTGAATGGATTCTCAAGAAATTGGAAGAAACATAATTGGTAAACCAATGACAAAGAATTCTGAGGAAGAGGTACATGGTTAAACCTCTTTGAATTGGAAATGGACATGAAAATATTTATGTCTTGTACAAATCCTCACCAAAGGAGTATTTTAATAATGAAGTAGGTAGGATGACACATTCTGTGGATACCAGTCAGTCTCTTTCCTGTATCACGTACAATGGGCTTGTGAAGATAGTGGCCACGGTAGTGAGGATAGAGATGAAGCATGGGCTCAGCAATATGGACTTTTACTCACCAAAACGAACATGGTTATAGCCACTGCTGAGTGCTCAAAAATGGAAACCAACACTGGATTCTCAATATGGCACTATTCCCGGAGTAATCAACCTGATGGCAGGTTGATTACATTGGACCACTTCATTGTAGAAGGGGTTGTGCTTTGCTCTTACTAGAATTATTGCTCTAGATATGAATTTGCCTTCCCTGAACACAATGCTTTGGCAAACTACAATCTGTGGACTTACAGAAAGCCTTATCCACAGTCATTGTATTCTACAACCTACTGTTTCTGATTAAGGAACTCATTATATAGAAAGGAAATATGGCAATGGACTGATGCTCATGAAATTCACTCATCTTATCAGATTCTCCATTACATTTAAGCAGGTGGCTTGATAGGATGATAAAATGGTATTTTATTTTATTTTATTTTTATTTTTGAGACAGAGTCTTGCTCTGTTGTCCAGGCTGAAGTGCAGTGGCGCCATCTTGGCTCACTGCAACCTTCACCTCCTGGGTTCAAGTGATTCTCCTGCCTCAGCCTCCTGAGTAGCTGGGATTACAGGCACCCACCACCATGCCCGGCTAATTTTTGTATTTTTAGTAGAAACGTGGTTTCACGATGTTGGCCAGGCTGATCTTGAACTCCCGACCTCAGATGATCAGCCCGCCTCGGCCTCCCAAAGTGTTGTGAGTACAGGCATGAGCCACCGTGCCTGGCTTTAAAATGGCCTTTTGAAGACTCATTTACAAACCCAGTTATGTCTCAGTACATAGCAGGGCTAGCACAATAGCCTCTAGGAGGCTATATGTGCTCTAAATCAATGTCTAATATGTGGTGCCATTCCTCTCGTAGTTAAGATTCACTAGTCAAGGTATCAAGAGGCAAAATAGTACCACTAACTATTACCTCTAGTAATCTATGAGCACAGTCTTGGTTTCCTTTCCCCGACAAACTTAGGTTGTGCTTGTGTAAATGTCTTAATTCCAAAAGGAGAAAAGTTTCCATCTGGAGACACAACATTGTTTCTATTAAGCTGGAAGTCATGACTGCCACCCTGTCACTTGGGACTTCTCATGCCTCTAAATAAAAAGGCAAAAGGGGGAGTTAATTTACTGAATGTGGTGTTTAATTCCATTTACCAAGAAGAAATTAGACTGCTACTACACACTGAAAATACATAAGTGTATGTCTGAAACACAGAAGATCCCTAAGGTGTTTCTTAGTACTACTATATCCTGTGATTAATGTCAATGGAAAATTATAACTCAGTTCAGGCAAGACTGCTAATGTGCTAATGACAATGACAGAGACCTTTAGAAATGAAGGTTTATGTCACCCTACCAGGCAAAAAACCACACCACCTAAAGCACTTCCCAAGGGTAAAGGGAATATGGAATATGTAGTGGAAAAAAATAGTTATGAATATCAAATATAGAAACCTGACAAGTTGAAGAAATAAGGACTGTAACTGTGTGTGTGTGTATATGTAATATTTTTGTTTCTTTCTTTTCTTACCCGTTTATTATCTAACATAGTTATATTAATAATAGTATATATTATGTTATTTAAGTTGCAGAATATTAAAGTGAATATCACGTAAGGAATTTGAATATTTGGGGAAAAGGTTAGCATGGTTTGGTTATGTGTGGGACAGTAGGGTCATGTTCAGTGGAAGCATGACTTTGCTGTCATCTTTCTTTGGAGGTTAGGTATGCATGGGTGCCAATTTGGCAAGGAAAAACTATGGTGATCTGTTTTATGTGTCAGCTCGGCTAGATTATAGTATCCAGTTATTCCATCAAGAATGATTCTAGATGTTTCTGTGAAAGTATTTTATTCATATGAGTAACATCTGCTATCAGTTGACTTTATGTAATGAAGATTAATCTGGTTGGATTAGTTGCAATCAGTTGAAAAGCCTTATGAGCAAAACTGAAGTTTCCCAGAAAAAAAGAAATTTCATATGTTTATTACAGTGTCAACTCCTACCTGAGAGGTTTCAGCCTAAGAATTTTAGATTTGCCTATTCATGCCCTCTAAACAAAGAGGTAAGTCTCCTGCAAAAAATCTCTCTCTCACTCTCTCTCTCCATATAAATACAATTTCACTAAAATATGTTCACCCCAATTAAGCAGATATTTTCATTTAGTCCTCATTGCCCTGTATCCTTGTATTTCTAAGTAAAAACAGCATAAATTATACTGAGTAAATATTACAGAATTCCTTTAAATCTGTAATATCCCACCTTTCCATGTACCAGGATTATTATGATGCAGCTGATCATCTGTCTTTACTTACATATTACAATGCTAGCAAAAGTAGAGGTAAGCTGAAACTTTCTCTGTTTCCAACGTTTAAGATTTACTTAGTTTTGGCATTTAACATATTTATGGGTGCTTGACATGGGTATACTTTGATATAAGCAATATAAGTGAGAAAAAAATTGGGAATAACTACATATTGTATTTTTATTTGGTCTGTGAGGAACATGTCTTATGCTGAGTTTATCTGTATTAATTTGAGATAATGCATTATGGTTTTCTGTATATAATGTATTGAATACAATTTAATATATACTACCAAATATACACAAGGAAGAATTAGGATTGTAGGATAAATATCAGGAAAAACTGTCTCTAAATCATCCTTGAGGCCCTTTACACTTTCTGTGACAATGCTTCCATAGCAATCACATTGTATGTGGGTTTTTATGATCATTGGAGAGAGATTAAAAGAGAAGAATGCTGTTCAATACCTTGTAACTTCCATAAATCTTTGTAAAAGTTTATTGATTTGAGTTGTGCTAGAGACACAGTATTTCCTAGTCTTAGAATGCCAGTAGACACAAAAGATAGAACAAATAATCCACCAAACTTTTCTTTTAACTATCCAGTAAAGGGGGGTGGATGGGACGTAAGGTGAAGTAATAGCAGTAATGCTCCGTATATGTTTATTTCTACTATTGTCTGCAGTGGTGAAGCAATACTGTAGCAGATATGAAAAAGCATTGACTTTTCATGTAAGAAGATCTGAATGGTCAGTCATTTGACTTTTCCAAATTACTTTGACATCCTGAGCAATATCTTGTTCTCTCATGAAGAGATGGAAGGATACTACCTTTCAGAAAATGTTTATGTGAAGCAACATCAGAGTTTTGGTACATAATAAATAATAGGGTTTTTTTAAGAAAATGAGGATTTCCTATTTTTTTTTAAACAAAGCATTTCTTCAGATAGCTTATCAGTGGAAATTCAATTGAAGAAAACATTAAACAGTAGTTAAAACCAAAAGGGAATATTTGGCATAATTTGAACAATTTCACTGGTCAACTTAGAAATGCTCAGTCTAACATTAAGCAGAGTCTTATTTAATAAAGGAATAGATTTCCAAAGTCCTCAAAGGACTGTATTAACGAAGTGGTCATTGTGTTTATGTTTATGTTTATGTTTATGTATGACCATCTACAGAGTAATACTCAAATTCTGCATTTACTAGAGTATACTGTGGAGAATGTTGCAGTGATAAAATATGTTTTAGCAAAACAGAAAGCTATGTCTCATTTGGCAATTTTTAGTTTATTGTAAGCTATGAGAACTTGAAGGAAGACATACTAGCAGGTTCTGTAAATAAATCACAATAGCTCTTTAAAACATTCAAGGCCGATAGCCAAGAAAATTGAAGAACTGTTCCAACATAGTAGTAGGAAAAAAATTGGAGGCAAGGAGAAAGGCCCTCCATAGACAGTGGACCTCTAAAATTATTTAAATGAGGAACATAATACCTGTCTTTTAACATAACTATAAGAAATTAAAAATTATCCCCACTATATAAGACATTAAGGATAGTAATGGTCATGTGATAGATCCTCAAAAAGCAATAACTATAAACAATTATGATTATTAAGTAAACAAAATATTGCAGGTAATTGCAGGAACAGGCTATGTTCTAGTACTAAACTGAGTTTGGATGTTACATAAGCCACTTACTCAGATGAGCCCTAAGATTTAAGTTTTATATGTGACAAAAGTGTTCTCTTGAGCTTTAAAACTCTTCTTATAGTCTAAAGTTCACAACAGTTTAATAATACTGATTAATTCATTCCTAACTAGGCATTTTTTTAAAGGTCTAGAATCTAGTTATTGGGAAAGGTGCAATTAGCAACATAGACAAAATTCTTTTCTCAAGGAAATTATATTTTAGTAGAGATAGAAAATTAATTAATTGAGCAATAAATATAGTATCTCTGATGAAGATAAATGATATCAGGTAAAAAGGAACAGAAAAATAGTTAGAAAGGGACAGCTCTTCTAAATACAAATAAGGAGATCAGAATGTTCTCACTGAGAGGTGGCAATTGAGCAAAGACCTGGAAAGATGATCTTTAGCTGCATTAGCAATTTATTGAATAGTTTCTACGTACTGTGGTATGTATGCAAGTTACAGGTATATCTTTAGTTAATGTTTACAGAAATTTCACTTTTACAAATTAGAAAACTGAGTCTTTATAGAATTAATTAATTTGCCCACAGTCACAGAACTTGTAGTCTTTTGTGGAGTGAACAGTTTGAACCTAGGATTATTGAACCAGAGTCTATGCACCTAATAACAACAGTGCACTTATTATGTAAGTGGATAAGACTTAAACATCATGAACTTCCTCAACGTTTCCATCCGTGGAGCCTTTTTTTATAAACATTGGAAAATTAAAAAGCAATCTAAATATTTTCAGTGGATGCAACATTCTCTATTTCAGAAACACACAGCCTTTACTCAGGTCTGCCTTGCATTTTCTCTTGCTTTATACTTCTTGGGAGTTACCATACTACCTCATAAAAACAAACAAGCAAACAACTTATGAAACGCAAAATTTTCCCTCTTTCTGCTTCCCATTATAATGTTCTTTGCTTTTTTACCTGTGACAATTAGGAGCAAAAGCAAAGGCTGTAAAATGAGACAACTTATCCTTACCTTAAAATTGTTTCACACATTCTGAACAGCTCAATTTGAAAGTTGAGAAAGTACCCAGTCTTGGGTATTTCTTCATAGCAGCCTGAGAAAGAACTAATACAGGAGGTAAATAACAATGCAACACATATGACTTCAACTAAAATTTCTCAATCAATAATTAAATCCTCCTAGTATAGAAATAATAATAATAATAATAAAGCATGGGGGGGAAGTTCTGAACAGCATGAGGGAAACCACCCCCATGATCCAATTACCACCACCTGGTGACACTCTGGACAGGTGGGGATTACGGAGATTACAATTCAAAATGAAATTCTGGGTGGGGACACAGACAACCATATCACCCCCAGGTCTATTTCAAAAGCAGTCATTTTAAAATGCAAATTTTTTCAATATGTTGGAAACATGAGTATCTGTTCATGAATGAACAAAATGTGTTCTAGTCTGAGGCAGGTTAACAAATTATAATTTAATGTAGGCAGTTAATTACATTTAATAATAATGACAATTGAAAACCAGGACATAGTTCTACATGATGGAAATTTAAAGACTTTTTATAAGTAAATTCTATTTGGACATGTATATTAAGGATATGAGATATTTGTGATATTGTCACTAAAATTATTTCCGTGTAAATCTTGTAGTGATTGTTATCATTGGATAGTAAATTATGCTGAAGTTTGGTTTTACTAATTTCTGTTTGTAAAATAATGCTATTTCTAAATAAGGAAAAGAAAGTCTCAGTAACTATAAAATACAATAGTTTTCAGCTTAGCATTGATAAGAGCTTTAAAACACATTTTGTTTATACCATAAATAAAACATGGCAAATCTTATAATAATCATTTTAGAATATATAGTAATGAAGATGTATAATTGAGACTATGATATGGTACATGTTTCTTTGATGTTATTGATTTAAAAAACTGAAATAACATTTTAGTACATTATTAGTAAGCAATTAAGTAGACATTATTAGTAAGCAATTAATTCAGATTTGCTAAAAAATGAATGACATGTGGGTAAAATCAATATTTTCATCCACAAATGTTTTGCCCTGGTCAGGTATAGTGGGTTGAATTGTGGCCTCAAAAATGATAAGTACATGACAAATTCGTGAAGCCTCTGAGTGCTACCTTATTTTGGAAAAAGGTATTTGTAAATGAAAAATAAATTAAGGATGTTGAGATGAAATAATTCTAGATTATCTGCATTGGCCCAGATCCAATAGCAATTGGTTTTTGAAAGAAACACAGAGAAGAGACATCAAAGAGAAAGGCAACCTGAAGATTAAGACAGAGATTCTAACAACGTGGCCAGAAACCAAGGAAGCCAAGGAATGCCAACAGCCATCAGAAGCTGTAGGAGTCAAGGACTAATCCTTCCCTAAATTGTCCTTCAAAAAAGTGAGAAAATAAATTTTTGTTTTAAACCACCAAGTTTGTGGTAATTTATCACAGACACTGCAAAAAATGAGTACAAGTTCTTAAAAATGAGGGAGACATCTTGCATCCTTTGGATGTAAGGAGGCCGCTCTCTTCGGCTTTCCAGTGCTGGCAAAATGAATTAATGATGAGACTATATGTGGAACTAAAAATATGGACTACTTATCATCAATAAACTATTTAGCTACTGCTGCTGTAAGTGCCCAACCTGCTGGTAGAAGAGTGCATGCTGAGCCTTTCATGGGGCAACCTGCTTGAGGAGGCTAGTCAGCCACTGAGTGGCATGGAGATTATACTGGAGCCCTTTGAGGGACACTGATTAATCATTAACAGGTATCTCCTCTGGATATGGGTTTACCTTCCTTACACAGAGGCCTCCTGTAACACCACCTCTTTACTTACAACATGATTCCTCTATCACTGTGCAATTCCATGCAATATTAACTCACACCAAAGAACAGTTGGGACAATAGGTTATTGACATGATATCATGTCACATTACCATGCACCTTGAATTCAAAAGCACTTGATTATGATGGAAGGCCTAATAAAGGCCCAGCCAAGATGCCAATTCAGGCATAACAACCTGAATTGTTGGGGTTTCACATTACAAGATGTTGGATATTTGCTGAACACTTGCAAATGGTTCTACGTATGGTGCTAGAATATGTAGGTACAGGAATCAGGAAAGAAAGATAGTACTGACTGCCCCATCATTATTCCCACTGACACATTTCTTGGATTTGAAATTCTTAAGCCCACAACCTTACATTCTAGCAGCTTGTGTTTGTGATTTCGACAAAGTAAAACATTCTTTCCAACACTTAATAAATATTTGACTAAACTTGAAGATGAGGCTACGTACTAGATTCACTGAGCTTTTTATCTCAGCTAACAAAGGTATTACTAGACCAACAGACAGGAAGGACTCTTCTTGAACCTAGGGATTAATGGGTAGGACTTTTGGTATTCCATGCGCCATGATAATGGTAAACAGGCAATTGCGAATTGTCATGTTCTACTACTACACAAGCAGTCAAGAATAGTCAAACTGCTGACCAAAGACGAGTAAAACTAGAAAGAACAATGGAAGAGAAAGGTGACAAATGTTAGGTATAATCTTGGGACCAGCTGCAGGGGCATAAAATATAACTACCGAATCTGTCTCTAGTTTTTGTTTTGTTTTGTTTTGTTTTGTTTTTCAGTAAGTTGAGGCCAACTAGCATTTTTAAAATAATTACTTGTACTTTTACCTTTCTCTTGTACAGGAAGTAGGCATCTTGTTTCCATTAATAGACAGGCACTCTGTTGTAATATGTGAACTAGATATAATTGAAAATGAGTTTGTGTGATAAAGGAAGTGAACTCTATCAGAAATTTCTTTCTTCATGTCATCTTCCCTTCACTTTTCACAAGGGCCTTGACAGTATTTTCCAGCTTTGGTAACCTCCCGTGCCTGTTACCAGTTCTACAAGGATTCTAAGTAACTTCACCTAGACACAACCAGATAGTATCTTACCTTTAGCCTACAATCCTAGAACTTCTATGTTGACCTCAACTAACACAATGATACTCATCATATTTAAATGCAGCCAGATGGGTTTTCGTAGAAGGGTGAAATTTTGACCAAGAAAACAGGAGATAGCAGATAAGTGTTTTCCCTTCTCCACCATGAAATATAATTGTTGTAGACTGCTTGGAAGAAAATATCACAACATCAATCTCAAGTTGCTCTTGATATCAGACAGTGACTCACTCAACAATACAGCTTTGGATTTCTTTTCACTCATTTCCATGTTCATCATACAAATATAACATTAAATACTATAAGCAAAAAAAATAACATTTAAAATAACAAAGACAAAACACTTTGCAATCAGGTTTATAAATGTTTAAATCTATAATAAAGAAAATGTTAAAACATTCACAAAACACAAAAATCAAAAGTCATTCTTTGTTCTTGGATGGAATGCACTAACACTGTAAAGATGACAATTCTTCCTAAGTGAATTGAATATATTTCACAATAACAGTAACAAGTTTTATTCTCAAGGGAAACAAATATATTTCCATATTTCTATCAAAACATGGACATTGCAGGAATTGGTGAAAAATACAAAATAATAGGAGTTATTTCTGTCTGATATCAAAACGTACTTCAAATTCTCTATAATTAAAACACTGTTTCTGGTGCATGCATACATAAACTAAAGAAACGGAATCAAAAGTGCAGAAACAGTTATCAATGTATGAGGATGTTTGTGTTTGGTAAAATTGGCGTATCAAGTCATTGTGCAAATAATAGACATATTATTAAATGGTGTTGGAGTATCTAGGTAAATTTTGGAGAAGATAAAATTTGTTCCACACATGCAGCTATATAAGCAAACTCAAAATACAGATGTAATCTAAATATAAAGGAAGAAAGCAAATAAAGGAGGAAGAAGCATTGATTGATTCAAGAGCTAGAAGGAAATACTGAAGAATTTATTTATAACTATGAAGAAAACTGTTCTGAGGTAAAAATACAATAAAAAATTCAACTACATTAAACTTATGATGAAGAAGAAGAGGAAGATTATAACTGGCAAAATTCAATAAAATGGATAAATATTTGCAACATATAAAACAGGGTTTATTACTACAAAATAAATGTATCTAAGCTATATACATATTATATTTTTAGCTATAAACATATGTACACATGTATACATACAAGAAAGAAAAAAGGAAGGATGCATATTGATATTATATATGTGTGAATAAGAGAGAAAAGAATAATAATATGCACATATACATGGAAGCTTATTTTAAATAAATCAGAATGATAATTAAAAAGTAATTTTATTGCTTCCCAAAAACAGTTAAATGATTCATAAATGGAATAAAGAAAGAAATGTGACTTCTTTAAATATAGCCTTTATATAATTTTGACTAGGAAAATATGTTGATATTTTGTATGATCAAAAAAATTTGAAAGAACAAACACAAACATGGATTTAATTGAATATTAAGTTGTCAACATAATATCTCTCAAAAAATATTAAAATAAAATTATTAAAATATTTTATCAAAGCAATTTCTATATAGTAAAGTATACAAATCTTAATCGCACAACTTTATGAATTTTTAAACATCAACCAATTTAAATATTATAAAAACTACTATAGTCATTCTCAGTGGGAACATTGATGAATTTTTAAACTGTTCTTTATAGATGTGTTATTAAAAAGGCATCTGTGTAGTAATTAAAAATCTTCTTGTGTGCTTTGTAGCAAAGGACAAATGAGTAACTCTATTGTGTTATGGACATAGAGTTTTCGTTGTAGGAAAAGGATGATGCAAATGTGAAATGTAAGTAAAAGTAGGGGAAATAATATGGTGCTGGATTTAATATGCCATGTGAGTATGAACTTACAATGTTTTGTCAAAAAATATTTTCTCTGGTTCAATCCTCTGAATTGTGCTATGTAGTGACATCTCATTTTGAATTAGCACATCTAGGATCCAGAATTCATGTGTAAATATTATTCCCCACTTAAACAAACCAGGATTTTACAGAGAAATGACTCATTCCAGGTCTCAGGCAAGGGAAGCACAAGGGAGACTGAACAATATGTTTTGACAGAAAGTAATAAAGTGCTCAAAGAAGGATAGGAGCATGCTAAGAGGAAAAGGTAAGCAAATAAATAGGCTTCCTATTGCTCAAAGTTGCAACAACCATTAAGAAGATATTCTTTACCAAATGTTCTCAAATAAATCATGTTAGCAACAAATTAAGACACCAATGAATAAAATAGGAATCCAAGAGACAACAGCAATATGAATGAGGAAGAAACAAAAGTCATTTCCTAAAATAGACTGCAAACTAAAAAATGTAGAAGAAGTGCTACAATTAAATATTCACCAATTGTCAACTAAAACAGAAATAATCAATTCAGC
Source organism: Pongo abelii (assembly GCF_028885655.2). Classification (NCBI taxonomy): domain Eukaryota; kingdom Metazoa; phylum Chordata; class Mammalia; order Primates; family Hominidae; genus Pongo; species Pongo abelii. The sequence continues at coordinate 44,482,097 of NC_072000.2, read as the reverse complement.
CAAAACTCATTCTAGCAAAAATGATCAACTGATGCTAGTACGAGTGAATGGAAATTACTGAGAAAAGTATATCTTAATATTTATAGTATTTATTATTTAAAAGGTAAATTTAGTAACTTTAGATTAGAGAAAGTCCTTTAATCACGTTACCTGATCTAAGTACTTTTGCACTTGTGGAAAGAGTCAATACTAATTTCATAATAGAGATGGTTGTTCTGCAGGATAGTTTCGTTAATCTTATGATATACATGCTGAAACATTAGAAATAGTGAAGCATTATGTCTGCACCTTTTTCTCAAAAAGTTCAAAAAAGGTAAAAGAAGAGGACAAAAAAATAAAGAGAGAAAGAGAGAGATAAATAGCAAATATTCTACAACGTTAAAAAGTAGAGAATCTGCTTGAAGGATACAGTGGAAATCACTGTGCTCCAGACTTATATGTAACAATGAAGTAAGTACATAGGATATGGCAAAAATCTTCATCTTTGTACCACGTTTCATTCCCAACATTACAAAAATGAAGGTACTGTTAGTGGCTTCCATGTCAAACATCAATAATACACTTTTCCAAATGTCTGCGTAGAATTACAATACAGCTTTGTTGTAAGCCTTGTGCCATATAAGGCACATATTGAGAATTTCTAAGATTATAAAAATGACTGATATTTTTATAAGGTTGAATTTGTTAATAAACAATACATTTTTGAGAGTGTCTAATTCTGTTCTGAATCATCATGTATAGATTGTTATTATCATTATAAGAGTAAAGATAATATGTTTAGAACTCAACTGATATTCTTGATAATAAAAATGGTGTTGATGCTGTATTTATAGCTAAGTTCCCTATTTAAAAACATTTTTTGGGCTGGGCGTGGTGGCTCACGCCTGTAATCCCAGCACTTTGGGAGGCTGAGATGGGCGGATCACGAGGTCAGGAGATCGAGACCATCCTGGCTAACACGGTGAAACCTGTCTGTACTAAAAATACAAAAAATTGGCTGGGCGTGGTGGCGGGTGCCTGTAATCCCAGCTATTCAGGAGGCTGAGGCAGGAGAATGGCGTGAACCCAGAAGGTGGAGCTTGCAGTGAGCCGAGATCACGCCACTGCACTACTCCAGCATGGGGGACAGAGCGTGATTCTGTCTCAAAAAAATAAAATAAAATAAATAAAATGAAATAAAAACATTTTTTATCCAAAAACTTTAAGTCAATAAATTCACAAAGAGAAATAAAACAAAGTTTTTACTATTCTTGGAGGACATTTTAGGTATTTTCAGTATCTGGTGACTTAATGCTATTGATATGACAACCTGTAAGTATCATAAAAATGTGGATTTAAAATAAAACAATTGTTTACTGAGAGGTTATATTTAATTTGTGGTTTCAAAGGAATTTTTTTTTACCACCTTTGTATGTGAATATACTATCTACTGAAAATTATAACATGAAAACTTATATTTTAAAATATCACATAAAAAGCAAGTACCTAAGGTGATGGTCTTCATCCAAATGTAAAGCCAGCATAATCTTCATTTTGCTTTTATTCTTCTCAACTCAAGGATGCTGATGGAAATATCCCATCAGAGTAAGTAAGCTTTTCTGCAGGCATCATTAAACACATACAATGAGGCAGTCATTGGTAGGGATCCTGAAGAACCTCTTACTTCTCTGTGATGCTATTTCTCATTTATAGAAAGCATCACTATTATAAACAGACAGGACTATAATAGCATTACCTAGCGGAAAGAGAGATCCAAGATGGATCACTTTACTTCAATTCCTCTTTTACAAAATATTCTCATAACATCTATAGTGCCACACTTGATATTTTTTAAACTAGGCTGTGACTGCTCCACTGAGTAAATTAGACTAAAAGTATTAAAACATCCATCATTTAAAACATAATCCTAACATAGTTAAAACAAAATTCAAGACATATTTTGATGTCAAAGTAATTTTGTCCTTCAGTGATTCCATTTTGTGAGAGTAAATTACAGTACACATTAAAATAAAAATATCTTTTCTTCTAAAATGAATACCAAAAATATCTGTTATCATTGCTCCTCTTAACTAGCTCCTTATTTCATGTATGCTTATGCTATTGAATATAATCCTGCTATGGTTATATAACAGGAATTACATGAGTATTACCAATTTACCAGATTAAATTTTCAATTAACACCTCCTGGTAAAGATGGATAAAGGTTTTGTGAAGACTACTGCTTACCCAGTTTGGGGCAAATGGTTTAAGTAAAAGAATGCACAATTACAATATAACACATGTTTAGTACATATTAAACTTTTTAATTTAGAGACCATTCTATGGCAGAAAGAACAATATGTAAAAGACCTGAGAGAATGAAATTTATGTGGGCAAAAGATTAGTCTGGTACTTAAGAAAGGAGGAAGCAGGGCCTGCAAAGGTCATTTAGGGCCAGTACTGTATGGTGCAGTTTACATTAACATTTCAACAATATTTGCATTCTAGCTATAACAAATATTAATGGCTTGACCTAAAGCAAATTGCTTAACATTCCTGAGACTCAAACTTCTCATTTTTAAAAGAGAAAATTAGAACTAATTCATTGGATTGTGATAGAGATAATAAACATACTGAATGTTAAAACACTTTTTATATTCTGATAATAATACTTTGTAGATTAGAGGCTTAGGATGTAGAAAGTCAAAGAGAATGAACTCCCACAATGAGAAAAAAGCTATCTAATCTCCAAAATGATAAGTTTTTTTTGAGCTCATGAGAGAGCTGAGGTTTCAAGGCAACTAGTTGAACCAAATTCTAAAGGTGTAAAAACGTCTTAAGAGACACTCTTTCACCTTTAGAAAAGCATCAGAGAAAGAAGTGATTGCAAGAAAAATGGGTATGAAAAAGCAGGTAAAATTGTAATAAACTTTTAAACACCTAATTTGATCTTGAGTAACAGTTTGGAATCACTGGGAGTCTCAGATATAACTAACGTCCTCATTTATGAATTATTTGTAAGTCTTTACCTGGTACTCAAAGAAAGGACGGGCAGAAGACATAAATGTGCAGCCCCCTTGCTAAAGCGCAGCCCCCTTGCTGGGGTATAGACACAAAACCCTAACTACTTCCAGAACTTTTCAATCCTATCAAAAGAAGTAAAAGCCTTCTTGCCTCTGAGGCTAGGGCATAAAATCCAACGTAACTACAAAAATAACTACATGTCTTTCACTTTTAGATAACGTAAGTGACTACATTTATTAATGAAAATGCTGATCCTGTTGTACTAAATTAGTAGGTTACCAATCTATGTTATTGTCAGGCCTCTGAGCCCAAGCTAAGCCATCATATCCCCTGTGACCTGCACATATACATCCAGATGGCCTGAAGCAACTGAAGAATCACAAAAGAAGTGAAAATGGCCTGTTCCTGCCTTAACTGATGACATTACTTTGTGAAATTCCTTCTCCTGGTTCATCCTGGCTCAAAAGCTACCCCACTGAGCACCTTGTGATCCCCGCCCCTGCCCACCAAAGAACAACCCCCTTTGACTAATTTTCCTTTACCTACCCAAATCCTATAAAATGGCCCCACCCCTATCTCCCTTCCCTGACTCTCTTTTCGTACTCAGCCCACCTGCACCCAGGTGTAATAAACAGCCTCGTTGCTCACACAAAGCCTGTTTGGTGGTCTCTTCACAAGGACACGAGTGAAAGTTATCTCTTAATTGTTCCTTTTTGCTATAGAATTCACTCTAAATCTGTCTCTCATTTCCCTTATTCTCTTTGGAATTAACCAGAACATATCCAAATCCTGTAATGAACACCTCTCAACTCTTTCTTTCTGAGATGCCAACAGTCATTCAGCTCCACCTCACTGCAACAAATTAAAAATTAAATAAACATAACTTTGTTTACTGCAGCCATGTTTCTGTAGCTTTGGACAGTGGGATGTGGCAGTGTGAATATTAATGCAATTTTGTAGGAAATAGAATGTGGCCCTTGGAAGAGCCTTAAATACTCCCACCCTGCTCATGCTCTTATGGTAGGCAGAGTGTGCTTCCCCACACTTCAATTTTAGACGTGGCTCTGTGACTTGCTTTGGTTGATATAATATTAATAGATGCAATGTAGGCAGAAACTTGGAAGGTGTTTTGGTCTTTCTTTTTGAGCTCCTACTGTTTCCATGAGAAAAATATATACTGGGTCTTTGCTGTCATTTGGGCTAAACCACAGAGGCAATAGACCCATGACACACATGGAACAGATTTAGAAGTTGGAGCCAAGCCTAACCGAACTGTATCCTGAAGCAAAGTCAAACAAGCTGAACTTCAGACCCACAGCCAAAAACTGAGCCTCTCCAACTGACTTGCAAACCTGTAATAGGAAAAATAATACAATGTAAGAATATGTCACTGAATTGGAGGTAGTTGATACACAGCATTATATGAATATAGCTGATTGATATAGAAATTGGTACCAGAAATGGGATATTGTCAAAGAAAGAAAGAAATCTGAAATATGTAGCATTTGTTGTGGAAACAGGCAGTGGGCAGTAAGAAAACTGTTAGAAAAGGTGGGAAAATTATATATTTTCCCATATTATGTTGTGATGAAAAAAAATTGGGTAAAATGTCATCTGCAATGACTAAGAGGACGAAAATGTGTCTAATAAACATTCAGCATGTCAAAGCAAAAATTGCACCAAAGTTAAACAGGCAAGAAGGATCTTCTTCGAGATCATTATAACGGGAGAGACACATTGAACTCAACTCTACTAAATCAAAAAGAGGAAGGGTTTTTATCTTCTAAGGTGAGCTCCTGGAAAAGTACTGGAGGATGTTCAGAAGTTGCAGGGAGGTTGACAAATGAATGTGTACAGAAAATAGAGTTGTTTCTGAGTATGCAATGTTTTTCTCTTTGATTAGGCTGTGTTTGCTGATTGTGCCTATCAAAGTTAGGCTCCTTCCCTCCCACAGAGACTGGGAGATAGGGGATGCTATCTACTTTGATGTTTTCACTTCAAAGAAACGGTTTTCAGGTCATTGAGAAAGACATTTTTAGGCTGTAAAATTCGCAACAGGCTGGGAGATTTACATACATTTCAAAGAGAAAAAGAAAGAATTTACAATAACAAGTCTTGTAAAGTAAATCCTAAAAAAAAGGAAAATACCAAGTAAATCCTAGGGAAAGAAATCAGTGGTTGATAGTAAGGAAGAAAACTGTCTAAAGGTTAGTCAGGCTGAGAGACTGTTAATGCCATCTTGATCAGGCACTAGGTAACAAAATTCCTGGCGAAGTGTTGAAAGTGAAATTAAGTAGCTAGAAGCTGCATTTGATAAGGTACCACCTTCCAACACCTCTTTAAGCTCAACTATCCTCCTGTCATCAATCAGTTGATAGATGCATATAAGAAAACTCAGATCATTTACAGAAAATGTAGAAGCTATATTTTTTGGCCCCTCTCCAGGTAGTATATGAAAATATCCAGACACTAAATGTGACGGATACTACTTAATGACAAAACTATGGGCTTGAGCTTATTCTATCTAGATTTGAATTATTTGCTCTGAAACTTTTGTGCTGAGCAATCTTTGGCAGATGACTTAACCTTCTCACTTGTAAGCAGGGACCTGCTTAAAGAAGCGGTTGGGTCTCCAGCCACCTCCTACAGGCAAGTTCTGGCTGGCAACAGGTCAGTACACCCCTGGAATGGAGCTTCCAGGGGAAGGAGCAGGCTGACATTTTTGCTGTTTTTCAGATTTCACTGGTGACAGCTCCAGGTATGGGGGAAAGAGAAAGAGGCAACTATGGTCTGGAGAGGACCTCTAGCAAATGACAGCAGTCCATGAAATGTGGGCTGAGTGCTTAAAGGAAAACAAACAAACAGAAATCAATGAAAATCCCATTCAAAGGTCAGCAACCTCAAAGACTGAAGGTAGATAAGCCCACAAGGATGAGAAAGAATCAACATAAAAACACTGAAACCTCAAAAAGCCAGAGAGGGTTTTCTCCTCCAAATGACCACAATACCTCTTCAGCAAGGGCACAGAACTGGGCTAAGACTGAGGTGGTTGAATTGACAGAAGTAGGCTTCAGAAGGTGGGTAATAAGGGACTTTGCTGAGCTAAAGGAGCATGTTGTAACTCAACGGAAAGATCCTAAGAATCATGATAAAACAATACAGGAACTGATAGCCAGAAGAGTCAATTTAGAGAGGAAACATAACTGACCTGATGGAGCTGGAAAATACAGTACGAGAACTTCACAATGCAGTCACAGGTATCAATAGCAGAAAGATCAAGTGGAGGAAAGAATCTCACAGCTTGAAGACTCTTTTTGAAATAAAACAGTACAGGAGCTGACAGCCAGAATACCCAGTTTAAAGAGGAAACTTAACTGACCTGATGGAGCTGAAAAACACAATAGGAGAATTTCACAATGCAATCACAGGTATCAATAACAGAATGATCAAGTGGAGGAGAGAATCTCACAGCTTGAAGACTCTTTTTGAAATAAAATAGGCAGACAAGAATAGAGAATAAAGAATGAAGAGAAATGAAGAAAACCTTTGAGAAATACAGAATTTATAAAGAAACCAAACCTACCACTGATTAGGGTAACTGATAGAGATGGGGAGAATGGAAACAAGTTGGAAAACATACTTCAGGATATCATCCAGGAGAAACTTCCCAATTCCAAAAGACAGGCCAACTTCCAAATTCAGGGGATGCAGAGAATCCCAGTAAGATACTCCATGAAAAGATCAACCCCCAGACAAATAATCCTCAGATTCTCCAAGACTGAAATGAAATGAAACATGTTAAGTGCAGCCTTGGAGAAAGGCCAGGTCACCTACAAAGGGAAGCCCATCAGACTAACAGCACACGTCTCAGTGGAAACCTTACAAACCAGAAGGGACTGGGGCCAATATTCAACATTCTTAAAGGAAATAATTTCCAACGCAGAATTTCATAGCTGGCTAAACAAGGCTTCATAAGTGAAGGAGAAATAAGACTCTTTTAAGATAAGCAAATGCTGAAGGTATTCATCACCACCAGGCCTGCCTTCCAAGAGCTCCTGAAGAAAGCACTAAATATGGAAAGAAAAAACCTTTACCAGCCACTACAAAACACACACTGAAGTACACAGACCAGTGACACCATGAAGCAACCACATAAACAAGTCTGCAAAATAACCGGCTAGCATCAAGATGACAGAATCAAATTTATACATAACAATATTAACCTGAAATGTAAATTAGCTAAATGCCCATTTAAAAGACACACAATGGCAAGCTAGATAAAGAGCCAAGACCTATTGGTATGCTGTCTTCAAGAGACCAATCTCACATGCAAAGACACACAAAGGCTCAAAATAAAGGCATGGAGGAAAATCTACCAAGCAAATGGAAAACAGAAAAAAAGAGGGATCACAATCCCAGTTTCTAACAAAACAAACATTAAGCTAACAAAGGTTTTCTAAGAAGACAGAATGTCCCCCAAGACTGAACCAGTAAGAAATTGAATCCCTAAATAGACCAATAACAAGTTTGGAAATTGAGGCAGTAATAAATAGCCTACCAACCAAAAAAGCCCAAGACCAGTTGGATTCACAGCTGAATTTTACCAGAGGTACAAAGAAGAGCTGGTTTCATTTCCACTGAAACTATTTCAAACATTTGAAATAGTTTCTCCCTAACTCATTCTATGAGACCAGCATTATCCTGATACCAAAAACTGGCAGAGACACAACAAAAAAGAAAGCTTCAGGCCAATAACCTTGATGAACAATGATGCAAAAATCCTCAATACAATACTGGCAAACTGAATCCAGCAGCACATACAAAATCTTATTCAACACAATCAAGTTGGCTTTATCCCTGGGATGCAAGGTTGGTTCAACATATGCAAATCAATAAATATGGTTCATCACATAAACATAACTAAAGACAAAAACCACAGGATTATCTCAATAGATGCAGAAAAGGCTTTTGATAAAATTCAACATCCATTCATGTTAAAAACTTTCAATAAACTAAGGATTGAAGGAACATACTTCAAAATAATAAGAGCCATATATGACAAATCCACAGCCAATATAATACTGAATGCACAAAAGCTGTAAGCACTCCCCTTGAAAACTAGCACAAGGCAAGAATGCACTCTCTTACCACTCTTATTCAACATAATATTGAAAGTTCTGGTCAGGGCAATCAAGTAAGAGAAAGAAACAATGGGTATTTAAAGAGTAAGAGAGAAAGTCAAATTATCTTTGTTTGCAGATGACATTATCCTACATCTAGAAAACCCCACTGTCTCAGCCCAAAAGCAACTTAAGCTGACAAGCAACTTCAGCAAAGTCTCAGGATACAAAATCAATGTGCAAAAATCACCGGAATTTCTATTCACCAACCACAGGCAAGCAGAGAACCAAACCATTAATGAACTCCCATTCTGAATTACTACAAAAAGAATAAAATACCTAGGAATACACCAAACAAGAAAAGTGAACGATCTGTTCAAGGAGAACTACAAACCACTGCTCAAGAAAATCAGAGAGTACACAAATGAAAAAAGAAAAATAAAATTCCATGCTTATGCATAGAAAGAATCAATATCATGAAAATGGCCATACTGCCCAAAGTAATTTATAAATTCAATGCTACTCCTATTAAACTACCATTGACATTCTTCACATAATTAGAATAAACTATTTTAAAATTTATATGGAAACAAAAAAGAGCCTGAATGGCCAAGACAATCTTAATCAAAAAGAGCAAAGCTGGAACATCACACTACCTGACTTCAAATTATACTATAAGGCTACAGTAACCAAAACAGCATGGCACTGGTACAAGAACAGACACACAGACCAATGGAACAGAATAGAAAACTCAGACTAAGACCACACACCTAGAACCATTTGATCTTCAACAAACCCAACAAAAATAAGCAATGGGGAAAGGATTCTCTATTTAATAAATGGTGCTGGGATAACTGGCTAGCCATATGCAGCAAATTGAAACTGAACTCCTTTCTTACACCTCATACAAAAATTAACTCAAGATAGATTAAATAATTAAAATGTGAAACCCAAAACTATAAAAACCCTGGAAGAAAATCTAGGCAATACCATTCAGGACATAGGCAAAGGCAAAGACTTCATGATGAAAGTGCCAAAAGCAATCGCAACAAAAGCGAAAATTGATCAATGTGATCTAATTAAGCTAAACAGCTTCTGCACAGCAGAGGAAACTATCATCAGAGTGAAGAGACAACCTACAGAATGGGATTGCAATCTATCCATTGCAAGTTTTGCTATCTATCCATCTGACAAATGTCTAATATCCAGATTCTATAAGAAACTTAAATGTATAAGAACAAAACAAAGAACCCCATTAAAAAGTGGGAAAATGATGTGAACAGAAACTTATCAAAAGAAGACATACATGTGGCCAAAAAACATATGAAAAAAACTCAACATCACTGATCATTAGAGAAATTTCAATCAAAACCACAAGGAGGTACCATCTCATACCAATCAGAATAGCTATTACTAAAAAGTCAAAAAACCACAGATCTTGGCGAGGTTGCAGAGAAAAAGGAATACTTTTACACTGCTGGTGGAAGTGTAAACTAGTTCAACCATTGTGGAAGACAGGGTGGTGATTCCTCAAAGACCTATAGGTAGAAATACTATTTGACTCAGCAATTCCATTACTTCATATATACCCATAAAAATATAAATCATTCTAAAGATATATGCACATGTATGTTCATTGCAACACTATTCACAATAGCAAAGACATGGAGTCGCCGTAAATGCCCTTCAATGATAGACTGGATAAAGAAAACATGGTACATATACACCATGAAATACTATGCAGTCATAAAAAGAAACAAAATAATGTCCTTTGCAGAGACATGGTTGGAGTTGTAAGCCATTATCCTCAGCAAACAAACGCAGGAACAGAAAACCAAATACCACATGTTCTCACTTATAAGTGGGAGCCGAATGATGAGAATACATGAACACATGGGGGAAAACAGCACACACTGGGGCCTGTCAGGCAGGGGTTGGGTAAGGGAAAGCATCAAGAAGAATAGCTCATAGATGCTTGGCTTAATACTTAGGTGATGGGATGACTTGTGCAGCAACCACCATGGCACTCATTTACCTATGTAACAGACCTGCACATCCTACACATGCACCCCTGAACTTAAAATAAAAATTGAAGAAAAAATAACTTAAAAATTTTTTTATAAATCTCCTTGTCTTGTCCAGGCTTACTTCTCTGGCTTCATCCTCTGCCACTATCATCATTGATTTGGAGTCTCTACATTTCAACTACACAATCCTTCTTTGGGGCATTTGTAGAAGCTGTGCCCTCTCCTTGAGCTCTCCCCACATTCACTTTCTTCCTGTAGTCAGTGCCCACACATCCTTCCAAACACCATGCCCTTAGAAATAAACATTGAACCCCCGATTGGTTCGAGCCCTCTCTTATACATTTTTATATGACTGAAAACCTTTATTTGTAGCAATTATTTTAGTTTAATTTTGCTATCATTTGTGTGGTCTTTTTCATTGTTTATCGTGTTCTATTCTGTAAGGTCCATAAGGGTTGATTTTGTAAACATTGTTTCCTTAGGACACATTGTGTTGACAGGAATGTGGTAGGCATTACATCATATGTTAACTCAACCTATTTGACAGAAGTTGCAAAGCGTCACTGCTTGGCCATACCCTAACAACTGCATATCCTCTATCTCAAAAAAAAAAAAAAATTCAATGTTTGATTAATTACACTTAATTAATTTAATGTAATATCCTTAGATGTTTTATGTAGTGAACATTTCTTTAATATGTTATCTAGTGCTATCTGTGTGATAAAGAAGTTTTTGTCAGTTTCATGGAAGTTAAGGAGCTCAATATGTTTGTTGAAAGCATACATTAGATAAAAATATTGGGGAAAACTAGGGGACCTAATTGAGGTATATTATTTCTATTCTGTATGTTATAAATCATTTTAGACATTACTATAATTTTAGCATTGACGTATTGTAAATTTCTCCATCATGAGAGATTCGACACAGGGAAAGAAATTCAATACAACCCCTTGGCTGGGGATGAGTCCACCAGATCTACTGGTCCACCCCCTAATTTGGGATTAATGCCATTATAATGAATGACATCCTTCCACAGGATGCATGCAGATGGCATCAGGAAGGCTCCTTATTATTTACTGATTCTGTTTTAAATGGATAAAAGAGCTAGATTTAGCTTGTTCTCCACTTATCATCTACATTTATACATGCAACGTAGCAGCCGTAACTTCTAACTGGGCCTCAGACTCCTTATATTACTCTCTGTTGGACTCCTGCCTATCAAAGCAGAACTGGCACACAGATCTCACTATCACTAAGCTGTAACATTAGTAGTGTGCACATACTTTTCAGACACATATTTCTTGCTTAGAAATTAATTACTACTGTTTTGTTTTTTAAAAATCAGAGTACAATTTGATTAGTTTAATATTAGTAAAAATAAAGGATATCTCTCTTAGACAAAGTTGGTTTGACAGATGCATGATTATCACATGTATTTGAAAGTAAAATATTTACATTATGTGAGCATTAAACAAGTCATCATGGCCTTCTCTTTTTAAGGAAATGCAAAAATGTAACAGTGATTAGTGGCATTAATTCTGGATTATTTTTAACTTAGGTTGAACCTCATTTTTTGAAAAGCTAAAGCTTATTTTTCTCTTTAAAATAGTGTTTTATCTGTTCAATAGATAAACGTAGTCACAAGAAGTGCAATGTGATTCTCTAGAAAGGTTATTTCAGAAATATTAAAGAAAGGCATCTAGCCCATTATTCCTTCAGATGGGGACCAGTATGAATTATTAACAACCACAAATGTCAAGGGAAGAGATGAATCTGTTTTTAAAAGGTGATGCACAGAGATAAAAATATTCTTAAGTCAAGGGACTCAAGGGACATTTGAAAAGTATGTTCAGACATCTGAGAGCTCAATACAACAATTCAGCTTTAGCAAATATTCACATCAGGCCTGTGCTGTATGATTTAGTAAAGGAGTTAAAATCAGGAAGACTGATTTCACAAAATGTTATCATTTCCCATCTTGAAATTGTCCAAACAATTCAGCCAAAGAAAATTTGAATCCGTAAGAGGTTCTGTTTAATATATTGATCATTACTGCATAAATAGACCAAGTGAATCAGGATAGTAAAATCAGAGTGCTTTCTTAATATTTGTAAATATGATTTAATTATTTCTTACTAATTTCCTTGCCACAAATACCGGTGGTTAAATTTAGATGTCATCACTAAATACTAACTTAACTTAGTTTCCTAATGTGTATTACTTCAGGTCAGCATGCATTAAAAGCTCCCTAAATTTGTAAATGCTCAAATCCAAAAGATTTGTTTTTATGTTTACAGAACAGAAAAATGTTTGGTGGCAGTAACCTAAGCCATCTTCAAAACATGCCTTAGAAATTAGTTCTGTGGGGGTTTTATACTGTTCAGCTAGAAGAGGAAAAATGAATGAAGGAGCATGGGGGCTGTTTCAACAGTTCTGCCTGGAAATATGAAACATCCGGTCTCTTCTATTTTATTAATTAGAACTCAGTTTCAAGACAACATCAGTTACAAGAGACATGAGAAAATGTGGTCTAGTTGGTTCACAGAAGAAAAGGAAAGAGATCTTTTAAAATAATTAGCAGCCTTTGTAACAATGTTCAAAACTAACAGGCCTATATGAAAAAATGCTAGCTCATGCCCTGTCAGCTTTCTAAACAAGAGTTCTTCATGACTAAATTCTTATGAATTTCAGTCAATACTAATGTTTTCAAAAGCCCAAAAGTCAAAACTTCATGTACATTCAAATTACCTGAAGTTTAAGAAAACAGTGTAAATCTTATATGTGAGATTCTCTTTTATGGAGCTAGATTCTCCATTTATCACACACACACAAGTTAATTCACACACAAATGACCCAGGGACCAAGTTAAAATGGAATTAGAGCTCAGAGACTTTGAGTGCTTGCATCCTTCCTTATGGTATTTTGTAACTTTCAAATTTAGTGAAATGCTTTCCACATAGTAAATTCTTGAATAATAATTGCTAAAATAATAAATAAATGTTTGGTTTAATTTAAATATAAATTATTAAAAATGTAATACATGGAATTTTTAAAAAGACATCTCTGCTACTTACGAAGTTTTTCATGTGATCAAGTTACATAATGCTCTGGGCTTCATTATCTAGGCCTGTCAAATGAGAATTATATTATCTCTTTTATGGTGTTAAAAATATTAGAAAAATATGTATATGCAATGTTTTCAATGATATTTGAGAACATTTTAAGTATACAAAAACACAGTGATTGGGCTAAATATTTGGAAGGGGTGAGAGGAGAAGAGATTTTTTTCTCACTCAAAAGATAAACAAGAAAAAGCATAAACATTTATGTAACGTAAGTTTTATGTAACATGGGACACTCGATAAATGAAAACCCAAAGAAATATGGAAATCTGTGTATTTGTATGCTAAGTCTGATGAAGTGAGTAGTTGTGGAGAAATATTATTCAAGGACAAAAGAAAGTGGCTTAACGGTAATAAACCGGTGGAAATTTAACAGGGCCTTTTCGTCTAGATTCTTCTTCGTATTCCTGCGTCTTCAAAGATAAGAACACTCTTCTTGTTCTTGCATGGGATGGCCACCTCTGAAATAAATGTCTTATGACCAACTTTAGAAGTAGGTCAGCTAGGTTTTATGGCCTGCTTTAAAGGAGAAGGGATGAAGAGAAGGTGAGACAGTTCTTCATGCTTCTGCTGTTTTCTCAAACATCAGGACACCATATTTGTGGGGTATCATGTTCTTATTTCCATCAGCAGATGTGGTCTGATGTTAATTTTGCAAGCTTACACAATCAACTTTATCTAAGATTCTATTTTTTTAACTACATAATGAAATAGCAAATATAGATAAAGTGGAAAATCTCTTCAATTCTGAAATATAGGATTGTATGACCTTTCTAAAACATCTTGTTAAATGAAATAGAATTATGTCAGGCAATGAAATCTGTTTTTCTTTTTTTTTTTTTTTTTTTTTTTTTAATTTCTTTTTTTTTTTTTTTAATTTATTTTTTTTATTTTTATTATTATTATTATTATTATTATTATTATACTTTAGGCTCTATGGTACATGTGCGCAACGTGCAGGTAAGTTACATATGTATACATGTGCCATGCTGGTGCGCTGCACCCACCAACTCGTCATCTAGCATTAGGTATATCTCCCAATGCTATCCCACCCCCCTCCCCCCACCCCACAACAGTCCCCGAAGTGTGATGTTCCCCTTCCTGTGTCCATGTGTTCTCATTGTTCAATTCCCACCTATGAGTGAGAATATGCGGTGTTTGGTTTTTTGTTCTTGCGATAGTTTACTGAGAATGATGATTTCCAATTTCATCCATGTCCCTACAAAGGACGTGAACTCATCATTTTTTATGGCTGCATAGTATTCCATGGTGTATATGTGCCACATTTTCTTAATCCAGTCTATCATTGTTGGACATTTGGGTTGGTTCCAAGTCTTTGCTATTGTGAATAATGCCGCAATAAACATACGTGTGCATGTGTCTTTATAGCAGCATGATTTATAGTCCTTTGGGTATATACCCAGTAATGGGATGGCTGGGTCAAATGGAATTTCTAGTTCTAGATCCCTGAGGAATCGCCACACTGACTTCCACAAGGGTTGAACTAGTTTACAGTCCCACCAACAGTGTAAAAGTGTTCCTATTTCTCCACATCCTCTCCAGCACCTGTTGTTTCCTGACGTTTTAATGATTGCCATTCTAACTGGTGTGAGATGGTATCTCATTGTGGTTTTGATTTGCATTTCTCTGATGGCCAGTGATGGTGAGCATTTTTTCATGTGTTTTTTGGCTGCATAAATGTCTTCTTTTGAGAAGTGTCTGTTCATGTCCTTTGCCCACTTTTTGATGGGGTTGTTTGTTTTTTTCTTGTAAATTTGTTGGAGTTCATTGTAGATTCTGGATATTAGCCGTTTGTCAGATGAGTAGGTTGCGAAAATTTTCTCCCATTTTGTAGGTTGCCTGTTCACTCTGATGGTAGTTTCCTTTGCTGTGCAGAAGCTCTTGAGTTTAATTAGATCCCATTTGTCAATTTTGGCTTTTGTTGCCATTGCTTTTGGAGTTTTAGACATGAAGTCCTTGCCCATGCCTATGTCCTGAATGGTATTGCCTAGGTTTTCTTCTAGGGTTTTTATGGTTTTAGGTCTAACATTCAAGTCTTTAATCCATCTTGAATTGATTTTTGTATAAGGTGTAAGGAAGGGATCCAGTTTCAGCTTTCTCCATATGGCTAGCCAGTTGAAATCTGTTTTTCTTACGAAGTAACAACACTTTAAAATTTAACAGAAAATGAAGTAGTATTAAAATTAAAAAATGTCTAATTAAATTTAATTGAAGCTATATAATTCAAGGTAAAACAAAGCTATTCTTTTTAAATTTTATTTTATCTTTATAATATAATATTTTGAAGTCACCACAATATCTTTGTTGAGTACCTGGTGTCCTATGGCTATTTTCCCCTCCAAATATCATGTTGAATTGTAATTTCCAGTGTTGGAAGTAGGGCCTGGTAGAAGGTGATTGGATCATGGAGGCAAAGCTTCCATGAATGGTTTAGCACCAACCTTTTGACGAGTGAGTTCTTGCACAGTTAGTTCACATGAGATCTGGTTGTTTGAAAGAGTCTAGGACCTCCCGCTTCTCTCTCTGTCTTTCTCTTTGTCTTGCCATGTAATGTGCCTGCTCCCACTTTGCCTTTTGCCATGATTGTAAGTTTCCGAGGGCTACCAGAAGCCGATGCCAGGACCACATTTCCTGTATAGCCTACAGAAATGTCAGCCAATTAAATCTCTTTTCTTTATAAATTACCCAGCCTCAAGTATTTCTCTATAGTGAGGCAAAAACAGAAAAACACATTACCATGAGTTACAAATAAAAAATATTTCTACCAACAATTTCTGGATTTATAAAATAATTTCAAAGTTAAAATTATGCTTAATATACTTTGCTGGAATTATTAAAATAATGATGTACAAGTCATGTTTAATACAGTCACTGACCCCAAAAGCTACCTGGTATTTGAATTGCCCTTTCAAAGGCCAGTACCCAGTATTCTCAGTCTTTTGATTTTATCATCTGCAGAAAATATTGCTGGAGGGAGTACATACATAGTTTACTTTGGAGTTGTGAAAATGTAATCACGTGTTCCTTCTCTACTTCCTTATACTCAGAACGACTCAGTCTATATCATTGCTGTTTGATTTTATTTAATATCCAAGTGGTTTACAAACCCACATCATATACATTATCCCTACTATTCATGTAGTTAAAATTTATTTTATTAGACATAGAGGGCACTCAGAATTGCTTCTTTGTTCTGTAACACAATTGATATTTCACTAAGCTTTCTATGATATAGTGCCACTCACTGTATAACTACTATATGTAATATTGTAAATCACCCTATATATATATATATCCATAAATATGAAAACTATATATCTAACTTTAAAAAGCCACAATTTGACATCACATTAGTTACATTATAAGTATTTAATACAATTTATTTTCATACATTGACTTTTACAACAGGAGTCCTCTTATTATAAATTGTAACCAGATCATTTATTATGATATGTGTAAAATGTATGCTTCAAGTAGACCCAGAACTATAGAAGATAAGTTGAATATAAATCATAAAATACAGGCCAACCCTTTATGAAAAACATATCTCATGTGGAATAAAGAAATAAATTCATATAAAACATATAAAAGATAATTCAGGGCATTATTTAATAAATCAGTGAAGTAGGTAGCATTACCTAAAATCAGGACAATATTAAACATACATAGTGTATGAACTAAGTAAGATATAGGCAGGAATTTATGTTTGCTTTTTGTTATCTTTCAAGTTCTTAATATGTCTAATTTGCAATGCTATAGTATTATTCAGTGACATTCATTGTACCTGCATTATTCAAAAATATATGGTTTTTTTTTTCCTAAAAAGAGTAATTTTCTAACTGCTCAAAGACAGGTGCAGACATTCTTTTCCTGCTACTTTCCGTTAACATTTCTTTCTTATTTTACTTCTGTCATCATCAGTAAAGAGTGCAATTTCAGTGTTGACATTTTAGTACAGTGACAGGTGCAGAAAAGTCATACAATAAATATTTTTTTGAAAAACCTAATTTCCACTCAAAGCTTTTTATTCTATTTAGTGTAATTTGAAATAACTAGCTTTATATTTGATTTTTCATTACTCTTCATTATTTTTCTTTCATTTCTACTTTCAAAATATAAAATAACCAAGAATATTTTGGTAAAATTTTTGTATATTTTTATTTCTTTGCATTTCCTTTGCCAGTCCTGATTTAAGCTCATTTCCGTATATCTTCATTACTGTATGCTTCCTGAACAAGGCAATTTCCAAATATTAACAACTCTTCTCTACCTAGTATCCCAAACATATGAAATTTGCCATGCAACTCTCAATCAGACAACCAACAAATATATTTTGGATAATTACATTATAGAATTAAGCCCCTGTCTTTATACTGGTACTCAAGATGCTTACAGATTTTGACATAAATTTAAAATTCTTTTTGGAGATCCATTTATTTTCTCCCTAATGTGACTGTGCTCCATGAAGCATGCCCATGTGGCGAGGCCTCCTTATCAACCACTTAATCTTCACTCTCATGAGTATTGCATCCTTTTGCCTTCTGTTGGTTAAGCACTGTCAGCTGACCCCTACTGCTTTGGGGTTTCATCACATCTTTTGCTATCTTCAAGTCAAGTTCTGTGGTAACTTTCCAATGGAATCAGCCCTTTCCTACAGAGGAGAACATCCCTGATCTTTTTAGTGTTATGGGTGCATCTCTCTGTGAAAACCGTATGGTTTTAGGAATAATTTGTCTTCTGAGCATTCTGATGGAACCTAATATTTTACTGCATCTTTCAGCTGTAGATAGTGTATTCATTCCAGCATGTCCAATTCCTTGAGCCTTTTATTTCCTCCCTTCACCATTTCATATTACAACTATGGCATTTCAACTTTAATCAAAACTGGTAGTTACATTTTTCATTATTTTAGGAGCCATCCTAGCAGTGAATTCATACCATTTCCTGGGATCCTTCCTAGGGAATTAAATTCTGTAATCTGGGGAGAGTGTCTGAAATCAATCAACTCCCCCCTTTTCAATTTTATATGCTGGTGTCATTGAATAAGCATGCTTAGAATCTACTCATACATATATTCCCCCTACCTTGGTTTTCTAGCTCCTTTGGAATAGAGCCTTTTCCTCTCTCATCAGACTTTTTGCATCCTATTTATGTGATACTGTAAACTAACCCTTATTATGGGCGTAATGGACAGGGGGGAAGGTGGCCCAAGGAGGCCACACAACTTTTGTGAAAAAGCCTTTGTATTTTGTTTCCTCAACAAATGGATAGTTCTAGTTCTTGAAGGGAAAGGTAGATTATTTCTGCAGGCTCAGAAGTTTTAGTTTCAGTGCCTGAGGAATCAAAATCTTTGGAAACATTTACCCATATAACTTCATCTCATGTGTCACAATTGCTAGTGTTCCCTACCAGTGCCCTTTGGTAAAGTTCAACCACTTAGCCATTATTGTGTCTTCACCGTGGGCCTCAGATTTTTTGCCTTTCTGCAGAAGGTAGTAAGGTCTTTATTTGCCTTACAAAGCATTCACTGTTGGTTTTTAATTACTTTTAAATTTTCCTCAGTTTTTGATTATTTTTTGTTGAGTATTAGTGCAGTTTAGCAAAAAGCATCCAATTCCATGTCTTTGCAGTTATCTTTTTTTCCCAATAAGTTTGAAGTGCCAGATATACCACACTTCTTAATTCTGTTTTTCCATCAACTTCTACTGTCCCAATTCACCAGCAATGAATGTTTTTACAACTGGACTTCTACCTTGTGCCAGAGGCTCTTGGTAATAAGGTTTTCAATGCCAGCTGTGTCAGGTGTGATCCAGCTCCAAAACCTCGTCTCATAACCTGTTCCTGGGACCACTCCCAAATTCACATACGGCTGCTGTGTTTTCTGGAAGCGAATGCAGAGATGGAGCTTCTGGTGCAGCATTGATTTGGAATAAATATCTGCAAAAGAAGGCAGAGGAAATAGGGTAGAGCAGAGGGACAAGTTAAAACATAATGCAGTCCCAGCAAACCACAGTCAATCTGTCAGGAGTTGCTCACCTGCATTGTCTTATACTGAACTGAAAGCACTGGGCATTTATACCCTTGTCTTCCTCAGTCATCAGAAGTAGGCTGCTCCTGGGAAGAGCATGTCCTCTAGGCAGGTGGCTCTCTGCAGCTGAGGCATACACTAAGGGAGCTGAGAGCTGAAGGCTGTCTGCGACCTCATTTCTTCACAGCTGGCCAGCAAATCTTCCCTTGAATAGGCAGCTAAGTTGTGTGCTTCGATGTCAAGCACAAAGTTAACTCAAAGCCTTGAAAACAGCCAACAATTAACATATGGGAAAAGGAGGATAATTAGGTTAGTTGAATGTCTAAGAGGGTGCAAGTTTTGAGGAACAAGAGATAAATTGGGTTTAAGAATAAGGGATTAGTACAAAGACTCCTATTAAAAGTAGTTTTAAATTCTGAGAAATACATGTGAATGATAGTTCATGAAAAGGCATTGAATAATAGGAACCAACAACAAAAAAATTTACTATATTTGAATCTAAACTCATAATTCCTCACAACACAAGCCCACCTTTCTCCACTTCCACAAAAAAGAAACCTACTTTTTCTCATCCTTCAGTAAATTGGATCATTGTCCATCAATTTCTTCATGCTAAATAACCCTGGGTCATCCTTAAATCTTTCATATTTCAAAATGAATCAATGAAAATTTCCTGTCTCAGCTATATTTAAATGTCACTGAACCTGTCCATCTTCCTTCTTTACCAATGTCACTAGTTTTAACCCTGTTTCTCACCTAACTTCGTTCCCTTCCTCTCTAATTAAATCCTCATAAGCTGTTCTTTACTATGTAGTATGACAGTTTTCAACATTCTCGGGCTTATTGTATTAACTTATAAAGCCAAAGAGCTTCTGTGGTGTAATGGTTAATATTGAGTGTTAACCTTATTGAATTGAAGGATGCAGAGTATCGTTCTTGGGTGTGTCAGTGAGGGTGTTGCCAAAGGAGATTAACATTTGAGTCAGTGGACTGGGAGTGGCAGACCCACCCCTAATCTGAGTGGGCACCATCTAATCAGCTGCCAGCTTGGCTAGAACAAAGCAGGCAGAAGAAAGTGGAATGAGCAGACTTGCTGAGTCATCCAGCCTTCATCTTTCTCCCATGCTGGATGCTTCCTGCCCTCCATCATCAGACTCCAAGTTCTTCAGTTTTTGGACTCTTGGACTTATATCAATGATTTGCTAAGGGCTCTCAGGCCTTTGGCCACAGACTGAGGACTGTACTGTTGGCTTTCATACTTTTGAGGTTTTGGGACTTGGACTGGCTTCCTTACTCCTCAGCTTGCAGATGGCCTATTGTGGGACTTCACCTTGACAGCAGTCTATCAATATTGTTTAATATTTTGAAAAACCAGTAAGTAGGGTTTTTAGATTAAAACTTCATTTTTAACACATTGTAGTTCTATTTTGGCTGTGTTTGTATCTTCTCTCTTTCTTTTTCTTTATTAATCTAGCTAGCATTCTATCAATATTGTTTAATCTTTTGAAGAAGCAGTGAGTAGGTTTTTTAGATTAAAACTTCATTTTTTAACACAATGTAGTTCTATTTTGGAAAATTCATTGATTTTTTAACGTTACAATTCTACAATTAAAATGTGTAGAACAGTACATATTTACCAAAGTCATTTTGCTATTTTAAATAGACTTTTATAATTTTAATTTGCTTTTAAATAACCCTCTGTAAAGGTAATAATAAATATCAGTGATAAATGAACAGAAATACTTTCTATGAGCATAAAATATTAGACTAGTATAGCCACAAATTCAAGAAAATCCAGTTAAATTTAATTAGCATTATTATTATTTCCAAATAGTGTAGCATAAAATCAGATAGAAGAATGACTATATTGAATTAAAGTCAATTTAAAGCAATACTGTTTAATGCTTTCTAATTGAAATATTCTTATGATAAATCCAAGGAAAACCATTTTTATTGGAAATATCTTTTACCAACCAGTTTTTGAAACATTTCTTCATCTCTTACCAATCCACTAGTGTGATTTGTGATTAAAAATTATAATAGTAAGATGTCATTCTGAGAATTAGTTTGAAAAATAGAATCCTCATATAAATTTAGTTGTTTAAAAATAAATCAAGAAATTGTGGAAAAGGATATCACTAAACATTTTGGAAAATTTTGAAATATTATACTCACATAATCATCAGTATAATGGCAGCAAGATAAAAATAGACATGACTTTAACTTGCAAAGCAGAAACTTCATCAAATTCTACCTTGCTTAGAGAAAAATCATTTAAGAAAATCAAATCAACATAATGGCAAAATGAAAGTAGTTGTAAATATCCATCTAAAAACTCTCCACAGATTGAAGTTCTTCCATCCATGTGGCAGATATATAAAAAACATGAATCATATATCAACACTTATTCTGGCTTTTGACACACAGACATTTTTTATTATTATGTGGTTTAACTATAAGTCTAACTCTTAGAAAGATATATATTGATTTGCCAATCATAAAAATCAGTTTTCTCAACAGCATTTTGACTTTTATGAAAGAATATACTGATATGTTTTGTATGGATCGAGTTTGTAGGACTTCAAATACCCATTGTTTGATCTCAAATAATATATTTTCTGAAACTGCAGGTGATAGGGTTTGGCTCTGTGTCTGCACCCAAATCTCATTTCAAATTGTAAACTCCACATGTCAAGGGTGGGAGATGGGAAGTGATTAGGTCATGGGTGAAGTTTTTCCCATGGTAATCTCACAATAGTGAGTGAGTTCTCACGAGATCTGATAGCTTTACGAGGGGCTCTTTCCCTTTCACTTTCCCTTCTCTCTCCTGCTGCTATGTGAAGATGGTTTTTGCTTGCCTTTCTTCTTCTGCCATGATTGTAAATTTCCTGAGGTCTCCCAAGCCATGCAAAACAGTGAGTCAATTAAATCTCTTTTTTAAATAAATTACCAAGTCTCAGGTATAGACTTTATAGCCGTATGAAAAATGTCTAATAAAGTAGGCCTGATGGGCAATTATCTGACTGTGTTAATTTTATCATGGAGAATGATGTACTACAGGAGTAAAGGGAATGAACTGAGTTAAAACAACATACTGTATTACTTCTCTCAAGTTAGTTTATGTTACAATTGAACAAAGAGAAATTCCAAAATGCTAAAGGCAATTTAAGTCCAGTATTTAGAATTTTGCATATAAAAATTAATAGAAGGCTGAAATGAAACTGGAAGAAATAAACTTGTTTTGATTATCTAAGTTGTACCTGGGCGATTATATCTATTATTTCAAGAATCCTCTAGAACTTTTGGTATTATTAGTTAATTCCATTGTACGGAAAAGAAAACTCAGAAAGATTATACTAATTTTGCCAAATCACCAAAAAAGTGAACAGTAGATATGTAAAGGAACCCATTATATGTCTGGTTCTAAAATTCATTCCATTTTCACTGCACCAATTATTTTGTAATTAATTACTATGATTAATATATTAATGCCAACTATTCTTAAACCTGGGAAGTTCATAGGTAATACTTCTACAAAGTAAAATTAGTGTTTTAATCTCACTGTAATAAAGATTCAAGGTTTACTCACTTGATTTAGAATGAAGGTTTCAAAGTCTTGACATTTATTATAATTATTTACTCTTGTAAGCAGCCCTTTCTGACATGTCTTCTGGCCACTAAAATTAAGTGTTCCTTAAATACTTGGTACTCTAGAAATGTCAATTCAACTACAGTTTTGAACAAGTAACAGGAAATTGTCTAGATGAATAATAAAGGAGTACTGGGGGGATGTAATTAATGTTAATTTGATGATAAATTTTATGTAATATAGGTTGAATAGATGAAAACTAATGAGGCAGTGGAAAAAAATGAGTGGAATAAACAGTTACTTTAATATCTAAGAAGTAACTGCAGGCAGAAGTCTGCTGCAGTGGTGGAGCCCTCATGGAAAACCTCTGCTAGGGTAGTGTGTAAAGGAAATGTGGGTTGGAGCCTCTACGCAGAGTCCCCACTGGGGCACTGCTTAGTGGAGCTGTAAGAAGAAGGCCACCATCTTCCAGAGCCCAGTGAGGTAGATCCACTGACAGCTTGCACCATGCACTTGAGAAAGCCATAAGCACTCAACATGAGCCCATGAAAGCAGCCACAAGCACTGTACCCTGCAGAGCCATAGGGGCGGGGCTGCCCAGGGCTGTGGGGTGCCCCCCCTTGCTTCAGTGTGTCCTGAATGTGAGACATAGATTCAAAGGAGAATTTGGAATTTTTAGATTTAATGACTGCCCTGTTGGCTTTTGGACTGGCATAAGGCCTGTGGCCCCTTTGTTTTGGCCAATTTCTCACATTTGAAATGGGAGCATTTACCCAATGCTTGTACCCTCACTGTATATTGAAAGTAATTAACTTGCTTTTGATTTTACAGGCTCGTAAGTGGAAGAGACTTGACTTGTCTCAGATGAGACTTCTGACTTGGACTTTTGGGTTGATGGGAGAATGAGTTAATACTTTAGGGGGCTGTTGGGAGACATGATTGACTATTAAATGTGAAAAGGACATGACAGCTGGGATGAACAAGGGGAAGAATGATATGGTTTGTCTCTGTGTCCCCACCCAAATCTCAATTTGTAATCCAAATTGCAATCCCCATGTGTCCAAAGAGAGACCTGGGGGAAGGTGATTGGATCTTGGGGGTGGTTTCCCCCATGCTGTTTTTGTGACAGTGATTGAGTTCTCACAAGATCTGATGGTTTTAGAAGTGGCAGTTTCCTCTGTTTCTCTCACTCCTGCCACCTTGTTAAGAAGGTGTTTGCATCTCCTTCAGCTTCCTCCATGATTGTAAATTTCCTGAGGCCTCCCCAGCCAAGTGGAACTGTGAGTCAATTAAACCCCTTTTCTTTATGAATTACCCACTCTCAGGTAGTATCTTTATAACAGTGAGAAAATAAACTAATCCAGGATTGGATCTAAATTTTACTACTTAGAATTTCCAAGCTTTGTAGCTGAGACTTTAAGGATCTGCATTTTATATCTGAATTATTCAATGCAGTGGTATTGGCCACATGTCATTATTGAATACTCAAAATAGAACTAGTCCAAATTAAGATGTGCTACAATTGTAAAGTGTACACATGTTTTTAAAGGCTTTATGAGAATAACATCACATTAATGATTCTATATTGATTAAATGTGAAAATGAAAATATTTGGGGTATAGTTGTTTAAATAAAATATAATATTAAAACTAATTTCACTTTAATTTTATTAAACTGTGGCTACTATAAAACTTGAAATTACAAATCTGGTTTGCATTGTATTACTGTTGGATGGTACTGTTATATATGCTACAATAATTTTTCACATTGCTTATACTGTACATTTATTAATTCGATACTATTTTGAAGCATCTTTTACAAAAATAAATAGTGTTTTGGAGCCAATTTGTAATGTTCAGCAATTAATTTTAAATTCTGTGTAAAAGTTAATAATAGCATCAGTTTTTATTGTAAAAATAATTGGTTTTAAAGTTAAAATATGTTCTCATTTATATTGTATCACAATTTTTAATATCATATTAAGTTGATAAATGTCACAGCTAATCATAAAATGAGAAGTATAACCCATGTTCAAGCCATGTTTTTAAGGCAGGTATAAAACTTTAATTTTAAGGACAGTTTTCAATAGATGTCAGTTACTTCCACAAAAAATGTCTGGATTAAATCTAATTATTGACTCATTAAAATTTAATTCAATTTGTAATGAAGAGAAAAACATTATTGATATAGTTTGGATATTTGGCATCATCCAAATCTCATGTTGAAATGTAGTCCCCAGTGTTGGAGGTGGGGTGTCTAATAGGAGGTGTTTGAGTCATGGGGACAGAATCCTCATGGGGCTTGGTGCTTTCCTCACAATAGTGAGTGAGTCTTATAAGATCTGGTTGTTTAAGTGGGTGGCACCATGCCACACTTGCTCCTGTTCCTGCTTTTACCATGTGACATGTCTGCTCCTTTTACATGAGTAAAAGCACCATGTAAAAGCTTCTGCCATGAGGAAAAGCACCCTGAGGCCTTCCCAGAAGCTGAGCTGATGCTGGTGCCAGGCTTCTACAGCCTGTAGAACTGTGAGCCAATTAAACCTCTTTTTTTTGAATAAATTATCCAGCCTCAGGTATTTCTTTGATGCAATATTAGAACAGCCTAATACAGAAAATTATTAACATGAACGGGGTCTTACCATAAAGACACCTGAAAATGTGGAAGCAGCTTTGGAAGTGGATAACAGGCAGATTTTGGAAGAATCTGGAGGGCTCCGAAGAAGACAGGAAGATAAGGGAAAGTTTAGATCTTAAAGACTGGTTAAATTGATGTCACCAAAATGGCAATAGTGATACAGACAGTGAAGTCCAGGCTGAAAAGGTCTCAGATTGAAATAAGGAACTTATATGGAACTGGAACAAAGGCCACATGGGTTATGCCTTAGCAAAGAACTTGGCTGCATTATGTTCATGCCCTAGGGATCTGTGGAAGTTTGAACCCCACAGTGATAACATAGAGTGTCTGGCAGAAAAAATTTCTAAGCATCAAAGCATTCAACATGTGTTCTGGTTGCTTGTAACAACCTACACTCAGATATGGAAGCAAAGAAATAATATAAAGTTGGAATTTACATTTAAATGGGGGAAGCAGAACATAAAAGCTAGGAGCCCCCACATAGAGTCCCCAGTGGGGCACTGCCTAGTGGAGTTATAAGAAGGTGAATCTTTAATTCCAAGATTTTTGTTTGGTTCTTTTATATAATATCTACCTGTGTTGGATTTTTCATTCACATCATATACTGTTTTACAGATATTGTTTTTTATCTGTGTTCTCTTGTATCTCACTGAGATTACTTAAAACATTATTTTGGATTCCTTTTCAGGTATTTTATAGATTTTCTTATCTTTGGGTCTGTTACTAGGTAATTATTGTATTCCTTTGGAGGCATCACATTTCCATGCCTTTTTATGTTTCTTTTGTTTCTAAATTGATATCTGCACACCTGATGGAACAGGTGCTTCTTTTAATTTTATAGAGTAACTTAGCTTTCACAGGGAAAGACATCTTTCTGTAGATATGTCCTATAGTGTCAGCTGGGTAGGTTACTTTGGCTTTGGTTGTTGGTGGGTACCAGAGTGTACTCTATATATGATTTCTTTAGCTATTGTCAATGTCAGTACTATCTGCAAGTACTTCAGCGGCCTATGCTGTGATTGTTTGTGAAAGCTGTGGCATGGATTTATTGAAGAAAAAAATGCAAGTGGAATGATCCTCAGTCTCTGGGGTGTTTCACCAGTGCAGGTAGGGGCTCAGCTGCTGGAGTGGGTTGGATGCCAGGAGTGGTGGGCTCAGATTATGAGCACATTTTTTTTGTTGTTGTTTTTGCTAAATACTGAGGAGGATAAAATAGAATCCCTCCTCATGAGGAATAATTGTATGCATACATCTAATATGCAAGGCTTATTTATTTAAGTATCATAGAAGTGATTTGGTTGATGAGTTTGGAGAAATAAGAAACCATATTCACCTGACTTGAAAAATATTTTAATGAAGAATATTAAAGATGAACTAGTTATGAAAAATAAGTAATTTTGACAGAAAAAATATGTAATGAAATAAAATAGATTCACATTCAGTAATCAGCAAGTAATTCAAGTTGAAATAATTTTCTTGTAAGTAAGAAGTAAAAACCAGTCTAGATAGTGAGGTTCCAGACTATGATGATATAAAACAATTGTGGAAAATTTTATATTTTTTTCTGGTAGTATGAAAACAGCCAATCTACTGCTAGATTTATTTCATAAAATTATAAATTTTATAACAAAAAGATTAAATAAAGAGGGTATTTAAAATATTGTTAGCTATAATACTACTATATAAAGTGTACTAATAAGATCCTCAATAAGAGTGATGATACTGGAAATTGAAAAATGCAAGTGAGGTATTCTGGATAGACAAAATTGACTATACTTGAGAACCAGTTCAGACCTGTTTCAGCAACAAGACCAGAATAAATATTGAGCACGGTTGGCTATGTTTTTTTACTCTTCAAAGTGAGGAGACTGATTTTACATTTCTAGTACATTGTATTAGGAATTTTAATAAAATTGCTAAGATACATATTTTTCTCACCTCCAAGACTTGGGACATTATGTTTTATTTATTAAATTTCTATTTATTTATTAAATGTTGAAGCAAGCTCAAATTTATACTGCGGACATGAGAATAAAACACTTTCAATTTCGTTGCTGCCCTGATGTTCTGGCACCTTCCGAATATATTACTTTGTATTTTCTCTATATAAGACATTCACATTCTTACCCTTATCACAGTCATTTAAAATTAAGATAAGAATAAGACATTATTATATGTAATCCTCAGACCTCCTACAAATATCACAAATTTTCAATAGTCTAAAATAATTAAATTCATAATTCCATATTGCATTTAGTTATCATGTCTTTTAGTTCCCGTCAACCTGGAATATTCCCCATTCTTTTCTTGACTTTCATGACCTTTTTAAGATTACAGGCCATTTATTTTGTAGAGTGCTAATCCATTTAAACATGTCTGATGCTTTTTCTAATTTTATTCAGAGTGTGTTTATTTGGCAGGAATATCACAGCAGTTATGCTGCCTTCCTATTGCATCCTAACAGATGGTAAGTTTCAAACTGTCCCAGTACTGATGAAGTTCATTATGATTACTTCATTAAGATGGATTCTGACATGCTTTTTCTTTAGAGAGTTATTCTTATTTCTCGTTTGTAACTTCTTATTTTATGGAAAAACTCTGTGAAATTATATAATACTGCATCCTTTATTATTTTTAAATATATCAATTTTAATTAATTTGTGATTTTATATTTTATAAAATTTCCTCATTTTCAGGTTAAATTGTCGAAGATTTGAATAATGACAGCTGGTTTCTATGTCTTTCTGACATGGTAAACTTTCCTGGGAACTTTCTTCTGTCCTGGAGAAAGAAGATGCCTAAGACTCATCTTGTATTTTTACTGCTTCAGTCCTCCAACCAGACATTTTGTCCAAGAGGCCCTGGTTTGTTTATGGAAAAATATATTTAGAAGAGAAGATACATGTGCTATATGCGGTAGTGTGCTTACTACTCTTGGGATGTTACTGCTCCTAGACTGTTTTAGTGCACAAAACTAGAAAATTTTTATGTACTGTATGAATAAATAGAAGTGCACATCTTTAGGTCTATACTTACTTCTCTATCTATCTGTTCATTGGACCATAACTTGAAAACCACAAGTTCATACTAATATTCCCAATTCTAATTCAATCCCAAAGAGTACATTTTATTCTTCCAGTTTCTGTAGTTGTAAATACAGGCTCTGATAATGAGACACTTAGTTCACATCAACTTATTTACTCATTTAGCCAATTTTTTATATGTGACAAATTTCCTAGCTTCACTTTGACCCTCCTCCACTACATAAATGCTCTTCTCACCCCAGTCTGACTCCCGTATCCAACACTAGGCTGAACAACCAGGCAGAAGACCTTTTCTCCTCATCCAGCCTCTAGAAAGGCCACCACTCTTCTCAGAAACCTCATTGGCCTTGCAATCTCTCTGTAAACAAAACCCCTGTGTGGACAAAATTCTTACTCTGCTGAGACTTTAATACTCTAAGATAACATCTCTACCTACCCCAGTATTTAAAAACCCACCACTAAACTTTAAATTTGGCAGAAATAAAATTTTCTACCACAATTCTCAGTTTTTAAGAAACCAAAATGTTGCAGTCAGCTTTGAAAACACATGTCTTAATTCTCTTGCTATAGATAATACAATTTCATTCTGTCTTCCTGTAATCACCCAATGGATTCATTTTGCCTGCTGCCTAGACAGAGTCAATTTATCAGGATAAAGAAATTGCAATAGAGAAAGAGTAATTCACATAAATCTGGCTGTGCAGGAGACCAGAGTTTTATTATTACTCAAATCAGTCTCCCCAAGGATTCGGGATCAGCGTTTTCAAGGACAACTTGGTGGGGGTTGGGGGGAAGCCAATGAGCCAGGAGTCCTGATTCGTTAGGTAGGAGATGAAATCATAGGAAATTGAAGTTGTCCTCCCGTGCTGAGTCAGTTCCTGAGTGGGAGCCATAAGATAAGATGAGCCAGTTAATCTTTCTGGCTGGTGCCAGCTGATCCACCAAGTGCAGGGTCTACAAAGTATCTCAAGCAGTGATCTTTGGAGCAGTTTAGGGAGGATCAGAATCTTGAAGCCTCCAGCTGCATGATTCCTAAACCATAATTTCTAATCTTGTGGATAATTTATTAGTCCTACAAAGGCAGTCTAGTCTCCAGGCAAATAGCTAGGTTTGTTTTGGGAAAGGGCTGTTGTTATCTTTGTTTTAAACTATAAAAGAAGTCACTCCCAAAGTTATTTTAGCTTACACCCAGGAATGAACGAGGACAGCTTGGAGGTTAGAAGCAAGATGGAGTTGGTTAGGTCAAATCTCTTTCACTGACACAGTTAGAATTTTGCAATGCTGTTTTCATTCCGATATCACTGTTAGTATTTCTCCTATGATATATTCTCTTGTAGTCGTTACTATTACTTTCATCATCCTTACTCAACTGAAATCTCCTCTGTGACACTGGAAATGCCATATACTTTGTAGCTGAGTTTTTTGTGGTATCTTACATAATGACTTATAACCAATAGAAGCTCAATTACTAACTACAATTTAGAACAATTATTATATTCACAAATAACCATTTGATTCTATGTGATTTTTACGAGCATTAAATGAATACAATCTGGGAAAAATATATAATGTAAGAATCTAAAGAAATCTACAGTTACTGTATGAAAAAATGTAAAAAATTTATATATTACTTTATTTCATTGAAAACACTTCTTTCATAGAGACAGAATATAAAAGGATCTTCCAAAGGAAAATATTATCAGTCAGTTCTAGAAAATAAATGGAAAATAAACCAAAAGTATGTCAATACAAATGTATTTAAATGCTATTACATTTTCAAAGAGAAAATGCTTTTATGTTTGCAACAAAAGGTCAAATATGTGATTTTCATTTAACTTGGCTGTCATCATAGACTCTTTGGCAGAAGCTTTCAAATACCATGGTACCATCGAGTTGAGTTTTAATAAATTTTGACAGAGCATTTTAATTCAGTATTTATGTATCATTTGTAATATATTTGAATTCATTATCCAAATAAAGTAGTATAACCTAATTACTATAATTAGCTATACTAAACTGTAACTGAAAATAATTATCTTCTTTAACTACTATATATGAAAGTTTAGACACTGAGCTGAACACACTTGTTCTAATAGATTTGTATAATAAGTAAGTAGGTGTGCATAAGGTATTTGAGAATAAATTTTTTGAAAAGCCCACTGATTTTTTAACTGTTTTGAACCTTTATACATATGGGACTCTCTTACCGTTATATACAAAACCTGCTTTATGAACTACAAAGGTAGTATTTGCAACTTAGAATGTTAGACTATTAAATCAAAATAATGCTAGTGGCAAAAAAATAAATTATATCAAATGACTATTAAACTCAATTTTGACTGAGGATGCCTCTGTACCTTAAGTCCCCATCTAAAAAAGAAAACTGCAACCTAACTGAATACGTAAAGAAACCAAAAGCCTAACTTAGGAGCAAACATCTGTGTAACAACCAGCTGAGTCTCAGCCAATCACAGCAGCTGAGCTTCCACCATTTACAGGCTGTCAAATAATCTGAGCATGTTCAAATAAGACAAACTTCAATCTGTAACCTAACAAGTAGTTTCTGTATCTTACTTTTATTTTCTGTCTACAAATGCTGTCTGCCCATGTGGTGGAAGGGAGCTCGCTGAACCTTTCTGGTTCTGAGGGCTGCTTGGTTTGTGAATCATCCTTGTTTCAATTACACCCTGTCAAATTTAATTTGTTTAAAGATTTTATTTTAACAAGACATAAAAAAGAACAATTGTCCCTATCTAACTCTTCCCTCATTCTTCCCCCACTCTCTAGCCTTACTCCCCACAGCTAACTCCTCATATTTAATTATTTTAGTTGTCACTTCTGGTAGCTATTGCTGTATCTCCAAATATTATATTTACATTACTTGAAATTTTTTTTCATTTGTGGAAGACAAAATGTTCTATAACATAAAAAACAAAGCATTTATCAACTATGGCCATATTTACCTATTCTGTAAAAACAGGAAAAAACAATTCGAAAGAATTACATGGGATTACATTAAACTTCTGTAAAAACAGGAAAAAACAATTCTAAAGAATTATATGGGATTACATTAAACTTATCTGAAAGGTTCTTTGTCCATGAATTTGAAGTAGACTAATGGGATTAGAGTTTATCCATTTTTTTCTCATGGAAACAGAATAGAAAAGATTTCTTAATATTTTATGTTACTCTATGTTTACTAGTTTGGGGGGGAATTTATTATCTGTCATATTATAGTTACTTGTGGCAGAAAAATGATAGTAGGCATTCTGCAAATGTCTGTGCTGTCTGTGCAGTAAAATGTTTGGCCTTGCCTGAAGAAAGTTCTAGCATTTTTCCTTGGCATCTGAGAAATAATCTCTGGGTCCTTGGAATGTCATGCCTGATAGATATATCTTTGTTTGACTGGGAGCCATGGGCCGTAATATGTAGTCTTAACAAAGTGATTTAGGAAAGTGCTGGCCACACCCATACATTCTTAGTGTGGCATGCTCACTACAGAGTGACTCACTACAGCATGCACTAAGTGATGCTTAGCCTGCTCACTACAGAAAGACCAAAAATGTGACTTAGAGATGGGGTTTTGAGTCATATATCAAGTAGTCTAGAAGTTGAGATTTATTACACGAAACATCAGTCAATCAATTATGCTTATATAATGGAGCCCTAAAGAAATCTCTGAACACTAAGACTTCAGCATACTTTTCTGCTTGGCCAAATTCTGCATGTTGTATCAACATGAAATAATGGAAAGGATCGATCTAGTTTTAAAAGTTTATTCAAGTAAAAAGCTGGAAATAACCATTTGGAAGACACCAACTTCAGAAAATGAGATCAGTATTTTGAAATTAAGTTAAGTTCCTGTTTATGTAGGCAGAAAAGAAAGAAATTTAACAAGATTAAAACTTTTTTTAATACAAAACTGGGTTATGAGTTACAACAATTAGTTACAGTTTGTTTTCTCTTCTTCATGGCTTGTTCATTTTCTTTTCAACTTAAAAGAATATATTTAGCATTTGAGCTTAAGACAATGTGAGAGCCATGAAGTCTTTGTGTGAGAAGGGTAAAAGGAAAGTTAATCTATAATGAAAATCGATGGTGAAGATGGAAGGGGTCTTCCCTGTTTCCCTTCAGTAG
The DNA here is from genome assembly GCF_028885655.2 of Pongo abelii. NCBI lineage: Eukaryota > Metazoa > Chordata > Mammalia > Primates > Hominidae > Pongo > Pongo abelii. The sequence goes on along the minus strand of NC_072000.2, from coordinate 44,449,369 downwards.
TTTACAGTATTTTATAAAACAATGCAAGTAAAAAGTAAACTAATCTATAATCAGAAAAGCAAAGGTTACAGCTGCCAAGGTTACAGCTGCTTGTCATGTGACTCCTAATCACATTCCATAATCATATTCCTTTAACAGCGGAGATTATGAATTGCTTATTTTCACAGTTGTCACATATCAGTGCAGAGAAATCCACACATTCCAAATCCATTGAAAGAAGAAAGAAGTAGCTCAGTGTTTGGTAGTTTTCTGAACTCTGTCCTATGTGTCTTTTCCTTTGCCTGATTTAAAATATATGTGTGTATATATACACACGTATATATATATAACGTGTGTATATATACACATATATATATCATATAAGTGAATATTTTGAAATGTCTCTGCAAATGTGTCTCTTATAGCGAAAATTTACATTCTCTAGAGAATCACCTTCTTTTTCCAGGTATGTTTCTAATCCTGAAGAGATTAGCTGAGAGCCTAGCACCTTTTAAAGATCTGAATAAGACATATTTACCATCTATTGTCTCTAAGGGCAGCCATCTGAGGCATCACATACACCGTAAGAACTTTTGTCTCTGCAACCCCTTATGTTAACCCAGACAGCCTTGCTATTGATTCTAGTTATGTAGATAATAACTTAACTCTTTTAGCCAGTTACCAATCAGGAAATCTTTGAATCTGCCTGTGACCTGAAAGCCTCTGATTTGAGATGGGCCATGTTTCTGCACTGAAACAACGTAAATATTGTGTATTGCTTTAGTTTCCACCTGTAACTTCTGTCTCCCTAAAATGTATAAAATCAAGTAGTAATCCAACCACCTTTGGCATATGTTATTACGTTATCAGGACCTCCTAAGGCTGTGTCAGGAGTCATGTTCCTCACGTTTGGCTCAGCATAAATTTCTACAAATAGTTTACAGACTTTGGCTGTTTTCATTAGCAGTAGTATACATGAGAGACAGGACTAGCTGGATTTCCTAAGCCCACTAAGAATCCCTAAGCCTAGCTGAGAAGGTGACCGCATCCACCTTTAAACACTGGACTTGCAACTTAGCTCACACCCAACCAATCAGAGAGCTCACTAAAATGCTAATTAGGCAAAAACAGGAGGTAAAGAAATAGCCAATCATCTATTGCCTGAGAGCACAGCGGGAGGGACAAGGATCGGCATATAAACCCAGGCATTGGAGCCAGCAACTGCAACCCACTTTGGGTCCCCTCCCTTTGTATGGGAGCTCTGTTTTCACTCTATTTCACTCTATTAAATCTTGCAACTGCACTCTTCTGGTCTATGTTTGTTACGGCTGGAGCTGAGCTTTCGCTCGTCCACCACTGCTGTTTGGCACCGTGGCAGACCCGCCACTGACTCCCATCCCTCCGGATCCAACACGGTGTCTGCTGTGCTCCTGATCCAGCGAGGTGCCCATTGCCACTCCCGATTGGGCTAAAGGCTTGCCATTGTTCCTGCATGGCTAAGTGCCTGGGTTCGTCCTAATTGAGCTGAACACTAGTCACTGGGTTCCACGGTTCTCTTCCGTGACCCATGACTTATAATAGAGCTGTAACACTCACCGCATAGCCCAAGATTCCATTCCTTGGAATCCGTGAGGCCAAGAACCCCAGGTCAGAGAACATGAGGCTTGCCACCATCTTGGAAGTGACCCGGGTCATTTTGGAAGTAGCCCACCACCATCTTGGGAGCTCTGGGAGCAAGGACCCCCGGTAACATATGGCTTTAAGCAGACAATAAGGGAAGAGTCCCTGGAGAAGCTCCAACCCACCCAGGTCATTGCCCAATCCACACATACCACAAATGCTTTCACCAGATGTTTTGTGCAGATGAGGGAACTGGCACATGGGGCTTCCCTAAACATGCCTGCAGTGGAAAATTCCATCTTTTGACACATTAGCAGTAAGGGAAATAAATCAATACAGAGTAACACAGGCTAAGAGCACGCATGCGCACTGAAAGGATGGGGAGAAGCCTGCAGGAATTTTCACCTCATGCAAATAAAGAACCCCGCCCCATCAGCTTTTCTGTAAAAGCCCTTGTATTCAACTGTGAAATGGCAACCTGCTTTCAGGACCCCCTCTTTGCTGAAAGCTTTCATTTTGCTTAATAAATTATACTCTGCCCTACTCACTCTCCAGTGTCCACATGCCTCATTTTTCCTAGTGATGGGACAAGAACTCAGACTTAGCTGAACTAAGAAGCAGGAAGACCACAATAGAAATAGATATGGACTAACCAGAAAATAGTGTCAATAACAAAGTAGTAGAAAAAAAGTGAGATCTAAATGCACTTATTTTGATTCAGTGAAATTGTCAAGAATACTAAGGTGATTATTTAAGATAGAAGTTGCTATATTTTACATTTATAAAGTTCATCAGAAAGTATGGGATTTTAATTAGTTGAACACAGGAAGCAAGAGATTTCAATAGGATATAAAACAAGTGTCTTTGGCACTTTTGGAAATTCAGCAAGTTAATTTCATTTTTACTGTAAATATTGGAATGAGTTAGTATCTGCAACTATCAATGTTCACAGTTGAAATATTTAAGTTAACAAAAAGATATATACAACTGGATTATATTCAGAAAATCATAATATTAAAATCAGAAATATAATTCATGGATCGTTTATGTTGGAAAAGAAATAGGAGCCTGAGTACGGATGAGCATGACAGTGAGAAACTGCTGGGGACCTCAGTCTTGGGAAAGGAATTTCCACATTTCATGAGTTTTAACCAATAGGACCCTCACCATTTCTCACAAGGAAGATCTGAGAAAAATACTTTTGAAACTCTGGCAAGGGAGGGAAGAGTAATCATTTTAAAATAATCCAAGTATGTTGCCTAAGAAAGGTCTACTCTTTAGGACAAAAGGCATTATCAGAACCTCATCCCCTCTGAGAGAAGGGTATTCTTTCCACTACAGCTCTTGCTAGCCTTCTTAGTCTTACAAGGGGAAATAAAAACAAACAATGCTACTGGAAAAACACTTGCGAAAGTCACATCCAAGAGTCTACTTCAAAAAAAAAAAAAAAAAAAAAAAGAAAATCACATCCAAGAGATGCTGGAATAATAAAAAGGAGTTTTAATCACAATATTTCAGAAAGTTTCCCATCTCTAAAACCTTATCATAACACCTGTGCTTTAATATAAGAACAATAGATTATAGCTGAAAGTGCTCCACAATGAAGACTCTTTACGAAGAGTAGTTAGAGAAGCTCAAAATTAATAAGAATAACAAAAAGCAAAAACACTAATGAAATGTGAAGTGTCTAGCACTAATGACTACAACAAACATTGAACATAGTATAATACCTAGCCAGATTAACATTTAATTTGAAACTAAATACCTATCTAACCAATTTGCTATTACCCACTACAGGATATCTGGCATATACGTGTGTGTGTGTGTGTGTGTGTGTTGGGAGGTACATACATGCCAAAGTTGAGGGGGAAAAAAACAAAAACACATAAACACAGGCTGAAGAGGTAACACAAACATCAAGACCAGACTCAGATATAGCTCATGTGAGAATTATTAGAGAATATAAAACAATTATGTTTAGTATGTTAAACGCTGTAATAGAAAAAAAGTAGATAACATGCCAAAAGAAAATTAATAATGTAACCAGATATATGAAAACACTAGAAAGTACCATAAGAAAATGATGGCTCTAAAACAATGTAATAGAAACAAAGTCTTTGACAGGGTCACGAGTAGACTAAACACAGCCAAGGGACGGGGCAGAGGACTTGATATCTCAGTAGAAACTTCCCAAGTTAAAATGCACAGAAAAATAAAAGGCAAAGAAAAGGAGCAAAACATCTAAGAGCTCTGGAACAATTTCTGATTGTATAACAAAATTAATTGGAAAATAGGAAATAGAAGAATTAAACACATGAGTTATTTGATATCATAATGGCGAAAATTTTCCAAAGTTCAGAACTGACAAACTACATATCCCAGAAACTCAGAGAACTTTAAGTAGTATAAATAGAAACAAAACCAAAAAAAACCATACACTACACTTATGCATATAATATATAAACTTCAGGAAACCAAAGCGAAAATATGAATAAAAAGTCAAAGAAATAAAAAAACAAACACTTTACCTATAGAAGAACAAGTATAAGAATTATAGCAACTTTTTGTCTGAAACTATGCTAGAAGGGAGTGGAGTGAAATATTTTAAATGTTGAAAAAAAAACAAAGAACAAACAACAAAAAGATGCCAAAACCAAGAATTCTATATCCTTTTAAATTTTACTACGAAAGTTCAGGAGAAATACTTAATCTCGAAGTATGAATGTACTTGTTTGAACTGTTTTGTGAATCTGGCCAAGCACACACTTTTTGCAGAACTGAAATAACTGGATTCCTTGTGTCAGATTCCTACCTGTGATAAAATGAGGCATAGCCTGGGAATGGTTAATGAAATGTGTAAAACATTGCTCTATATTGGTAAGAATTTTGGTTCCAATAAAAGTGGAAATGGGCTTCACAGGAATTCTCAGAATACCGTTTTATTGTTCCGCCCACTTCTTGAGATACATGCATTTTTATTTTATTTTCATTTTTTTTAATTTTTGGTGCTCCTCTTTGCTTATTACATTTTGCTATTTTTCATAATTCTTTAACTTCTTCCTATGTTTTCCAAGCTTCTTCTCATATACATCTGAATATTTAAAATACCATCTTAAGTACCAAATTTTGCATCTTTGGCCATTTAGCTTAAAAACTTGCAATATTTTCCACTACTGAAATATTTTAAAACTTGATTTTCCCAAGATTACTCTGTCAGCATTTTCTTCTGGTTCCTAACCTCTTTCTGCCTATGTTGCTTCATAATATCTTCTTCCTTTGCTTACTATACTGATGTTGAAAATTTTCAAGGGTCTATATTTCATCTCTTTTTTGTACTACATATCCCCATGTATTATGTCATACAGTTGTAGATTCAACTAACGTGTATTACTATGATTCTGAAATGTATATTTCAAATCTAAACCTCTATCATGAGTTATAGGACAATATGCCCAAGGCAACTACAAAAATAGACTAACCATAAATTAAATAAAATATTAATAGAAAACAAATGTTAAGTCCTAATAACACAAATCAGAAAATTGAGATAGGATGATGATATTGGTCCCAGCTTGAAAAGCTTCATGCAGGAGATGGGTAGTCAGGTGCATAAATACATTATTAAAAATATTAAGTAAAATTAAAAATATATTTAGCATAAAGGAATATCATAGATTAAATGTCCATGAAGTTTGCCTTCTATTGCCCTCTGCTCTGGCAAAGCTGTCAACTTAGTTACCTATAAAAGGTCATAGACCTCTTATAAATCTGTATATAACATAAATTTGTAGAAGTTTCCCCAATTTATAGATTCTGTGTTAAGGGACAGAGGGATGGAGTAGAATAAGCTACACGGAAGGCTGTAAAGGAAACTGCGCCAAAACATTGTGCAATCCAGGGCCTAGAACCAGGAAAAGGTTTTGTTTGTTCTAATTCATGTAGACATTTGAATTACTTTAGAGACTGCACCCCTGGTGTTGCAGCCTTGATGTACATTATGAGCCTTAAGAGCTATGAACTGAAAACTCATGCCTGAGCACACTATGTTGAGTGCAATACTGAGAAAGAAGAATCTTTAATGGTGTTTCTATCTTTTAAATCACGAAATCGATCTGTGCTGGCAGTTGGATCTACAAGATTTAGCTCTAGTATGGCTCTGATTTGTTGGCCAAATGTTTGAGGACCACATATAATAGCAATACTGTGTGCCAGTAAGAAGCAATAGCTGCAGCAAAGGCAGTAGGATGATAAAAAATAGAAATTTTCTTTCTTTGTCCTAAAAATTTGAGGTATTGTTTGGACTGTAAATGTTCAGAAGCAGTAGAAACTCAGCCTTATAATAGGTTTATTGTTCTCTTTTAAGTACATTTTATATGACAAATGGAGCCATTCATATTGGATGTATATGTAAAATTAAAGAAACAGAGCATGCCTGTGAAAGGTGAATTTTGTTAGGGAAAGATTCACAGTAATTATGCCTGGCCGGAGTTCTGAATAATCTATAGTATGTTTGCCAAGAGAACATGGCAGTAAAGAGTATGCTACTAAAGAGTAGGAAAATTGAACAAATGCATTGAGGTAAGAAACAGCATGATATATTGAGGGAATTTGGAGTATAGCGGTGATGAGATGTGTGCTTCAAAATAACGATAAATACATTTCTTCAAGTATCTATAGCACCAAAGCAGTTTCAAGCAAAGAGTAGATCATTAATAAATATATAATGAATGAATGAATGAATAAATGAGCATATAAACTAATGGAAACTGGGGAGGGGAAATTAATCAAGTAAAACAAGTAAGAAAATGTTAATTTATGAAGTTTCTTATAGGCCATATTATTTTGGTTTTATCCTATAGTAAGAATTGCTGAGTTGTGATCAAGAAAGTGCTTACATTTTTTTCAAGTTTTCCATGAAGGCAATATGAGAGAAGGAATGCTGTATCAACAAATCTCATAAATCCTTTTTTTTTTTTGCCAATTGAGACATTGATATGTGTCTCAAAAAGAAGTTGATTAGAGACAAAGTTTATTTAAAATTGTAGAAATATCACAAAATATCAAAATCACATATCTTATGGATCATCTTTTTGCTTCTTTAAATTTCTTAAATCAAAATGAAATTTAAATAATGCAATCACAACTTAAAGTGTTTTAGTCTCATTTACTTCAACATTAATTTTCTCATCTCAATTACATTTCAATTGCAAATAGCTTTATCTTGATTTGTAATCAATATTATATTTATATTGTGATAACAAAAATTAGTGTTTCGATGACTAAATCACTTAATGTAACAAATTCACTACATAAATTTATATAATTGCTCTGACCAAAACTTATTTGTACACACAGCTGAAGACAAAATTGTCTTTGGTGATGAGCCCATTTTATTGTGATGCTGTGCATTTACAATGACTTCTAATAAGTGACACTGATTGGGGAATAAAATATGATGCACACAGACCCACACACAATGAGCTGAGGTATGAGTTTATAGATATTCAAATTTATTAAATATATTTTATATATATTATCGATGCAAAGTCTAATGCTTAGAGTGTTGGCATTGAAAAAAACTTCAATTTTAAGGTCTCAGTTCACTCACAAACAATGGGCTTAATTGACTTTAAAAGAGTTAAACATCTTAGTTGTGATGTGATAAAAAACCATGGTGATGAAAGAAAGTTGCATAAACACATGTGAATAGTGATTACTCTGTAGAGCTCCTTAGCATCAGAAATGGGCATTTATGTTCGATGCTCAGATTAATTTTCATAGAAGATTAATCCAAAAATTAATTAGTGAGGTTCAGTAATGGTAATATTATTTTTACCCCATTTTATGCATGAAGTAAAGGTGTCTCAAAGACACTGGGTAATTTCTATGGTGCTTTCATAATTGTATATCACATGATTAATAGCAGGGATTTGATTTTAAGTTAAGTAGGTAGTGTGTCACATCCTATTGGGAAGACCTCCCTTGATCTCTAACTTCTAAATTAGTGCCAGTAATTTTATTTCTTGGTGCAATTTACTTCTCAAAATAAAAAATAAGGTTTCATTTTGCTATCTTCTACTTATAGCAAACTTTAGAACACATGCTTTCAAAGTAAACAATTTTAATTCAATTTTCATACAAACTAAATGTAATTAGAGGAGGAAGCAATAAAAAATACTAGTTCATTTTGATCTAAATATAGTAATCCTATAACACTGCTTAATTCCATAAACTGTGGTCAGCTTACTAGTAATTTCTTAAGGACATTAACATTCCTTTTAGTCTTAGACTCTGAAATACATAAAAAGATTTTAGGTTTACACAGAACAATGTAGATATTCAAATATGTGTAATGCAAATTTTCAAATTTTTATGTTAATGACAGACTTCAAAGTAACAATTTTTGATATTTCAGACTTGTAATTTTTTAAGTTTCAGTCACTTATGTTGTTTTCACCATGAGTGTTTGTGCCAATACCTTTCATCATTATGTTATGCCTGTGAAACTTAATGTAATTTGAAATATGAGACAATTTGTTTAAAACTCCAAATAATGTAAACAAAATCTTAAAAATTGAGTTTTAAAATATTAACTAATTAATATTTTACTTTGGTATAAAATCATATTAAAAAGAGAAATATTTTTATTAATTGTTTTAAACTCTGGAAAAATGTATTAAAACATTAGCTGTTTTCTCTTAATTAATCTATATTTATAATAAATCTGTTTCTCAAATGGAAGAGGACACTCCCTGAAACTAATGACTTAGATATTTCTTGCTTTTTGCTATTTGAAATATCTTTTGGAAAGTTTTTGTCAAATTCCATGAAAAACAAAAGAAAGGGTAGGAATTTTAATGAAAATGTGTGGAATTTACAGTTCAATGTTTTTTAAAACATTGGGGTTTTTTCTATCATAAAATATGATTTTCCTTATTTGTCTTCCTTTATACCTGTCAACTGATTTTCATAGTTTTCTCCAGACATATATCTCTTGTATATTTTCTATGATATATTTTTAGAAACTTTAATTTTCTTCCCTTGTTATTTAAGTTTATTTCCTTTAAGTTACATTTTCTACTGTTTGTTAAAAATTAACCAACTTTTATATACTGATTTTTAAATTCTAACACCTTGCCTATCTCTTTTGATAATTCTAATAGTAAGTCAAGTAATAGATATTTTGTGTTGTTTCTTTGTTTTTGGTGTGTATTGATATGTGTGTGTAAGACTGTTTCTATCAAAACACATTTCCCTGTCCAATTGTTATATCTCTCTATACTTAAAAAGTTGTGTACTTTTCTATTTTATTTCAGTAGATAGAGGCTTCAAAAATTTTAAGTAGTAATTTTGAGTATCCTTATTTTATTACTGATTATGAGTATGTTTAATGTTTTGTTTTCATTGAACCCTCTAGGTTTTGTGCTTGCTAATGTTTTTTCAAAGTGAGCAAGTTTTATTCAATCCTTAATTGTGTTTTTATTCCGTGAAAAGTTTTTGAATTTCCTAAAATATTTTTTGTACCCAATGAAATAATCATTTGTATTTATCTTTCAATCAGTTAAAATGATATATCAGTTAATAGGATAACTAATGTTGAAATGACCTCAAATTCCTGAAATAAACTAAATGTGGTAATGGTTTATCAACTTCACTTGTGGAATGAGGTGATAAATATTTCATTAGCATTTTGTCATCTGAGTTAAAGTTTGAAACACATTTTTGTTTTTAATTTTGTCCTTATCTGGTTTCTATATTTAATTTATACCAAACTCATAAAATAATTTGAGTGGTAAGTATTATCTCATATCTTAATTAAATACTATAAAATGGAAATAATCTATTTCTAGGGTATCTAGTAAAATTAATCTCCATATCTATGTGGGCTGCTGTTTTGTTGTTGTTGTTGGAAGACACTTAATTACTCATGTAAATTATAATAATAGTACCATTTAGTTTTCTGTTACACAATTTTGTCATTTACAATTTTCTAGGAAATTGCAAATTATTAGCCAATTGTATTAAAATGATTTACAAAAGGTTATTCTAAAATTCTTACTTTATATTTTTAGTGTCTCTGGATACACTGATGTAATCTTATATATTAATATATTGATATAACGTATTTTTTTATAATTATTTATGTGTAGCTTTTTTATTTATTACTTCAGCCAGATGTATTTTTTTTATTGTTATTTTATACAGGAAATTTTTTGGTTATATTCTTTTATTAGGGTTCTCCAGAGAAACAGAACCAATAGGATGTACATACATATATGTAAAGATATAGACATAGATTTATTATAAGGAATTGGCGCATGCAATTATAAAGTCTTCTGAGTCCTAAGATTTGCAGTTGGCAAATGGGAGACACAAAAAAAGCAAATAGTATAGTTCCAGTCCAAAGGCCAGCAACACAAACAAAAAAAGAAAAACAATGTCTCAGCTCAAAGACAGTCAACAGGTGGAATTCCCTTCTACTCACAGGAGGACCAGCTTTTTGCTCTACTCAGACCTTCAACTGATTATACCCACTCAAATTAGGGAGGACAATCTACTTTACACAGTCTACCAATTCAAATGTTAATTTCATCCAGAAACACCTCACAGACATATCCAGAATAATGTTTGACCAAATGTCTGGGTATATCATAAACCAGTCAAGGTGACACATAAAATTAACCATCACAACTCTATTTGTTTTCTGACTTTTTACTTTCTGTACTACATTTGCTAATCATGCCCTACTTTCTTTGGTTTTATTCTGTTTTTCTAATTATTTTTATGTTGGATTGTTAACTACTTAAAACATCTTTTCCTTTCTAGTTCAATTATTTATTACTAAAATCGCTACTTAATATTGCTCTTCCAGATTCTCAGATGAATTACTTTTTATTGAAATGTGTATTAGTTATATGTTGCTTATCTATTGCTAAAATAATACTGAATATCAAAAAAGCAAAACATGTCAGTGGCATAAAACAATAAATATTAAATTGTCGTGTATCTCTGGGACCACTGAGGAAGCTCAGTAATTTCAGCTGAGCTGGTTCAGGTAACCTAGATTCAGCTCAGCTGGGTGGCTGTGTTAAAATCCATGGGTCAAGCATGGCATGGATCTTCACTGTGGTTTGAACTCAGGCCTACTCCACATATATTTATCCTGGGGCCTTGAGTAAGAAAGGGGTACTGGCGAGGGGAATCTCTTCTCATGATGATGGCATGAAGTTTAAGAGGCAACCACAACTGTACAATGCTTTTCCATTTCCCACTTCCATGCATGAACCATCCCGCTGGCCAAAGCAAGTCCTAAGGCTGAGCGGAAAGAATACAAGTGAAAAAAACTCTACCCACCATAAGACGCAGAGGAAGAGAAGTGAAGTTTTCTGAATTATAGTTAAAACTAACTTTTTTTGTTGTTTAACCATATTTTTTTTTCGTCAGGCCAATGAGTTTAGAGAAGTATATTTTTTAAAGTTTTAAATGTATGTGATTCACATAATTTATACTTCTGTTATTAATATTGAACAATTGCACTTTGGTCAAAGAATGTGACCATATAATGTCAATTCTTTGAATTTCTTAAGAGCGTTTTGATAACCAAAACTATGGTCAATACATGTAAATATTCTGTATGTGCTGGAAAAGAATAAGTATTCTTAAGTTATTCATTCAAATGTTTCATTAATGTCCATGGTCAAGCTCGGATTTATGCTCTTCAGATCTTACAAAGCTGTTTTTTGTTTGTTTTTTTTCCAGCTCTATGAGTTGCAGAGAAAGTGTGTAAAAATCTCCAAACAAGTTTCATATTTTCATTTTCTCCTTGCATTTATCACGATGTATGTTTTGTGACTGTGTTATTAGAAACATGCAGTTTAAAGCTGATATATCTTCACATTCAATTATATTTTCTTCCATTGATTTGATGACAGTGCTGTTTTGCAAACTATTTAACTGTTAAAGTCAATGATCATCAATAGATGATGAAACCCTTGGCTGACAAAGAAATGGAGGATTTTGTCATCATGATGTGCCAAAGGCTACTCACTGCTTATGTTCTCATCATTAAAAAACAAACAAACAAAAAATTTAAAATGAAGGAATAAGGTTGTAAGGTTGCAACTTCCTCAGGCTCTACTGATATAACTCATCTCATACACCTTGCTCAAAACATGACATGATTGACATTTGTGGCATTATGGTTTAGGTCCCAATGTTTATTGGAAGTCTGCAGGCATAGGGCCTAGATAACACTTTTGTACCCAATCCATTTAGGATATAGATTATGATAGTTTGATAGGTACCTAAAATTATTTTTATTTATTTTAGAATCACAATGAGTTAAAGTCTGAAAGACTGAAAACATAATTTATTTGTACAAGGTTTATTTCAATTAATCTAAATTAATCCCCATTTTCTGACCAGAAACTAATACACAGAGAGGTTACTTGCCCATCCCCCAAAATAGAAAATTGTAAAGCTAAAATTTTAACACCAGTCTGGCTCTGCAGTTTTATCCACTACACTCTGCTACTTTTCTCATTTAAATATTTGTGTGGAATAGTGACATTAACATTTTCTCTAGTCTTGTCTTCCTTTAGAAATTTTTCTAAATTCCCACACTAAAGAATAACTGTAATTCTCTTCTATGTCTCAACATTGCTCTCTCTTTTGTAATAAAGTTGCCAAATTATGTTTCAACATTTAAGAAAAGAAAAATTTGACAGCTATCTCACACACACTTCAGCTTGGAGGCAAATTATAAGTAATTGACAAAATGGCATTTTTAAGGACAGAGAATCTGTTACTTGGTATCCTTTTTTGTTGTTGATTATGTTTAATAGCTGAAATTGTAAAACACAACATGATGTACTGACTGATAGCTGCTTAAACAAGCTTAAAAACAGCAAATTAATAATGGAATATTCTAATGTCCTGTTTCCTTTCAATGAATCTCATTTTCAATATTTTAAGACATTTCTGAATATATCTAATACTTGCACCAAATCACTAACTTTTCACAGCTCTCATTTTTTAATTTCTCATTATCTTTTTTCTGTTTTTTTGAAATGGTACTTGCCAATACTGAGTTGAGATATTTTCGATCTTCATATGTATTAATTCTTACACAGATAAGAAAATACCAATTATATCTACATTTATGTGTATACACATGTACACACACAATGATTCAAGCATTTATTATGCACTTATACTCAAATGGTCATTTTAATATGTCCAAATAATTTATAGACTATTAAGTCAAAGTAATATTAAATATTTGCCATCTAAATTTGGCCTGTCTATTAAAGAACAGATTTTTAAAAATTAGGTAACTCTTTTAAGTTAATTAAAAATCTTAGAATGGTTTACACTTGGTTTCTCCATAATAATCTACACATAATTACCTTCATCTATTTTATAACAATTAAACATACTACATAGTATTTTTTTATACATTAAGAATCAAAATAATCAAGTCTAGGTGTTTTTTTTTTTTTTTTTTTTTCATGATGACAGACTGGAGGGAGTGTTAGCATGCTTCTCCCACTTGGAAAGATAAAATAGTATATAAAGGTTCACACCATGAACTTTTTTCCAAGAAGCAATGCAGGAACTTAACTGGAAAATAGAAAGAAATAACAGACCCTTTGAAAGAAGCAGCAGGCTGCAGCCTACACTGTACACCAGGAAAAAAACTTGAAGTCCCCAGAGTGTGAGAGACTGCCTCCAGGATATACACCCCCACCAGGAACCTGGCAATCCAGCCTACAGGGAAAGGCCTTAAACTTTCCCAGCACTGGAAGTGATACAGAGAGTGGTGGGGATTATAAAATAGAAGCAACAGTGCACATTCCCAGTCTGTAGTGCCAGACAGAAGGAAGCCATTCCTGATTCTACATCACAGGAGACCTAGCAGAAGTCTGCCAACTAACTTAGGCAGCAGTCACAGGTGGAGAAAAGGTCCGAACTGAAATTCGTAATATAATCTCAAGTGGGGATGAACACCCTTGGCCAAAACTATGGGGTGTGTAGGAAGTGTGCGGCAGCCAGGGATGCAGGAGCTGGTTGCCCAGGGTTTGCAGGTTCACTGAGAGGACATGGCCTGAAAGCCATGGTTCCTGTCTCTGCAGCAAAGGCCTATGGCCTGGGGCAGTTTTGAGTTCTAAGTGTTCACTGCCTGGAATTTAGCTAGCTGTTGCTAGTGAACTACTGTGGGGGAAAGACCTGAAAAACTAACTTTAATAAATGAAGGAGAAATAAAATCATTTTCACAAAAACAAATGCCGAGGGAATTTGTCACTACCAGACTGCTCTATGAGAAATACTAAAAACAGTTCCAAATCCTGAAACAAAAGGTTGTTATGCACCGGAATAGAACCTCTTGAAATCATAAAACTCATAGGACCTATAAAACAATAATACAATTAAGGAAACGAAATATCTAGGTAACAATTAATATAATGGCTGGAATAGTGTGTCAAAATTCAATATTAACATTGGATGTAAGTGACCTAAATGCCCCCACTTAAAAGATACAGATTGGAAGAATAAATAAAAAGTTACAAACCAAATATCCACTGCCTTCAGGAGATTCACCTAACAAGTAATAATTCATACAAACTCAAGGTAAAAGGGTGGAAAGAGATTTTCTACATAAATGGAAACCAAAAAAGAGCCAGAGTAGCTATTCTCATATCAGATAAAACAGACGTTACTGCAACAACAGTAAAGTCATTATGTAATAATAAAAGGATCAGCCCAACAGGAAGATATTCCATACCTAAATGTATTATATACGTAATATTGGAGCTCTCATATTTATAAAAAATTTACTACTAGGTTAAAAATGAGGAATACAGCAACACAATAATAGTGGGGGACTTAAACATTCCATTGACAGGACCTAACAGATCACCAATACAGGAAGAATTGCCAACAAAGAAACAATGGACTTAAACTACATTCTACAACAAATTGACATAACAGATATTTACAGAACTTTCTACCCAAGAACTGCAGAATATACATCCTTCTCATCAGCACATGGAACATTCTCCAAGACAGACCATATAATAGGCCACAAAACAAGTTTCAATAATTTTTTTTTTAAATGATGCAGCAGCTCATGCCTGTAATACCAACACTTTGGGAGGCCGAGGCGGGCGGATGACAAGGTCAGGAGATTGAGACCAACCTGGCTAACAAGGTGAAACCCCGTCTCTACTAAAAATACAAAAAAAACAAAAAATTAGCCGGGCATGGTGGTGGGGGCCTGTAGTCCCAGCCACTCAGGAGGCTGAGGCAGGAGAATCACTTGAATCCTGGAGACCGAGTTTGCAGTGAGCTGAGAGCGCACCACTGCACTCCACCCTGGGTGACAGAGTGTAACTCCATCTCAAAAAATAAAATAAAGAAATCATATCAAGTGTATTCTCAGACCGCAGGGGACTAAAACTAGAAGTCAACTAATAAACCATCAAAACTATAAGCATACATATAAATTAAACAATCTGCTCTTGATTGATATTTGGTTTAACAATGACATCAAAATTGAAATTAAAAAATTCTTTGAAATGAATGATAATAGTGACACAAGTTATCAAAACCTCTGGGAAACAACAAAAGTAGTGGTAAGAGGAAAGTTTGTAGCACTAAATGCCTACAACAAAAAGTCTGAAAGATCACAAATTTACAACCTAATGTCACACCTCAAGGAACTAGAGAAACAAGAACAAATCAAACCCCAAACTAGCAGAAGAAAAGAAATAACAAATATCACAGCAGAACTAAATGAAATTGAAACAAAGGAGATACAAAAGATCAATAAAACAAAAAGCTGCTTTTTGAAAAGATAAACAAAATTGATAGACCATTAACTAAATTAACCTAGAAAAGGAGAGAGAATATTCAAATAAGCTTAATTAGAAATGAAACTGAAGACATTACAACTGACACCACAGAAATACAAGATTATTCGAGACTGCTATGAACTCATCTACGCACACAAACTAGAAAATCTAGAGGAAATGAGTAAGTGCTTGGAAACATACAGTCCTCTCAGATTATATCAGGAAGAAATAGAAACACTGAACAAACCAATAATGAGCAGTGAGATAGAATCAGTATTTTTTTTAATACCAACTAAAAAATATGTATATATAAAATACCTAGGAATATACTTATCCAAGGAGGTGAAAGATCTTGATAAGGAAGACTACAAAACACTGTTGAAAGAAATAATAGATAACACAATCAAATGGAAACACATCCTGTGGTTATAGATTGGAAGAATCAGTAGCATGAAAATGACCATTTTGCCCAAAGCAACCCACAGATACAATGCAATTCCTATCATAATGCCAACATCATTTTTTCATAGAATTTTAAAAAAATCCTAACATTTATATGAAACTAAAAACAGATCCAAATAGCTGAAGCAAGACTAAGCAAAAAGAACAAATCTGGAGGCATCACATTACCTGACTTCAAATTATACTACAATGCTATAGACACCAAAACAGGATGGTACTGGTATAAAAACAGACACACAGACCAATGAAGCAGAATAGAGAACTCAGAAATAAAACCAGTTACTTACAACCTCCTGAACTTCAACCAAGCATACAAAAATATAAATTGCGGAAAGGACACCCTATTTAACAAATGGTGCTGGGAAAACTGGATAGCCACATGTGGAACTGTGAAACTTGATCCTTATCTCTCACCTTATACAGAAATCAACACGAGAGGGACCAAAGACTTAAATCTAAGACCTGACATCACAAAAACTCTAGAAGATAACCTAGGAAAAACTCTTCTGGACATTAACCTAGGCAAATAATTCATAACTAGGACCCCAAAAGCAAATGCAATAAAAACAAAAATTAACAAATGGAAACTAATTAAACTAAAAAGCTTCTGTAGAGCAAAATTACATAACAATCAGAGTAAACAAACAACCCTCAGAATAGGAAAAATGTTTGCAAATTATGCATCCAACAAAAGAAATATCCAGAATATACAAGAAGCTTAAACAAATCAACAAGAAAAAAAACAACTAAACTCCATCAAAAAGTGGACAAATAACGTGAGTACACATTTCTCAAAAGAAGATACACAAATGGCCAAGAAACATATGAAAAAATGTTCAACATCACTAATCATCAGGGAGATGCAAATCAAAACCACAATGAGATACCACCTTACTTCTGCAAGAATGTCTTAATAAAGTAAAAAAAAAATAACAAATGTTGGTGTGGATATGGTGAAGAGGCAACACTTATACACCGATTGTAGGAATGTAAATTAGTGCAACCTCTATGGAAAACGGTGTGGAGACTTTTTTTTCTTTTCTTTTTTTTTTTTTCTTTGAGATGGAATCTCTCTCTGTCACCCAGGCTAGAGTGCAATGGCGCAATCTCGGCTTATTGCAACCTCTGCCTCCCGGGTTCAAGCCATTCTCCTGCCTCAGCCTCCTGAGTAGCTGGGATTACAGGTGTGCACCACCTTGTCCAGCTAATTTTTATATTTTTAATAGAGATGAGGTTTCACCATGCTGGTGATCTCAAACTCCTGACCTCGGATCCACCAGCCTCAGCCTCCCAAGCGCTGGGATTACAGGCATGAGCCACCTCGCCCGGCCGGAGATTTCTTGAAGTAAAGGTAGATCTACCATTCAATCCGGCAATCTCACTACTGGGTATCTACTCAAAGGAAAAGAAGTCATTATATCAGAAAAATACCTGCATGCATATGTTTAATTGCAGCACAATTCACAATTGCCAAGATATGGAACCAAATTAAGTGTCCATTGAACAATGAGTGGATAAAATAAATGTGATATATATACACCATGGAAAACTACTCAGACATAAAAAGGAATGAAATAATGTATTTTGTAGCAACTTTGATGGAACTGGAGGCCATTATTCTAAGTGAAGTAACTCAGGAATAAAAAATCAAATACCGTTATGTTCTCACTTGTAAGTGGGATCTAAGCCATGGGTACACAAAGGCATACAGACTGATATAAAGGACTGTGGAGACTCAGAAGGGGAAAGATGGAAGGCGGAGTGAGGAAAAAACTACCTACTGGGTACAACATGTATTACTTGAGTGACAGGTGCACCAAAAACCCAGATTTCACTGCTGTAAAATTCATCCAAGTAACCAAAAACCAGTTTTACACTGAAAGCTATTAAAATTTTTGAAAAAAATTTAAAAATCAAGTCTAAGAATATGTATCTAGAGAAAATAATAACCATTGCAGCAATAGCAATATAAACATAATACTGATATAGAGCTATATAGTTTATAGAACACATTATATTGGTTATCTCATTTAATGTGTACCATATTTATGTTAGAAAGGAATTATCTTCATTTGATCAAATAAAAATATGATCAGTTTTTTTATCTTTAATTTTTATGGGTACATATGACAGATTTGGATTTTATGTCTTCAGACAACAAATTTAATATTATTTAAATTACACTTTACTTGCTTATCTTCTCATAAAAATATTAATGATAATGAATTAAAGTATTAAAACTTATTCATTTAAACCCAACCTATAAATGCAGAACCTCTTCTTTCCCCTGAAAAATATGCATCCTATTTTGGCTAGATAAATAAGAAAGTAGTGAAAGAGTGCTATAAAATGAATTTCTAATATGACAAACCTGAAAGCTTAGAAAAAGCAGATCTCTTTTACACCTTTAAACTATAAACATAAAAAGCATCTGGAAATTGAATTTTCACAGTAGGGGCTGGAAAGGAAAAGTAAGAACATAACAATATAGTACTTAATTATCATAATTCACCCCAGGTGTTGAAATGCTGAGAAAAGATATATTTATGATGAGTATCAAAACTTGTATTCACAAGTTGGTAAAGAGTCTTGATTAAACATCATATGTATTATACAAGAAAGATAAAATAAAGCAAAGTTAATGTTTTCCAAGTACTCATTTCTTTTCTGATATTCACCTAAAAATAAACTCATATAGTTGCATGTGTTATAGTCTGTTTACAAATTAGGTAATACATTTTTCTTAAAATCACACACACAGGATTGTTTGTTTGTTTCTTACTGATTTGTTTGAATTCATTGTAGATTCTGGATATTAGTCTTTTGTCAGATGTACAGATTGTGAAGATTTTCTCCCACTCTGTGGGTTGTCTGTTTACTCTGCTGACTGTTCCTTTTGCTGTGCAAAAGCTCTTTAGTTTAATTAGGTCCCAGCTATTTACCTGTATTTTTATTGCATTTGCTTTTGGGTTCTTGGTCATGAAGTCCTTGCCTAAACCAATGACTAGAAGAGTTTTTCCAATGTTAACTTCTAGAACTTTTATAGTTTCAGTCTTAGATTTAAGTCCTTAATCCATCTCGAGTTGATTTTTGTATAAGGTGAGAGATGAGGATCTGGTTTCATTCTCCTACATATGGCTAGCCAATTATCCCGGCACCATTTGTTGAAAAGGGTGTCCTTTCCCCACTCTATGTTTTTTGTTTGTTTGTTTTTTGTTTGTTTTTTGTTTTGTTTTTTTGCTTTGTTGAAGATCAGTTGGCTGGAAGTATTTGGGTTTATTTCTGGGTTCTCTATTCTGTTCCACTGGTCTATGTGCTTATTTTTGTACCAGTAACATGCTGTTCTAGTGACTATGGGCCTATAGTATAGTTTGAAATCAGGTAGTGTGATGTCTCCAGATTTGTTCGTTTTGTTTAGTCTTGCTTTGACTATGTGGGCTCTTTTTTGGTTCCATATGAATTTTAGAATTTTTTTTTCTAATTCTGTGAAAAATGATGGTGATATTATCAAAAAGTGGGCTAAGGACATGAATAAACAATTCTCAAAAGAAGATATACAAATGGCCAACAAACATATGAAAAAATGCTCAGCATCACTAACGAGCAGGGAAACACCAATCAAAACCCACAATGCAATACTACCTCTCTCCTGCAAGAATGACCATAATCAAAAAATAAAAAAACAGTAGATGTTGGCATGGATGTGGTGAACAGGAAAACACCTCTACACTGCCGGTGGGAATGTAATCTCGTGCAGCCGCCAAGGAAAAGAGTGTGGAGATTCCTTAAAGAACTAAAAGTAGAACTACCATTTAATCCAGCAATCCCACTACTGGGATTTACCCAGAGGAAAAAAAGTCATTCAAAAAAAGATACTTGCATACACATGTTTATAGCAGGACAATTTACAATTGCAAAATCCTGGAACCAACCCAAATGCCCATCAATCAACAAGTGATTAAAGAAACTGTGGTATACATACGTATATATACAATGGAATACTACGCAGCCATTAAAAGGAATGAACTAACAGCATTTGCAGTGACCTGGATGAGTTTGGAGACTATCATTCTAAGTGAAATAACTCAGGAATGGAAAACCAAACATCGTATGTTCTCACTGATAACGTGGGAGCTAAACTTTGAGGACACAAAGGCATAAGAATGATACAGTGGACTTTGGGGAATTGGGGAGAAGAGCGGGAGGGGGGCAAAGAATAAAAGACTGCAAATATGGTGCAGTGTATACTGCTTCAGTGATGGGTGCACCACAATCTCACAAATCACCACTAAAAAATGTACTCAAGTAACCAAATACCACCTTTACCCCAATAACTTATGGGAAAAAAAAACACACACACATACAAAAGTCTTACAATAATTGCCAGAAGAAATGGTTACCATTCAGTAGCCAATTTATATAAAAATTTTAATAATCTTTCATTATTATTTCTATTGGTACTATTGAATACCACAGGTAAATGTAAACATAACATTAAATACTAAAAGACACAATGCTGAAAACATACAGATTGACTAATGTCAAGAACTAATAATTTAAAGAAAAATGAAAAAATTACATATTCAATGTGAAATAAAAGAAATGGGTTGTTGTCTCAGAGCTTTAGGACAGCAATCTTCTAAATGATAGCAGTATTCTGTGTCTTTAACAAAGTAGGGTTACCCAAGTATGTTAAAACTGTGAAAATTTAATTGAAACTGTGCACTTTTTATGTTTCTATATTTTAATTAAATACCAATATTGTCATGAAATATAAGAAATAAAATATTGAGACCACAAAAGAATTACAAAGAAATACTAAAAGATTTATTTCACATGAATACAACAATTCTGAAAAAATATAAGGAAAAAAATTCTCTGAACTCTTAGGCTTTAGATGGGCTGAATAATATTTATTATATGCTTTTGTGCTATTTGGATATATTACCAAGTGTATATTATACTTTAAGTTTTTAAAATACCAACTTTAAATATCTTCTGTTTATATGCTGAGAGTTCATTAATTGATTTAAAATTATAAAAATAGACAAATGTTTTAACAATGACTAGTTATAATTGATGCTATTGATTATTGTATAATAAAGTACACACTCACACAGAGACACAAACACATACACACTATCACCTGGTATGTTTGTATTCAAAGTCATTGTGACTGAACCCAGCACTAGAAGAATAGATTTTATGTCCCCAATATAGTGTAATTTAATAACTTCCATATATTTTTTCAAAACCAAGCAAGCTTTCAGAGGTCTGTGTTTTGTTTTCTTTTTTATGTATGTTAGCTATGCTTAAACACAAATAGTTACTGACAGCCAGGTAGATTGAGAAAGAATATACACATTGTCATGTTATTTTCAGGATTTTCTGATTGCAAATTTTTAGGATATTAGCATTGCAAATGAAAGGTGCAAATTTGCTAACAATCAAATTTGGATATAATTGAAAATATCAGCATAATAACCTGCTACAATTTGCAGAGTATATAAAACATTACAATCACATTGTCTTATTCTCGTGAAAATTCAGCAACCAAAAATTAAAATTAAAATGTAGTTATAGTATCCAGTTGAGATTTTATCATTTTGTAGAAAAAATAAAAATAATTCAACACAAAATTACATTTACAATAATAGTATAAAGTGCAGAATGTTTCTATTTTATATTAGCAGTATTGTGAGTTATTTTTTTCTGTTTCTTCTGATGGGCAATAATTCACACAAGAAATAGGAAGAAAGCCTAAAATTATTTTTTAGTCATTTTTTTCCTCAAGTTCACCACAATATGACTGCAAATCTGAACTCTCCTTGCTTTATAAGATGTAAACTCTAAAAAGGACAGAAATTAAACCTTGACATAAACACACAACACACACTTGGAAAGTGAAATATCAACATTATATTTAAAAAGCATTAATATTTACATAATTTTAACATTTATTTAAAGGCACATTGTCTTTAGTTATGGCTAGAACAAAAATCAAACTATTTTTTCCACTTACAAATTCAGTTACAAACAATTTTACTAAGCCTTTCTTCATACTTTACAATTATTGAAATCTCTTATATTGTCTTTCAACCAGACCTTATTTCAAAATAATCTCTATGCCATTTTTCTGCAGTTTACCAATAGCACATTATGAAGCAATATACACTTTCATAGGAAAAATTTTTAGTATCACTTAAATCAACTCTATTGCTTTTTGTCATTTTTATTAGTATCAAGATACAGTTTGTAAACTTTTTTTCGGTTTTTAGAAATATTATATCTATAATTCTTATGTTGAGTTTTGATATCAAGGACACTCTTGTATTACACAATGAGATAAAAAAATTTCTCATTTTTAATTTTCTGGAATAGTTTGTATATGAGTAATAACAAGTCTTCTTTCGTCATGGTACAACAATTACAAATAAAGCCTTGCAGGCCTGCTTGGAGTCCTAGAGTTTTCTTCATAGAAAGCTATTTTTATTAAATTGTTCTGTATTTTCGATGGTTGCAGGAATAATTTGGTTTTCTATTTCTCTTTTAATCAGTTTTTATGGCTTATGTTTTTAAGAATTACTCCTTCTCATGTAAAGTTTTGAATGTAGAGGCTTAAAGTTTTCAATAACAACCTCTTTAATTTTTGGATAACTGCATTTTCTTTTTGATATCTGATATTATTGCTGCAATTATTCATGGATGTACCTTCCCTTTATCTTTTTTCTTGTCATATCACTGTTTTAGCCAAGTCTTGATTATGATATCCAACTATGTCTATGGATTTGTTATTTTTTCTGGTAGTCATTATTCCCTAATATATTTTGAAAACAACACTAGTAAGTATTTATGTATCTAGAATTATTGTGTCTTCATGAAGAATTGAATGTTTTATAATTATAAATTATCTTCATTAATTATTTGCTCCCTATTATCTCTGTATAACAATTTTATTAGATGTAGATTATATTTAGAAGCCAAATTCTGATACATTTATTTCTGCTAATTCTACTCATGGTAGGTTATTTTTATTGGAAATTTGTCATTTTAGAGTTTGAATTAATTTTAATATGGAAATCAGATGTTTCCTTAAGATTTAATGGTCTGTCCTTTCTCAACAAGTTTGTGTTTCCATCTTCCTATTAACTGGGCAGATATTGTAGTTTAGGGAAATATTCCATGTTAATTCATTATATTGGGCTATCAATTTAAGCTCTAAAAACACCTAAGGAAAATCTATGGTTAGAAATTCTCAAAGGAGGCTTTTGGATTCCTAGTAAAAATTAGATCAGTCTGCTTTGTCCACATTTTTTTTGCCACTGAGAGATATTTATTTGTCTGTGGTGGCCTGTTTTTAATAAATATGTGTACCCTTTATTCAGAAACAAAGCCACTGTCCTAAGTGGAAAACTCGTTTTCTATTTTCCAACTACCTTTCACTCAAGACTTCCTCTCCTGTAATTACAAAATAATGGGAAATAGTTGCCCCTGCGACATTGTAATAGGCAACCTCACCTCAAATCTGCCAGGACTTAACTCTTTTTACTGTTCCTGCTTCAGATTTCCTCTTTGTGTCCAGCTTTTGCGATCTTTATTCCTTGGTAATTCAGCTACAGAATTAAAAGAATCATCAATTTAATTCAGCATTTCTAGATATTTTGCATGGGATTTTTGGATTACTCATTTTGCAACGCTGCCAGTGATAGAATTTTGTACTTATATCCATAAGCCATAAAATTATAACAGATATTTCGTGATTATTAAAATTTGTAAAACTTTATAAACTATCAAGAAAAGTGCCTAATACATTGTAAGCACTTTATATTAAATTCCCTTCACCTGGATTTGAAAACTGAGAACTAGACTTGCTGAGTTGTTTAATTTCAGTTAACAAGTATTTAAAATCTATGAGGTTATTTATTTGGGTTACCAAGATTAAGCCTTTTTTTTTTTTACTGCTATTTAATATAGACAATGGCCTTAAGATTTCTTTAGACTTTATGATAGATTTATATTCACAACTTGAGATAGCTGTCTTAGTAAGATATTTTATTCTAATTTCCATAACATTGTACAGGTCAAAAAGAAATTTCTTTCTTTATCTATCACTAGGTGCAGGTCTAAGGCCCCTGTAACATAAGACAGATGAATAATAATATGAAAACATACAAATGTATTTAATATAAGTTTTATGTGGCAAAGGAGCCTCCAATAGGAAATGAAGACTCAAAGAAACAGAAATTTGTGTATATTTATGTATAGGTTTGATGAAAACTGGGCAGGCAAGAAGAAATATTATTGGAGAACAAAAGAGTACAATATACTAGTTTATTAGTAATAAACCAGGGGAAACAGCAAAGCCTGTTTATTCAGAATGTCCTTGAGTCTCTGTGTCTTTGGCCCCTTTCTACTGGGCATGTAGAGTGAACCTCTTGAATGACAATCTTTGATTTGGTTTAGAGGAAAAGGACAGGAGGCCTGAGAGTGACCTTCCTTAGTTTTTTTTTAACCGGTATCAGGGGAGAACAGGGGAAGGTAAGAGTGACTTCCTTCCATCCGCTATTTTCTCAAACAGATGCCACATTTTGGGATAGCATGTCCTGGCCCCCATCCATTGCATATTTTTCTGATTCTCTTTTCTCACATTTTAACTCTTCAGCATAGTTAGCATGTGATTGAATGTGCACAGAAGAGGTCTTGATAGACATTATCCTCCTTGAGTGAATTACATAAGTATATGCTTTTGATATATTTCAGTTTTCTTTTTTCTAAAAAGTATTGTATAATTAATAACCATAATGAATGGACTTCGTGAAATTTTTAATTGGTAGTAGTGGTAAAATAATTGAGTTTGATCTTTTGAGAGTATCGGTTAATGTACTGAAAGAATGCATGACCAATATATTCAAATGTATTTTTGTCAGTAATCCTGAAAAGCCTTTTTGTGCTAATATGTTAGTGAAAGAAAATGTGTAAACCTTTTCATTATATAATGAGTTACATGCAGTTTTAAACTTAATAAATAGTTAATCTAATTCAGATAAATTTAGCCCAAAATTTCTGAGCAGTTGGTAGCAGGTAGCTTTGGGGACCCTGTGCTAACTAACTGGGTAACTTTTATATTTGTTTACAGTTTCACACATGTTATACAGTAGAATTTTCAACTAGGCTGCTGATTAGTTTCAGACCATATGTTGGATACCTGAATTTTAGTGAAATGACAATAAACTTTGAATATTCCTAGAACGTTAAAGCAAATTGATAAGATTCCTTGATATGGGTGTATTGTTCCATCTCAATTTGGAATGATATTTTGATCAAGGTTTTTCTCTACTTTGCTACTCTAGAATCCTTTCAGAAATATGACAGAAACAAGTTAATTCATGTTTTACTAAAATTTCTATTTCAGACATCTTCCTTTCACATCCATAAGCCAATATTAGGAACAATATGGACATATGATTAACAAAGAGAAAAATTATGGTCTAGATCACAAAATCCATCCATGTAAATGCCATAGGTCATGCATAATGTCAACAGTTATCAAAGGAAAAAAATACATAACCTGAATAAAACAAATGTATTAATATAAAGAAATCAACTCCAATGTGGTAATTTTTGGTTTCACAGCATATGGTTTTACAAGTGTAGACTACACTGTAGAAGGAAAAAATGCCATATGTACTATACTTATTTGAGAGACCAACTACAGAAGTAATCTCTTAATTACTGAAGAAGTATAATCACCAGATGGGTTCTTCCTGCCTGAACAGACAAAACCAATTCACTATAATCATGGCATTGCAATAAAGAAAGAGTTTAATTGATGTGAGTCTGGCCCATGAGAAAGAACTGGAGTTACTGTTCACATCAGTCTCCCTGAAGGCTCAGAGGTTAAGGGTTTTCAATCAGAGTTTGGTAGACAAGTGGCTAGGGAATTAGTGCTGCTGATCCATTGGGGATGCCATCACAGGTGTGGGATGGGGGTGCCACGAGACTGGTTAAGTTACGAATCACAAGTCCAGGTGGAGTTAGTCAATCGTCACAAGTGCAAAAGTCTGAAAAGACATCTCAAAAAGGCAATCTTAGGTTCTACAGTAGTGATATTATCTACTGGAGTAGTTGGGGAAGTTTCAAATCTGGTGATCTCCAGAAAAATGGCTGATTATCTTATCATGTAACTATGCCTACATCTTAGCAGAATTTAGGCCCCTTTCATAATCCTAACTTTGTGGCCTTTCATGAGTTTTACAAAGGCAGTTTAGTTTTGGGAAGGGCTAATATAAACCTGTCTTTAAGGTTAAAGCATTAACTAAATTTCTCCCCAAGTTAGTTTGGCTTGTGCCGAGGATGACAAAGGACAGCTTGGAAGTCAGAAGCAAGATGGGCCAACTATGTCAGAGTTCTCTTACTGTGATAATTTTGCAAAGGTGGTTTCAGAAGTTGTAGTTCATAACTTTAAGCAAAAGAAGCCAGGGACAAAATTTAAGAAAAATA
Source organism: Pongo abelii (assembly GCF_028885655.2). Classification (NCBI taxonomy): domain Eukaryota; kingdom Metazoa; phylum Chordata; class Mammalia; order Primates; family Hominidae; genus Pongo; species Pongo abelii. The sequence continues at coordinate 44,422,955 of NC_072000.2, read as the reverse complement.
AATAGAGAATGAGAAAGAAAGAGAAAGAAGGGGGATCTGATAACACAATGATGCCAACTCTCAACAACTAATTTAGGTGAAATATACAGAGATACTCACTGCTATTCATAAAACTACTCTGTATTTCTAAAACTTTCAAAGTATATTATTGGGAAAGTAAAGTTTACAAACATTAAAATAAAAAATCTAAACTATTGGTTCAGAATGCATTTAGGAGTAAGGAAACTATGAAAAATGAGTATCACAAAATTCAGGGCTGTGGTTCATTTGGGAAGAGATAATAAAATTGTCGTCAAAGAAGGGCACACAGGGAACTTATGAGTGTTTTTGTTATTTAATTTATTGACCTAGTATTGGTGTTTGCATGACTGTTCATTAATCTTAAACTGTACATATTTATATATATGTAAATCCTTAGAGAACTGAAACAAAAATAAAACTTATTTGAGACCCAAACATGTGGTTTATTTAAAAATGTGAATAGGCTTCCCTTGCATAACAACAAAAAGAGCAAAATTCCTACTGACTCATAAAAATGAGACCTTATTCTATGCTTTAAATAAAGTGCAATTGGCTGACCTGAGTCAAAACTGGGACAGGGGGAGGGGGGGAGAGGGATTAAGATATACCAACTGGTAAAAATAATAAGTAAAAAGATTCAAATTCTAAAATTAGATAAAATAAAATATATGTTAAAAAGCATTAAATATAACAATTTAAAAGACAATTCTCAAAGATGATAAAGCAGTTATGAATTTTTGTGAATAATACAGCAGAAGATTCACATTATAAAGCTAAAATTACAAGAGAAGAACATTTATTAAAAACAGCAAAAAAGATACAATTCTTAGCTATAAATTTAAGAAATGTGCAAAACCCAAATGAGGAAAATTTTAAAATAATCCTAACAGATGCAACATTACACTTGAGAAAAGAAAAACAGTAATGCATCTCTTATTTTTGACCAATTCCAAACTTACAAAAAAGAGCACAAGTTTTTCTAATTTGATTTCTAAATCCAACATTATCCTAAAAACAATATCAGCAATGTATTTTACTAAAGCCAGATTAGTTGAAACTTAAATTGCCATTTAAAAAAAAACTTTAGAAAATAGTAAAATAAAAAACATAGATTTCCAAAGGGAAGTTTAGTCCTATTAATATTAAGTCATAGTAAAGAACTACTATAATTAAAACAGTGACATATTGGCACACGCATACATAGAAATATCAGTAGAACCTAATTGAACATACAGAATTACTCTAGTCCATAAGGAAGTTTCATATATGATAAATGTGGCATTTTGCATCAATAGGCAAAGGCAAACTTTTAAAAATATAGGTTCAGAAAATGGAAAGCCATATGGGAAAAATAGATAAGATTGGATTGTATACAAGAAAATTTACAAATAGATAAGAAATCTAAATGTTAAGAATAAAGTCATACAAATATTTGGAAAAAGAACTAGGACTAATTACTCTATATATTGAGTAGGAAAATAGGCTTTATACATACAATTTGAAACCATATACAACAAAAGATTGATACTCTTAGCTTGATTAAAAATAATGATTAAAATATTTGCCTGGTGAAAATATCTTTAGGTATATCGGAGAGAAAATATTTATCAGAGATACTATGGAAAGGGCCATATGCCTAACATATAACCAACCTTTAAAATAAAGAAACAATATAAAGTAAAAATTTTGGGGAAAATGAACATGGGCAAAAGACACAAACACTACATTCATTTAAAAATATCTGTAAAAATGACCTGGTGAAAATTTATTCATCTTTACTAATAATAGGAGAATTTCAAATTCAACTCATGTAAGAGAATTTGATATATGACAAACTATAAAATCACATAGGTATTTATTTGATAACTGAGGAATCCCCATTCTAGGTATTTACCCCTAAGCTATGCTTTCAACTATACAAAAGTACATATACATAAGTTATCCACAGCAATTGATATTTTTAATGGAAAAATATTGAAAGTGATCTAAATGCCCATACATAAGGAACTGTTTGAAAAACTTTGGTTTGACGTACAATTAAGTACTATGGCTTTGTAGAAAAAATGAGAAAGATCTGCATGAAGTGAAATGGACAGATTACCAGGATTTATTGTTACATTGAAAAAGCCCAACAAAGTTACATTGAAAAAGCCCAACAAAGTATATATAATATTAATATACAATAATATATATAATGTTATTTTTTGTGAAGATTTAAAAAGTAAGAAAGATAGCATTTACTTTGCAAAGAGACTCAAGAAGGATAAGGAATAAATTAATGAATTTGGTTAGCTAAAGGGTCTACATAAAATTAGAGTATAAAAGATAAGATAATATTACATGATTAGCATAATTTTGCATACTATTGAGTTTTGGCAAGATATTAATGTTTTATATATTCAAAAAATAAGATTAAATCAACAAATATGTGGGAAAAACTAATATTGGATTTAGCTTTACTTCAAATGATTAATTATAACCACATTCAAGGAAAAAAAAGTGTTACAAGAACTCTTGAAAACCTTAATTTCATTATATATTGTCATTCAAAAGTAAAAATAAATGCAAACTAATCTAAAACTCTAACTAGTTTGGAACTTTTTTTTGTTAGATAAGAGTGTCGCCATTCTGAAGCTATTTTATTTGTTTTGTAGAATTAAACTAATTAAGTAAATATTGAGATGTTGGTAGTCAGGGCCCTCCGTATTGGAGAAAGAAGGTACAACACAGAATTGGGAAATACCAAAAAAAAAAAAAAAAGAAAGAAACTGTTGCACTGAATTAGAAATATTTCCGTATATTGGGCTGAGCCAACGATTTAATTTTTCTGTTCTCTGCTTGCTGAAGGGACCCAGGAACCATGCTATTTAAGTAGCAATAGCCACAGCTGGGACAGAGATATTGGTTTATCAATATCATTCATCAGTAAAGTAAACCTGAGTTTCCTTGGCCTCAGATAAATTTGTGATCCCAGCGCTAGGACTACATATATATATATATATATACAATATGACCCTCAAAATTATTGAGCCAGAAAGTAAGGAAACACTAAAAAAGAATTTAGGATCATGTGAAAGGAATATGGGAGTCAAAGGGAAGGGGCTACTACTGTCCAATTAGGCATGATTTGAACTTCAAATCATGAATAATGGTAGCAATACTATATAAGCCATTGAATAAATTACTAATCTATCAAACTATACTTATACATATGTGATAGGTAGATGATAAATAGAAATAAATAGATGGATTGGTAAAACAGAAGGCAAAAAGTTTATTTTTAACAATGGAATGCAGTATAGTGAATAGAGAAGAAATAACAGATTTAGAAAATCATTTTTCAAACATCAGAGTAATAAATGATTCAGGTAATATTTATCAATGGAAACAATGGTCACTGGATAAATGAAAAATAGAATGTAAATAAGTATCAAAAATTACTTCACACATTACTTAAAAAAGGAGGAATGCTTATTTTACCAAGGAAAAATCTGGTGGATACCAATATAATCAGATGATCAAATTTCACCCAAAAGAGTAAACTAAGAATAATAAAATCTCAGATATTTATTCTGTCAAAAATATGTAAGCTGAATATAATCATGCATTAATATTAGACAATTCAAAGTGAGATTCATTTTACAAACAACTGGACTGTACTGTTCAAAATATGTCACTATCTTCCACACTGTAAAAAACCATAATAAAAAATATATCAGTATCATAAAAGAAAAAGAAAGAAAGAAGAACTGGTTCAAGTTAAAGGAAACTAAAGAGACAAGAAAACAAAATGAATTTTGTGATGGTAGATTGAATCAAGAATGGTGATAGATTCTATCACGACCATCCATTCTTAAGACAATAAACAAAATTTGATTATGGACTTTGTACTAAATAATAATAGTGTGCCATTTTTAAGTGTCCCTAATTTGATCATCTGACTACTATATAAACAAACATCCTTAGTATTAAAATATTTATGCTAAAGCATTTGCGGATAAGGAAGTAAAATGTTAACTTGTCCAAATCTGGATGCAGCATATATGAGTGATCTTTGCACTTTTTTTGAAACTCCCCTATGAATTTGAAGTTATATAAAATATGAACTCAAAAAGATTTAGGCTGAAAATCAGAAACACAGAGTGGGATTTTTCTGCTCACTGCTGATGCTGAGGAGACAAATACCCATCACCTCTTTTGGAGTAGATAAATTTTAATTTTTGAGGAGAATAGCAAACACTTTTTTAAAAGTAGCTTTTCTTCCTAACTGTTGCCTAGTATATGCTATAAATAATACAGTAGACTGAAAAGAACATGCTAATCTTAAATCAGATCAATTGAATACAAAGTGGTACATCTAACAATATAACTATTTATACTGTTTTATTTAAGCCTTGTTTGTCTGAAGACCTTGTTTAAATGTCACTTTTTGTGCAACATTTTAGATAAAATACTTTTCAAATTATAACTTCTAGAATCTCAGAGTCAGTATTCATAATGTTTTCTCATATTTGCAAAACACATGGTTTTACATTAAGGATGCACAGAAGAAATTTTGAAGCAACTGTGGTCTATCGATCTAACAGGAAACTTAATAAGAGTTCACAGTGTGCTCACTAGATGATTCTTCTGATCAATGAGTGAATCATGACTAAGTAAATGAAGTATAAAATGTAGACAATCAAGTAAAGAGGTAAAGCTCTCTCAGCATATGCAAAGCCTATATTCTAAGGTATACTGAATAAATTCTGATAGTGACTGCTTAAGAAAGTATTCATTTCTTTCTCTTAAAAACAAAATTCCACTTCAAGGAAATAAAAGTATACCAGGTAATAGACAAGAAGTTTGTAACATAATTAAATTCGAGGCTACAATTTCAATCATGATTATAGTTAAAAACACAACCAGAATAATACTATATATATGATATTCGATGGTAAGCAGAGAAACTAATTTTCACCTCTGCTTCCAACATACTTGAACCTTTAAAATGAGTGTGCTCACTGCCACTCTCAGAAGGTGCTAGACAGTTGAGTTGTCGTGCTTCAGGCAAGCAGGCCAGCCCCATATCCTTTGGACATTCCAGATATCAGCACTAGATATAAGAGTAGATGAGATAGACTGGGAGACTAGTGAGAAGATGACTGCAATTACTGATAAGTGATGGATGAATACATATGCTATCTGTTCTGAGGTACCAGCAATAGGGAAGATTTCCTAGCCAGAGATGCATGCACTAACAGAGCCATTGGAACTGAAGGAAACATGTGGCCTTAAGCATTAGATGTCTCCCCAACAGGAATCAATATAAATTGACAAACAAGGGCCTCCTCAACCATTTTGATTTCATATTTCTTATTCTTAGAATCTACACAAATGATCTATCAGTATCAAACTACTGGGATCAATCAGATTCACCAGGTTACCTATTAAAATTCAAATTCCTGATTCCCTTCCGCAAATATGGACTTCAAATATTTATGGTGGAGTCCTAAACTCTGCAATGTTTAAAAACACCCCAGGTGACACATACATGCTAAATTTGGAAACTACTGTGCTATGTTCTACTGCACAAAGGATTCTTTCCTGGAGAGCTTATTTGTGGTGACTCCTAAGAGAAGCTAAACTCTTTCTCAAAAACTGTACAGGTACCTCCTAGAAAATAAATGGCTACTTCATTCTGAATTAGAATAAAAAATAATGTAAAATAGTGAAGTGTCGATAAAGATTATAAACCTCAGGAATAAGAGTTTGAAAGCAAATAACCCAGTAGCAGTGAGAAATGGAAGAACAAGAACATGCCTGTTTATTAGAGTACTTCGTTATGTTCAACTTTCTAACTGCAAGGAAATGGAAATGAAAGTGTAATTCTAAAACTGATTGTGTATGCTAGTAGTAGCTTAAGAAAAATATATTATTTCATGAAATTGCTTACCTTCAGGTTGCCTTTTCCAACTTTTTAAATTGGCACTTACAGTATGCTAAACTAATTGTGAGGCACAATTAAAGACTCCAGATGTGACTGTGATTTAGCTTGCTGAAAGAAATTGTGAGGCATTGATCATTGATGCTAATTTCTTACATTCTGCTCAAATCTTGGCAGTAACATGAGTAAGTCCCACACAATGTTGCTGTACCACATTAATTTTTGTTCTTACTTTACCCAAATATCCCACACATTTAAAATTAATGGATTTCTTCAGGTAACAACAAATAGAGGAATCTATAAATATATATGTGGTTTATCTGAACAAGAGCCATATACCTGGAATAAATTAGTAATAGCAACTGATTTATTCATCTTTTTATAACTTAGCAACAATGTACATGATAATATTTTGTGTTTGTGTGTGTGTCCAGTTTGTTATTGTTGTCAAGTAACCTAAGATAACCATTACAAGTGAATGAGGATTTCCACAAATGAATATTTGAATGTGAGAAAATGTTCTTAAATCTTTGAAGTAAATGATAAATATCTCAAATTATGCTTTACATTATGGATTCTCCATCTATTTTTTTCTGTAATTAGAGCATTGGGCATCATATATATTGCATAATCAATCCGGTGAAGAAGGAGGCAGATGACAGGGATATATTGGCTTAGCCAGATTTGAGTTAAATGTAGCCTTGCCACTTACTAGCTCTGAAATCTTTGACACCAGGTATCCCCAGGGCTCATATTTTCATCTATTAATAAAAATATCAGTATCTACGGGGTGTTAATGATTAATAAAGTATACAATACACATTAACTGTTAGTCTGAGATTTTTATGTTTAACAACCAGTCAATTCTTACAAAGATGATGAGATAAGATAGTTAATAATAGAAAAATAAAGGCAGTCAATAATAGAAAAATAGAAGTATATTGGATTTGAATTTATTTATAGAAAAATCCAAGAGCCCAAGAGCAAAAAATCACCTTGGGAGAATGATTTAGCCATGGTAAACCATAAGACAAGCTGAAAGGGAAGTCAACCAATCAGAGAATGTATTATCACTATATATCCAGATGAGAAAAAGTCACTAAGGATTTGTCTTAATATTTTAAGATATTTCAGTATATATACACCATGGAATACTATGCAGCCCTAAAAAAGAACAAGATCATGTCCTCTGCAGGAACATGGATGGATCTGGAGGCCATTATTTTTAGCAAACTAATGCAGGAACAGAAAACCAAATACTACATGTTCTCACTTATTATATATGAGAGCTAAATTACGAGAACACATGGACACAAAGGGGGAACAACAGACACTGGGGCCTACTTGAGGGTGGGTTGGGGGAGGAGAGGATGAGGAAAAACAACTATTGAGTACTAGACCTAGTACCTGGGTGATAAAATAATCTTGACAACAAACCTCCATGACATAGGGTTTACCTATGTAACAAACCTGCACATGTACTCCTGAAACCAAAATAAAAGTTATTCTTTTGAAAAAAAAGATCTCTATGTTCATGTTTGTTCTTATCACAATGTCTAAAAGATGATGCTCAAAAATTCTTAAATTGATTTTAAAAGGACAGACGCATTAAAAAATAGTTTTTGTGTAATTGATTGCTGATGACACATATAGATATTTTAGTGATTAATGAGGGTATAGTCAGATACAAAATTTGTGGTAATTTTGATTACACACTAACAGACAAGACATTTTCATATTGAAAACAAATTATATGATAATGTCATATGCATTGCTCTATGGCAATGTAGAATGACAGCCACAAAGAATATTCAATATATCTTTTGACGAATTTTAAATAAGGTATTTGAAACAGAGGTGTTAGGATCCCAACTTCCAGTGAAAGATTTGGGGTATTCTTAAAATGTAATTCTTTGTTTTTAGAGTCCTTTAAAATCAGAAAATATGAGATATTCATTTACATTTGTTGTTTTAACACATACACCGCCTAATTTTCATTGTTTAAAATATGATTTTTTTCCTTGGTCTATTAAAATCCAATCTGCAGTGTTGGGTGGGAGTTTCACAGTCATGCAGAAATACAGGCTGATGAAGGCTCTGCCATCTTCAACAAGTACCTTTCAAGATTTCCCTGTTGGCAGTTAATGTAATGACATTACCATGTCCACAGCCTCATGGAGCTTACCAGTGCTGTACATTTCACCCTGACTTCCCTCATCAGCCTCAGTATCATTGCCTCAGAGCTTTCTTTGACCATATGAATCCACCCTCCCTTCAAGAAGCAGGCTGGAAGTATTGCCCAGTAATGCATATCTTCAGTAGCAGTGCTCAACCAATGATTGAAGAGAGCAGGTAACTAAGTACCTGATTTCTTTTGTCCCTTTTTGCGGATAACTGGAAGCGCATGTTCCACAGTGACACTTCAACTCCACAAAGGTGTTAATCTTCAGTTACTTAGTATGTTAATTTGCTTGATAAAATGCCCTTTATTGTCTGCGTTCCTTTCCTGAGTCCATGAGTATGAAGAAAAAAACTATGAAAAATTGAATATTCAATTGTCAGTAAGGATCCCTGTATAGACAATGGGGCTTATGTGGGATTTCAAGGTTATATGGGAAAATGTTTGTAGGGAAAATGACTAGAAAAAATACCAAAATTAAGCATGCACATGATCACAATAAATGTATGTGAAGAAATTAAGTAAACTATAACTCAAAATAACTCAAATAAATCTAATATATGGTACAGTAAAATTGGTACATTAAGTTCATTTCATTTGGTTATATAGAAGTGAACCATGTTGTAATCATGTTTGTAAGAATGTACACACACACAAACCCACAAAGACATCTTATTACAACATCTGTAAAATCTAGATGAAAAAGATGGTCTTAACTCTCTAATCTTAGCATTTAATGTATATAAAATATCTGAAGTTTGTCTTGGAGGGAAGCTTTTTATAATCAATCTAGAAGGATGCAGAGCAAATTAACTCTAATTTACTGTCCAAAATAATATTTATATGGTCATGCCTAATCCAAGAAGTTATATCATTTTCAAGCGATAAGTAAAGGCAGTAACAAATAATTCCAAACGTGCATAATAAAAGCAAATAAAAAATACTTTAAATGTACTTCCTAAAAATAATCATTTATACAAGGAATGAGTTTGTTGAAATCAGGAGTTTTAGGAATCTGCTGTTATTATATATTCATAATACTTAAAATCAGGTAAATGGACAACTTATTTTTTGAATTCATGTAGAAATAATTTGGAGAACAAAACACATACATTACAGTGGACAAAAGATTTACTATTCTTATTTTACCAACAGAATCCAACACATGTATATGGCTTACGCTATTATTTACACATTTAACAAAACAAAATAAATAATCAATTTCTACATTATATATAACCATTTGTGTTAATGTATAATATAAAAATAAATCATTCTTGCCTGTGCATCTGTTCATATTTTGTTTTTTTAAAAAAATATATTCTTAAAGGAAGAGTTATAATTTTGAGTTTTTTTAAAAGTGTTCAAGCATACATGTATTTTTTATATTTTTAAACTACTCTTCTCTCTTAAAATTCTTTTAAACTGTTTTTAATATTTTCTGTACTTTTTTCTTATTACTTTATATATTCATCTTTCTTACTAAACTCTGAACTTTTTAAGGATGCTCACTATACATTAGTCTAAATAGAATAGATGAATTAAATATGTCTCTGTGGTTTAGAAAGTGAAATTGTCATTAGAGAAGTTCACACTACACAGTACTTCATTCATCATTCATTCATTTATAAACTTGTGGTAAGCACTAATCACAGGTTAACCCCTTGTGCTAAGAGCTAAACATATAAATATAAAATATGGAGCATAAGTTCTATTATGAAATCCAATTAAGTCTTTAAATAGTATTGAGCAGTGGAAAGATGCGTTTCTTTGTGTTTATATAGAACAATTTGGGAGCAGTGAGTAATAGGATATGAGAGTAAAAAAATAAAGAAAAATGAATAAGCAGTGCATATTATAATATCCAAGATAAGGGAGTATGAGTTCCTAATACTATGTATATTTGACACAAACATTATGAAGTTTTACTATTATCGTTGGTCCACAGATAACACCCCTAATGAATGAGACCTTTTACTATTCATGCCTAGTGTCATCTCCCCTGACATTTAATCTGAGCTTGCCCTTTGATTCTTTGATCAATAAAGTGCAGCTGAAGTGACTCTTTAATTTCCAAAAAATAGTCCTTAGAAGAACTAAAGTTTCTACTTTCATCTTTTAAAACACTTCCTCTTAAAAACCAGTCATCACGCTGTTAGACATCTAAGTCACATAAAAAGGCTACATTAAGAAAAACTGTTGTTATCACCAACATCCATGGAAGGACTCCAAGCCAACAGCCAGCATTAATTAGAATCAAATGGGTGAAATGTCTTGAACATTCCAGCCCAGTAGAGACTACAGATAGCAGTAGCACAAGATGACAACGACATGGAGCAAAACAACCATTCAGTTGAGCTCCAATCAACAAACAGAATCATAAGAAATAATAAAATGATTGTTATTTAATCCAGTAAGTTTTAGAATGAAATTGTCATACAGTATAGAGAGCCTAAACAGATATTGGTACCAGAAGTAAGTTGCTGCTGTGACAAAAAGCTAAAACATGTGGCATCAGCTTTGGAACCAGCTTTCAGGTATAAGCTGGAAGGGTCTTGAGAAGGATATTAGTAAAGGATGAAAGGGAAAAGAAGAAATTGTTATTAGAGGCTAGAGAAAAAAGCAGATTGTGTTATGAATTTTTGACAGCAGTAGTCCCAGCAAAATACAAAAAATAAAAAAAAAATGTATCATTGAATTTGTAGGTCTGACTAATAATATTTCCTACCTTTAAGAGAGAAATAACTCCTAGAGAGCCTCTTTGAAATTTGGAAATAATATATACAGTTGATCCTTGAACAACACAGGTTTAAACTGCATTTATATAGTGATTTTTTTCTGCCTCTGCTATTCCTGAGACAGTAAAATCAACCTCTCCTTTCCTTCTTCTCCTCAGGCTATTCAAAGTGAAGAGAATAAAGTTGAAACCTTTATGATATTCCACTTTCAATTAATCAATAGTATATTTTCTCTTACTTATGATTTTCTTAATAACATTTTATTTTCTCTAGCTTACTTTATTATAATACAGTATGTGTGCATATAAATATAAGTATATACAATTTATAATTAAATTTTATATTTATAATTTGTGTATAACTATTTATATATAAGTATATAGAGAAACACACATATAATATACATAAGCTAAAAAAGTTGAGTTTATGAAAATAGAGAGTATGGCCAGATGCGGTGGCTCACCCCTGTAATCCTAGCACCTTGGGAAGCCAAGGAAGGCCCATAACCTAAGGTCAGGAGCTTGAGACCAGCCTGGCCAACGTGGTGAAATCCCATCTCTACTAAAAATACAAAAATTAGTCGGGCGTGGTGGCGGGCACCTGTAATCCCAGTTACTCGGGAGGCTGAGGCAGGAGAATCCCTTGAACCAGGGAGATGGAGGTTGCAGTGAGCCGAGATCACTCCAGTGCACTCCAGCCTGGGTGACAGAGTGAGACTCTGTCTCAGAAAATAAAATAAAATAAAATAAAAGACAATAGAGAGTAGAATGATAGCTACCAGAAGCTGGGAAGGATGCTGGGGAAGGGAATAAAGAAGTTAATTAATCAGTACGAATATACAGATAGATAGAAGAAATAAGTTCTAACGTTCATTAGCATGGTACAGTGACCATAGTTAACAATATATTTGATATTTCAAAATAGCTAGAAGATATGAAATGCTCCCAGTTCAAAGAAATGACAAATGTTTGAGGTGATGGCTGTTCTAAATACCCTGATTTAATAATTACATATTGTGAGCATGTGTCACAATATACCATGTACTCCATAAGTATGTACAATTATTATCTATCAATAAACATAATTTTTAATTAAAAATACAGCATGTAATAACTATAACATACAAAAAATGGTGTTAATTAACGGTTTATGTTATCAGTAAGGCTTCCAGTCAAAAGCAGGCTTTTAATAGTTATGTTTTAGGGGAGTAAATTTTATACACAAATTTTCAACTGCGTGGGGATTGGCACTCCTAATCCTTGCATTGTTCAAGAGTCAACTACAGTTCATTTGGGCATGTAATTCCAATGCCAGTTATGAGTGGGCTGTAGAAAACAGGTTATTTACCAAGTACAGGCTGCCATGTAGGCTGCTGTGCCACTTGTCCGTGTTACCCAGATTTAAAGTTAACAAAGTTAGGAATGATAAGTGAAATGTTCGGCAGGTCTCATGGGTGAATCACAATATATACCTTTATAATTTAGAGGCAAAGCTATGCCATACTCTGCAGATTATTATTCACATGTTCAGAAACAATTCCATGCTTGCTTTTGGGCCCTGGAAAAGGCTAAACATTTGATCAAATTGGTGATTTGGTCACCAATTTATCATGAAATTTGAGTTGTTCATCATCAACTGGGTGTTGTCTGACGTATGAAACCATAAAGTTGGGTGTGCATAGCAGCACCAGATCTTCAAATTGAGATAGTGTAAACAAATAAGACTCAAGCAATTACTGAAAGAACAAGTAAGTTGCATGATAAATTGCTCATGTCTCCAAGACTTCTAATACCAGTATACTGCCGGCCTTTTCGCAATAGTTATTTATGGTCTGTAGAGAGTTACTTACAGTTTTCCCCCCTTTTCTAGGGGACAAAAATTTGTCCTGGTTTATAATAATTCTACATAATATTCTAATGCCAACCAGTAGTGGGCATCTGCAGTATTGGCACCCAACTCAAGGATATCTCTTAATCAAAGTTTTTAGGGAAAATCCTCATATCACCCAGTCAACCTTGTTAATTTAACCTGGAAGGAGAAATGACCAGAATTTCAGATCTACATTGACCCTCAAGCAGAGGCTAACAGTTTGAACTGAGTGTTAGGAGATTGGAGAAAACATAATTAGAAAGCTCTTGACAAAAATGACAGGTAAGAGATACGTAGACAGACATTCCTAATAAAAGTGTCTGCATCTCCTGCCAATGCTTCAAAACAAACAGCAGAAGCAGAAGAGAACCTTAATAATCAGGTGGACAAGATAAATGGCTTGTTGAATGTGAGTCAGCCTCTCACTAAGCCATCCACCTTGCCTGATAGCTCATGAATAATGTGGTCACTGGAGCAGGCATAGAGGTTATGAATGGGCTCAATACCATGGACTTCTACTTACCACACATTATCTGGTTACAGCCACTAGTGAGTGCCAAGCCTGCCAACAGCTGAGATTAAAACTTATCACCCAGTGTGCCCCGATTCCTGAGAAGAATATGTCATTATATATGTTTGTCACTTTTCTTTTCTTTTTTTTTCTCAAGAAAAAGACCTCTGGAGGAAGTCAAGTTGTCTCATATGGCTATCCTAATTAATGAATGACAACAGAAAACATTACCTGGCTGTCTGACCTAATCTGAAAAACATTTTTTCACAAAACATATGCAAATAACTCTAAAAGGTGCCAGAGCAGCTATCCAAGTTTTCAATTTGCTGCCTAATATGCATTATAATTTTACTTTAGCTTATTATTGGCAATACCATGGAGTACTAGAGTTTATGACACCACCCTTAGCAGCCCAACAATGCTTTCTCAGTTTCTTTATACTTGATCATAAAGAAGCAAAACATATTATAACTAATTAAATAAATGTCTAAAAATCTAATTCAATCCTATTAAAAATATCACAGCATTAAAGCATTCTACAGTCTAAATTCAAAAATAACTGTCCATTAAATATTATTTTGATGGTAATTTTATGGTGATAACAAACCTAATGAATTTTTTAAAATATAATGAAGTATAGTATATACGATATAATGAATTTTTTAAAAATATAATGAACTATAGTAAAATAGAACAATGTAGTCCTTGAAATCTTCAAGCCAATTACTTCTTTTTATCCTCTGACCTGTACAACCTCATACACATTGCTTAAATTTTTAAACCATTATATATAAATTTTTAAACCATATATATATATATCAATTTTAAATGGGAATGATACATTTTGGCATATGATTGTGATAAGCAATGTACAAAATTACTTAGAATTTATCCTAAATAAATTGATTTTTTTAAAGTCAATCTGCAAAGTGTTCATGTTAAGAAGTTGTTTCAAAAGTTTACTATTACTTTTATTGCTAACATGACTTGAGTGTTTTCTTACTAAGTTTATGTCTGTTATTTGCCATGAATTTTTAGGAGAGATTCCAATTTGTCTTAATACTTACATGGTAAAGTTTTAAACTCTTTACTTAATTCATTCTTTAAAATTCTTCTATCTTTACTTTCAAAAGTAAACATTTAATTATAGAATAGCTTTTACATTTACAAAAAATTTACAAAGATATAATATGGAGAATTCTCTTCTAACCATATCCTGTTTTCCCTATTGTTAATAACTTACATTGTTAGTATAGTGCATGTACCACTCTAGTAAACTGATATTAATACAAAATTATTAACCAAACTCCATAGTTTATTCAGATTTTCTAATTTTTACTTAATATCATTTTTTCTGTTCTGGGATCCATACAGGATACCACATTACATGTCGTCATTAGGTCTCCTTAGGCTCCTCTTGGCAGTCACAATTTTGAAGACTTTCCTTGTTTTGATGACTTTGATCATTTTGAGGAGTATTGGTCGGGTATGTTTAGACCATCCTTCATTACAAGTCTGTCTGATGTTTACCTCATAATTAGACTGAGGTGTGGGTTCTGATGACATTAACCTTGATCACCTGGCCTAGGTAGTGTTTGTCAGGTTATTCCAGTATCAAGTGACCCTTTTCCTCTGTTCCATACTCATACTAGAAACCATCATCTGGACACTATATGTACCTACTGTTTATCTCTTCCTATATGTGATATGTATATCTGAATTAATATTAAATTACAATGAACTCATACTGAAGTATCCAACCCAAATTGGTGCCATATGGTTCATTTAACTTTCCAACATGGTTAACCTATGTCTTCTCATGTCATGAGTCTGAAAGCTGGCTCCTACCATTCTCCATCCATTTACCTATTTGCTCAGCCTCAGCATACATGTATCATGTTAACACACACCTCAACGGGAAACAATTTTACCATCTAGAGTTCAGTGCTACGTATAGTTCCTTTTGTCCTTAGAGTTTTGATATGGTTTGGCTGTGTCCGCACCCAAATTTCATCTTGAATTGTAATAATCACCAAGTGTAGTGGAAGGGACCCAGTGGGAGGCAATTTAATTATGGGGACGGTTAACTCATGATAGTGAGTTCTCACGAGACCCAATGGATTTACAAGGGCTTCTCTCTCTTTTGCTTGGCACGTTTCCTTGCTGCCGCCATGTGAAGAAGGATGTGTTTGCTTCCCCTTCTGCCATGATTGTAAGTTTACTGGGGCCTCCTCAGCCATGGTGAACGATGAGTCAATTAAACCTCTTTCCTTTATAAATTACTGGGTCTCGGGTATGTCTTTATTAGCAGAGTGAGAATGAACTAATACAAGTTTCCATTTATTTTCAAAATTACTTAGGTAAAAAACATTTTCCACCAACTCTAGTAAGTTAGATTATGTCATACATTTGTAATACATTTAAATTTGTCTTTAGCTCCTTAATTTCATCCTGAGGTTACTCAATACCCTAGTTGATTTTGTTTTGTTCATATACATTAAGGTTTATTATTTGTACCATAAGTTTCTATGAGTTTTAACAGGATAGTGCCATGTATCTACCACTACGATATTGTATGAAATAATTTCCCCACACTAAAAATTTCCCATATGCTTCATCTATTTAACATTCTTCCCTCACTAAGCACATAGCAATAGCTGGTCTGCTTTCTATATCTATAGGGTTTTGTTTGTTTGTTTGTTTTTCCCAGAATGTCATGTAAGTAGGCTCATAGAGTTATGTATCTGTTTCAGACTGGCTTGTTTCACTTAGCAGCTGGCTTGTTTCACTTAGCCATAAGCAATTAAGATTTATCTATGTTGATCTGTAGAATGATAGTTCATTAATTTGTATCTCTAAATGGTAATTCCATTGTATAGAAATGCCATCATTTGTATATCCATTCACCTATTGAAAAGCATCCTGGCTAGTTTGATTTTTGACAATGAAGAATAAAACTGGGCTGGGCATGGTGGCCCAATCCTGTAATCCCAGCAATTTGTAAGGCCAAAGCATCAGGATTACTTAAGCTAAGAAGTTTGAGACCAGACTGGACAACACAGACCTCATCACTATGTATTTTTTTAAAATAAAGTGTATTAGCCAGATATGGTCGTGTGCATCTGTAGTTTTAGCTAGAGGCCGAGGTGGGAGGATCATTTGAGCCCAGGAGCTCAATATTGCAATGAGTTATGATTGTGTCACTGCACTCCAGTCTGGGAAAGAAAGTAAGATCCTGTAGCAAAAAATCATAATAATAAAATGGCTACGAACTTATACATGAGGGTTTTCATATGAGTTGGTTAAATTCCCAGGTATACAATTGATGTGCTATGTGGTAAGATTATACTTAGTTTTGTGGCAAACTGCCAAGTTGTCTGTCAATGTGACTGTGCTTTTTTTCACTTCTACAAGCAATACATTACAGTGTCTTATACCCCTCCTCTTGTAATTAGTATTTTGAATTATTTAAAAATTATTTTAGCCATTCTAATAGATGTATGGTGATATCTAATTGTTAAATCTGTGCTTCCCTAGTGACAAATACAGTTGAGTATCTTTTCAAATGCTTCTTTGCTATCTGCATAACTTCATTGATGAGTTGTCTGTTTAGATATTTTGACTCATTTTTATTTTGGGCTTTTGTTGCTTATTGGTGATATTTCAAAGGTTTTTGTATATTCTTGATACAAATTCTTTATTAGATGTGCATTTTATAAGCATTTCTCCCAGTTTATGATATGCTCTTTATTGTCTTAACAGTTTCTCTTAAAGACAAAAAAAAGAAATAAGGGTAAGAAGGAAGGAAGGAAGGAAAGAAGTAAGGAAAAAAGGAAAGAAGGAAGGAAGGAAAGAAGGAAGGAAGGAAGGAAGGAAAAAAGGAAGGAAGGAATAAGAAAGGAAGGAAGGAAAAAGAAAGGAAGGAGGAAGGAAGGAAGGAAAGAGAGAAAGAGAAAAGAAAGAAAAAGAAAGAAAGAGAAAGAAGAAAAGAAAGACGAAAACAAAGAAAATAATAAAATAAAATGTATCCAAATTTTCTTTCAATTCTGGGCTGTCACTGTATATAAAAATGTATCCCCCAACATCTATTTAAACAGATTTTCTCAATATTTTATACTGGAAGTTTTAGTTTTACATTTTATCTTGTATCTTTGATCCTTTTAGTTAACTTTTATGTGAGTTGTATAGTCTAAGTTCTTTTTTCTTCTTTTGCATATGGACATCAAATTGTTTCAGAACAATTTACAGATGACTACCTTTTCTCAATTGAATTGCTCTTGTAAAAAATAAGTTGACTATATTTATATCCATCTATTTCTGGACTTTCTATTCTATTGATCACTATGTCTATTATTTAGCCAAAATAATACTATATTGATTACAGTAGCTTTATAGTATGATTTGGAGTCAGGTAATGTGGGTCTTCCAGCCATTACTACTTTAAATGTTTTGTTCTATTCTTGTTCTTCTTCTGTTATTTCAATTAAAAGCATATTACCCCTTTTGATATTTTTATTCCTATTTCATTTTGCATTTCTGCTGGTGAATTTTCTATTGACTTTTCTTCAAATTCCTTAATTCTTGCCTTACCTGATGGGCTCAGGAAGTCATTCTTCATTTCTGCTACTGTGTTATTGATTTCTAGCATTTCATTTTGATTCTTTCACAGGATTTTCATATCTCTGATGACTTTCATTGCCCATCAGTTCTTGCATGTTTTCTACTTCCTACATTAGATCCTACAACACATTAATAAGTCTTATTCTTATTTTAAATGCCTGTGCCAGTAATTCCAACATATATGACATAACTGCATTTTGCATTCTGTTCTGTCTGTTTTCCTTGTCTCTTCAGTTTTTTGTTGTTTTTGTTTTTTGTTTTTTGGGGTTTTTTTGCTTGTGGTATGAGGTAATTTTGTTTGTTGTTGTTGCTGTTGTTGAAAGCAGGTCATGTTATGTTGCATGAGCTAACAGATATTAAAGTAACTGGCTTTTAGTATGAGGATTTATGATAATCTGGGTTTGCACTATGTTAAACTTTTTTTGTACTTGCAGATACCAGAGGCTTCAAATTTGTCTACAGTTCCTGTTTTTGCCTCTCTTCTCGGCACTTAGAATTCCCTTTTTATTGCCACTCAGTCTGTGTATTGCAGTTCTTTCAATGTAATCTTTTGTTGTTTTAATGGACACTTATGGGATAGGGATAGAATATGTGGGAGGGGAGCAGTCTATAATCTTTGGATCATACCTAAGTCTTTAACTGGGCCTGTGTCTCGGGTGTTTGTCTCCACAAGTTTCTGTCTCTTCTTCAAAGATGTAGCTCCCAGAGCCATATTCTCTATTTCGTTCTCAGGTGCAGCTCTCCTCATCTAATTTCTTGAATTCCTGTCCCTCGGTTGCTATGATATGGCCCCCACCATTCGCTGACTTACAGAAGACATGAAGATTGAAACTGCCTGGAGCTGGGCAGAAATCATTTTTCTAGTTGCAATGAAGGTTCAGAATTGCCCTCTGAGAATTCATTGCTCCTAGAAACTGAACCTTTGCTAGGGAAAAGAGGCTGAGATTTTCATGGTGGCTACTGTACACCTCCTCCTTTCAGGACTAGACAGATATTTTTCCCAGATCCTCACCAGAAGAATTGTTTTTGTTCCAAGAGAGAAAGCTATGAAAATATTGGGGTTTCCACGTGACTATAACCCACAGGAGTTTCTCAGCACTTAGACTCCAGCAATTTGTCAAAATTACCATGAAAGATTCATACCAGTTTGTGGTGTTTAGTGGATTTTACTCTAGATAAGCAAATCTTCAATATTGTATCTTTCAGAGTGCACCCATCTCTCCAGATATTAGGGGTGTAGTTTGCTATACAACCAGAGTTTACTCAAGGATCCAAGAAAAGGCATTGATTTTTATGTTGTTCAGGTATTCTTATAAGGACAGGGGTGAGGACTTCCAATGCTTTTACAAGTCAGGACTCTTAGCCTACTGGTATGCTATTATTATTTGTAATTGCCTTTTAATTATTATTATTAAATTAATTAAATTTTATTTTCCTAATTGCTATTTTACTACCAGAAATATAATAGGTATATTCATATTCTTAAGATACACTTGTATTATAAATACACATATTTATAATAGTTTGTCAACCAGCATTTACAGTTTACCAAATAAAAGACATTAACTTTAGCATACAATCACTTCTTGTTTTTCCTGTTTCTTCCTTTTCTGTTATTTTAGTTCCCGTTTCTGTTTAATTTTCATTGTAGATAAAATGTTATTCACATAAATGTTTATTTTAATACTTTTTGCATGCCAGTCTTTATTTTACCTATACCCTCTGCATTCTTTTTCTATATTTAGTTAGTTGACTACTTTTATTTAGCTATTGTGCTAGAAGGATTCTTTCAAATATCATTTTTTATGGCTGCATAGTATTCCATGGTGTATATGTGCCACATTTTCTTAATCCAGTCTATCATTGTTGGACATTTGGGTTGGTTCCAAGTCTTCGCTATTGTGAATAATGCCGCAATAAACATACGTGTGCATGTGTCTTTATAGCAGCATGATTTATAGTCCTTTGGGTATATACCCAATAATGGGATGGCTGGGTCAAATGAAATTTCTAGTTCTAGATCCCTGAGGAATCGCCACACTGACTTCCACAAGGGTTGAACTACTTTACAGTCCCACCAACAGTGTAAAAGTGTTCCTATTTCTCCACATCCTCTCCAGCACCTGTTGTTTCCTGACTTTTTAATGATTGCCATTCTAACTGGTGTGAGATGGTATCTCATTGTGGTATTGATTTGCATTTCTCTGATGGCCAGTGATGGTGAGCATTTTTTCATGTGTTTTTTGGCTGCATAAATGTCTTCTTTTGAGAAGTGTCTGTTCATGTCCTTCGCCCACTTTTTGATGGGGTTGTTTGTTTTTTTCTTATCAATTTGTTGGAGTTCATTGTAGATTCTGGATATTAGCCCTTTGTCAGATGAGTAGGTTGCGAAAATTTTCTCCCATTTTGTAGGTTGCCTGTTCACTCTGATGGTAGTTTCCTTTGCTGTGCAGAAGCTCTTTAGTTTAATTAGATCCCATTTGTCAATTTTGGCTTTTGTTGCCATTGCTTTTGGTGTTTTAGACATGAAGTCCTTGCCCATGCCTATGTCCTGAATGGTATTGCCTAGGTTTTCTTCTAGGGTTTTTATGGTTTTAGGTCTAACATTTAAGTCTTTAATCCATCTTGAATTGATTTTTGTATAAGGTGTAAGGAAGGGATCCAGTTTCAGCTTTCTCCATATGGCTAGCCAGTTTTCCCAGCACCATTTATTAAATAGAGAATCCTTTCCCCATTTCTTGTTTTTGTCAGGTTTGTCAAAGACCAGATAGTTGTAGATATGTGGCATTATTTCTGACGGCTCTGTTCTATTCCATTGATCTATATCTCTCTTTTAGTACCAGTACCATGCTGTTTTGGTTACTGTAGCCTTGTAGTATAGTTTGAAGTCAGGTAGCGTGATGCCTCCAGCCTTGTTCTTTTGGCTTAGGATTGACTTGGTGATGTGGACTCTTTTTTGGTTCCATATGAACTTTAAAGTAGTTTTTTCCAATTCTGTGAAGAAAGTCATTGGTAACTTGATGGGGATGGCACTGAATCTGTAAACTACCTTGGGAAGGATGGCCATTTTCATGATATTGATTCTTCCTACCCATGAGCATGGAATGTTCTTCCATTTGTTTGTATCCTCTTTTATTTCCTTGAGCAGTGGTTTGTAGTTCTCCTTGAAGAGGTCCTTCACATCCCTTGTAAGTTGGATTCCTAGGTATTTTATTCTCTTTGAAGCAATTGTGAATGGGAGTTCACTCATGATTTGGCTCTCTGTTTGTCTGTTATTGATGTATAAGAATGCTTGTGATTTTTGTACATTGATTTTGTATCCTGAGACTTTGCCGAAGTTGCTTATCAGCTTAAGGAGATTTTGGGCTGAGACAATGGGGTTTTCTAGATATACTATCATGTCATCTGCAAACAGGGACAATTTGACTTCCTCTTTTCCTAATTGAATACCCTTTATTTCCTTCTCTTGCCTAATTGCCCTGGCCAGAACTTCCAACACTATGTTGAATAGAAGTGGTGAGAGAGGGCATCCCTGTCTTGTGCCAGTTTTCAAAGGGAATGCTTCAGTTTTTGCCCATTCAGTATGATATTGGCTGTGGGTTTGTCATAAATAGCTCTTATTATTTTGAGATACGTCCCATCAATACCTAATTTATTGAGAGTTTTTAGCATGAAGGGTTGTTGAATTTTGTCAAAGGCCTTTTCTGCATCTATTGAGATAATCATGTGGTTTTTGACTTTGGTTCTGTTTATATGCTGGATTACATTTATTGATTTGCGTATATTGAACCAGCCTTGCATCCCAGGGATGAAGCCCACTCGATCATGGTGGATAAGCTTTTTGATGTGCTGCTGGATTCTGTTTGCCAGTATTTTATTGAGGATTTTTGCATCAGTGTTCATCAAGGATATTGGTCTAAAATTCTCTTTTTTTGTTGTGTCTCTGCCAGGCTTTGGTATCAGGATGATGCTGGCCTCATAAAATGAGTTAGGGAGGATTCCCTCTTTTTCTATTGATTGGAATAGTTTCAGAAGGAATGGTACCAGCTCCTCCTTGTACCTCTGGTAGAATTCGGCTGTGAACCCATCTGGTCCTGGACTTTTTTTGGTTGGTAAGCTATTGATTATTGCCACAATTTCAGTTCCTGTTATTGGTCTATTCAGAGATTCAACTTCTTCCTGGTTTAGTCTTGGGAGGGTGTATGTGTTGAGGAATTTATCCATTTCTTCTAGATTTTCTAGTTTATTTGCGTAGAGGTGTTTGTAATATTCTCTGATGGTAGTTTGTATTTCTGTGGGATCGGTGGTGATATCCCCTTTATCATTTTTTATTGCATCTATTTGATTCTTCTCTCTTTTTTTCTTTATTAATCTTGCTAGCGGTCTATCAATTTTGTTGATCCTTTCAAAAAACCAGCTCCTGGATTCATTGATTTTTTGAAGGGTTTTTTGTGTCTCTATTTCCTTCAGTTCTGCTCTGATTTTAGTTATTTCTTGCCTTCTGCTAGCTTTTGAATATGTTTGCTCTTGCTTTTCTAGTTCTTTTAATTGTGATGTTAGGGTGTCAATTTTGGATCTTTCCTGCTTTCTCTTGTGGGCATTTAGTGCTATAAATTTCCCTCTACACACTGCTTTGAATGCATCCCAGAGATTCTGGTATGTTGTGTCTTGGTTCTCGTTGGTTTCAAAGAACATCTTTATTTCTGCCTTCATTTCGTTATGTACCCAGTAGTCATTCAGGAGCAGGTTGTTCAGTTTCCATGTAGTTGAGCGGTTTTGAGTGAGATTCTTAATCCTGAGTTCTAGCTTGATTGCACTGTGATCTGAGAGATAGTTTGTTATAATTTCTGTTGTTTTACATTTATTGAGGAGAGCTTTACTTCCAAGTATATGGTCAATTTTGGAATAGGTGTGGTGTGGTGCTGAAAAAAATGTATATTCTGTTGATTTGGGGTGGAGAGTTCTGTAGATGTCTATTAGGTGTGCTTGGTGCAGAGCTGAGTTCAATTCCTGGGTATCCTTGTTGATTTTCTGTTTCATTGATCTGTCTAATGTTGACAGTGGGGTGTTAAAGTCTCCCATTATTAATGTGTGGGAGTCTAAGTCTCTTTGTAGGTCACTCAGGACTTGCTTTATGAATCTGGGTGCTCCTGTATTGGGTGCATATATATTTAGGATAGTTAGCTCTTCTTGTTGAATTGATCCCTTTACCATTACGTAACGGCCTTCTTTGTCTCTTTTGATCTTTGTTGGTTTAAAGTCTGTTTTATCAGAGACTAGGATTGCAACCCCTGCCTTTTTTTGTTTTCCATTTGCTTGGTAGATCTTCCTCCATCCTTTTATTTTGAGCCTATGTGTGTCTCTGCACGTGAGATGGGTTTCCTGAATACAGCACACTGATGGGTCTTGAGTCTTTATCCAATTTGCCAGTCTGTGTCTTTTAATTGGAGCATTTAGTCCATTTACATTTAAAGTTAATATTGTTATGTGTGAATCTGATCCTGTCATTATGATGTTAGCTGGTTATTTTGCTCGTTAGTTGATGCAGTCTCTTCCTAGTCTCGATGGTCTTTACATTTCGGTATGATTTTGCAGTGGCTGGTACCGGTTGTGCCTTTCCATGTTTAGCGCTTCCTTCAGGAGCTCTTTTAGGGCAGGCCTGGTGGTGACAAAATCTCTCAGCATTTGCTTGTCTATAAAGTATTTTATTTCTCCTTCACTTATGAAGCTTAGTTTGGCAGGATATGAAATTCTGGGTTGAAAATTCTTTTCTTTAAGAATGTTGAATATTGGCCCCCACTCTCTTCTGGCTTGTAGGGTTTCTGCCGAGAGATCCGCTGTTAGTCTGATGGGCTTCCCTTTGATGGTAACCCGACCTTTCTCTCTGGCTGCCCTTAACATTTTTTCCTTCATTTCAACTTTGGTGAATCTGACAATTATGTGTCTTGGAGTTGCTCTTCTCGAGGAGTATCTTTGTGGCGTTCTCTGTATTTCCTGAATCTGAATGTTGGCCTGCCTTGCTAGATTGGGGAAGTTCTCCTGGATAATATCCTGCAGAGTGTTTTCCAACTTGGTTCCATTCTCCCCGTCACTTTCAGGTACACCAATCAGACGTAGATTTGGTCTTTTCACATAGTCCCACATTTCTTGGAGGCTTTGCTCGTTTCTTTTTATTCTTTTTTCTCTAAACTTCCCTTCTCGCTTCATTTCATTCATTTCATCTTCCAGGGCTGATACCCTTTCTTCCATTTGATCGCACCGGCTCCTGAGGCTTCTGCATTCTTCACGTAGTTCTCGAGCCTTGGTTTTCAGCTCCATCAGCTCCTTTAAGCATTTCTCTGTATTGGTTATTCTAGTTATACATTCTTCTAAATTTTTTTCTAAGTTTTCAACTTCTTTGCCTTTGGTTTGAATACCCTCCCGTAGCTCGGAGTAATTTGATCGTCTGAAGCCTTCTTCTCTCAGCTCGTCAAAGTCATTCTCTGTCCAGCTTTGTTCCGTTGCTGGTGAGGAACTGCGTTCCTTTGGAGGAGGAGAGGTACTCTGGTTTTTAGAGTTTCCAGTTTTTCTGCTCTGTTTTTTCCCCATCTTTGTGGTTTTATCTACTTTTGGTCTTTGATGATGGTGATGTACAGATGGGTTTTTGGTGTGGATGTCCTTTCTGTTAGTTTTCCTTCTAACAGACAGGACCCTCAGCTGCAGGTCTGTTGGAGTACCTGGCCGGCCATGTGAGGTGTCAGTCTGCCCCTGCTGGGGGGTGCCTCCCAGTTAGGCTGCTCGGGTGTCAGGGGTCAGGGACCCACATGAGGAGGCAGTCAGCCCGTTCTCAGATCTCCAGTTGCATGCTGGGAGAACCACTGCTCTCCTCAAAGCTGTCAGACAGGGACATTTAAGTCTGCAGAGGTTACTGCTGTCTTTTTGTTTGTCTGTGCCCTGCCCCCAGAGGTGGAGCCTACAGAGGCAGGCAGGCCTCCTTGAGCTGTGGTGGGCTCCACCCAGTTCAAGCTTCCAGGCTGCTTTGTTTACCTAAGCGAGCCTGGGCAATGGCGGGCGCCCCTCCCCCAGCCTCGCTGCCGACTTGCTGTTTGATCTCAGACTGCTGTGCTAGCAATCAGCGAGACTCCGTGGGCGTAGGACCCTCTGAGCCACGTGCGGGCTATACTCTGCTGGGGCACCGTTTCCTAAGCCCGTCGGAAAAGCACAGTATTCGGGTGGGAGTGGCCCGATTTTCCAGGTGCCGTCTGTCACCCCTGGAAAGGGAACTCCCTGACCCCTTGTGCTTCCCGAGTGAGGCAATGCCTCGCCCCTGCTTCGGCTGGCGCACGGTGCACTCACCCACTGACCTGCGCCCACTGTCTGGCACTCCCTAGTGAGATGAACACGGTACCTCAGATGGAAATGCAGAAATCACCCGTCTTCTGCGTCGCTCGCGCTGGGAGCTATAGACCGGAGCTGTTCCTATTCGGCCATCTTGGCTCCTCCCCCCTCAAATATTAATTATAAGTAATAAATGTTGTATATCACTGCATACTACATTTAAAAAAACCTTACCTTTGAATAATATTTTGTTTTAATATTAAATTCTAATTTAATACGTTCTAAATTAAAATTTAATATTAAAACAAAAATTACATTATTTTTTATTTTTTATTACGTTTCTTATTTCTTAATTCTTATTTCTTAATATAGGCATTTACAACTATGAAATCTTCCTAAAATATTAATCTACTGATTTCTAGCCTACTTTATTAATTATGAGAGTTAGGCAATTAAATTAAACTTTATTTGTAGATATCAGTGTATTTTTCTTGTTAAAGTCCTCGAAATGTTTTTTTTTTTTTTTTCTTCACCCTAAACTTCTACGTGTTCAACATAATTGGCCAGATCAGGGCCTTTTTAAAATTAATTCAACCCATATTAAGTCTTTTCATTTTAAAAATTTGTAAGTTTGTCTGTTTTAGGAACTGTCTTTTGTAGCTCTTGGTTATTTCTTCTCCTCTACTTTTTTTTTCTTCTTTCTTTCTGGAGATCCACACAGAATATAGGAAAATATATAGAAACTTTTTTCCTTATCCTTTATTTACTTATAGTCTAGTACCACAGTGATATTTTGTAGTCTTTTATGTGTTGATGTCCTGGGTAAATGTTCAACTGACCTATTTCTTGATCTAACTGGAGACAGGAATAATAGGTAAGTGTCAAGTCTAGTCTAGTCCTGTGGTCCGTCCCGACACTCAGATGCCCATGCATTCTGGCTTAAATGTGTCACATGTATATTTCACTAGTATGAATTAAAATTATATAAAAATGCCTAAATATTGAAGTGAATGTAATTTTTTTAATTATCGCAATTTCATCTTTTCCTACATATTTTCAATGTTTTATTATTTTTAAATATACATTTTAGCAGATATTTACTAAAAATGGTTGAAAGTATATGAAGCATTATAACCTTTCCAAACAATTAACACTTCCATTGATAATTTTTCTATGAAGAATTAATAAGAAAATTCTGGGTTTTTGTTATATAAAATAGTTATTAGTTTCACTAGCACTATTATAATCTATGAAGTAGAGGGCCAGGCATACTGGCTCACACCTGTAATCATAGCACTTTGGAAAGCTGAGGTGGAAGGATTGCTTGAGGCCAGGAGTTCGAGACTAGCCTGGGTAACACAGTGATACCCTGTCTCTACAAAAAGATTGTTTTTTAAAATTCAGCCAGGCATGATGGCACACACCTGTAGTAGCCACTTGGGAGCCTAAGGTATGGAGATGGCTTGAGCTCAGGATTTCAAGGTTGCAAGGAGTTATGATTGTGCCACTCCACTCCAGCCTGGGCAACAGAGCAAGACTGCCTCTATTAAAAAAAAAAAAAAAAAAAAAAAAAAAAAGGAAAGATTTGGACAAAAAGTAAAATGAAAAGGCATGATGAGCACCCTTAACAGACTTTCATTGTTGGATATACTTAATTGAAAATACTACCCTAGAAATACAACAATATTTCATGAATAAAAGCTTAAGATCTATACTCATTTAGAGAATTATAACTATTATTCTCAAAACAATCAAACTTTTATCTGCCTGGATATACCTGTTTTCCAAAACAGCTGTACTGTTCTACATTCCCATAGCCAAGTATGAGGGTTCTAATGTCTACATCCTTGTCAACACTGCTAACATCTGTCTTTTAAAATTATAGCCAACCTAGTGGTTATGAAGTGGTATATAATCGTGGTTTTGATTTGCATTTCATGATCAATGATGTTGAACATTTTTTATGTGCTTTTTGGACATTTGCATATCTTCTCTGGAGAAATATCTATCAGATCATTTGCCCATTTTTAACTGGGTTAATGAGTTTAAATGTTTTTAAATTTCTTAGTATAGGCATTTACAATTATAAAATTCCTGCTAAGCACTGCTTCTACTGCATCCCTAAGTTTTGGTATGTTGTGTCCCATTTCCATTCACCATAAGTGGTTTTCTCATTACTTCTCACTTCTTTGATTCGCTGGTTATTTAGGAGTGTCTGGTTTTACTTACACATATCTGTAATTTTCCCAAATTTTCTCCTGTTACTGATTTCTAATACCATTCCATTACTGTCAAAAAGTACTTTGTATTATTTTAATCATTTTACATTTATTGAGGTTTGTTTTGTAGCCTTGTAAATTGTCTGTCCTAAAGAATAATTCTATGTACCATTGAGAAGGACATATATTCAGTTCTTATCTGGTGGAATGCTCTATAGCTGTCTGTTAGGTATGATTGCTTTATAGTATTTTTAAGTTTTCCACCTCCTTGTTGACACGTGTCTAGTTGTTCTAACCATTATTGAAAGCAGAGTATTCAAGTCTTCAAATATTAATGTTGAATTATCTATTTTTCCCTTTCTGTCAGCCTTTGCTTCAAGTTTTTGGGGCTCTGTTTTTTAGTGTTATATACGTCTTTAATTGTTACAGTTTCTTAACGTATTTCCCCTTTCATCATTAAAAACCATCCCTTTTTATCAATAGTTGCATTTCTTAGTTTAAAGTCTACTTTGTCTGGTATTAGTATTGTTACAATTGTTACTTTACTATCTTAGTCATTTTCCTAACCCAAGGCAGCCCTGCTCCCATGTGCCCCTATTGTGTGGTTATTGTTAAGTATATTGCATATGTCTTGCATTTCTATATGTTATGAGCCTAACAATAAATTATATGTAAATTATATATTATTTATTTTGTTTAAAAGAATTATATATCATGCAAACATAATGCATACTATATATTAGTATTGTATATATAATGAATACCTGTGTATTCTAGGTATAATTTTATACAAAGCTTTTTAAACCAGTTTAAAAAAGAAAGGAGAACAATATTTATTCTTACTGACTTAGATAATTGCATAATGATCTTTACCAGTGTGTATTTGAATTATCATCTGTGGTCACTTGCTCTCAGCCTAAAAAAAACTTCCTTTAATACTTCTTCAAGGTGGGACTTCTAGTAACACATTCTTTCATTTATTTTTTTATCTTGATAAGTCATTAATTTGTCTTCCTTTTTTGAAACATAGTTGTACTAGATATAGTATTCTTGTTTGACAAGGTTTTTTTGGTAAGTACTTTAAATAAGCTATCCCATTGTTTTCTGACTTTCACTGTTTTTACTTAGAAATCAGCTGTTAGTTTTATTGGTATTGCTTATTTCCTATAGTCCTGTGAACATGATTATAATGGCAAGTATTCTTTCTGCTAAATTTGACATTTGAACATTCACAGACAATGTCTATTGCCTGCCTTTTATTCAGTGTGTGAATCATGCTTCTCTGTTTCTTTGCTTGATTTGTATTTTCTTGTTGTAGTTGTTTGTTGGGAAATGGACACTTTAGATAATACAATGTAGTAACTCCGGCTGCTGGTTCACCATATATTCCAGATATTTTTATTGTTATTTGCTTGCTTATTTGTTCAGTGACAGACCAAATTGTTTTAGTGAAGTACATTCCCCACCTCTCCACCCAACCTGCCACACACACATACTCACACTCACACAAAGTACTGAGCCTCTGGTTGTTCCTCTGGAAGGCACAGGGTTGAATATTCCCACAGTCACCCAGGGATAACAGTGGTTTGGTAGGTCTCTCTTCCTCCCCTTTCCTCCCCATGTGCAGCTGTGAAACTCCACTAATTGCCAGCTGATTTCTCTATCCTTTTCAACAATGCCCCTGGGTATAAACTGATCGATAAACTCATCCAATCAAATTCTGGCTCCTTTGAAGGGATAGTTTCTGAAGTCAGTGATGGCTGCAGGGAGAAAGGGCACCTCTACCCTTAAACTGAATTCCCCTGAGACAGTCTCAGCAACCAGTAGTTGGGACAAGATAGAAGCACTGATGTCCTTCTGTTTCCAGAAGGAAAACTCCAAATGGGGCCCGGGTACGGAGAAGTCTTCTGGAGTGGAGTCTCTGCCTTGCCAAATTGAGCAAGAGTCTCTGCCTTGCAGAATTTAGCAGGAGAGGGTGAAGAGTGGTCTTGGTTCAAATACCAATGTCATTTAACTTTCCTAAGGAATTTTCATAGATTTTCTTGACTAGATATTTCTTCATTTACTGTTTGTCCTTAGGACAAATTCTATTGGCTTAAAAATATTTTTAAAATGTACATCAGTTTCTCTGGAGAGAGGGTCCACAGAGTACATCACATTATCACTCTGTCTACATTATTTATTTTTAATCCCTGAATTAATTGGTAATCTCAAGTGGTGTGTATGAGACTCAGCATATCAAATAAGAAACTCCAGTTCAATCAAAGGATAGACTGTCATGCTATATATTAACAGCTTTGGTAATAAACTAAGAAAATAATGAGATATGTAAAATATTGTTCCTGCCTATATTTTTGATTAATTATTTTTGGAGTATGTTCTAATAAAACATGCTTGATGAGAGAAATTGACCTGCATGTTACAGAAATGTGATTTGTCAATTAGATGCTAATATCAATATCACTAACTAAAGAAAGACAACAATTTAAGACACATTACACTCACATTAGATAATTACTTTATAAGACTTTAAATTAGTTTAAAAAGAGATTATCCCATGTCAGTATTCTCTTATTCTAATCTGTTTTACTATTTAATTTCCTAGCTTGTACATTTTTTATTGAATGAATCAACAATATGTTGTTTCATTTCCCAAAAGTTTACACATGCAGGTGACTCATGCAGCAAACTTACATATATGTAAGTGCCCCAAGTTCATAACATAACATATTCTTCATATATTATAGTTAATAAAATAATTTAAAACTATATATTTTCATTAATTTAACAAATATTTATTGAATTTTTATTATGTGCTAGGCATTGTTCCTGGCACTTGAGATACATCAGAAGAACAAAATTGACACCAACAGCTGCCCTCATGGAGATTACACTCAAGGAAGTCATAACTGCCACATAAACAGTTCCCTTTGCTATTGAATTAGATAATAATTATTCTTGTGTTCAAAACCATACAACTTTATGAATTGTCTAACCATATACTTACCATTTAGCATTCACAAGAAGACATTATTTTTCCATCTTTCAACTGATAAAATAGTTATACAGTAAAATTGTAATAAGCAAGCAATGAAATATACTTTTCTCCAATATTATTCTTTTGTTTAATCCTGAGAGTATTTGACAAATTAAAAACCCTAATAATATAAAGAAATAATTAGGATACAACATGGGTAAACTGGAAAACATTATGCTAAGTGAAACAAGCCAGGCACAAAAAGAGAAATACCGCATGTGCTTTTACTTACATGTGGGAGCTAAAAAACTTTAGAACGATGGCTACCAGAGGCTTGGAAAGAGTAGTGGGGAGGGAGGGATAAAGAAAGGAAGAAGGATTCGTTAATGGGGACAAAAATAAAATGAGAAAGTAGGAATAAGGTCTAATGTTTGATAATACAATACAGTGACTATAGTTAACAATAGTTGGTTGCATATTTCAAAATAACTAAGAGTGAAATTGGAATGTTTCCAAAAAAGGAAATGATAATTGCTTGAGGTGATAGATATCTCAATTATCCTGATTCATAATTACACATTCTTGTATCAAAATATCATATGTACTCCATACATATGCAAAACTATTACATATCCATAAAAGTTAAAAATTTTTAAAAATCTGTGTTTATTTTCAAACGTGGTTGTGATGAATTCTTAAGTTCTTCCTTAGCTTTTAATATTAAAAGTTAAATCTTACAGATATTCCTTATTTCCTAAAATGAGCACATGATAGAGAATCATCAATTGAGAATTAAGGCAAATGTAAGTTATAAAGTGAACTTAGATGATTAGCAAAATAAAGATATAAATCTCTTGTTTTGATATTTGTGATTGCCAACTATGACTAAGTATTTTTATAGATGTTTCACTTTTATTAATAATATAATAGGAGGCAAATCAAATAAAATTTTGACAATGAAAGACCATTAGATGCTCATCAAAAAGAAATTACTATTTTCACATGTTTTGTATCGTTGGAAAAATGATGAAAATGTTTTAATGCTTAATTTGTTCTATGTAAAATAAACTCAATAGGTTATTTTGATCAGTAAATGGAACGACATATAAAATTTAATTATAAAATTATATAAAAGTTGTATTTTATTAGTAATATATGTCATTATATCGATATATGAAAATTAATGTAAATCACTTTAATTTATATTTATTGCATTTTTACTTTAACATAGAGACCTGTTTCAACAAGACTATGAGGAAAGGAAATAATCACACTGTTTTAAGGCATGACTAGCAGAACATTGGGTTGAAATACACTCACTTTGAAATGATTTCAGTACAGAATTATGTGCAATAAATAAAGGGCAACAGATAAACTGAGTTTGAGTGTCAGCTCTATCACTAAGTATCTAGGTGATTGTGGTTCAGGGTTTAACCTGTTAGGTCAAACCTTTCCCATTCTACACTATGATGATGCAGAATAATATCGGCGAAGGTAGGGTGATAGCAGAAAAATGGTTTGTGATTTACTGAGCCTCATGATACATTTAGTATACAGCGAAATTTGGTGAAAATGAAAGTTTGACATTTACATTTTCTACCAACCTCATGGTTTACAAATATTTTATTTTTATCAGTCATATAAAATATAACTATGCTACACATAAGCAACAGTATTTCTTTTTCTTAAGAAGTGGGGTCAAACAAAGCAGTGTGCTTCGAAATTAAAGGGAGGAAAAAATACATACAAATAAAAGAAAATAAATAGAACTTAAAAACTAAAACATGGAAAAAGTCAGAATAAGTAAAAGTCTTATTAAATCTTAGTAAAACCCAACGTAATTTGAAAAATAATAGTCTGTATAGAATCTACCGACTTCCTGATTTTTTTCTGCTAAGGTATATGCTGCATTTAAAATGACAGGCAACAGGCCACTGCAATTCACTTTTCTCAGCCTAAGGACCTGGCTATCACTTGCTAATAAACTAAAGAAAAGAATCAAGACTAACACAGAAACATTAATTTCAAGCACTTTCAGAATTATATGGAATAATTGATAATCTGAAGAATAAGAAAACTGCTAAACCTCTGATGTTCATAAAATTTACTTCTACATATTATTATTAAAATGTATGTTTAACATAGTCACTAAAATTCACTAGTGTAGTAAAAATGTTTATGTGTGTGTGGATGTGGATCATCTGTATTTAATTGTTCTTATACATTTTCATTCTAATATTTTTAAAATGTCAATGAATATACTTGTGAGAAACTTGAAATGCTTAAATTCAAGATTAATATGTCTTTCATGTTGCTTACCAAGAAAAAGGCACATGTATCAATTTCCTTTCAAGAACTATAATTGAATACATATAGTGTCTTGTCAAATCACAGAAGACAAATTATAAAAAAATAAAATAAAATCAGTTGCTTAAGAGTTGATGATTATGTAGATTCTTTCAGTGGTAACAGCCTGTCCCTAGATGTGTACTTTTAAAGTTCCAAGTTAATCTATCCAGGCTTTAGAAAACTTTTTTTATTTTTTTTTTTTGAGACGGAGTCTCGCTCTGTCACCCGGGCTGGAGTGCGGTGGTGCGATCTCGGCTCACTGCAAGCTCCGCCTCCCGGGTTCACGCCATTCTCCTGCCTCAGCCTCCGGAGTAGCTGGGAGTACAGGCGTCGGCCACCAAGCCCAGCTAATTTTTTGTATTTTTAGTAGAGACGGGGTTTCACCGTGTTAGCCAGGATGGTCTCGATTTCCTGACCTCGTGATCCGCCCACCTCGGCCACCTAAAGCGCTGGGATTACAGGCGTGAGCCACCGTGCCCGGCCAGAAAACTCTTTTTCTTTTTTTTTTTTAAGTGGTACAAATAACACTGTTTTATTTAGAGAAAAAGGTGTGATTTGCCAAGAAGCTAGAACAGTCACGAACTTTTTTGTACCCAAACTACTTTTTTTTTTTCTGCAACACGCACTTAAATTATATTTAGTGAGATAATTTAACAGCATTACAGAAGGTTTGCTAAATCTTAAAATAGTCACCACTCATAATGCTATGTAACAAAATGCTGCGTTTTTATGTGCTTGCAATAGTTATTTATATGCATATATTATTTACATGAATATAGTAATAATGTACATATAATTTTACATCCTAACTTTTGCTTAAAATTCATATAATATTTCCATGTTCCACAATTATTATATTAGCTGCATAAAACTCAGATGATAATGGCAAAATCTGGTGTAGCCATATTAGGGGAATACTTGGATTGATTTAAATTATTATTCAATAGGAATTCATTTGACCACCAAACTATCTCACTAGTTTCTCCTCTAACAACATAGAATATCTATCTAATGTACAGTTTTATATATATACTTTTATTGTGGGCCAGGTGTGGTGGCTCAAGCCTGTAATACCAGCACTTTAGGAGGCCAAGACAGGCAGATCACGAGGTGAGGAGTTCAAGACCAGCCTGGCCAAACCTCATCTCGGCTAAAAATACAAAACTTATTGTATTTTTGTATGATGGCCGGGCATGGTGGCCAGCGCCTGTAATCCCCGCTACTCGGGAGGTTGAGGCAGGAGAATAGCTTGAAACCGGAAGGTGGAGGTTGCAGTGTGCCAGATTGTGCTACTGCACTCCAGCCTGGGCAAAAGAGCGAATCTCCATCTCAAAAAAGAAAAAAAAAAAAAGCTTTTATTGCATTTAAATAGTAATCTTAGTAATCTAACAGATAATACTCTGATCATGTTGTAATATAATTTTCTAAAATTGTTACTCCTCAATAAGCTTATTTCCAGTTGCTGAAAACGTCATAAAATATGGCAATATTTGCTTAATCGTATTCATACATATTTTTATGCAAATGATAATTTTAAATCTCAGATATTTTCTTTTTTTTTTAATTATACTTTAAGTTTTAGGGTACATGTGCACAACGTGCAGGTTTGTTACATATGTATACATGTGCCACGCTGGTGTGCTGCACCCATTAACTCGTCATTTAACATTAGGTATGCTATCCCTCCCCGCTCCCCCCACCCCACAACAGGCCCCGGTGTGTGATGTTCCCCTTCCTGTGTCCATGTGTTCTCATTATTGAATTCCCACCTATGAGTGAGAACATACGGTGTTTGGTTTTTTGTCTTTGCAATAGTTTGCTGAGAATGATGGTTTCCAGCTTCATCCATGTCCCTACAAAGGACATGAACTCATCATTTTTTATGGCTGCATAGTATTCCATGGTGTAAAGTAACTGTCACTTCTATTAAAAAATCATCTCTTAAGCAACTTGAAGAGTAGAAACAACATCTAAAAATGCCTTATTGGTAATAAAGAACAGTGTGTCTTCTAATAATGATTCAGAGCTATGATCTTAGGGTCTAGAACATGTTTATTTTAAATCTCATTGGCTCTTACACAATAAAAGAATATCATAAAGTTCTGTTTCTGTTTTATATAGTTATGAAAATTACTATTCTTTTATTAATTCCAAGCACAGGAAAATATACTGAAAGATAATGAAGTTTTTTCATTGACTATATCATATATCACAAATTTAAGTATACAGGAAAATATGAAGATTACTCCATTATTAGCAACAATTTGGCGTCAAAAGTCGTTTCATAACTTTTTTGCTTATACCAAACTGTGTGTTGTAATGCTGGAGCAAGATAAGTGAAGATAAAATTATCAGAATCCATTATTATTAATCCAACAATAAATCTAATTCTTTTTTTAATAAAAATAATATGGATAATCAATTGAAATTAAAGTTAGTTTCCTCTAAGACTACTAAACAAATAATATTTCCATTTATTTTTGTTGGTGCTAGATTATATAAACATGTAATGTGTTCTTATTGTTCTTATTTTTTAATATTTTAAACAGTAGTTGAAACATTTGTGATAAGCATATTCATTTTGTTATATTTACCTTATACAAGTTTACAATAAAAACAATGGCTTTAATCATTTAATATTATATAATTTTACAAATGTGGATACGTATGTATAAAATAATAAAAATGTCAATTTTTCTGGCATCAAGAATATGAGCTATATCTAAATACATATTTAGTAAAATATTCAAAACCTCATAATTTTAAGTTAAGTATATTTACCTTGCATTTGCAACTCAGGCTGTTTCCACAGAAACAGCAGCTGGCACTCAGAAGCAAGAGTGTTTATAACTTTGATATTTCAGCTGTGCTTGTCAAGTAGATGATGAAAATGTCATTTTTCAAAGAAGCACCTGCAGCTTTTGGGTTCCAGCAGGTTCATGGAATATAACACTTTAGCTTTTGAAAAAGTTTTTGTTCATAATGTTTCTGTATAAATCATAACCATGCCTGCTTTTCAAAGAGGCTTAATTACCCTAGGTCTAGTTTGGAAAATTACTTTTTAAGCATAAAAACTGATTTGAGGTAACTTAGAATTATAATGGTCTGCAGGTCTCTCAGAGTCACAGTGAAAACAATTATCACAATAATTTGCCTTTGGTCAGATGTCTACTGGAGGTAGATTCTGTGCAGAGCCACTTTTGTTCTGATACAGCATCTCTATTCCGGGAGCCCACTTCTATTTGACTACAAATTCGTGACTCTGGGAGTTTTGGTCTCAGCGGTAAATCACACCTGGATAGTGGGCTGGTCACAATCTCTCCCACTACTAAACAACAAATTTAAAAAGGTGCTGTTTGATACCTGTAATCTGTTGTGCTTGACATATTTCTGCCATAGATAGGGTATAAAGTGCTAATGCTCTACCGATTGAAAAATTCTATGAAGTACTTATTAAGATGTCATCAAAATTATCTCCTATCAATGCATTTTTAGATGCCAGTGCCTAAATATTGTCAATGACAAAATAATAAAGTGTAAGAGAGATGATCTGTGGTAAGAAGTTCCTCAAATTATTATTTCAAGATTGTATTTTCAGTTCAATAAAACACGGTAGTTTTAAGAAAATAAAATGATATCCTTTAAAAACATTACACTCTTAGTTTTATGTTAAGGATTCAGGCAAGATAAACTAAAAGATTTCACAGGTCAGAAAAGCAGTTCAGCATGACAAAAGACACCCAGAGCCTATAAACTTATTACCAGAATACATTTAGTCAGAACAACCCAATCAATGGCCACAGCAAGCCCTTGCTATTTTTAATAGGAACTTACTTGCTAAGGGCAAGTGATCAAGTTTTAGTAACTCACTGGAACTTACTGAGCAACCGCAGCATGTAAGACATTATCAGGCTGTTGAACAAAACAAAATAATTAAAGAAAAATAATACTAGTTGATAACAACCCCAGAAGTCTGCTTCTGAACCCGAGCCATGTCAACGATCCTCATGAAAAACAGTGGGCACTAACTTATTATTATGCTGAAATCTCAAATTCTGTGTTGGTTTTAAAATTGTGTGTTCTGTTTTTAAAAAAAGGCAAATGGACTAATTCAAACATATTCTTTGGATTAATAAAAGAATCAAAACATTTAACATAATAATAAAAGTTAAAAATGAATATACACCATGACCAAGTAATCCCTATTGTGCAATCCATACCAATAAAAACATTGCAACACAACATTTTTTCAGTGGAGAAAAAACAACTAATTGTTGGGAATTTTTATTGAAATAATGTTATATTTATATAATGTATAAATAATATTTATATAATGTATAAATAATGTTATATTTATAAGTTCAAAACATTACATTGTTAAATAAAATAATTAGTTTTCACTGTTTCTGCGTAACTGAAATTTTTTTCATGATACTTTGCTGATACATCAAAAAGTTGTAAACAAATGTAAGTAATATAAGCTTAATGTTATGAAAATAAAATCAGAGCAAACAAAGTGAATATATGTGTGCATCTATAAATACGTGAGTAAAAGCATCAGAAGAAAACTCACATAAGTAAGTCAGGTTGGAATTTCAGCTAATTATAGACAGAGAAGATTGGAAGAATAAAGAAGGAGTAGATGATTAATACATTTTTTGTGTATTTTGTGGGTTTTTCTTGGTCTCCTTTAACAAAGATTACCTTTTTAGCTAGAGAATGTAAAGAAATATCACAATATATAAAACAAAAGGAAACATAGAACACAGTTTGCTGATTTCACTCTGTGAGTATCACAAGCAAAATGTGTCCTAGATTGACGTATTTTAAAATATCAAATATATTTTGGCTTACTTCTGGCTAGAATTTATTTTCTTTTCCCTTTTTAAATTTTTTTTTCTTTTCTTTTCTTTTTCTTTTTTTTTTTTTTTTGAGATAGGATATTGCTCTGTTCCCCAGGCTAGAGTGCAGTGGTAGGAACATGGCTTACTGCTCCCTCAATCTCCTTAGCTCAAGAAGCAATCCTCCCACCTCAGCCGCCTTAATAGCTAGGACTACAGGCATGTGCCACTATGCCTGGATAATTTCTTAATATTTTCTAGAGATGGTGTCTCACTATGTTGCCTGGCATAGTCCCCATTATACTAGTTGTGGATCTGTTATTTACGGCTTTTATTTTGATAAGGTGTGCTCCTTCTATACCCAGATTTTTTAGGGTTTTTTTCATGAAAGAAAGTTACATTTTATCAAATGCTTTTTCAGCATCAGTTAAAATGATCATAGGTTTTTTTTCTTTATTCTCT
This sequence comes from Pongo abelii, assembly GCF_028885655.2. NCBI lineage: Eukaryota > Metazoa > Chordata > Mammalia > Primates > Hominidae > Pongo > Pongo abelii. The sequence goes on along the minus strand of NC_072000.2, from coordinate 44,384,926 downwards.
TTATATATATCACATTGATTTATTTATGGTGAACCATTCTTGCATCCCTTGAATAAATTCCACTTGATCAGGATGAATAATTTTTCAATGTATTGTTGAATTCAGTTTGCTAATATGTTGTTGAGAATTTTTGAGCCAATGCTCATCAAGGGAATTGGCCTGTAGTTTTTTTGTTTTTTTTTTTGTTTGATGTAAATGCTGCCAGCCTGGGTCTCTCTCTTCAGCACAGTGAGCTTCTCTGTCCCAGGGCAGGTCCAGAAGTGCCACAGAGGAAACAAGGCCTGGAATCAGGGACCCAAGCAGCTCTCCTGGTGCTCTACCCTACTATGGCCAAGCTGGTATGCAAGATGCAAGACAAAGTTCTCTTTACTCTTCCTCTGTTTCATGAAATAAATGGAGTCTCTCTCTCTCTCTCTCTCTCTAGACACTATAGCTGGTAATACGCTGGGTTACACCTGAAGCCAGCAAGTCTCCGAGTTTCACCCAAGGCCTGAAGAGGGTACTGCCTGGCTACCACTCCTGAATTTTCAGGACTCAAGGACTCTTTAGTCAGCAGGTTCTGCCAGGACTTGGTCTTTCCTTTCAAATCAACAGGTTCCCATCTGGCCCAGGCTGTGTCTAGAAATGTCATCTGGGATCTAAGGCCTGAAATGGGTGTGTCAGAACTCTTCCTGGTGCACTCCTTTATTGTGACTAACCCGGTATCCAGGGTGCAGGACAAAGTCCTCTTTACTCTCCTCTCCCCTCCCCTCTCCTCAAGAAGAAGAAAAGAATCTCTCCTGGAGCTGCAAGCTGAACTTCCTGGGGTTCTCGGAAGGGTGACACAAACACTTCCTTGGCCACCCTGGTTGGTGTCTCACTGGGTCACATGTGCTCCAAGTCCATTGGTTCTGAGCTCAGCCCAGCACTAGGAGTTGCCTAGGAATTACAGTCCTGGTGACCTAGAGTGCCTCGCAAGTGTATTTAGAACCCCAGAGCACTTAAACCTGCTAGAGTGGCAGGGCTTGCTGAAACTCAGTTTCTGACTGCTGGAATGGACAATTCACCTCTGGCTAGAGCTTATCTAGATGCTCCCTTGGAGGACACAAGCTAGGTTGTTCCCAGGGTTGCTTTCTGCTGTGATAAGGTAGCACTGATTTCCAATGTGAAGTCCCACAATCACTACATTCTCTCTCCCCAAAATGCACAGGTTCTTTCTCCGTGACCCACGGCCACTGCTAGGGGATGGGTGACCTATGGTGTAAGCAATTCAAGACTACCTTCTTCAGTGCATGTTTCCTTAATATGATATTAAAATCAAGTACTGTGATAGCTCACCTGAGTTTCACTTCTTATAATGGTGCTTTTGTTGTATGGATAGTTGTTCAATTTTGTATTCCTGTTGGGAAGGATGACTTTTGGTGCTTCTCTTCTGCCAGACCTTTGGTGTAGGCAATTCAAGACTGTTTTTTTCTACCCTCTTCAGTGACCTTCTTCTTATTATGATGTTAAAATAAAGCACTACGATAGCTCACTTGAGTTTCGGTTATTATGACGGTGCTTTTGTTGTGTGGATACTTTTTCGATTTTGTGTTCCTTTTGGGGAGGATGATTGCTGGTGCTTCTATTTGGCCATCTTGCTTCACCACCTCCCAGCATCTCCTTATCATTTTAATCTGACTTTACCTATATATTTCTTTCATTAATTAAGTGTGATGGAAGTGATTTTGTATAACTTCTTATATTGGACCTCAATAGTTCTGTAGCTTCCTCTTCCATACATAGAATACTCCCTCTTAGAAGCTACATGCCACATAAGTTTTCTGCGCATACTGAGACCAACTATGCGGAGAAACAGAAACATTGCAGAGGTACACTAGCATGCCACGCAGGTAAGTACAGCCTTCTTGAATTCTTCAGCTCTATTCAGTCGCTAACTGAGTGCTGCTGAAGAATGATACCAGTTGATGCCACATGAACCAGAAGAATCGCACAGCTAGGCTTTTCCCAAATGCCATTCAAAAAATTACTCTGTATTGAAGAGACTTTTTTTTTCACTTGAGAAAAACACATTCATTTTCATAGAATTTAAGGAACACAACTAAACATTTTTAAACCCATAAGGAGTGTATAAAGATAAAAATCTAGAACAGACATACTATTTAATAATATTTTAGAAATACTTATAGAATACTGCGTATCATGTGCAATTCTAATGAAGAATCCCATCAATCTAATAAGGCAAAAATAAATAAATAAATAAAAGAGAGAACAGGTGTGAGAATTTAAAAAGAAATGTAAAATGTGCTGTATTTGTGTACAACACGATTATATGTATGAGAAATTTCCAAAGACAGCTTTGAAAACTATGGCAAGCACTTATCAATGTGGTTGAATATTTAAATCACTGTTCAAAATTAGTAACATTTTTATATATGATTAATAGCCATGTAAAAATGCAATAGAAAAATAAATGGTTAAAGAGCCTGACCATAAAAGTAACTAATAATTATGTGCCTAGAAACAAATCTTAAAGATATGTGAATATTCATATGGATTAAATCACCAAATGCTGTTGAAGAACATGTAATATAATTTAAATATGAAGAGTTATATATGCTTTAAAAGGAGAATAAATTATTACTATAAAGATGTTATTTACCCTCAGTATGTGTATCAAATTTAATACAATTTTACTAAATATTTCAACCGCATTTTATCAAGGTTGACTAATTCTAAAAGTAATACGAACAATTATAATATGCTGTAAGGATATTCATGTTAGTTTTGAAGAAAACAACAAGATAGCTAACTCTGCCAAGCCAGATAACATTATTCTAAATCTATACTAATTAGGTAAAGGCAAAGATGAATAGATCAATAATAATAATAAAAACGCTAGAAACAAAGATAGTTATTGTCAGGAACCAGACAAGAAAATAGAAAGCACTCCAGGTATTTCAAACACAAATGTCTCAATACAGAGAAGTGGTTACAAGGTGTTGTAAGGTGTAGAAGAAGAAAAAAGAGAATGAAATGTCAGCCAGAGTCTAAAATTAAGAATAGTGATGCCCTTCTGGATGGATTTTATTATCTATTGCCTGCTGCTGCGTTGTTAGAGGTGCTGTTTCAGTCAGTTCTGATATCACTGGAAAGATTCTGCGAGAACAGACCCATACCATGCTGCCTTTGCCTGTGCTCCATGGAGTCTGGAGACCCTGTACACTCACTGCCATTCCAGTAACTGCCTATAACTGCCAGAAGCAAGCATCTTCTTTCTTTCTCTCGCCTTCTGATTATTTCCAGTGTATTTTAATGATAGAGTCTAAAGCAAACCCCCTAGCAAATGAGACTCAAAACTGTATTTTGAAGAACCCCAATCTCAGCAATATAGGGTAGAGTATAAGAGAATTTGGGACAGAGTGAATACAAGCATGCTTCACAATTCAAATCAGTAGCAAAAGAGAACATCAGCCAAAAATTGACAGTTGAATATCTACATAAATGTTATAATTCTGTTTCACACTATATACAAATTTTTTTTCACATCTAAAAGTAAGACTATTTAAAACTATTAAAAGACAATTTAGGAACAAATCTTTAATGTCTTGAAAACTGGGAGAATTTCCCATACAAATTACAAAGCAGCATAATCAAAAAGAGAAAATACTGATATTTGAATACAATAAAATTCTGCTTAACAAAATGTATAATAAAATATTAAAATACCATCCACAGGCTGGGAAATAATATTTTAAAGCAAATAACTGTCATAGAACTAGTAGACAAACTATAATGTTTGTCAATATAAATGCACAATACAATAATTTAATTATTATTATTTTTATTTATTTATTTATTTTAGATGGAGTCCTAGTCTATTGCCAGGCTGGAGTGCAGTGGCGTGATCTCAGCTCACTGCAACCTCCACGTCCAAGATTCAAGCGATTCTCCTGCCTCAGCCTCCCGAGTAGCTGGGAATAAAGGCACGTGCCACCATACCCAGCTAATTTTTGTATTTTTAATAGAGACAGGGTTTCACCATATGGGCCAGGATGGTCTCCATCTCTTGACCTCGTGATCTGCCCGCCTCGGTCTCCCAAAATGCTGGGATTACAGGCATGAGCCACCACGCCTGGCCACAATATTTAGTTTAAAAGTTAGTAAAGATTTTATAAATTAGAAAATCAGAATGACCCATAAGAATAGAGAAAGTACTCAAAACAGTAACAGTCATGTAAGCTATAATACTAGTTACAATTTCGTTATTTATCAGTTTGGCTCAAAATTAAATGTTCAACCTGCTGTAGCATATTGAAAACATGGAGAAAAGAGAAATCTCAGGTACTGATAGTTAAAAAGGAAATTACTACAAACAATAAAATAAAAGGTGCTTATACCTAAAGTTAGAACTTGCACACATATTTTAGCACACTTTTCAAGGAGTTTTATTTTACTTAAAGAATGTTAAATAATAATACTAGGTTAGATAAAACCAATCAATATCCTAAACTACAATAAAACAATAAGTTTGAAGTTATCTTTTGTCAAAAAATTTATTTGCAGTTTTACCAAAACAAAATAAACTGCAAATAATGACCTACTAAATGTTAAGAAAACTGTAAAAAAGAAAAGAACATAAGAAAAATTATTAAATCATGAAAGGACTTTCTTGAAGCATGATGTTTAGATACAAATTATTTAGAGACAAAGTTTAAAAATGTGAAATATCACTGAGAATTGATCCACATTATTTATACAAATTACTTGTATAGCTAAATTAGAAACTGAGGAAAGGTCACTATGCAGAAATTTCAAACAGGTTGTATTAATTACTAATAAACATCTATAAATGTCAATCCAATAGGAAAGGAAATAAAAATAAAGCACCACAATACCATTTTTAATCTAGCAAATTAGCAAATACATTGAAAAATGATAGCAATGTTTAAATTATGGCTGTATTAAATATGTACGATTTCATGATTTCTAACTTCTAGCAATCAGAGGTAACTTAAATGCTTAACACAGGTGAGGTTTCAGTAAATTGCATGTCATTATTTAACAAGAAAATTAGTTTTTAAAACACTAAAGTCTTAGGACAACAATCAGGAAACAAGCGTTTTAAAGAGGGACTGAAAAACTTGATGTTTTGCCTATTCATAATTTAGAAAATAAAACTCAAATTAAGTAATTTAAAAATAGATGGGAATCTACTACAAATATACATTATATATTTCTGTATTAGAGTCATTATTATATATTTAATTTTTAATATTTGTTAAATTCTCTAAAATATACATTTGTATCTTTTTAATAAACTGAATATACATTATTGAATAAAATAATACAGGAAGGATAATCAGTGCAACACTTCTATATGTTTTGAGGGCTGTAGATACAACAGAATAATATAACTATCTTGAACTATGAATAGCAAATATATTCTTCAGGCCCAGCAATAAAGTTTTATTAATTTTTTTGCATTTTCCCAAATTCATTTTTACTTTAGTCCTATGGCCATTTCACGACCTCACACAATAGTCCTGCATTTGCAATTGCAATGCCCTCATAACTAGCCTCTTGCTTACATACTTTTAGCACTGTCATGAGATGATCTTACAGTGCTGCCTACTGCCAACTAATTCAAAAACTCCCCAGTCCCTACTAAATAAAATTTAAATTACTTTGTCTTGCACTCGATGTCATGATATATACAATCTAGACTCACATCTATTTTTATATATTTTTAAGTCTTCCTACAGATTGTTTAAACTTGACAAAACTAGTTAGATATCTATTGTAGTCACTTATTAAATACATGTTGAGTGACTGATTTTTTTATGTCTTGGGGGCATAAATTCCCTGCATTTCACTGACAAGAAACACCCTCACAATCTCCCTACCTCTTTTCCCAATCCTCTTATCACATACACGCATTTAAATCTCCTGGTGGAATTTATGACTTCTTCGTGATCCCATTTAGGTAATATCTCCATAATCAACACAGGCTGAAGTGTACTCTCTTTTTTCCTAAGTCATTTCTTGCACCTCGGGCCTTGCCCATAACCTACTTTCTTTGTGCTGCTTTTTGCTTCTGTATGCTAGTTTCTACTCTAGTGGATCAAGTTCATGAAGCAAGATAGTCACAGCCATTTTAATTTCCTCAAACTTACATACAAATTAATTACCTGATAAAGGAGGCCAGTATTCAAACATACTGCCAGTAAAAGAGGATAAAGCCACTACTACAAAATAAATTGAGAGGAATGGGGTAAATAGACTTTTTGGTATGTTTTAAGACTTTGAATATGTAAAGCAAGCAGATTATACTCAATTAAACGGTACATTTAATCACTTGCCTTCACTCATTCTGAGTAAAGTTCTGAGAGGTGACAGCGTGCTGGCAGTCCTCACAGCCCTCGCTCGCTCTCGGCGACTCTTCTGCCTGGGCTCCCACTTTGGCGGCACTTGAGGAGCCCTTCAGCCCACCGCTGCACTGTGGGAGCCTCTTTCTGGGCTGGCCAAGGCCAGCGCCAGCTCCCTCAGCTTGCAGGGAGGTGTGGAGGGAGAGGCGCAAGCGGGAACCGGAGCTGCGCGCGGCGCTTGCGGGCCAGCGTGAGCTCCCGGCGGACGTGGGCTTGGCTGGCTCCGCATTTGGAGCAGCCGGCCGGCCCTGGGCAATGAGGGGCTTAGCACCCGGGCCAGCGGCTGCGGAGGGTGTACTGGGTCCCCCAGCAGTGCCAGCCCACCGGCGCTGCACTCGATTTCTCGCCGGGCCATGGCTTCCTTCCCGCAGGGCAGGGCTGGGCCTGCAGCCCGCCATGCCTGAGCCTCCCACCCGCTCCATGGGCTCCTGTGCGGGCCCAAGCCTCCCCTACCAGTGCCACCCCCTGCTCCACAGCGCCCAGTCCCATCGACCACCCAAGGGCTGAGGAGCGCGAGCGCACAGCACTGGGACTGGCAGGCAGCTCCATCTGCAGCCCCAGTGTGGCATCCACTGGGTAAAGCCAGCTGGGCTCCTGAGTCGGGTGGGGACGTGGAACCTTTATGTCTAGCTCAGGGATTGTAAATACACCAATCAGCACCCTGTGTCTAGCTCAGGGTTTGTGAATGCACCAATCGACACTCTGTATCTAGCTACTCTGGTGGGGCCTTGGAGAACCTTTGTGTCCACACTGTATCTAGTTAATCTAGCGGGGAGGTGGAGAACCTTTGTGTCTAGCTCAGGGATTGTAACGGCACCAATCAGTGCCCTGTCAAAACAGACCACTGGGCTCTACCAATCAGCAGGATGTGGGTGAGGCCAGATAAGAGAATAAAAGCAGACTGCCCGAGCCAGCAGTGGCAACCGGAATGGGTCCCCTTCCACATTGTGGAAGCTTTGTTCTTTTGCTCTTTGCAATAAATCTTGCTACTGCTTACTCTTTGGGTCCACACTGCTTTTATGAGCTGTAACACTCACCGCGAAGGTCTGCAGCTTCACTCCTGAAGCCAGCGAGACCACGAGCCCACCAGAAGGAAGAAACAACTCCAGACGCGCCGCCTTAAGAGCTGTAACACTCACCGCAAAGGTCTGCAGCTTCGCTCCTGAGCCACCCAGACTACGAACCCACCAGAAGGAAGAAACTCCGAACACATCCGAACATCAGAAGGAACAAACTCCAGACGCGCCACCTTAAGAGCTGTAACACTCACCACAAGGGTCCACGGCTTCATTTTTGAAGTTAGTGAGACCAAGAACCCACCAATTCTGGACACAGTTCTACTGATTATCACATTTTTATTGATTTATGTATTACTTGTAACAATAATACTAACACACAGCAATAGCAAATCAATGGGAAGAAGGGGCATTTGAATCCAGAGATACACTATAGCTCAATATCCAAAACTGACACACTATCTTCTCAAAATTCATAGTCAGCAAAAATCCAAGGTGTGCAATAAATTTTCCAGAAATACTTATGAGTGTAGTATCACAAAAATAAATATATCCATTATAAAATAAGTGCTGGGCCAGGCGCGGTGGCTCATGCCTGTAATCCCAGCACTTTGGGAGGCTGAGGCGGGCGGATCATGAGGTCAGGAGATGGAGACCATGCTGGCTAACACGGTGAAACCCCGTCTGTACTAAAAATACAAAAAATTAGCTGGGCGTGCTGACGGGTGCCTGTAGTCCTAGCTACTCGGGAGGCTGAGGCAGGAGAATGGCGTGAACCCGGGAGGCGGAGGTTGCAGTGAGCTGAAATCGCGCCACTGCACTCCAGCCTGGGCGACAGAGCCAGACTCCGTCTCAAAAAATAATAATAATAATAATAAAATAATAAAAAATAAAATAAAATAAGTGCTGGCCAGGTGCAGTGGCTCACGCCTGTAATCCCAGCACTTCCGGGACATGAGGATCACTTGAGTCCAGGAGTTTGAGAGACCAGCCTGGGCAGCATAGCAAGATCTCATCTTTACAAAGAATTTAAAAAATATTAGTAGACATGGTAGCACATCTGTAGTCTCAGCTACTCAGGAGGCTGAGGTGGGAGAATCACTTGACCCCAGGAGGTTGAGGCTGCAGTGAGACATGGTTACACCACTGCACTCCAGCCTGGACAACATAGTGAGACCCTGTCTCACAATAAATAAATAAAATAAAATAAAATTAATGCAAGAATAAGCAGACTGAGTAAATGAAGGAGTATATAGGGAGAAGAGCAAAAAGGATACATCAGGAAGGGTTAAGGATGGCAGTGATTCAAATAAATATACTAGCAAACTTCTGATTTGCAGATTTAGGGTTGTTTCTTTTTGTTTGTTTGCTTGTATAAAGACTGGCATTGCTGTAGTTCTCTATTATGCATGGTAATTTGAATTTTGATTTTTTAAAATGTTGGCATTGTACGTTATACTTCTAGCTACCAGAACACAGCACAGCTGAACAGCTTCAAGTTTTCTGAAAAGTCCATTTATTCCAAAGTGGAGGAACCCAAGTTGAAGCTTGAAAACAGGAAACAGTAAAACTTGGGAAGTTAAATTTTTATGTTATCACAGTCACTTACAAAACCATGCTTGTTAAACTGAATTAAAATAATCATTTATGTTTTCTATATATTGTAAAAGCTTCCTAAAAATCAACCAAGCTTATTATTGCATTATTTCCAACACCATCTTGTCATGTTTCCATACAGTTAATTTATCATTTATTAGCATATGTGAGAAACACGAAAATAGTAACATCAAAAAGAATTAAAACTTAATCTGGGTAATATAGAATGCTATATAATTAATGTATTCATATACAAACTACTATTTTAAAATAAGCTCTTTTTATTTTTTGTCATGAACAGCTAGTAAGGAAGTTTATTAAATCGTTCCAGAGATTCATCATTACACTGTAGTTTTCAGGTAAATTAAAATAGTTCTTATGTAGAAGCTTAGGTAATGGGGCAACTTAAAACAAGGTAGTTACACAGTGCCATCCACAGAGAACATGGGGGCTGTTGACAGTCATAAAGAATATAGACAAGATTTGATTTTGTTTAAACATTAGCTCTGTCTGTCACTGGATAAGTGATGTCGCATGTGTTGCCACAAAATAAGTAGTCAAATTTTGCTCTGAACATCCTTTCCATTGAAGTTTTAAAAATTGTTCATCTTAGTTTGTTCAAGCTACTACAAGAAAGCCCCATAGACTGGATGGCTTATAAGCAATAGAATTTTATTTTTTGTAATTCTTTTATTTCAATTGTTTTTGGAAAACAGATGGTTTTTGGTTACACGGATATGATTTTTTAGTGGTGATTTCTCAGATTTTGGTGCACCTGTTGCCTGAGCCGTGTACACTCTGTTCAATGTGTAGCCTTTTATCCCTCAACCCTGCCTACCCTTCCAACTTAGCCCCCAAAGTTCATTATATCATTCTTATGCCTTTGCATCCTCATAGCCTAGCTGCCACTTATAAGTGAGAATATATGATATTTGATTTTCCATTCCTGAGTTACTTCCCTTAGAATAATGGTCTCCAATTCTATCCAGGTTGCAGCAAATGCCATTATTTCATTCCTTTTAATGGCTAAGTAGTATTCCATGGTGTATATATACCACATTTTCCTTATACACTCATTGGTTGATGGCCATTTAGGCTAGTTTCATATTTCTGCAATCACAAATTGTGCTGTTATAAACAGGTGTGTGCAAGTATCTTTTTTCATAAAATGACTTCTTTTTCTCATTTTATGAAATGAGATACCCAGTAGTAGGTGGATACCCAGTAGTAGGATTGCTGGCTCAAATGGTAGTTTTACTTTTGGTTCTTTAAGGGATTTCCATGCTTTTCCCCATAGGGGTTGTACTAGATTACATTCCCACCAGCAGTGTAAAAGTGTTCCCTTTCACCACATCCACATCAACATCTCTTATTTTTTAATTTTTAAATTATGGCCATTCTTGCAGGAATAAGGTGCTATCTCATTGTGGTTTTAATGTGCATTTCCTTGATAATTGATGATGCTGAGCATTTTTGCATGTTTGTTGGCCATTTGTATATCTTCTTTTGAGAATTATCTATTCATGTCCATTGCCCACTTTTTGATGAGATTATTTGTTTTTTTTTTTTTCTTAGTGATTTGTTTGCATTCCTTGTAGATTCTGGATATTAGTCCTTTGTCAGATGCATAGTTTGTGAATATTTTCTCCCATTCTGTGGATTGTCTGTTTACTCTGATGATTATTTTGCTTTGCAGAAGCTTTTAGCTTATTGGGTCTTATCTATTTATTTTTGGTGTTGTTGCATGTTCTTTTGGGTTCTTGGTTATGACCTTTTTGCCTAAGCCAATGTCTAGAAGAGTTTTGTTCATGTTATCTTCTAGAATTTTATAGTCTCAGGTCTTAGATTCAAGTCTTTGATCCAACTTGAGTTGGTTTTTGTATAAGGTGAGAGATGAAGATCCAGTTTCTTTCTTTACATGTGGCTTGCCAGTTATTGCAGCACCATCTGTTGAAAAGGGTGTCATTTCCTCACTTTACGTTTTTGTTTGCTTTGTCGAAGATCAGTTAGCTGTAAGTATTTGGCTTTATTTCTGAGTTGTCTATTCTGTTTCATTGGTCTATGTGCCATTTTTATACCAGTACTATGCTGTTTTGGTGACTATAGTCTTGTAGTATAGTTTGAAGTCAGGTAAAGTGATGCCTCCAGATTTGTTCTTTTTGCTTAGTCTTGCTTTGGCTTTGCAGGATCTTTTTTGGTTCCATAGGAATTTTAGGATTGTTTTTTCTAGTTCTGTGAAGAATGATCATGGTATTTTGTTGGGAATGGCATTAAATTTATAGATTGCTTTGGCAGTATGGTCATTTTTACAATATTGATTCTACCCATCCATGAGCACATGATGAATTTCCATTTGTTTTTGTCATTGTTGATTTCTTTCAGTAATGTTTTATAGTTTTCCTTGTAGATATCTTTTACCTCCTTGGTAGGTATATTGCTAAATATTTTATTTTACTTTTTTGCAGCTGTTGTAAAAGGGATTGAGTTCCTGATTTGTTTCACAGCTTGGTCATTGTTGGGGTACAGGAGTGCTACTGATTTGTATACATTGATTTTGTATTCTGAAACTCTACTGAATTTATTTATCACACCTAGGAGTTTTTGGATGACTCTTTAGGGTTTTCTAGGTATGCAATCATATCATTGGTGAACAGTGATAGTTTGACTTCCTCTTTATTGATTTGGGTGCTTTTTATTTCCTTCTCTAGTCTGATTGCTCTGGCTAGGATTTCCAGTACTTTGTTGAATAGAAGTGGTGAAAATTGGTATCCTTGTCTTGTTCCAGTTCTCAGGGGGGAATGCTTTCAACCTTTCCCCATTCACTAGAATGTTGGTTGTGAGATTGTCATAGATGGCTTTTATTACCTTGAGATATGTCCCTTCTATGCCAATTTTGCTGAGGGCTTTAATCATAAAGGGATGTTGAATTTTGTTAAATGCTTTTTCTGTATCTATTGAGATGACTATATACTTTCTTTTTAATTGTGTTTATGTGATTTATTAGATTTTTTGATTTGGGAATATTAAACTATCTCTGCATCCCTGGTATAAAACCCACTTGATTATGATGCATTATCTTTCTGATATGCTGTTGGATTTGATTCGCTAGTATTTTGTTGAGGATTTTTTCATCTATGTTAATAAGGGATATTGGTCTGTAGTTTTTGTTGCTGTTGTTATTATGTGGTTTTCTGGTTTTGGTATTAGGGTGATACTAGTTTTATAGAATGATTTAGGGAGGATTCCCTCTTTCTTTATCTTTTCGAGTAGTTTCAGTTAGCTTGGCATCAATTCTTCTTTGAATGTCTGACAGAATTCAACTTTGAACCATCTGGTTCTAGACATTTTTTGTTGGCAATTTCTTTTATTACTGTTTTAATCTTGCTACTTGTTATTAGTCTGTTCAGAGTTTCTATTTCTTCCTGATTTGATCTAGGAGGGTTGTATATCTCCAGAAACGGGAACTGTTGCAGATACAAGCCGCTGCCACAGACTGGGCAGACAGGGAGGGGCAAGCCATACTTGCTTTTTTATTGGAGAAGCTCATGGCCTGGAGCATAGTCAGAGTGGGGCACTTTTGGAGTGACACTGACGTTGCCAACTGTGTGGGACCTGGTTGAGGCCTCTTGCCACCAGCTATCTCCAACTTTCCTGGCCAACTATATAATACAGTAGAGGCAACGAAAATCCCCTCTAGAACATAATCTCATTGTCCTGAGAACCGCCACCATCCACCACAATGGCTGCAGCAAGCCCCGCCCAAGGTGAGTCTGAGCCCAGACCAGTCTAACTCTGCCCCTACCTGTTTGTATTTCTCTACCCACGCTGGCAGTGTGGGTACACAAAAGATACACAAAAGATAGAAACACAAAAGATAGAAATTCTTGGGAGCTTTATGGCCCTGCCCATAACCTGAGGAACATAAATACACCAGCCAACTTAGGGCAAGCTTAGATCCTCCTACTACTATCACAACTGGTGCTCTCTTGAAACCACCATCACCTCGTTGTTGGCCAACCAACTCAAGCCATTACAGTAACTCATGGCAGAATAACCCTGATCCCAGGAAGGAGAAAACAACAGCTAATTCCCCTGCCTGGCTAACCAGAGGTCCTGAGTGCCTCCAGGTGACAACTTACTTCACTGCTAGCATAACCAGCATTCCAGAAAGCCATCACAGTAAACAAAACTACAAGCGAGGACCCTCTCAGAGTTTACTTCACTACTCTGCCACCTCCAGCAAAGCAGGTGCTGGTATCCACAGGTGGGAGATCTGAAGACAGATTGCATCATAGGACTCTTTGCAAACATTTCCTAGCACAAGCCTGGAGCCTAGTAGCTCCACTGGGTGGCTAGACCCAGAAGAGCAATAACAATCACTGCAGTCTGGCTCGCAGAAGTCCCAACCCTAGGGAAAGGGGAAGAGCACCACATCAATGGATCACCTAGTAGGAAAAAATAATATTTCTTGTAATTCTAAAGGCTGAGAAATGCAAGATCAATGCACTGGCAGATTCAGTGTCTTATGAGGGCCCACTTCTTCATGAACTGCCAGCTTATCACTCTAACCTCACATGGTGGAAGGGGTGAGGGATCTCTCTTGGACTTGTATTAAAACTACCCTAATCCCATTCAAGAGCACTGAGCTCTCAAAACCCAATCACCTCCTAAAGATTTCACCTCCTGCTACCATCACTTTGGGAGTTAACATTTCAACGTGTGAATTTGGGAGGACACAAACATTTAAATCACAGCAATGGTGTAAATACAATTATACAAGCAGATACTGTCTTGCCACATACTAGATGGATATTTTAAAGAAAAAATATAACTATGAATAGTATGATTGTAGTTATAGTTTAATAATTGCAGTTATTTGAATAATTAATATAGTTTAATAATTTGGAGTTTTATTGAATAATAATTGTTGAATAGTTTAATAACAAATAGTTATTTGAATCAAAGTAATTCTCCTGCATTTCAACTTCCCTGTACTCTGCCTGATGGGATTCTACTTAACTGCCAAACCAAGATTTCCAAACTTCCAAAAATGTCAGTCAAAGTGAACAAAGGGAGGCATTGCAATTTAATTAATATATTTTTAAGAAGGTAATTCTATAATTGGCATTAGCATCATTAGTACATCACTTAATCCACACCTTGGCTATTTCCATCCAGCTGGTAAATGAAGCAATTTATCTGTTTTCATTGATTAAATAAAATTATTTCTAGATATCATGTCAAACATGGAGAGATAAAACTAAAATAAAATGGGTATTAGAATTTCGTTTAAAAATGGAATTAAACTACATAGAAATTGCTTTAAGTTACACCCTCATATTTTCTATTGTATCACTTTTTTCTCATTAAAAGGATGAATACATGAAGAAGCTTAATTCTTGTCCACAGAATTAACAGATCCCCTGTGTGCCATAAATTTGTAACGTCCCTTAGTGTTGGATTTGCATTATAAGTGTGAGCCAATATGTGAAATATCACACATACGCAGAGAGCTCTCTATAGACAAAGACATCTGAACAGGTGCCTGTGTATCATCTATTCTGGCAAGTACATGAATAACCTTACACCACTGGAGTATAGCAAAACTACTTTAATTTTCAATGGGAGTACAGTACATGCTTAAATGAGGTGAAGAACTAAAACCTCTCTTCTGAGAAATAAAACATTTTTGACATAATTCAACAGGTGCATTAGACACTACTCTCGTTACAGTCTTTTAGGTCACCAAAGTCACCAATTAACCAATGAATTTTTTTTTATTTTTTTGAGATGGAGTCTCGCTTCTTCACCTAGGCTGAAGTGCAATGGCGCAATCTCGGCTCACTGCAACCTCCACCTCCTGGGTTCAAGCGGTTCTCCTGCCTCAGCCTCCTGAGTAACTGGGACTACAGGCGCACCACCACACCCAGCTAATTTTTGTATTTTTTAGTAGAGACAGGGTTTCACCATATTGGCCAGGCTGGTCTCAAACTCCTGACCTTGTGACCCGCCCACCTTGGCCTCCCAAAGTGCTGGGATTACAGGTGTGAGATACCGTGCCCAAATAACTTTTTTCCAGCTGAAATGTAATAACTTTAGAAGTTTTGTCCACCCTCTGCTTTTAAGCCTACTCTCCCAACATAAAGCTGTAGTACCACTTTATGTTGTAAAGTATCTTGCCTTGGTTTACTAAACTACTGAGCAGTTTTTTAAAGAGTAAGCTTAATTTAAAAATTCTAGGAAATTACAATACAGGCACTTCATAAAACAATTTGTTCAATTAAAAAACAATAGCAATAACTTGATACATTTGGAATTTTGTTAAAATACCTGGCTATTAAGCAACTTTTATAACGATCAAGCAACTAAGAAAAAAAAAAACCTTTATGGTGATAGTACATTCCTTAGGATACAGATTATTTTGATGAACCCAAAGTTTATTTAAACATCAAAATTGCACTTATTACTCCTTATGCTATTGTCTAAAGCAAGTTGAAAATACTTTTTTCATTCTCAGAAATTTTTAAAGACAGATTTTGTTATAAATCACAAAACAATTATAAAAGAATTGACTAAAAAATATCAGCCATTTTATATTTAGAATAAGAAATGGTAAATTATTCAACAAAGTGGAAGTTCTTTTACTTAGAATCATTTGGGAAGTAAATTATTTTTCCCACAATTAGATTGATCTGGGATGAAAGATAATATTGAGAATAATGCCATAATTTAAGGAAAATTTTCAGGCATAGGGTAAGGCATAGAAGACATCTTGTGGGCAAAAATCATATATCAAATAACAAAAAAGTTACATAAATTTGAAGAGAATAAAGATGTGAACTTAAAATATAGGCATTGGCAAGCAAGTAAAACTTTCCAGACTCTTAAAATAAGAAGTGAGAATTTTTTCTTATAAATTATTTGCCAGGAACAAATATTGAAACTGAATGAGTGGTCACATAATTATGTAATTAGACCCAAAATAGCCACTACTTTGCAAGAGGCCAATAGAATCATAACGAGCTGCAATATATGTTATGCAAACTAAACCCTGTTAAAGAACTAGGTTTGAAGAAGAATTGAAGACTCAAGCATACCATATACCTATGAGGTGCAATAATAATAATAATAATAATAAACCAGTTCTCTTTTTTTACTCTTGGGTCAAAAACAATCATTTTTTCACTTGTAACATGAAATCAAATTTCAATGAATCTAAATGTATAATCAAGCATCTCCAGGAATTTTGGGTATTATGATGAAGATTAACTTGGATAAATGAGCTCAAAAATTTATTTTGGCTCCATTCTTTAAAAACTATGAAGACTGTATGAACAGGGCTATAGGAAACCACTCTAAATGTTAAACATCTACTCTGCATCACTGTATCAATTGAATAATGTTATGTATTCAAATGTATGGCAGCCAGACTGATTTTTCCAATGAAATATAAACCTTCAGCCTGTATTTGTAGTAATCATAAGGGAGGGAAAATAATAAACATGTGATTTTAAATTAAAAACCCCAATGTAACACTATGAATTACTAACCACACTAGTAATCACCACAGTGATGATGATAGTGGCAGGAGGCAGCTAAATGCCTAGGCAGATAGGGCCGGGTCTCTGTGAAACCCCACTTCCAAGCCAGACAGTTTAAAGCTCAAAAGCCAAGCTACAGGTTAAATCCTCTGACCAGATTAAGAACTTGTTTACCTGTTTGACATGGTTTCCTGACTGATCCCACCCTTCACCTGTTTTATATATACCTACACTTTCCTAATAGGTTTTCTACACTGTTGTGCCCACTTTTGAGTGCTGTCTTCACTTTAACCTTTTCTGCGTACTCACAAACCATTTAGCACACATTCACCATTCTGAGTCCATAAAAGGCCCCGTACCGGTGAGGCATTGCCTCACTCGGGAAGCGCAAGGGGTCAGAGAGTTCCCTTTCCTAGTCAAAGAAAGGAGTGACAGACGGCACCTGGAAAATCAGGTCACTCCCACCCTAATACTGTGCTTTTCCGACGGGCTTAAAAAACAGTGCACCAGGAGATTATATTCCGCACCTGGCTTGCAGGGTCCTATGCCCACAGAGTCTCGCTGATTGCTAGCACAGCAGTCTGAGATCAAACTGCAAGGCGGCAGCGAGGCTGGGGGAGGGGTGCCCACCATTGCCCAGGCTTGCTTAGGTAAACAAAGCAGCAGAGAAGCTCAAACTGGGTGGAGCCCACCACAGCTCAAGGAGGCCTGCCTGCCTCTGTAGGCTCCACCTCAGGGGGCAGGGCAAAGACAAACTAAAAGACAGCAGTAACCTCTGCAGACTTAAATGTCCCTGTCTGACAGCTTTGAAGAGAGCAGTGGTTCTCCCAGCATGCAGCTGGAGATCTGAGAACGGGCAGACTGCCTCCTCAAGTGGGTCCCTGACCCCTGACCCCTGAGCAGCCTAACTGGGAGGCACCCCCAAGTAGGGGCAGACTGACACCTCACACGGCCGGGTACTCCTCTGAGACAAAACTTCCAGAGGAACGATCAGACAGCAGCATTCATGGTTCACCAACATCTGCTGTTCTGCAGCCACTGCTGCTGATACCCAGGCAATCAGGGTCTGAAATGGACCTCTAGCAAACTCCAACAGACCTGCAGCTGAGGGTCCTGTCTGTTAGAAGGAAAACTAACAAACAGAAAAGACATCCACACCAAAAACCCATCTGTACGTCACCATCATCAAAGACCAAAGGTAGATAAAACCACAAAGATGGGGAAAAAACAGAGCAGAAAAACTGGAAACTCTAAAAAGCAGAGCGCCTCTCCTCCTCCAAAGGAACGCAGCTCCTCACCAGCAACAGAACAAAGCTAGATGGAGAATGACTTTGACGAGTTGAGAGAAGAAGGCTTCAGATGATCAAACTACTCTGAGCTACAGGAGGAAATTCAAACCAAAGGCAAAGAAGATAAAAATTTTGAAAAAAATTCGGACAAATGTATAACTAGAATAACCAATACAGAGAAGTGCTTAAAGGAGCTGATGGAGCTGAAAGCCAAGGCTCTAGAACTACGTGAAGAATGCAGATGCCTCAGCAGCAAATGCGATCAACTGGAAGAAAGGGTATCAGTGATGGAAGATGAAATGAATGAAATGAAGCGAGAAGGGAAGTTTAGAGAAAAAAGAATAAAAAGAAACAAACAAAGCCTCCAAGAAATATGGGACTATGTGAAAAGACCAAATCTACGTCTGATTGGTGTACCTGAACGTGGCGGGGAGAATGGAACCAAGTTGGAAAACACTCTGCAGGATATTATCCAGAACTTCCCCAATCTAGCAAGGCAGGCCAACATTCAGATTCAGGAAATACAGAGAACGCCACAAAGATACTCCTCGAGAAGAGCAACTCCAAGACCATAATTGTCAGATTCACCAAAGTTGAAATGAAGGAAAAAATGTTAAGGGCAGCCAGAGAGAAAGTTCAGGTTACCCACAAACGGAAGCCCATCAGACTAACAGCAGATCTCTCGGCAAAAACTACAAGCCAGAAGAGAGTGGGGGCCAATATTCAACATTCTTAAAGAAAAGAGTTTTCAACCCAGAATTTCCTATCCAGCCAAACTAAGCTTCATAAGTGAAGGAGAAATAAAATCCTTTACAGACAAGCAAATGCTGAGAGATTTTGTCACTACCAGGCCTGCCCTAAAAGAGCTCCTGAAGGAAGCACTAAACATGGAAAGGCATAACTGGTACCAGCCACTGCAAAATCATGCCAAAATGTAAAGACCATGGAGACTGGGAAGAAACTGCATCAACTAATGAGCAAAATAACCAGCTAACATCATAATGACAGGATCAAATTCAAGCATAACAATATTAACTTTAAATGTAAATGGACTAAATGCTCCAATTAAAAGACACAGACTGGCAAATTGGATAAAGACTCAAGACCCATCAGTGTGCTGTATTCAGGAAACCCATCTCACGTGCAGAGACACACATAGGCTCAAAATAAAAGGATGGAGGAAGATCTACCAAGCAAATGGAAAACAAAAAAAGGCAGGGGTTGCAATCCTAGTCTCTCATAAAACAGACTTTAAACCAACAAAGATCAAAAGAGACAAAGAAGGCCATTACATAATGGTAAAGGGATCAATTCAACAAGAAGAGCTAACTATCCTAAATATATATGCACCCAATACAGGAGCACCCAGATTCATAAAGCAAGTTATGAGTGACCTACAAAGAGACTTAGACTCCCACACAATAATAATGGGAGACTTTAACACCCCACGGTCAACATTAGACAGATCAATGAAACAGAAAGTTAACAAGGATACCCAGGAATTGAACTCAGCTCTGCACCAAGCGGACCTAATAGACATCTACAGAACTCTCCACCCCAAATCAACAGAATATACATTGTTTACAGCACCACACCACACCTATTCCAAAATTGACCACATAGTTGGAAGTAAAGCTCTCCTCAGCAAATGTAAAAGAACAGAAATTATAACAAACTGTCGCTCAGACCACAGTGCAATCAAACTAGAACTCAGGATTAAGAAACTCACTCAAAACTGCTCAACTACATGGAAAGTGAACAACCTGCTCCTGAATGACTGCTGGGTACATAATGAAATGAGGGCAGAAATAAAGATGTTCTTTGAAACCAATGAGAACCAAGACACAACATACCAGAATCCCTGGGACACATTCAAAGCAGTGTGTGGAGGGAAATTTATAGCACTAAATGCCCACAAGAGAAAGCAGGAAAGATCCAAAATTGACACCCTAACATCATAATTAAAAGAACTAGAAAAGCAAGAGCAAACACATTCAAAAGCTAGCAGAAGGCAAGAAATAACTAAAATCAGAGCAGAACTGAAGGAAATAGGGACACAAAAAACCCTTCAAAAAATTAATGAATCCAGAAGCTGGTTTTTTGAAAGGATCAACAAAATTGATAGACTGCTAGCAAGGCTAATAAAGAAAAAAGAGAGAAGAATCAAATAGATGCAATAAAAAATGATAAAGCGGATATCACCACCGATCCCACAGAAATACAAACTACCATCAGAGAATACTACAAACACCTCTATGCAAATAACCTAGAAAATCTAGAAGAAATGGATAAATTCCTCAACACATACACCCTCCCAAGACTAAACCAGGAAGAAGTTGAATCTCTGAATAGACCAATAATAGGCTCTGAAATTGTGGCAATAATCAATAGCTTACCAACCAAAAAGTCCAGGACCAGATGGATTCACAGCCGAATTCTACCAGAGGTACAAGAAGGAACTGGTACCATTCCTTCTGAAACTATTCCAATCAATAGAAAAAGAGGGAATCCTCCCTAACTCATTTTATGAGGCCAGCATCATCCTGATACCAAAGCCGGGCAGAGACACAACCAAAAAAGAGAATTTTAGACCAATATCCTTGATGAACATTGATGCAAAAATCCTCAATAAAATACTGGCAAACAGAATCCAGCAGCACATCAAAAAGCTTATCCACCATGATCAAGTGGGCTTCATCCCTGGGATGCAAAGCTGGTTCAATATATGCAAATTAATAAATGTAATCCAGCATATAAACAGAACCAAAGACAAAAACCACATGATTATCTCAATAGATGCAGAAAAGGCCTTTGACAAAATTCAACAACGCTTCATGCTAAAAACTCTCAATAAATTAGGTATTGATTGGATGTATCTCAAAATAATAAGAGCTATCTATGACAAACCCATAGCCGATATCATACTGAATGGGAAAAAACTGGAAGCATTCCCTTTGAAAACTGGCACAAGACAGGGATGCCCTCTCTCACCACTGCTATTCAACATAGTGTTGGAAGTTCTGGCCAGGGCAATCAGGCAGGAGAAGGAAATCAAGGGTATTCAATTAGGAAAAGAGGAAGTCAAATTGTCCCTGTTTGCAGATGACATGATTGTATATCTAGAAAATCCCATCGTCTCAGCCCAAAGTCTCCTTAAGCTGATAAGTAACTTCAGCAAAGTCTCAGGATACAAAATCAATGTACAAAAATCACAAGCATTCTTATACACCAATAACAGACAAACAGAGAGCCAAATCATGAGTGAACTCCCATTCACAATTGCTTCAAAGAGAATAAAATACCTAGGAATCCAACTTACAAGGGATGTGAAGGACCTCTTCAAGGAGAACTACAAAGCGCTGCTCAATGAAATAAAAGAGGATACAAACAAATGGAAGAACATTCCATGCTCATGGGGAGGAAGAATCAATATCATGAAAATGGCCATACTGCCCAAGGTAATTTATAGATTCAATGCCATCCCCATCAAGCTACCAATGACTTTCTTCACAGAATTGGAAAAAACTACTTCAAAGTTCATATGGCACCAAAAAAAGAGCCTGCATCACCAAGTCAATCCTAAGCCAAAAGAACAAAGCTGGAGGCATCACACTACCTGACTTCAAACTATACTACAAGGCTACAGTAACCAAAACAGCATGGTACTGGTACCAAAACAGAGATATAGATCAATGGAACAGAACAGAGCCCTCAGAAATAACGCCACATATCTACAACTATCTGATCTTTGACAAACCTGAGAAAAACAAGCAATGGGGAAAGGATTCCCTATTTAATAAATGGTGCTGGGAAAACTGGCTAGCCATATGGAGAAAGCTGAAACTGGATCCCTTCCTTACACCTTATACAAAAATTAATTCAAGATGGATTAAAGACTTAAATGTTAGACCTAAAACCATAAAAACCCTAGAAGAAAACCTAGGCATTACCATTCAGGACATAAGCATGGGCAAGGACTTCATGTCTAAAACACCAAAAGCAATGGCAACAAAAGCCAAAATTGACAAATGGGATCTAATGAAACTAAAGAGCTTCTGCACAGCAAAAGAAACTACAATTAGCATGAACAGGAAACCTACAAAATGGGAGAAAATTTTCACAACCTACTCATCTGACAAAGGGCTAATATCCAGAATCTACAATGAACTCAAACAAATTTACAAGAAAAAAAACAAACAACCCCATCAAAAAGTGGGCGAAGGACATGAACAGACACTTCTCAAAAGAAGACATTTATGCAGCCAAAAAACACATGAAAAAATACTCACCATCACTGGCCATCAGAGAAATGCAAATCAAAACCACAATGAGATACCATCTCACACCAGTTAGAATGGCGATCATTAAAAAGTCAGGAAACAACAGGTGCTGGAGAGGATGTGAAGAAATAGGAACACTTTTACACTGTTGGTAGGACTGTAAACTAGTTCAACGATTGTGGAAGTCAGTGTGGCGATTCCTCAGGGATCTAGAACTAGAAATACCATTTGACCCAGCCATCCCATTACTGGGTATATACTCAAAGGACTATAAATCATGCTGCTATAAAGACACATGCACACGTATGTTTATTGCAGCACTATTCACAATAGCAAAGACTTGGAACCAACCCAAATGTCCAACAATGATAGACTGGATTAAGAAAATGTGGCACATATACACCATGGAATACTATGCAGCCATAAAAACAGATGAGTTCATGTCATTTGTAGGGACATGGATGAAATTGGAAATCATCATTATCAGTAAACTATTGCAAGGACAAAAAAGCAAACACCGCATGTTCTCACTCATAGGTGGGAATTGAACAACGAGAACACATGGACACAGGAAGGGGAACATCACACTCTGGGGACTGTTGTGGGGTGGGGGGAGGGGGGAGGGATAGCATTAGGAGATATACCTAATGCTAAATCACGAGTTAATGGGTGCAGCACACCAGCATGGCACATGTATACATATGTAACTAACCTGCACATTGTGCACATGTAATCTAAAACTTAAAGTATAATAATAATAAAATAAAATAAAATAAATAAAATAAAACAAAATAAAATAAAATAAAATAAAAAAATTTTAAAAAATTTAAAAAAAATGTCCCTGTACCTGGCCACATGGGGTGCTATCCTGCCTTCAGGTAGGGGGATCACCCCTGCATCCTCTCTCTGCTGAAAGCTGTTTGATCACTCATTAAATCCTTCTCTGCCCTCCTCACCCTTCGAGATTCAGTGCATTCTCATTTTTCTTGTGCATGAGACAAGAACATGGGAAGCAGTGCGCAAGCCAGACTCAGCCTGTGCCAGCCAATTGGGCAGGGCGCCTTCTGTGGCAGGTGGTATGCCCCAAGCAAGGCAGAGGTCCCCACTGGCAAAGGGACTGAGAAAAATCCTGCATCAGTGATGTTTGTTGAACATTAGAAATATTTGAAAGAAGTAGCCAGAAAATATTTTATTAATGAACAAATTTATATCACTCTTAATTCCATAAAAATACAATGATTTGCATCCAAATTAAACTTTTAGAAAATATGATCTTTGTCCTCATTACTTGGATGAAATCTAAATAAAAAATTACCTTTAGAAAGAAAGAAATAATTGCCAAATATTCTTTAAAATCCATAGAAAATGAGAAGTATTTAGAACAACTTCATAAGGCTGAATCACTGCAAATGACATGGATACATATTGATTTTTTAAACACTCTGATCTATTTGTGAGAATAGGGGGATTGCTTATATAGGTTAATCCCCAGTGAATGTAACATTTGTTACTTTCAAAAAGAGAACTCAATAGGTATGCATCCTCCAAAATTCATGGTGACCATGTTTTGATTTGCTCAGGACATTTCTAGCTTATGAGTTATTCTAAAGTAATTCTCATGATTTCCAAAGTGTTCTGGTTTGGACAGTCAATTATATGGCCACCTCATCTATGATTCTTAATATAACTAACGTATTTTTTTCTTTTTGTTTTTAACAAACATTGTAAATTGCCGGTGTACGTAACAAATAAGAGTCAAGGAAACGTTATTTTTGTCATTAAGTATTTAATTACTATGCCTCTATGTTGTAGAATTTTTGTCTAATTAATGTTTTTTTGTGGAAAAATATTTTCCATTATCAATAACTCATTTATTATTGTTCTCCTTTAAATATGTTTTTAAACTCCATACAATCTTAATATGCAGAATAAGCAGCTACTTTAGGGTTAAAGTGCATATAGCCAGGCAGAATCATCTATGTTAGAGGACCGGAGCACTGCTAACCATGTTTCATCCTGGGGTGTTTAAATGAACCTTGGAGCTCTCAAGCCGTAATTTGAATTTCAATGTGCCCATATATCCTAAGTTCAGAGTTATTTATACACGATTGCTTATAGCAGACGTCCAGAGTCATATAACTGTGGATTTTCCTCTTGTCAAATCCAATGTAGTGGCTGTAGCTTGTATTTGCATTTCTCCTGAAGTCAGCCACCATATCTCTGCAGAAAATAGAGTTAATGACTAATAATTTGGCACATTTTTTATAGATGAGTAGAGAAATGACAGGGCCCAAATTACTCATGGAGGATAATCTGATGTTGCTACCTTTCAGACTGCATCAGTAGATCTAAATATAGTTTGAACCTTCTACTTAAATATGATAAATTATTAAGCTCTGACTTGTGATGAA
Organism: Pongo abelii; assembly: GCF_028885655.2. NCBI lineage: Eukaryota > Metazoa > Chordata > Mammalia > Primates > Hominidae > Pongo > Pongo abelii. Next base: position 44,360,386 of record NC_072000.2, on the reverse strand, counting down.
GTGCAACTCAAGAAAAAACATGAGGTAGTACTTTAGTAGATCATACACCTACCATAAAATGCTGAATCATTCATTGTTCTCCTTAATATTTGTCATAATGTTCTGTGTGTTTTTGTACTATAATATGAATTTTTCCTGTCTAGAGATAGTCAATTTACCCACTCTCACATTATGGAGTGGGCTTGCTGGTTCAAAGAATGTTTGATGAAATTTCAGAAAGAAAGTGATTAATATTCAGAAAAATAGGAAAGTTATCTTAGTTATAAACCGGAAATGGGGCAAAATGACTTGGATGGAAAAGCCAACAGGAGTAAACTCAAGGAGAAAGGTGAATCACATAGAACCAAGGACATCAGAAAACACTGAGAGAAAAATTTCCAAATACACTTTTTTAAAAGTCAGTAATTAAGATGATTTTAGGGTTGTTTGTAATATTTACAATCTTTAAGGGGAGGAGAAGCAGATAATGAATGAGTTAGTGTCTGCATTCAGGAAGTTCATTTAACATCAGTCGGCTTATGGTTCATAGTTCCTCTATGGATTTAGGTGAACTAACCACCTATAGGTGAACAATTAATTTCATATAGTTATTTGAACTCTTTCTTTTTTGATTTATTTATTCTTAATAGTAGGTTGTTTTTAAAAAAATTGAGATGGAGTCTCACTCTGTCACCCAGGCTATAGTGCAGTGGTGGCATTTCGGTTCATTACAACCTCCACCTCCCAAGGTCAAGCGATTCTCCTGCCTCAGCCTCCCGAGTAGCTGGGATTACAGGAGCCTGCAACCACACCTGGCTACTTTTTGTAGTTTTTAGTAGAGATGGGGTTTCACAATGTTGGCCAGGCTGGTCTCAAACTCCTGACCTCAAGTGATCCGCCCACCTTGGCCTCCCAAATTGCTGGGATTACAGATGTGAGCCACTGCACCTGGCCTCAAAAGCTCTTTGGAAACAGAGAAATAAAAGATGCTAATAGAATAGATGGAAAGGGTACTAAGAGTTGGGTAAAATGATAAAGGCACACAGCGCGATAAGAAAATGGTCAATGTGCTTTCGGCAAAATTTTGTTTTACGTGTTATACCATTATGCAATTATAAACATCAAGGTAAGTAACAGGGAAACGCAATACTATCTGGTGCAAGAAACATTGAAGAAGTTCTGTATAGAGTATGCAGCCAACATGCCGTTGTTACCTGACCTGTAGCTTTAGTAAAATTTAAGTGGTTAATGAGAGTTCTAAAAAGCAGCACAAACTAGAAGGAAATTGAGAATCTGTGCCATAAATTGTCATGAAGTATTTATCGGACAGTCTTTTTGAATTTAAGAGTAGGCAATTTGTAATGTCCCTCATTTAATACTAACGACAAGCAGTAGAAAATGATTGGAAAGACTAACATAAGTTTATTTTGTATTAAGATGCTTTGGCCCTAACAGTTTAATGATGGTGTACCTTTCCATAGCTTTCTTTGATTTTACTTGCTTGGGCTTTGCTGGACATTTTGGATTAGCAGGCTGTTTCCTACCAATTTACAAACATTTTGAGCCATATTTTTTCACAGATTTTGTTGTGATGTAGTCTATCTCTTCTCTTCTGCTGGGACATTAAAGGAATAATAGCTGAAAAAAACATTACAAGCTCCAGAAGTAGACTTCCAGGCTGCTGCCTACATAGCCATCCAAATAACAAGCAAAAAATATAATAACACTCACATGTGAGAAGAGAGATTTCTTTCTAGTTTTGAAAAAATGGGGTGTTTACAATTCACTTCTCAAAAAAGTCCGTTATAGTAAGAGTACATTTTCTGGAAAACAAAATGAGATAGTATTTAAAGATAATTTATAGTAGGATAAAAAAACTCAACAAATGCATTAAAGAAGGCTACAGTGGTATTGGGAGAATTTATTCTTCTATGAACTCTGAGAGTATCAAAACCCAGAGTGGGTTAAGAGACAGAGTGGACTCTAAATCTATTAAATTTAAGAGTTGTGTATATATTATTGTTTTGGCATTTAACCCATATACCAACCCTTGCACAATAGCATTTGTCAACTAAAGCCTGAGTTTTTTAAAGTAAAATGAGTATTTGTCTTTGGAGAGTGTTCAGTGCTTTATTGAAGACGTGGCATGAAACAAATAAGAGCCAGACTATTTCTCTTTGGTAATTTAAAATAAAAATATGGAATAGGGGAAGAAAAAGTAATTTTTATCTAGAAATGAAGAACATTAAGGTACTTTGTAAGCAGAAAATAAGAAACCCTATTTTAAAAAATATCAGATCATAAATTGAAACGTAATCTATGACAGCCATTTATACACATTGAAAAACCTGTAAATGTGAATTAAGGCTATTCATCTATGTGAGAAAACCATTAAATACAAAGAGAAAGAAAATGCTCAAAAAAAATGAAAGTGACAACCTTAAAGGTTAAAGAAACAAAATACAAGAACTAGACATAAATAGAACTAAAATTTGAATTATTTTACTTAGATTCTAAAGGACATAGCCTACAAGCTCAAGAATAAGTTGTGATGAAACAGCCGCAGTGAGAAAACAAGTCTTAATTGTGAATAATAATATATTTACATATGGAGTTACAGGATATGCGAAGAAAATCTTACCAAGACTATTTAGCCCAAGAAGCCTAATTTGTATATTAATATTCTAAATGGGTCAAAATCTGACCTACCAAGCCTTGAATATTTTAAAATCAAAATTGTTTATAAAAACAAGGGAATCAAGAAACCATCAATTTTCATTTACCTACATTCTAATTTAGAAACACTGAGAGCTGTTTTCAGGAAATTAAATTATTTTTAAATGAAGATGGTAAAGTCCATTTTTTTGTGAAATCAAAGAAAGAAGAAAAATAAATATGTAGCTCTATTCATTAAAAAAAGTATTGAGCAGACTACTTGAACCTGAGAAACACTAGAAGTAAATAATAAACCTGCTTAATTAGGCAGGCAAAAGAATTGCAAAAGAAAAAAAAAGGAAAATTGCAGCTGTTGCTTCTATGTGGTTTAGAAAAGCATAACCTGGGAAATATTAACCTAATCATGGAGATGAGGAAGTTATAATATTGCAAAAATCAGAGAAAAGAGTAGAAATTAATTAGATAAAGGAAGACAGAGCATTCCAGACAGAGGGAACAGCATACAGGGCACTGGAGGTGAGTTTGCATGTGTGAGGAACAAGGTGGAAAAGAAAAGGGTGGCCAGATCCTGCAAAGCCATATACAAGATATTAAGATTTGTCATTTTATCCTAGGAGCATTGCAAACTTTTCAGGTATTTCAGTCTGGGCTAGAGGGCATAGCAGTAGTGGCAGCAGCATGATCCTACTTATATTTCTTTCTAAATTTTTTTTTTTTTTTTGACAGTGGTGCAATCCTGGCTCATTGCAACCTCCACCTCCTGGGTTCAAGTGATTTGCCTGTCTCAGCCTCCTGAGTAGCTGGGACTACAGGCACACGCCACCATGCGCAGCTAATTTTTTTTTTTTTTTTTTTTTTTGTATTTTAGTAGAAACGAGGTTTCACCATGTTGGCTAGGATGGTCTCGATCTCCTGACCTCGTGATCCACCCACCTCAGACTCCCAAAGTACTGGGATTACAGGCTTGAGCCACCGTGCCTTGCCTCTTACTTATATTTCTAAAGCATCACTTTTCCTACTTTTAGAGCATTGTATTGAAAGGTAGATAAGAACAAGGATTCTATTGAGTGCTAGGTAAAGGATTGGTCCTGGAGATGTGAATGCATGGCCGTTTGAAGATCTAGCCATCTTTGACATACTCACTAACTGTTCATGAAGGAGAAATCAGAGTCTTAGATATCTAAAGTGATATATAAAATGATTAGTCATATATAACTTAGTGTGAACTACAAATGTGTCTACTTAAATTAATGAGAAAATGACAAAATAAAGTGCCAAGGAAGATGATCTGAAACATTCTTACACTTTTATCATTGTTGAACAACTGTTTTACTTGAGAGTCATTCTGAAGAATATTCAATTAGTTCTTCCTGTGTGATCAAATGTAATCCTTCCCTTTCCAGACCAAAAAAAAAAAATCTCCCTATCTAGTAACTGTTTTCTGCAGCTTTGATAAAAGCTCAATTCTTGATTTGACATTCAGATTCATTAAATTCAAACTTTATTTACATAGCTTCTTCTTTTCAATTAGGGAAAAGTCATGTATTTTTAAATATTATCTTTGAGGGTGGGGATAATTTGGCTGGTGAAAGCTTTTTTGGCTTTTGGAAAAATCTTAATAGCAAATATAATGCTAACAATTAATATACAAAATGGGGAAACACAAATAAAACCAAAAACCTATCAGGGAAAAATTAGTTCCAGAACTAATTTTGTAACAGAAATAATGTAATAAAACAACCTCCAAAAGTTTGAGGCTTAGACCTCATAAAAATATATTAATAACTTTTAGCAGAACAATCATGCTTTTTTTTAGAATAAAATAAAAACAGCATGGTTGACCTCTTTAACCTCCTTTATCCAATTTACTGGCTGTATTTAGATTTTAGGCATGAAGATTATATGAGATTGAATTGTCCCCAAAACTTCAAAGGCTGAAAATGTTATAAGGTAATTCTGACATAATTTTCCCCATTTGTCTTTCTTTGTTCACTCTTCTTAGACAGTAGGTGGGCAAGCTACAGGGCAAGTTTGAATAATATTCCTAAGGACACATCCTCATTGTGTATCAGTGTGTTCCATGTTACTAACTCAATATCTTCTGTAAGCAAATAACTGGTGACTATTTCCACAGGAAGATACAGACAGCTGCTGAGACAGTCAGTTCTCCCTGGTTGCTGGCCTATGCCCTTATCCTGCAGAGTGCTTGATGAACCACAGTCCATTGCTACTAGTGCCCCAGGGACCATCCTCCTGCATTAGTGGTGATCTTCCCTACTGCTATGTACAAGCACAGCCAAAGAGCATTTGCTGTTCCTTTGGCAGCAGTAGACATTTCAACCTTTAAAAAATTTTATTTTGTCTTTTATTCATAGTGAGACAGCTATTTTGAAATCCTTAGGTGAGTTTAGGGGAAGGCCACCCTGTGGTTTGTGTGGAAGCCACAAGACTAAACGAAATCCAAAAGACTATTGAGCCTGAAGGACACATTGCAGTATATGGGCTCCTTCCTCTCATTGCTTCTTAAGTACTATCAGGCAGCATTTCTGGGCTCACAGCTCATGCAGCTTTCTAGAGGATGCTGATTGAGAGTATGTTTCATTCTGGTGTCTGGATTTTATTGTCAGCCTTTCCTTCTCTATGTTCTGTAGATACATATTTTTCTCTGTACTTTAACATAAAGTCAAATTTATTCATATTTGAAGCATGTTTTTGCGCACTGCTTGCACCCTCTATTTTAAATCAGTTTAGTAACAAAAAAAGGTAGTTGTAACAACAAATTTCTACTAGGCAAATTTACTTTCTGGGGGGAGAAACCATCTAACAGCAAACTTTTACTTTTATTACAAATACTCCATTTTTAGTATTAAGCCTTTTTAGTGGCTTAATCTACCTAATTTTAATTTTGTATTGAAATAAAGGATAAGGGTATTAATGGCAAATTTTTGAGTTGTGAAATTAGACACAAAAAAATTCACTATTTTTTCTTAATGTGTACTTTTCATTCAAAGTGACAAATGGAAAATATCTTTAATCTTAAAATCTCACCAGATAGAGGTTGGGTTTTTCATTACTTGCTTAAAGAATGGTCTCATAATCAGCTAGGAAATAAATTATGCTATATAATTTTATAGAAGAAATCTAAGGCTCAAAATGGATACATACTTTTCTCGCTAATTACAAAGTAAAGTTGAATGTGAGCTGAGAAAGTAATACATATAAATACTGTTTTCTTCCCCTAACCATCTTAGACTCTTCCCTCGACATTGGAAATAAATTGGTATTAAAGTAATCATCTAAACTATACTGTATTACCTAATCATATATTAGCCATGTGAGTACTTCTAGAGTACATAGTTCTATGCCCCTTTTGGTGTGCTCTTAACATGCTTTAAAACTGAACTACAAGTAACCTCATGAAACATATGTACACTTCAAAGCATTCACATATTTCTTTCATTGAATTGGTCAACAAGAAAGAATTAGCACAAGAAAGCCTCTTGCTGATTCGTTAAAATGTGATTACATTTGATGCTAGTAAGTAATCAGATTCATTGGTGTACTTGTAAGTAAACTTGTAAGTAAATTAATACTAGTGACAAAACAAGGGGCTGTAGCAATGTAGCATCTTCTAAAAACCATGTCTAGAAAATTGTGGAAGTCTGAGAAAAATACTAACCAAGAACAAATTAATTGATTGATATATGTTCCCCTGAAAGATTTGTCTAATTTATGTGCATTTGTATAAAAATAAGATTGGCAATATTTTAACAGAGAAATCAGATTTTTTTTTCTGTAATGACTCCTTCAGGATTCAGTACGATATTAGTGGTGAACTGTCTACAATATCTTGTTTACATTCAAAATTAGTTTGTAAATAATGTCTCCAGGTAAATAAAATAAAAATAAGCAAACAGAGAACAAATGCTACCAAAAAAAAGATATAACACTGACTAATAACAGTCAGCATTATAAGCAAACATATTTTCATTAAAATAAGACAATAATTATTTACATAATTTTATTCACATTCTACATAAAAAAGTAAGTGTTCTCCAACACAGCTAGAAGGATGTAAAGTCTAATCTTCTCTAATTGATATGCATTTGGAATATTCTGAGAATTCTCTTCATCTCAGCTATAGTCCTCAACATGGTTTAAATATGCAGACATTAACATACATTTAAATAACACTAGTAAGGTCAGTTAAGAATAGTCTGAATACATAGGATGGTAAATTTGCATGTAAAATGTAAGAGAAAGCCCACATTAATGCATATTCTTTTCCATTCTCATTTCTTTTTTGATAATACAAATCATTTCATCAGTATATTAAAAATAATCCATTAAACACCTATAGGTCATCTCAGAATGGAAAAAGCAATGTGAATCTCTGAAGCTCATATGCATTATTCGAATACTATCTGGTTGCATGTGAAAACAAATAGGTAAACCCCTCTACTGTACTAGTCAATTACAATTTCTTTCACCTTTGATGATTTTCTTCTGAAACTGATTTCTACACAGGGCTGTAGGTTGTAGGGGAGTGGGTTATAGTGAAGTAGGCTATCAATGAGAGTAAAATAGAAGAATCTAGAATCTATAAGAATTATGATAATTAGCTAAGTCAGTCTTCTCGCTCCAGAATTTGGATTAGAACATAATAAGACAAATGGCAATTAGGCAAGAGAAGAAAGGAAAAAGATGCTGTGTCAGATAGCCACGGTGCTCATTAGAAATAGGAGAGTAATGTATCCTAATTGCCACTAGTCCAGGTCTAGTTAATGTCCAACTTAATAAACAATTACTTTGTTTTATTATTCTGTAATGTTTTAGTTTAACAATATACATATGAGTCACTATGCTTAAAAAATAAGAGCACATGAAGCCTTCCTCTGGTTATCATTTTAAGTTTTCTTTTTTTTACAAATGTTTCTCTTGCCTAGAATATGCTTCCTTATTCATTCCAATTGGTATGTGTATCCCTCAGAAAAAAATCTCAAACATAATCAACTTACTGAGCCTTTACAGAATTTCCAAGGCAGGATTAAAGGATATTTTCCTTGGATTTTAACTACACCGTGTACAGAGCTTGATTATAACACTAACTGTGTTGTGCCAAGAGTGCCTAGAGTGGAGGACTCTGTTTTGTTTTCAGTTTTTGCCCATAACTAACATAACACTTGATATACGTGAAATGTTAAATAAATATTGGTTGATACATGTCAAGATCAAATATAGTCAGAACTGGAAAATTATTTCTCTAGTAGCATGTTTTTAATTAAATAAGTTTTAAAAGCATGTACGTCTTAGGGCTGCTATAACAACACCACAGACTGGGTGGCTTGTAAATAAGAAAATTTATTTTTAACAGTTACACACGCTGAAGTCTGAGATCAGGATCCAGAATGATTGTGTTCTATTAAGGGCCCCCACTGAAGTTACAGAGTTCAATCTTCTCCTTGTATCTTCACATCAGAGAAAGAGAGCAAGAGCGCACCTTGAGATCTCTTTTATAAGGAATCTAACCCCATTCATGAGGGCTCCACTTTCATAACCTAATTGTCTCCCAAAGATCCCACCTCCTAATACCCTCACACTGGAGGTTAGGATTTCAACAAATAAATTTGGGGGGACACGAGCCTTCAGTCCATTGCAAAGTAATATGAGGAAACATTTTTACATCACAAATTTGTTTACTGAACTTAAATAAACTGTAGGTTAGAAAATGTTTATTATTTATTTTAAACACATTGTTTTGCCTTAGAAATCACATCAACTTCCAGCAAAACTTAGGTGAAATCAAATGTAAAAATGCTAAAATCCATATTAGATTTGACTGGAAACATTTTGAAATATAATATATTTAATCATCTGTAAAGATAACCTTAAAATGAGCAATCATGAAGGTATGAAATGAATAATTTTGACATCAATGTAACAGTTAAGTCATCTAGGAGTGATATTAGTCTAGCCTCAACATCTTCACTGAGTAAGAAACATCACAGGAAAACATATGAAAATTTGAAAAATAAGCCTCTAATCCACTCAGAACTTTTGTGTCAGATACTCTTTACAGTTTAAACAGCCTCTTCTTTTTATGCTATATATTCCTGCCTAGCCCACAATATTCAGGTCAAGTCTGAGCTGTTCATTGGGCAATGTCTGATACCTTCTACTCTCACTAAACCTCTCTCTTTAAATCACCGCACCACATACAGACATACAGTTTTAGGTGTGTTGGGTTTGATACTTTTTTAGTGGAATACTCTGTGGAGCCTATAGAATGTCATTTAAAAAAACTCTTATTAATATATTTTGTAAAATATCAAGAGCAAAAGGGCATGCTAATAAAGTGCTGGTGCTATACTACTACTAAAAACACGGAGAAGGCTTAGAAGAGAGATTGAGGTGAAAGTCAGTCAATTACTGTGATATTGTATCTTTCCTTTTCAATTAGCATCAAAACATATATAAAAATTTAACTAGTAAAGAAAAGTAGCAATCTAGAGAAGGTGATATAATCTCTCACCTTTTTTAATGTGGACATTCTAAGTTTGTTAGTAGAAACCATTTCCCAATGAAAAACTTTATTTCAGGTTTCAATTTTTGTCTTGGCCAATTCAATAGAAATTCAGTAGTATTTGTTGAACATAGTTTCTGAAATGTTCCTCAAAAGCAAAGGGAAAGTGGCAGGTTCATCGGGCTTATGTCTCTTCCGCTGCCCTTCTCTTTTGCCTGCATAAAGTACATGCAATTTTGGAATCTCCATAGAATCAATAGACAACTTAAAAAGGGAGTCTACACACTGAATATGGCAGAGCAGGAAGATAGCAAGAGACTATATCTCACTGATAATTTCTTAGAAGAGCTACAATAGTAGATTTCTAACTCCATCTTTTTTAACTTTGAAGAAAAATCAACCTCTAATATGTTTAAACCCCTATTTTCTGATTACCATGAATGTAATTCCTAATCAATTTAAAAAGTACACTTACTCTAACCTAGATAATGGAAAAAAACAGAACACTTGAATTTCTCCCCCCCATTTATAACTTTCCTTGGATGGTGATACATTGTTAAATATCTTTGCTAAGGTCAACCTAGACATCAGATTCATTGGATGAATATAGGAGAGAAAACAAAGCTCACCAGCAGGGCAGAATCACACATTTCTCTTCAACTGGAATAGTTCTTGCAGCAGTCTACAGAGCTGTCCAGGAATGATTCTCTTTGCCCCTTATATTAATCCATTCTCACACTGCTATAAAGAATTTCCCTGAGACTGGATAATTTATAAATGAAAGAGGTTTGGTTGACTCACAGTTCCACATATCTGGGGAGGCCTCAGGAAACTTACAATCATGGCAGAAGGTGAAGGGGAAGCAAACTTGGATCTTTTCACGTGCCTGCAGGAGAGAGAGAAGAGTGTAAGACAGAGCAGGGGAAATTGCCTTATAAAACCATCAGGTCTTGTGGGAACTCACTGACTATCACGAGAACAGAATGGGAGAAACCACCACCGGGATTCAATCACCTCCCACCAGGCCTCTCTCTCAACACCTGGGGATTACAATTCAAGATGAGATTTGGGTGGAGACACAGAACCAAACCGTATCAACCCTTCAAGTGATGGTCTCAGAAGCAATGAAATAAAATTTTTCAGATGGGGGCACAGGAATAGTATGAAGTCTTATGGTCCTCAGGAGTTAATGTCTGTTGTGAAAATTCCATAGACAGTTTCCATGTCCCTGAACAGGACATACCAGTGACAAAAATCACCAGACTCAGGGAAGCCCAAAAATATGTTCTACCCAGCATTTTTATTTTTCCTAGGCAGATGCAGACTCCCACATTTGGGCCATTTTTACAGTAACTCTATAGTGTAATAACATAGTTAACATCTTATTTTTATCCAGTTTCTAGGAAAAAAAGATCTAAGTAAATACTCAGAAAGAATATAAAAATGTTTTAATGTTTCACCCATAAGACGCTGTGGTAGAAAATGATAATCTGATTTTAAATTGAGGAGATCATTAAATACTAAGATAAGGAGGCTTCCATTTATTCATTATATTCTGTAGATCCATGGAAAATTAAATTTTATGTCCTTAAAAGAGAAAAGAATACTGAATCATTCAATAAATACAAATCTAACCTAGTACAGAACTTTCTTGGACTTCAAGCTCTAGAATTTAACTAGTAAATACCATTTTCACATACAAATAATATCATTTTCACATACAAATTTACAAGTGTTTGATCTTAAGCCTCTGTCAACTACAACTGAACTAATTTACTTACTAAGCCAAATAAAAAGTTAACTTAAAAAAACCCTATATTTATTTCATAAATATTTTCTAAAGATGGAAAGACACATTCTGCCATATAGCTACTATTTGCTTCCACATCTGTTATCTGCTCATCTCCCCACAACTCCCTGTCTCAAGAGACTGACCTGCTTGGACTGCATCAAGGGCTCTGGCTTAGGACAGACCTCAGCTAACTATGGGACTTGGCAGGAGATCCAGCAGCAGGAGGAAAGTGAGGTAAGGGTATGTGACTCTTTGGCTCCCTTCCTGAGGAGCAGACATAGTATAATTGGGTGCCTTGATTGAAGGCCACTGATTCTCTCAGGGTGTTCCTTTGTATATAATTCCGCATTGGTTTTCAGGAACCACCTCAACTTCTCATTCCTTCCACACTCAGGTTGTTACAATTCCACCATTACAAACACAACAATATGGAACTATCCCTAGCAGTTTCCCCATGATGTGTCTACATCTTGGTACCATAGCTCTTTTATTAAATCTTCGTCTAATTTTTCTTTGTTGTATGTGCCTGGTTCTTGCTTGAACCTTGGCCAATACACAGGATAATAGAAATCCTCTGCACAATTGCTTTCATTCTTTACATAATAGTACTTTATTGTTGATGGGGTCTTGTAAAAATCATCCTTTCTTAATTGATAAAGGAGAAAAACCCTCATCATATTTTACATGAGTTATCCCTCTAATAATAGGAGGTTTTTGCCCTAGATAGTAGAAGATCATTTTCTACTCATTTCCTAGTTCAAATTATAATAATATCAAATTTCAAAATATGTCATCTGGCTTTCAGGGAAAAATAGACTATTGAGAAATCCTAAGAATCTAATTAAACAAAAGTAGTAAGTTCATTTGCTTTTTATTATAAATGAAAACATAAGTTTAGTGAATAATTAAATTTCTCAAATACTGAAGGATGAGATAGTGAAACTAAAATGATTGAATGTTTCAATATTCAATCATTTCAGGCTCCAGCTAATCTTTAATATAGCAAAAATACAAATGCATGTTTATACCATGCAAATATATTAAATAGTATAAAATGCAATTATAGTGAATTACTGGAGTTTATTTCATAATTAAAATATATCAATTTTATTTTTGTCATGGAACTTTATTTTCTGTTCTATATTCTTAAAAATTCTCTAGCTTAAAATTTAACAAAGGTTTTTGTTTGCCTTTCAAGTTTGTAAAAAATATTGGCTTACTTTTTATGGCTTTCAATTATATGCTTAGATTTAAATGATTATTTTATTACCTCTGGTAGTAGCTATACATTTTTAGTTTTAATCAGTTTTTTTCTCTCTTTATATATTATTTTTGCTTGGGTTTCATTAATTCCTTTAATGAAAAAATTGAGTACTTCATAATAACAAAGGGCATTCTGGAAATAAGAGAACACCACAAAGATATTCTTTGAAAAGAACAACCCCAAGATACGTAATCGTTAGATTCACCAAGGTTGAAATGAAGGAAACAATGTTAAGGGCAGCCAGAAAGAAAGGTCAGGTTACCCACAAAGGGAACCTCATCAGACTAATAGCAGATCTCTGCAGAAACCCTACAAGCCAGAAGAGAGTGGGGGCCAATATTCAACATTCTTAAAGAAAAGAATTTTTGACCCAGAATTTCACATCCAGCCAAACTAAGCTTCATAAGCAAAGGAGACATAAAATCCTTTACAGACAAGCAAATGCTGAGAGATTTTGTCACCACCAGGACTGCCTTACAAGAGGTCTGGAAGGAAGCACTAAATATGGAAAGGAAACACTGGTACCAGCCACTGCAAACCACACCAAATTGTAAAGACCATTGACACTATAAAGAAACTGTATCAACTAACAGGCAAAATAACCAGCTAGCATCATAATGACAGGATCAAATTCAAGCATGACGATATTAACCTTAAATGTAAAGGGGCTAAAATCCCCAATTAAAAGACACAGACTGGCAAATTGGATAAAGAGTCAAGACCTATTGGTGTGCTGTATTCAGGAAACCTATCTCAAGAGGAAAGACAAACATAGGCTCAAAATAAAGGGATGGAGGAATATTTACCAATCAAATGGAGAGCAAAAAAAAAACAAAGCAGGGGTTGCAATCCTAGTCTCTGATAAAACGGACTTTAAACCAACAAAGATCAGAAAAGACAATGAGAAGCACTACATAATGGTAAAGGGATCAATGCAACAAGAAGAGCTAACTATCCTAAATAAACATGCACCAATATAGGAGCACCCAAATTCATAAAACATGTTCTTAGAGACCTACAAAGAGACTTAGACTCCCACACAATAATAGTAGGAGACTTTAACACCCCACTGTCAATATTAGACAGATCAGTGAGACAGAAATTTAACAAGGATATTCAGGCTTGAACTCAACTTTGGACCAAGCAGACCTAATAGACATCTACAGAACTCTCCACCCCAAATCAACAGAATATACATTCTTCTCAGCACCACATCACACTTATTTTAAAACTGACCACATAATTGGAAGTAAAACATTCCTCAGCAAATGCAAAAGAATGGAAATCATAACAAACAGTCTCTCAGACCACAGTGTAATCAAATCAGAACTCAGGATTAAGAAACTCACTCAAAACTGCACAACTACATGGAAACTGAACAACCTGCTCCTGAGTGACTACTGGGTACATAATGAAATGAACGCAGAAATAAATAAGTTCTTCGAAACCAATGAGAACAAAGACACAACATACCAAAATCTCTGGGACACATTTAAAGCAGTGTTTAGAGGGAACTTTATAGCACTAAATGCCCACAGGAGAAAGCAGGAAAGATCTCAAACTGACATCCTAACATCACAATTAAAAGAACTAGAGAAGCAAGAGCAAACAAATTCAAAAGCTAGCAGAAGACAAGAAATAACTAAGATCAGAGCAGAAATGAAGGAGATAGAGACAGGAAAAACCTTTCAAAAATTAATGAATCCAGGAGCCAGTGTTTTTAAAAGATTAACAAAATAGATAGACCACTAGCCAGAGTAATAAAGAAGAAAAGAGAAGAATCAAACAGAAACAGTAAAAAAATGATAAAAGGGATATCACCACTGATGCCACAGAAATACAAACTACCATCAGAGAATACTATAAACACATCTACGCAAATGAACTAGAAAATCTAGAAGAAATGGATAAATTCCTGGACACATACACCCTCCCAAGACTAAACCAAAAAGAATTCGAATCCCTGAATAGACCAACAACAAGTTCTGAAATTGAGGCAGTAATTAATATCCTACCAGCCAAAAAAAGCCCAGGACCAGATGGATTCACAGCCAAATTCTACCAGAGGTACGAAGAGGAGCTGGTACCATTTCTTCTGAAACTATTCCAAACAATAGAAAAAGAAGGACTACTCCATAACTCATTTTATGAGGCAAGCATCATCCTGATACCAAAACCTGGCAAAGACACAACAACAACAAAAGAGAAAATTTCAGGCCAATATCCCTGATGAACATTGATGTGAAAATCCTCAATAGAATACTGGCAAATTGGATCCAGCAGCACATCAAAAAGCTTATCCACCACGAGCAAGTTGGCTTCATCCCTGGGACACAAGGCTGGTTCAACATACACAAATCAATAAATGTAATCCATCACATAAAAAGAACCAATAACAAAAACCACATGATTATCTCAATAGAGGCAGAAAAGGTCTTTGATAAAATTCAACACCCCTTCATTCTAAAAACTCTCAATAAACTAGGTATTGATGGAACATATCTCAAAATAATAAGAGCTGTTTATGACAAATCCACAGCCAATATCATACTGAATGGGCAAAAGCTGGAAGCATTCCCTTTGAAAATCAGCACAAGACAAGGATGCCCTTTCTTACCACTCCTACTCAACATAGTATTGGAAATTCTTGCCAGGGCAATCAGGCAAGAGAAAGAAATAAAGTGTATTCAAATAGGAAGAGAGGAAGTTAGATTGTCTTTGTCTGCAGATGACATGATAGTATATTTAGAAAACCCCATCATCTCAGCCCAAAATCTCCTTAAGCTGATAAGCAACTTCAGCAAAGTCTCAGGATACAAAATCAATGTGCAAAAATCACAAGCATTTCTATATACCAATAATAGACAAACAGAGAGCGAAATCATGAGTGAACTCCCATTCACAATTGCTACAAAGAGAAAAAAATACCTAGGAATACAACTTAGGATGTGAAGGACCTCTTCAAGGGGAACTACAATCCACTGCTCAAGGAAATAAGACAGGACACAAACAAATGGAAAAACATTCTATGCTCATGGATAGGAAGAATCAATATCGTGAAAATGGCCATACTGCCCAAAGTAATTTACAGATTCAATGCTATACCCATCAAGCTACCATTGACTTTCTTCACAGAATTAGAAAAAACTACTTTAAATTTCATATGGAACCAAAAAAGAGCCTGTATAGCCAAGACAATACTAAGCAAAAACAAAAAAAAAACAAAAAAAAGCAAAGCTGGAGGCATCACACTACCTGACTTCAAACTATACTACAAGGCTATAGTGACCAAAACAGCATGGTACTGCTACTAAAACATATACATAGACCAATGGAACAGAACGGAGGCCTGAGAAATAATGCCACACATCTACAACCATCTGATCTTTGACAAACCTGACAAAAACAAGAAACGGGGAAAGGATCACCTATTCAATAAATGATGTTGGGTAAACTGGCTAGCCATATACAGAAAGCTGAAACTGGACCCCTTCCTTACACCTCATACAAAAATTAACTCAAGATGGATTAAAGACTTAAATGTAAGACCTAAAATCATAAACACCCTAAAAGAAAACCTAGGCAATACCATTCAGGACACAGGCATGGACAAAGACTTTATGACTAAAACATCAAAAGCAATGGCGACAAAAGCCAAAATTGACAAATGGAATCTAATTAAACTAAAGAGATTCTGCATAGCAAAAGAAACTATCATCAGAGTGAACAGGTAACCTTACAGAATGGGAGCAAATTTTTGCAGTCAATCCATCTGACAAAGGGCTAGCATCCAGAATCTACAAGGAACTTGAACAAATTTACAAGAAAAAAACAATGCCATCAAAAAGTGGGAGAAGAATATGAACAGACACTTCTCAAAAGAAGACATTTATGTGGGCAGTAAACATATGAAAAAAGTTCATCATCACTGGTCATTAGAGAAACGCAAATCAAAACCACAATGAGATACCATCTCATGCCAGTTAGAATGGTGATCATTAAAAAGTCAGGAAACAACAGATGCTGGAGAGGATGTGGAGAAATAGGAACACTTTTACATGTTGGTGGGAGTGTAAATTAGTTCAACCATTATGGAAGACAGTACAGCTATTCCTCAAGGATCTAGAACCAGAAATACCATCTGACCCAGCAATCACATTACTGGGTATATACCCAAAGGATTGTAAATCATTCTACTATAAAGACACATGCACACGTATGTTTATTGCAGCACCATTCATGATAGCAAAGACTTGGAACCAACTTAAATGCCCATCAATGATAGACTGGATAAAGAAAATGTGGCACATATACACCATGGAATACTATGCAGCCATAACAAAGGATGAGTTCTTTTGAGTAGTGTCTGTTCATATGCTTCGTCCACTTTTTGATGGGGTTGTTTGCTTTTTTCTTGTAAATTTGTTTAAGTTCTTTGTAGATTCTGGATATTAGCCCTTCGTCAGATGGGTAGATTGCAAAAATTTTCTCCCATTCTGTAGGTTGCCTGTTCACTCTGATGGTAGTCTCTTTTGCTGTGCAGAAGCTCTTTAGTTTAATTAGATCCCCTTTGTCTATTTTGACTTTTGTTGCCATTGCTTTTGGTGTTTTAGTCATGAACTCCTTGTCCATGCCTATGTTCTGAATGGTATTCCCAAGGTTTTCTTCTAGGGTTTTTATGGGTTTTGGTCTAACATTTAAGTCTTTAATCCATCTTGAATTAATTTTTGTATAAGGTGTAAGGAAGGGATCCAGTTTCAGCTTTCTACATATGGCTAGCCAGTTTTCCCAGCACTATTTATTAAATAGGGAATCCTTTCCCCATTTCTTGTTTTTGTCAGCTTTGTCAAAGATCAGATGGTTACTTAGATCAGATGTTACAGATGCCTGTAACAAAGACTTGGAACCAACCCAAATGTCCATCAATGATAGACTGGATTAAGAAAATGTGGCACATATACACCATGGAATACTATGCAGCCATTAAAAAGGATGAGTTCATGTCCATTGCAGGGACATGGATGAAGCTGGAAACCATCATTCTCAGCTAACTATCGCAAGGACAGAAAACCAAACACCACATGTTCTCACTCATAGGTGGGAATTGAACAATGAGAACACTTGGACACAGGGCTGGGAACATCACACACTGGAGCCTGTCGAGGGATGGGGGGCTGTGGGAGGGATAGCATTAGGAGAAATACCTAATGTAAATGACCAGTTGATGGGTGCAGCAAACCAACATGACACAGGTATACCTATGTAACAATCCTGCATGTTGTACGCAGGTACCCTAGAACTTAAAGTATAATAATGATTTAAAAAAAAAGAAAGACATGAGGGAGAAATAAACCCTTATATTCCTGAGCCACTAAGATTTTGAGGGGGTTTTGTTGTTGTTTTTAACACCAGTTAGCCTACCCTGAAAATATAGCAATGCTAAAAATAAAAATAAATGAAATAAAATAAAAATAATAACCATGGCTTATTTTCTATACTTTATTTTATAGTTTGTAACACAGTATGAAAATAGTAGATGAAGGTACTTGATACAATGGATGTGATTATTTAATTATTTAATTTACTACATATTACTATTTATAATGTACTTGATGATCATTTTCTGAATTCACACTTGATTTGCTTTAACCATTATTCTAATCTTACCTGATACTAACAGTGAATCCCCATTCACAGCCATTTTTTGTTTGTTTGTTTGTTTTGAAACAGAGTTTCTCTCTGTGGTCCAGGCTGGAGTGCAATGGCACAAACATAGCTCATGGCAGCCTCAAACTCCTGGGTTCAAAAGATCCTCCCACTCCCTGTCCCAGCCTCCCAGGCACATAGGGCTACCAGCAGAGGACACTACACCCAGCCAGGAAGCTAATTTTTTTTTTTTTTTTTTTGGTGTGTGTGCTTGTGTGTGTGTGTGTGTGTGTGTGTGTGTGTGAAAGAATTATTTTCACCATGTTGCCTGGTCTAATCTTGAACTCACGGCCTCAAACCATTCTCCCACCACGGCCTCCAACAATGTTGGGATTACAGACATGAGCCACTGTGCCTGGCTACAGCCTTGTTTTCTAAACACTTCTTCACCACTATTTTGTTAAATTTCTTTGATCTTTTTCCATTCAGTTGCTATAACCATTCTCTGTTGGTTTTGAAAAAAAATTCATCAAAGAAGCCATTGATTCTATCTATGGATTTATTCTTTCCTTTATGTTTTTATTCATTTTTGTTTGTGTGTTTTCCACTTCCTGTTCTTCCTTTAATATAGTATACATTGCTTATTCTATTTCATTTTCATTTTAACATTTTCATATACTAAGAATCATGATTTCTCAGTTCTTACAGTGGGAATTGACAGAAAAATGACCACATAAGCAACAGCAAATGAGTTACTAGTTTCTCATTTATGTAAATATTACCAGAAAGGAAATTGGCTCTACTTTAATATTGAAGCTATTTAATCAGTTTTTAACAGGTTCTGTGGACTGAACTGTGTCACTCTAAAATTTATATGTTGAATCCCTAACCTCCAATGTGACTGCATTCAGAGACAATTCTTTTAGGAGGTAGTTAAGGTTAAATAAGGTCATGAGAGTGGGACCCTAATCCCATATGACTGGTAGCCTTATTTATAAAGAGGAAGACAGGGAGATCTCTTTCTCTCTGCCTTGTGAGAACACAGGAAACGAGGTGGATTGCAAGCCAGGAAACAGCCCTCACCAGGAACAGAATCATCAGGCACCTTGAGCTTATTTTTCCCCAGCCTCCAGAATTGCGAAAAAAGAAATCTGTGGTTTAAGCCACCCAGTCTATGGTATTTGTTATGACGACTTGAGCTGACTATCGCAATACATATATAAAGAATATGGAAAAATAAATAAGTATTTAAATGTGGTTTAAGTGAATAATAGACAATATAAAGCATTCATGAAGGCTTATAATTTTAATTTCTGAAATGTTTCATTACAGAAAGATTTGTTTCCCGTACATCGTTAGCAAAAAACTAAAGGCTAGGTGTTACTAAAATTTCATGTGAAAAGAACTACTTTAGAGACCCTTACAGTTGATTTTATTTGAATAGGGGGCCATTGGAAGTATCATTTTGAGAGTGAAAAGAGTTGCTATTAGACGTTGATTGGTCATCTTGATTGAAATGGGATGTTGTCCAACAAAATATTAAGTTTTGTTACGTGAACTTTTCTTTTTTTTTTTTTTGAGACAGAGTTTTGCTCTGTCGCCCAGGTTGGAGTGCAGTGGCACGATCTTGGCTCACCGCAACCTCCCTCTCCCGGTAGAAGCGATTCTCCTGCCTCAGCCTCCCAAGTAGCTGGGATTACAGGCACCCGCACCACGCCTGGCTAATTTTTGTATTTTTAGTAGAGACGGGATTTCACCATGTTGGCCAGGCTTCCTGATCTCGTGATCCACCCGCCTTGGCCTTACAGAGTGCTGGTATTACAGGTGTGAGCCTCCGCGCCCAGCCTGTGCACTATTTTTAAAAACATATAAATTTGAGTAAAAATGAATCTATATATATTTGTTTTCAAGAGTAACTAAATGCTATAGGACTATTTATGATATATTTTGTGAAAGCCATTCACAGCAAATTGGATAAAGTAAGTTTTCATTAACTAAGTTTCCGCAAGGAGAAAGGTAAATATTAAGTGGTCACTTTACCAAGAGACTAAAAACACAGGCGATACCCCCGGTCTGTAGCTGTTGTTTTTGACTGAGGCAGTGCTAGACTGCCATCTGGAGACTATTTAACCAAGACGCACCGTGAATGCCCCCTCCCCCTCTTTTTAACCTTTATGGCTTAATTGTTATCTTTATTTTTTAATTGTATAAAAAGTATAACAATCACAATAATTTTCAAATTAATAAAAAAATAAACAAATCTACTGTCCATCTTGTGATGACATTTAATTTCACTGTCAATGTGATAGACTAATACATAATTGGCTAGAGAATGCCGTTCAATTAGCTAGAACAATGGTTCATGATGTAATTTGTCTCATTGTTGAATACTTTAAATTTCTATTTTAAAATATAGAGGTTACTCTTTTACTAATGAATCATTTTCTAATGAATATAATTCTTATAAATTATTTTTCTATGAATAATATTCAATTCCATTTTTAAAATTTTATTTAATTAATCAATATTTAGCCATCATAATAAGATAATTCCTAATGTCAAGATGCTTGTAATCTATTGACAATAGACTATGGATCAATATATGCTTTGTAAAAGGGAAGCAGTTGATTTTAACTGTTTATAAACTTTTTTTGTCTGAAATATGTTTTTAATTATAACCCAGTTAAATTGATCTACCTTTTTCATCATGCTTGTGAATTTGGTATCTGATTTAGCATATTTTTCAATATACTGACATATTAGAGATATAATCTACTCCAAAATTAGAAATGAAAAACTAATTTATTACAAAATGTTACAAAAGTAGAATTCTCTAGAGTCACCAGGAAGGTTAGAAAATAAAGTTCTAAGATGTTCCTAGCATTTTCGCGTTCCATCTACATGTCGTAGCTCTACCTGATTTCAATGGCTGCAATTCTCTTTGACCTTGGGAGCCAAAATGCATCACTTTATCCACCATCATTTCTCCCTACTTTTGCCAGTGCTATGAGAAAATGAAGCTGTATAGGTAGGGTCATAAATTTTAACCCTTTTTGTGTCTTATGATAATTTTCCACTCTTAGGTTCTAAAAGCTCCAAAGCAGAGTGCAGAGTGACAGAGATGGTTCTCAGAAATATTGAGAATGGGTGAAGTTTATAAGAAAAAAGAGTCACTTAAATGTTTTCCTTTATTTTCTGGAACTCAAAATATATGTTGACTGTTTCAGAGAATATTTTCCACCTGAAACTTTGAAGATGTTCTGAGTTTCTGCTGTAATGAGCCTTAATAGACCATTACAGTCATTTTTTATATGTTCGGTGGTTTCTGTGGTTGGAAGAAGAGAAAAGCTTTGAGGTTTAATTGATTATCTTCAAATTTAACTGGAAACTAATTTCCTTGCTCAGAAGTAATATCATGTGGGAAGCAATAATGATGGACAAAATTATCAGAAAATCATGTAAGCATATGTGTAGGCAAAGAAAAATATAAATAAAGGTTGAGTGTCTACTTCAGTTACAAATATTTGATGTTTCCATAATGAAAAGCTGTCAAGTGTAACCAGCATTCAAGCAATTGGTTAGCTAGTTCTCTTGGAGTATGGTACTATATTGGAGAGCAGGATTGGCTGTTGCAGCTAGTCAAAAGGAACAGCAGCAGAACAGTAGTTTGGCAAGTTTTGCCTGTTGAATTCATTCACAGCCTCTTTTTGTTTCATGATCTCATTTGGAAAGCACTGGTGGATATTTGAGACAATACATTCACTGACACACACAGGGTAAACTATCTTGTCAATTTGATTATAAAGAGCAATATGAACAGTATGTTTCTTTGAATAATATTTAAATACTCTTATACCCTGAAGTTATTCCACAAGTACAAGGGATATATTTTTATATCTCTTCCCTAGATATTGACATCACCCATTCTTTTCCTGCTCCCAAATCTCTAACTTGACAGAGACATTTATTCTACTTCCTAAAATCAGGAAGACTGCATTTGCACTCCAGTATGATGAGCTTTGTCTCAATAAATGTGAAGGAAAAAGAATTGTGCTTTACATCCTGGCTCAGCCCATAAGATATTTGATAACATCCATTCATTATCTCCCCTACCCTACTTTTCTCCTAGACCTGAAATATTTTGCACTAACCTCTGCCAAACACGGGAAATGCTTTGATTTCAGTGAGGGATTCAAGATCAGCGTGGCAGTAAAGCCACTACATCGAAGGAGTGCTACTTGGGGCAGAGCTGCCCAGGGGCAATGCCTGTTTATAAAGACTCACATTGGGCTAGCATAAGAAGAAAGAAACACATATCGTGTTGAATGAGGGATTTTGTAGGATTTTCTTTTTCTTACAGATGTTAAGCTATCCTTAATAGCAGACTAAACAACCAGCCAAACCATTAGCCCTGCCCATGGATGAATCTAGATGTATTTTGCAGACTATTTGTCTTTCCAATTAAATTGGACAGCACTATAGTGCAGATAGTGCTACAATGTCACAGCAGACAATTACATTGTCACAGCATAATGTGCAAGCTCAAAAATGTTTCCTCTTTAATCAACTAGCCATAGGAATATCCCACAAGTCTTCATGGTATGTGTGCATGTATATGTAAAAGGGTGTACTAATTATCCTGGTGGAACTGCCAGGCCTCCTCACATATTCCATTTGCATTTGATGATAAAGAGCACTAGAAATATTCCATTTCATGAACAGGTAAATGAAATAGCATATCAGAGACAATTCATGTTGGTCATTTGTTGTTCTTGATATGTTCTTCATTCTCTGTCAAGGCCATATTTCATGTCACAGCTATTTCTCAAAAATTATACCTTTACTTGCCTAAAAAGACTAGAGTCTCTATGATAATTGTCTTATAAAGACTTGCCTCAAGCTCTATCAGCTTTCTCGTCAGCTACATACTCCTCTAGTACCATTGAGTCTCTGGGTGATAAACTTGCACTGCAGCCCAGATCCACTGTAGAGATATTTTTTTCTAGGCATAACTAAGAGTTAACAGAATCTTAATCACCTGTGCAGCAGGTTAAAACGGTTTATATAACTATCACCTATGAGGATGAATATTGGAAAGCATGGATACTTGGGGTCAGCAACCAGACCAGTTATCAGACTACCTACCTTTGTTTAGAATACTATTTCATCTTGAGTTTGACATGATTCTTGTCCCCCAGTGGTATGTTGGAAGTCTGATTTTAGTTAGACATATACAGATGAGAGGTAGAATTACAAACAGAAATATAATTGAACAGGTAAATCAGAGATCAATTTTTAGGGCAGAGAAACTGTTCTGAATTACATGTAATGGTGCATACATGACAGTTTGGATTTGTCAAAACTTCTGTAACTTTGTAAGACAAATAGTGAAGATTAATGAATGCAGATTAAATAAAAATCATTTAAGAGATCTGAAAATTCCAAAGTGGAATGAGACTAATCTTATTGTTTCACCTAAGATTAAATAGCCTCACCAAAGGAGGTGTGGTAGAGGAAGAGCTGACCTAACTAATTTTGGGAATGAGTAAAGACTGTAACACTAAAGGCAAAAGGAACTAAATACAAACACTCTTTTAGTTGATAAAGTTATTTCTCACAGTGTAAGACTTAACAACTCTGCAATATATGCATACTGAAATTAAACAATTCATAAATGAAAGACAAATAGTGGAAGCCAGGTTTCTCAATGTTAGAGTAAGAGGATTCAGATAAGCAATTAATAAAAGAATGGAATGATCTATGTGGTAATAAATTTGAGTCAGACCTGTCTCAATCTCTGCAGTAGGAGGATGCTTTCTAGCTGAGTCAACTCCATTCAAGCAGGCTTCCCATAAGTCTGACATTATCTTTTTAATTATATCTCAGAGGTATGAATTAATATGTATGACTGTCCTTAGCTGCAAGAAAGGTTTTCATAGAATTTTAGCTATAAACTTTACCATCCACAAATAAATTTGATGTTCTTTTATTGAAGAAGAAAGCTATAATTTATATTGAGTGATAACAAATACTCTTTGCCAAATCATACAAAAAATACATGTTAAATTTTAAATAAATTTTAAATTGCTTATATAACTATTAAATAATAAAGAACAAAGTGTAGATAAATATACACTACTATTTTTCTAACTTAGGATTGATCAAATTTTTTTATGTGTAAAAATAAGGATGTTGATCAAGGGATACAAAATTTCAGTTAGGAGAAATTTTAAAATATAAAAACTAACACAAAACAAAGATATAACATGATTACATAAAATTTCAAGTTTATTCATAGCAAAAATGTTAAAAATTGATAATAAATGCAAATTAGAAAATAATTGAAATATATATAAAAGACAGTGGCCTACTTTAGACAATATGTTAAAGCCTTTAGGGATCACTAAGAAAAAAGTATCAAGGGATCTAGCCTGTAAGACTTAGTTCCTGAACCTGGCATCATAGAACTCATTACATTCATTTGAAAAATTTCATAATGTTCAGAATTATCTAATGAATGCCAAACTTCTCACTTATAGTGGTTCCTTTTTTTGTTATATCACGGTTCATTCATTCATTCATTCATCCATTCAATAAGAATGTATCGAATGCCTGTTATGTGGTTTGGAAAGATGGGTAGAATAGGGAAGGGAGAGTTGAGACAACAAAATAAATGAAAATGGATTAAGAAATCCTAGTGATATGAAGTCAAATTTCCTCCCACTTTTGAAAAACACAAAAAAAGCACTGATGAAGAACTGAGATCTAGGATAACACATTTTCCCTACCTCTCATATTCTATTAACTATAATCATACTATATTGATGTTCTTTAATTATTTCATATATTTAAGTTCTTTTTCTTATCCAGATTTCTTAACTTTTACTTTTCAACGTCAAGGCCTCTAATCTCTTTTGTTCACTTATGAAAAGAAGAACCAGCTAAAAACCAATACTTTCTTAAAGTAGGTATTTTTCCTTTCTAATTACAGTTTTATAATGGATGTATCTGGAGTAAGATCCATGACCAAAATTAAATCCTGTAAGTAAAAGCTTCATTTATAAACTTTATTTTCTTTTGTTAAAAAAGTTCTCTTCAGAAAATTTTGCTATACTATTAAGTTCTTATATGAGGGTCCTCAGTCAAAAACCCAGTCACAGAATAAGATGTCTTTTACATTTTGGTAAAACTTGAATAGTGTTATTTTTGAAATAAGAATAGTATATTAATCAATATATTTCCTTTATATTTAAATAATTACATTTGTCAGTGATATGATAGAAAAAATAATGGATCAATCTACATTATGTAGTATAAATAGTCTTTGAGAATAATCATATGTTTCCCAATAAAAACATATAAGGATTTGTCCCCCTGCTAAAGTGCTTTGCAAAATAATGTCAATCTTCAGTTGAAGGTAAAACTGACAAAGTACTTGGGATTAGCTATGTCCTAGAATCAGCGAAGTAAGGGTATTACCATTAAGCAAGCAACTAAAAGGTGTTTCATTTTTCTAGAACTATTTAAATATAGCAGTTACCACGTAAAAAGTTAATTTTACTTTGTGAGTTGAAAGAGTAAAAACACTAAATCAGAAAACTGCTTTAGTCAAAAGCAGCCTGAAATAAGAAAGCCATCAATAGAAACAAAACAAGGGATTCACATGCCTGATTCCTAATTTGTCTTATTTTCTCTTTCACTTTTGCCATCCTTGAAACCACAGATATAACATACATACAAAGAATAGTTACATAATGCATATATTAATGACTATACTAATAAATAAATGAGCTAAACTTTATAATCATTGGGGAAAAAACAATCTACTATATTTAGCCACTTAAGAATTGTGTTGCCACTGAGTTTCTATTTCAAAATATAAAGTAATACAATCAGCCTAACACCTAAAACTGCAGGCATATTTTGAAAGTTTGTTCTTTAGATTCCCTTTTAAGATGTTAAAAAGGAACTGTGCAACAAAATATTATCTGAATATACATTATCAACACTAAATATGATACAGTTGTCATTCAATCCCCAGTTTGCATATGCATAGTAGAAATGTTGTGAAAGCTAGCTAAAGGAATGGAAATAGACTGGTCATAATTCTTAATTTAAGACTAATTTATGATAAAAATCTAGAACACAAAAAAACAAAAAGGATAATAATGGTAAAAACCTGCAAAAAAAAAATAGAAAAATCTGCAATTAAGAAAACGGACACCAAGATAAGTCTATAAGGCATGACATTTTTGCTGATTAGGTTCTGCCCTGTCTTTCTCATGCATGTAGTTCACTGCGCAGTGCATATGTCCCACTGACCAGCCCGATTGCTGTCATATGGAGTGTCTCCATCTGAGATAGTTGTTCTGGGACTCTGCTTTTCACCGTAACTGAAAAAGGGAAGGTCTAAAATGCGATTTTTAGCTTCTTGTTAAAACTCAGACTTACTTATTACTTTCCTTTAATGTAGTCCTAAGGAGGAAAAGGTTTTTAGCGGACAAGATGAAAGACATTTCAAAGGGTAGTTTTCCAGTTAAAAGTCAAGTGTACTTAGGTAAAATTCTCACCTCAGGCTTGTTTTCTGCTTAGAAGCTGGAAGAATGAGGCCATTCAGGGATATTATCCCCCTTTTCAAAGAAAGGTGTGTGGCCATGTCTCTCATTTTTCATTTTTCATATTCTCTGTCTCTCTTTGCTTCTCACACACACACACACACACACACCCCTCCTTTATTCCATTGAGGTAAATGTTCCTAGGGCTTCCTCTACTTTAGATAAAATGCATTCCCAGATCTGCATACCCTATTCTATTGAGCAGAAACCAGGAAAAGAATTGTGATAAAAAAAAAAAAGAGGCCATTGAAGCCTATCTAATCTCAGCACACAGTGGGATTATCTGGTATTGACAAAGTAAAGCTTTCTTTGAACTTTGTGGCCCAAGACTCAGCCAATATTTAATTTTTTAAAATATTTTCCTGGGCATTATTCTAAGTGTATGCATCCAGGCGACCTTGAGATATAGAAAGCTGATTAACAGCAGGATCTAGGCATCCCAGGCTTCCATAATTACAGATTCCATGTCTCACATTTGACATAGTTCAAGCAGGACAACTAATATATCTGAATTTAAAAAGGCCGTTAGGACAATGATTCTCAATTCAGATGACAGTATCTTCAGGAGAAACTTTTTCAAACACTTCTCAAATCTTAAGAATTTCGTAGGCATTTATTCACAATGTTGCTTCCTTCCCTATCATTGTTTGTATTAACAGTGTTTAACAGATTTTTCTACGGGAAATGTGATTCTTGGCTCCCGAAAAATAGTTAAAACTCACTCTTGGCCTGGCGCAGTGGCTCAGGCCTGTAATCCCAGCACTTTGGGAGGCTGAGGTGGGTGGATCACGAGGTCAGGAAATTGAGACCATCTTGGTTAACACGGTGAAACCCTCTCTCCACTAAAAATACAAAAAATTAGCTGGGCGTGGTGGCGGGAGCCTATAGCCCCCAGCTACTCGGGAGGCTGAGGCAAGAGAATGGCGTGAACCCAGGAGGCGGAGCTTGCAGTGAGCCGAGATTGCGTCACTGCACTCCAGCCTGGAAAACAGAGCCAGACTCCGTTTCAAAAAACAAAAAAAAAACTCACTTTTTTAAGTTTTACAGTTCCACCACTATCAAACCTAGCGGAATATTTATTAATTTAACAAACATATACTTAGTACTACAGTACTATTTCCCTGACACTGCTCTAGTAACTTTATAGTACTAATTCATTTAACTTTATAATCATCACAAAGAAGTGTTATTTGTCATGTTGCAAGTGAGGAAACTGAGGCATAAGAGGTTTTTTACTCAAGGCTGCAAAGCTTGTACATGTTTGAACTATATTTTAACTTAGTTTGAATATTTGTGTCTATGTTCTTACCATAAAACTTTGCAATGTACTGAGTGAATGTGCTATGAAGTTTCAGTAACAGTGGGACAGCACAGCATTGCCGTAGATCCTCAAAGTGAAACACAATAGCCACTAGCAACATGTAGCTATCTAAAATTAAATGTGTGTTGATAAAAATAATATGAAACTAGAAATTTCTTCCTCCATCACACTAGCCACATTTCAAGTTTTCAATAAGCTACGTTACCAACGGTTATCATGTGGGAAAGCACATATAAAGAATATTTTTATTAACACATCGTTGAGTACCTCACAACTTAGCTTATCACCATTTGTTCCGAAAAAGTCTCCAATCAAAGGCAGTCTTTCTGCACTAGAAAGAAGGCTACTTGGCTAACGCTTCTCAAATTGTAATGTGTATTTAAGTCATGTGAAAATCTTGTTTAGATTCAGATACTGATTCAGTATGTCCAGGATGGTGCCTGAGATTTTGCATTTAAAAAAAAAAGCTTCAAGGTTTTGCTAATGCTGGTTATCTATTGACAACACTTGGACTTGCAAGATGATGGTCAGAACCTGATTATGGCCTGTAAAAGGTTTCTTTTTTCAAGTTTAAGGATCATGTTCCTTGGTGTCCCCAGGTTGCAGGAATATCATTGCCTCCGGAGGTCAGAGCTAATGTGGGAGAAAAAAGTATTTTCAGCATCACCTCCGGTTGCCATAAATCCAGAAACAATGTTAGTAATATCTTGGGCCAAGGTAATGGGTCCGGAATTGGTGGGTTCTTGGTTTCACTGACTTCAAGAATGAAGCTGCGGACCCTTGAGGTGAATGTTACAGTTTTAAAGGCGGCGTGTCGGGAGTTTGTTCCTTCTGATGTTCAGATGTGTTCGGAGTTTCTTCCTTCTGGTGGGCTCGTGGTCTCGCTGGCTCAGGAGTGAAGCTGCAGAACTTCGCGGTGAGTGTTACAGCTCTTTTTTTTTTTTTTTTGAGACGGAGTCTCGCTGTCACCCAGGCTGGAGTGCAGTGGCACGATCTCGGCTCACTGCAGGCTCCGCCCCCCGGGGTTCACCGGGTTCTCCTGCCTCATCCTCCCGAGTAGCTGGGACTACAGGCGACCACCACCTCACCCGGCTAATTTTTTGTATTTTTAGTAGAGACGCGTCTGGAGTTGTTCATTCCTCCCGGTGGGCTGGTGGTCTCGCTGGCTTCAGGAGTGAAGCTGCAGACCTTCGCGGTGAGTGTTACAGCTCATAAAAGCAGTGTGGACCCAAAAAGTGAGCAGTAGCAAGATTTATTGCAAAGAGCAAAAGAACAAAGCTTCCACAGTGTGGAAAGGGACAGAGCGGTTGCCACTACTGGCTCGGGCAGCCTGCTTTTATTCTCTTATCTGGCCCCACCCACATCCTGCTGACTAGTAGAGCCCAGTGGTCTGTTTTGACAGGGCACTGATTGGTGCCTTTACAATCCCTGAGCTAGACACAAATATACTCCTCCTCCCCACCAGATTAACTAGATACAGAGTGTGGACACAAAGGTTCTCCAAGGCCCCACCGAGTAGCTAGATACAGAGTGTCGATTGGTGCATTCACAAACCCTGAGCTAGACACAGGGTGCTGATTGGTGTGTTTACAAACCTTGAGCTAGATACAGAGTGCCAATTGGTGTATGTACAATCCCGGCGCTAGATGTAAAGATTCCCCACGTCCCTACCAGACTCAGGAGCCCAGCTGGCTTCACCCAGTGGATCCCGCACCGGGGCTGCAGATGGAGCTGCCTGCCAGTCCCGCGCTGTGTGACCCCACTCCTCAGCACTTGGGTGGTCAATGGGACTCGGCGCCGTGGAGCAGGGGGTGGCGCTTGTCCAGGAGGCTTGGGCCGCACAGGAGCCCATGGAAGGGGTGGGAGGCTCAGGCATGGCGGGCTGCAGGTCCCCAGCCCTGCGCAGCGGGAAAGCAGCTAAGGCCTGGCGAGAAATTGAGCACAGCAGCTGCTGGCCCAGGTACTAAGCCCCTCACTGCCCGGGGCCGGTGGGCCGGCCGGCCGCTCGGAACGCGGGGTCTGCCGAGCCCAGGCCCACCCAGAACTCACGCTGGCCCGCAAGCACCGCGCGCAGCCTGGGTTCCCGCTCGCGCCTCTCCCTCCGCACCTCCCTGCAAGCTGAGGGAGCCGGCTCCCGGCCTTGGCCAGCCCAGAAAGGGGCTCTCACAGTGCAGCGGCAGGCTGAAGGGCTCCTCAAGTGCCGCCAAAGTGGGAGCCCAGGCAGAGGAAGCGCCGAGAGCGAGCAAGGGCTGTGAGGACTGCCAGCACGCTGTCACCTCTCAATAATATGCCCTGAAAACAGGCAGAGATGGATTGCTCCATCCTCGTACACTGGGACTGTGCACCAATAGGAGTCATAGTTTTTGCTCTATGCGCTCAAGATTTCTTAGTTTCTTTTATTCTCAGTCAGGACTTAGGAACTAGCAAATATAAATCAATGTTGCTACAGTAGGAAAATGAAATGACAGAATGGGATTTTACTTTTCTACATTTAGAGAAGTATAACCAAAGCCCAGTTAATCTGTAATCTGATGAAGGGTGAGTTTTTGTGAGGAACTTGGAGGTAGAATGTTGTGCAATCTGATTTGGGATTAAAACCCAGTTGTTGCTCTTCTCACTATTTCTTCACAGAATACCATGCCCTCTGTCTAAGTTCAGAATGCTACATGGACTGTCATAGACCTGGTGCATTATAAGCAACAGAAATCTATTTCTTACTGTTGTGAAGGCTGGAAGTCTGAGATTAGTAGGCCAGTGTAGTCCGGTTCTGGTGAGAGCCCTTCTCTGGGTTACAGAGGGCCGACTTCTTGATGCATCTTCATGTGACAGGAAGAGAGCTAGGGAGCTCATTTTTATAAGGGCACTAATGCTATTCATGACAACACTACCCCCAATCTTCTTCCAAGGGTCCCACTTCCTAATACCATCACATTGAGGGTTAGCATTTCAACATGAATTTTGGGAGGACACATTCAGTTCATAATTCTCTCACAGGCCTAAGACCCAGCCAATATTTAGGTTTTTATTTTTTTCCTGGGCATGATTCTAAGTGCATGCATCCAGGAGACCTTGAGATTTAGAAAGCTGATTAACAGCAGGATCCAATTGTCCCTGGGTGCCATAATTATAGGCAATAATTACAGATTTTCTTTATCTGTGCTTTTCAGTATGGTAGCCATTGGTGACATGTAGCTTAGTGAAAACTTGAAATGTGGCTGGTGTGACGGAGGAAGGAATTTCTGGTTTCTTATTATTTTAATCAATACACATTTAATTTTAGATAGCCACATGTTGCTAGTGGCTATTGTATTGGTCTTTGAACATCCAAGGCAATGCTGTGCTGTCCCACTGTTACTGATAGAAACTTCACAGTGCATTCATTCAGTATACTGCACACAAAGTTTGGTAAGAGCACAGACACAAAGGTTTAAACTGAGTTCAAATACAGTTCAATCAAGAAGAAAGGTCTCTCATCAAGAGTCAGATTCAGATATTCCTATGTCCCCTGGCCAAAAACTTGCCAATGTTAGTCGTTATCTCTAATAATTATTAGTTAAGAATATAGGAGATTTATTGCATATAGAATATGGAAGATTTATTGTTTATATACACACATGTGTATTCATATAAAATGTTGGTAACATTGTTTTTATAGAAAATATTAATTTCTTTTCAAGTAAAAGCATCGTTTATCTCAGAAAATGTGCTAATTACATAGATTCAATGTGTATATTTTAAGATATGTATAGAGAGAGAGAGAAGGAGAGAAAGAGAGAGAGAAAGGAATTAATTGTGATAGCCTAAATTTGAGTTCTGAGTAGGTTTATGAAAAGTCTATGTTCGAAGTATAAAAAAGGCACAAAAGTCACCCCTGAAATCCTCTAATTTTCTCATTCATGCAGTAAAATTAGGAAGTAATTTGCATATTTTAATGGCCTATGACAGTGCTAAGGTCCTTATTATTATTATCTTAAGCCAATGAATATTATATTCCAATTACACATTTTTCTCATAAAGGGAATTTTGGTCTTGCAGGTAAAAATAATTGTGGTGAGGAGACAAATTTTTTTTGAAAAAATCAGAGATAATCATTCCTAGCATCACCATCTATTGCTCAGGGCCTAATGCATACTTTTCAGTATGACCATATACCTTAATGGCTTCAACAACAAACTTTATTTTTCTCTTGCAGTTCTGTTTATCAGATGTTGTTCAGCTGGGCCTAACAGATTCAGTTGATATTGACTGAGTTTCTGGACTTCACTCTAGGCTAAAGTTTAGTTCAAGTCAATTTAATTTCTTTCTGCATTCTGAGATCAACAGCTACTTGGGCATGCTCTTATCATGGTGGGAGATGAGATTGCAAGAGCTAAAACCTACCCACACCAGCATATCTGTAGCCTCTATTCATACAATAGTCACAAAGAGTAAATCACATAGGTAAAAATGGCATCATTTCAGTGAGAAAGTACTCTCCTCCAATGGCAGGTGGGGAAGAAGGAAATTTGCTGAATGTTAATACATTCTACGACATTTACTGGTTGTCACATCTTCTAAGGGTTGAAGCCACATACTCTTGCCAAACCAAAGGTCAAAAACTGTGAAGAATCTGATGTATGTAAGCAAGTAACTTAGCCTGCTACAATTTAACAGAAGCTAGAAGACTACACCAGACTCCTGGATCAGAGGCAAAAGGCTTTATTACTCACAACATAACAAGCAGAATTATCTTCATGTTCTCATATGTTCCACATCTGCTGCACAAATGGTGAGTTTATGTTGCAACTGAAGAACCTGAAGCTTCAGAAACCCACAATTTTTTTAAAATTATGCTTTAAGTTCTGGGGTACTTGTACAGATCTTGCAGGTTTGTTACATAGGTATACATGTGCCATGGTGGTTAGCTGCACTCATCAACCCATCATCTACATTAGGTATTTCTCCTAATGCTATCCCTTCCCCAGCCAACCACCTCCCAACAGGCCCTGGTGTGTAATGTTCCCCCCTGCCCCTACATGTCCATGTGTTCTCATTGTTCAACTCCCACTTATGAGTGAGAACATGCAGTGTTTGGTTTTCTGTTCACATGTTAGTTTCCTGAGAATGATGGTTTCCAGCTTCATCCGTGTCTCTGCAAAGGACATGAACTCATCCTTTTTTATGGCTGCATAGTATTCCATGGTGTATATGTGCCACATTTTCTTTATCCAGTCTATCATTAATGGGCATCTGGGTTGGTTCCAAGTCTTTGCTATTGTGAACAGTGCCACAATAAACATATGTGTGCATGTGTCTTTGTAGTAGAATGATTTATAATCCTTTGATTATATACCCAGTAATGGGATTGCTGGGTCAAATGGTATT
Source organism: Pongo abelii (assembly GCF_028885655.2). Lineage (NCBI taxonomy): Eukaryota > Metazoa > Chordata > Mammalia > Primates > Hominidae > Pongo > Pongo abelii. Next base: position 44,327,206 of record NC_072000.2, on the reverse strand, counting down.
TCCAGTTCTAGATACCTGAGGAATCACCACACTGTCTTCCACAATTGTTGAAGTAATTTAACTCCCACCAACAGTGTAAAAGCATTCCTATTTCTCCACATCCTCTCCAGCATCTGTTGCAGAAACCCCCAATTTTTTAAGGCAGCGGTCACCAATGTTTTTGACACCAGGGACCAGTTTCATGGAAGACAATTTGCTACAGACTGGAAGCTGGGAGACAGGGATATTTTCAGAATAAAACTGTTCCACCTCAGATTGTCAGGCATTAGTTAGATTCTCATAAAGAGCATGCAGACTACGTCCCTCGCATACACAGTTCACAACAGGGTTTGCACTCCAATGAGAATCTAATGCTGCCCTGATCTGACAGGAGGCACAGCTCAGGCAGCAGTTCTAACTGGCCTGCTGCTCACCTCCTGCTGTGTGGCCTGGTTCCTAACAGGCCACAGATCAATACTGGTCCACAGCCTGTGGGTTGGGGACCCCTGTTTTAAGGGAACTACTAGCAAACCTGACTAATTTTGCCTGACAGGGAGACATTATCCTCTTCTAGTCAGGAAACAAATGTATGACCTGTTCCAAAGGCAGGCACTATATTTATACTCCAAAAGTGTATGCTGTGTGAATATGTTTGAAAAGATATTCCAGAACAAAAATTGATACAAGACGTGCACTGGGGATTTTGTGCATCTCATTACACAATGTCATAAACATTGCCATACCCTTCAAAAATGACATGGAGATTTTTCTCTCAATAATGAGGAAATTGAAAGGATTTGTATACGTAGGCCTTATATAAATGTCCTTAGAAATATCTGTCAATTTGTTGTCATAGTAATGATATATAACATTGATTGTGAATTACCTAATGGCACTCATGACTCAAAACACTTTTCATTAAGTTAGTGCTCATAATAAACCTATGAAACAGATATGTTATTGTCAATAACAAAAGTGAGTCACCAAACAATCAATTCTGAAAAGTAGCACAGCTTAAAAGTGATGGTATTGGGATATGAACTTAAGGTGTCTGGCTCCAGAGTCAGTCATTTGAAACTGTTTTTAATAACAACACTTTTGACACGAAATGTTTGATATTTTATCTCAGACCAACTATTTTTCCAACCATCTGGACACCAACTAGGTGCCCTAAAATTCAGTTCACTTCTGACACTAACCAAAAGTTAGTCGAGACCCCACAGGTCAAGGGTTCAGATGTACAAGACTGCCTCCACTGCCGACATCGATCTCTACTCCTGTGCCTCCCGTACTTCTAACTGACCAGCTATAAATTGAAAGTTCTCACAGCTCCCTCCCAGGAAGCTCTCTGAACCCTGAATTGTATGGAAGTTTCATTACGTGGGCATGAATGATGAAGTCAGTGGCCATTGATGGTTGACTCAACCTCCCGTCCTTCTTCCCTCCCTGGAGATCAGAGAGTGGAGGCAAAGTTTCAACTGTTTAATCATGTTTTGGTCTTTCTGGTGACCAGCCCCCATTCAGAAGCTATCTCAGGCCCACCAAGAGTGGCCTCATTAAAAAAAAAAAAGGACACCCCTGTCACCCAGGAAATTTCAAAGGTTTTTAGCTCTGTGTCAGGAACAAAGGACAAAGACCAAATTTGCATTTCTTTTTATCAAAGTATGCTTTAAAGACAAAGCTACTTATCCTTGCCTTCTCTAGAGTATGTTTCCTTTGAACATTTGTACCATCAGCAATGGCTCCCTTAAAACCATGGTTGATTGATATTTATGAAAATTTTCCCTTCAGTCTTGACAGCAAATGACACCCATGTTCAAAAAAAGTCTTCCCAAAAGTTCAATTTGTACTTCTAATATTTCCATTGAAACACAAAGTATGCTTCTCAGAGGATACTTTTACAGAAGTAAGGAAAAATATAAAACATTCTACAAATAACAACAAACAGGGCAGGTAATATTAGAGGAAATTTTTATAATTCTTCCTCTGCCAAAATGTCAGTAGGAGTGACAATCTTCCCATGACACAACTTTTATAAAACAACTGCCACACACCATGTCATAGAATTCTTCATTGAGTGACAATTATGTTACTCTGGTGTCATTATACTTACACTAGCACCACTCAACTTTACTATAAGCTTTTAAATCAATGAGAAGTAACTGAGAGCTTATTTTAATTGTTTGCACACAGCAAACTTTAAAGAAATTACTTTAAATCAGGAATCATATCTTATTTTTCACATACATTTTCCTTATATCATATTTAGCCTTAGAAAAGAAAGATTTTTATGTTCCATATTTGGTCCTTACAATTGTCAACACAGTGGCTAATGATTTTTGACTTTTCTCCATTCTTGAGTATACACAATTTATTTCCATTTTTCTTCTATAAACTCCAGAAATGGATTTATGCATTCAAATATTTGTAATGGGGCACAAAAATATATAGTACTATGTTATCAGAGACCTTAAAAAAAAGACAAATAGGACTTGAGCAGTATGAGAGAGATACGCACCTTAGAAAGATATGCAAATTAGAGCTATGGCTCACCTCTCAAATATATACAAAATAATTTGTGTACCACAGAAAAATAGTGGACCTTCGTTACTTACCTACAAAAATATATTGCTTATCTGAAGAGGAGGATTAAATGAAATGTGTGTTGTTTGATCCATGAAGCTCAGTTCCTTTGAGACAACACCTAATCAAGAAAAAATGTTGGGCAATTCATAAAATAGAATTAACAACTTTTATGGAATTTATCTGCAAAATACTGTGTTTCATTATATGTTAGTTATGTTCTTCAGTGTTTTTTTTTCCAATTCATCTTACTTAAAGCATCGTTTGTAAATTTATGATTTCTAACTGAAAAAATTCCAATACTATGTTTTTCCTATAGAATGACTTCTCAGTGAAATTATCTCCTTTCTCCTTCTACCATACTCTTTTGAGACTAAAACATTACAGCGCCCTTCAAAATATTATATTTAGATTGACTGAATAGTAATCTCATTTTTCCATAGCTTTGGTTTGTCATATGTATGAGTAACAGTTGATCAGTTTGGAAGCCAATGGCAGATTTTTCAATTTTGTAATGACACATTTAATGTACAACATACGTTTATGTGTATCTGCTACATCTTAAGTAATGTGCTTAGTTATGCTGAAAACAAAAGGGTAACATTAACCAAAAATGCTCTAAACTAAAAATTTTGAACAATTGGCTTTTTTAAATTAATAAAATTAATAAAGTGGTAAATTGAGTGGAATTGCCTCAATAATCAATACAGAGTTTATTAAAGATAAACAAAGTTATATACTTCCATCAGGAACTTGGAGAGTTTTTATTTGCAGAAGTCAAGGAAAGAAAGTGTTTAATGAAGGAAGAACATTATTTTTAACTATTTTTAGATGCTTTTCTTAAGGGAAGCGTTCATAAGGAGTTATAAATGTGTGAACAATTTAGCAATTAATATGCTACTTTAAAATTATTTTTATATGCTCTTATTGGGAAGAAAATCTTTCCTGCATTTACAATTATCAAATGTTGCATATTTCTAAACAAATGAGGATATTACTGTTTTTTTTTCTGACCATATGAATAATTTTGGTACTGTGTATTCACATAAGTTGAAGCACCTGTTTTGCCCATATTATCATAATTTTTGTGAGGACAAAGATTTAAAAATATCAAGAAGCATTCAGAGGTTAAAATCAGCACAATATTATTGTCCTTACTGTTAGAACTCTTCTGTGCATACTATTATGCACTAACATACCAGTTAGAGAAATAGCCTTGTGCACAAGAAGTTCATGTTCTAAGTATTACAGTATAGAATTAATCAGTCAGCGGATCGACCATAAGAAGAATAAACTTGCAAGAAGCTATACAGTACTTCCATCCTAAATCTACTTTTCCTCTTAAAGCAACTGAACTTGGCTTCCAGTCACCAAGAAAAGAACTAAATTTATTTCTATATAATAAAAAGATGAAAATACTGTCTACATAATAAAAGATATGTTCACAAAACAGGTTATGCTGCACTGTATTTGAATTTATGTCTAATAAACTATCAGGAAGTTTCTTTTAAAAATTGCACTATAATAGAGGAAGGAAATAGTGCATCCTAATCATCAAGGTAAATTTAACTTTCACAGTATATGAATAAAGAATTATTTCATAAAACAGTAAGTTTGCAGATGAAATGCAGTAAATATTTAAAATCACTACTAATATTCACACTGAATGTTGTATTGTGGCTTACACAATCTTCAGAAGAATGTTTATAAATCAATGTAAAATAAAATAAAGAACAAACAGCAAAACACAGAGTGTAACAACTACATATTTATTTTTTCCTAAATATTTTTTATATATCCATAAATATGTCTGCTCAAAAAATCTGAAGATATATTCACTTAATATATATTTTAATTGATGCATACACTATGAAAAACACGGAGGTTAAATGTTCAACTGATTGGTTCTCACAAGTATATACACTTCGCATCTATCAATGGAAACAAAGAAATTATGCCAATCCTCCCAGATAGTTTCTTTATGCCTCTTCCTAGTTAATCCCCAACCCCCTCACAGCAGCAACAACTAGTTGATTTCAATCCTCGTAAATTAGTTTTGCCTGTCTTAAAATTCGTGTAAATGGAATCATACAGTATACTCTCCTTTCTGACTCATTTTATTTTACTCAGCATAAACTTTTTGAGATTAAATCTTGTTATTTTGAGTATTAGGAATGTATTTCTTTTTATGTTAGATAAAAGTTATCTTATGAACACACTGAGATGTGCTCATACATTCTTCCTTTGATGAAGATAAGTACTTTTTCTAGTTTTAGGCTACTTTGAACATGGAGTGTAAGTTTTCATGTAGGTATACGTTTTATTTCCTCTTGAGTAAATAGGTGGGAGTAGGATTATTGAGTAAAAACGTAGGCCTTAATGTTGAACTTCATTAAAAACTGAATTCATTTTCTGAAAACTTGTGCAATTTTATCCTTCCATCATCAATATTTTATTGGTTTTTGTTCCATAGTCTCATCAATATTTTGTTTAGTTTGTGTTTTTTGTTTTAGGTATTCTATTGAATGTATAGTAGTATCTAAATGTGCTTTTAAATTGGGTTCTTTAGTGGCTAATTTTTGAAACATATCTTAATAAAGGGACCGCTCAAATATTTAAACACTTACAAACTGAATTGTTTGCCAAATACAGTTATTTGTATATTCCAAATGCATATCTTCTTTCATAGAGGTACATAGCAAATAATTATTTCTAGCCTATGTTTTGCTTATTTATTTTGTAAATTGTGTTATTTGGTGAGCTGAGGTTTTTGATTTTTAGAAAACTCAATTTATATATATTTTTCTTTTATGGTTATTGCTTCCTAGGTCCTGCCAGAAATATTTTTTAACTTCAATTTTACAAAGTAATTTTCTTATGTTTTCTTCTAGAAATGTTGAGTCTCTATCACATTGAAATTTCTGGTCAATTAATAATTACTTTTGTGTATAGAGTGAGGCAAGTAAAAGGTGTTTTATTTTTCACATATTTATCTAACTATTTGAACATCATTTGTTGAAGTGGAATCCCTTTACCATTTAATTGACTTTATGTCTTAAAAAATTAATTGAACTAATGTGCATGTTCCTGGAATACCAGTTTTTTGTTTCTTTACATATTTGTATATTATTATGTCAGTAGCACTGTGTTCTGACAAAAATGCTTTGAAATGTAAGGTAGTGTAAATATTTCAACTTTTCTTTTTCTCAAAATATTTTGTATTATTCTATGTCTTTTGCCTTTCATATAAATTTTAGTATATTCCTGTCCATTTTTACTTTTTAAAACCACTTGAATTAAGGTTGTGATTGTACTAAATATATAGTTCAGTTTGGTAAAAATTGACATCCTAGAAATATCATTTTTTAATTTCTACTGATTTTAGGATATCTATTTACTTAATCTTTAACATCTTTCAGTAATGTTTTATCATTTTCCATAAAGTAATTTTTCATAATTTGGATTAGATATTTTTCCTAGGTACTAGATTTTGTCTTGGTGATATTGTAAGTAGTATAAATTAAAAATATTGTGTTTTTCAGTTGTTAATTGATACTATGTAGAAATTTATTTTATTTTTCTATTTCAAAACTGTTATGTCTTTCTACCTTGCTGAACTGGTGTATAAATTCAAGTAATGTTAGGTGGAATCGACAGGATTTTCTGCTTATAAAATCCTATTATCTGTGAATAAAAGCAGCTATTCTTCTGCTTTTTAAAAACAATGTCATTATGATATAATTTAATATCACAATGTTCACTCATTTAAGTGCACAAAAGTTTTTAGAATATTTATACAGTTGTGCAACCATCACCATAATATAATTTTAACACAAATCTCTTTAAAATTATATGCCTTTTATATATTTTTATTACACTATTGCACTAAGATTTATGGTAAAACACTTAATAGAAGTGGTGAGAACAGACATCCTTGATTTGTTCCTGATAACAGGAAAAAAGAGTTTAATCTCTACTATTAAGTATAGTATGGGCTGTAGTATTTATTTTTAATATTTTATAAGGTTTTTCATGTATGTATTTTGAGACTTTAAATTTCAATGATCTTAAACCTTATCTTTTTAAAACTTTTAAAAATTACTTACCAACTTTAAGAAGAAACTCATTTTGCTCATCTTTTTTAAGATGGGGCTATAATTTTATCATTGACTATAAAAACACAAAAAACAAAACTGCATAGAATTATGAACTAAACTTTGTATACAAATTTTTATACCAATGTTTGCATAGAAATATATTTAAATAATGTATGATGAAAAGTTAATAGTACAGATTAATATTAATATTAATTAATATTAATAAAGCAAGGGTTCCTTGTCTCTCATAGCACCTAGTTTATAAATTTACAAAAATTGTTTTTAATTATTAAAGAATACAGTATTTTACTTAATTTGCATCCCTAAACTTTATGTTTATAACCCTATGTCTGATCAGCTTTAGGCATTTTCAATTAATTCCCTGATATCTGAGGGTTGGTCAAAAATCATCTCTTTCTTTCATCTTAATAGTATTGTTATGACTTTTAAGTTATTTCATGTTTTTTTCTGTAATTACAAAATATTGAATATTTGGTTTTTTATTATTTCTTGAAAGTATATCTGGTCACCTTACTTTGTAAGGTTAATATTTACCTTTTATTTGCTGCCTCCCTTCTCAACTGCAAATGCAGTTATTCCTATTTTTACTTTTACACGGTCAAGTATTTGTTACATCTTTATAAATATCACTAATTTCACAAACATGTAGTGTGCTATGATTGCATTTTTTTCTGATATTTTGTGTTTCCTGAAATTTTAAATTCTCATTTAAAAAAATTAGAATTAACATATTTATCATCTTCTTAAGTCAGCCTATACTTTTAATGATGATATAAACATCTCTGTACCTCTCTTACTTCTTGATTCTTGTTTCATAGTACACTAAATACTGTTTCTAGCAGAAGCAATTATTTTTGTAATTCGTACATATTTCTTATGGATTCCTTTCCCATATTTTGCACCTTCTTCTTCCTTGGTTTACCCTTACATTTTACAAAGAACATCTTTGTGATGGTTAATTTTATGTTACTTGACTAGGAGACAGAGTGTCAGATATTTGGTTAAACATTATATCTAAATAGTCTAAGGTGTGTTTCTGAAATAGATTAACATTTGAATCAGTAGACTCAGTAGAAAAGATGGCCCTCTCCAATGTGGATTGGCATCATCCAATCCATTGAGGCCCTGAACAGAGCTAAAATGCAGATGAAATGAGAATTCTCTCTTTACCTGAGTTCTTAAGCTGGGACATCAGTCTTCCGTTTTGCACTGGAACTTACACCACAGGTGTTCCTAGTTCTCAGATCTTCAGAGACAGACTGGAACTACACCACCAGCTTTCCGGGGTCTTCAGCTTGCTGGCAGATTGAGGAACTTTTCAGCCTCCATAGATATGTGAGCCAATTCGTTACAATAGAACTGTGTGTGTGTGTGCGTGTGTGTGTGTGTGTGTGTATGTCTGTATATGAGACCTATTGGTTATGTTTCTCTAGAGAACTGCAACTAATGTCATCCTTAAGAAATGTTCTGATAGTGTGTGGGTGTGTAGGGGGTAAAATTTCTGAGACCTTGCATGTCTGAAAATGTGATTCATTTTTCCTTACATTTGATTAATAGCTTAGTTGACTAAAAACCAAAATTAATTTCCTTCTGCCTATTGAATTCATTACATAATTGCGTACAAATTTCCTGAAGATCATTCCTTTTATATTATCCTTTTTATTTTTTACCTTCTGATAATTTTGGTTTTATTATTGATGTTCCAAAAAGGTACAATGTGTCAATATGCAGGTATAATTTAATTCACTGGGCTAGGTATTTACTGAGTTCATTATAGTCTGATACTCCCATCTTTCCATTTTAGGAATTGCTTTTACTATGTTTGAAAATATCATCACCTTGACATCTGTTCATTTCTACCTAGAAACTGTACAAGTCAAAAGTTAGACTTCTTAAATTATATCTTCATGTTTCCTATCTTTGGTTGCATATATTTCTTCTTGTTCTTCCCTCCTTTTAGAGATATTTCATCAACATCAACAATATATTTTACTAGAATTTTAATTTAAAAGGAAATATGTTTATAGATTTATTATTTGTTTTTAATCTATTGTTTACTCATTTACAGGTATGATGGTTTCATTACCTACAATAATATCTTAAGGTTTCTTTATTTTTTAGATTTTCTGGAGATGTTTTAGTGTATTTTAAATTACGTGCTTCATATTTCAAGCATTCCTCAAATACCTTGTGATTCTGCTCATAATTAAGAATGAGTTAGTACAGATGTTGCAAATGTGTTTTTATAAGGCTGGCCAAGAGATCTTCATTTATAATATTTCTAAATTATTATTTATGAACTTGGGAGAAATAATATCTTGCCATTATGGACATGAATTATTAATTTTTAAATGGTAAGTTTTTCTTCTATAAGATAAAACAAATAGTAATAAGGATATAAATAAAGAATTTTATGACCACGTTTTCCACAGTCTGCTATTTACATTTTTATTCAAAAATACTAATAAATATTAATGCATTCCCAGTCTACATACATGGCTATTAGAGTTTTTAATTATTCACATATCATCTACTTCTGTGGACTCTATATCTCTAAATGCTTAATGTCTTGAGTGCTGCTGCTGTCAGTATATTTCAATATTTAAAAATGAATTTACATTAAAATGTGATAAAATGTCTGGAACAAAACCTATCTGGTCTAGTCACTAATTTCTAAAAATTTCTAAGTACCAATGACTTTTAAATTACTGAATATTGTTTGTATGCCAGACATGCTTAGTGTGTTATATTCATTATCTCACTGTATTTTTTTTGTACTAGAACTAAAGTTAGGAAGTATTATTTTCACTTAATATGCAAAAACTGAATCTTAGGCAGATTATAAAACATGTTCCAGATTATCAAGCAGATAAAAACATCAAAGCAAATTTGGAACACAATATACCAGTTTCTGCAATTCCTGCTCAAAATAGAATAACACCACACTATATTAAAATGTATTAAATTCAAGAAACAACTTTTAAATTAACATAATTAGCTTTTTGATAAAATTATATATATATCATGTGAACTGATAAAGATATGTAATTCTTAATTTATATGCAATAAAATTTATTTTTAAATGATAAATAGAAAAAATATAAAGCATATTTAATAGTTTTTAATCTTCTCATTGAAAGTATACGTTTGCATTTAATTATTTTGATTATGAACTCTGTTGACAGTCTTTCTGTCATTTATCCATTTTCAAACACATACCAATGAACAACATAAATATAAAGCAATCAAAACATTTTATTTAAAAACAAGAAAGCTATACAGATACCAAACATGGACTAAATACGTGTTTCTATTACTGAGAAAAAAATAATGTGGGATTAAAGTAGTCATAAAAAGAATAGGAATGTATTCACAGACTTACATAGAAAAGCCATCAGTTTTTGTTCATTAAAATAATAGTAATAAATTTTGAAAAAGCATTATTAAAAATTTTTTACTCTATCTTGTGCTGAAAACATTCACATTCATAATATCTACTTTTCCATGGAATTGTAAATATATGTATGGAAAAATAAAGCAATGGATCAGTTTAGGAACTGGATGCAGAACACAGTCTTATTGGCATTTTTGATTGCATAACTCCTAGAAGGTTGCTTTAGAGAAGAAAGTTTTCTGCCAGTGATATGTCATGCAGAAAAAGGAAGCTCCCGCTGTAAAAGGCTCATCCTTTTCTGCATTCATTATATCCTGAGATTGTTGAATTTTTCAGAGCTTAATTTTCCTATTTCCACTCAAACTATGCTCTTTTTGGTCTTGCAGCCACATTAGCAGGCCCAGCTTCACACTCTTCATGCTGGCAGGGAGGTTGAAAATATTGTTGCTAAGCAACTGGATGCGGCACATTGGAACTCTGTTTTTTTTCTGATGAAAGTGACAGGAGAAAGATAGCGACATCAATAGCTTTCTGATTTTTTTTTTAACTTAACAGCCACAGTGAAAAGAGAAGATGATAGGGACAAAGAAAGAAAAAATCAGAGAGAAGATCTGGATATAAAGAAAAGAACTGTGAAAGGGATCCTAAGAGAAGATTTGATTCACATAAATTGATGGAAAAATATTAGAAATGAATCCAAAACATTAATGAGAATTGTGTATGTAGAAACTTTATTTTTTATATAAATCGTATGCTTTACCAAGGAAGAAAACTAAAAATGAAATACAAAGTCTTGATCTTGAAATTGAATGAATTAGCAAATTGAAACTCTTCTAACCTTTTCAGATCCCGTCTTTTTTCTCTTATATTACTCTTCCAGATATGATTTCTATCTCAGAATCAGAATACATATCTGCAGTGAACATTTTTTGGCCATTAAAATTTACCAGTTAGTACTAAATGAGACCCTAAAGGAATAATGAAAAGGTAATAGGGATAGATAGCTTTGAATCTCTCCAAAGAATTGAAAATCTGCACTCTTACTCAGCTTAATGAAGAGACCATCTAAGTAATACTGTATCAGAAAGAAAGAAAAGAGAAGCCTTTGAATGGTTTTGAATGAAATTGGACATGTACTGAACTGCAGAAAATGCAGACATGATAGTGACAATAGATAGATGGCTTTTCTTTCAACTCAAATGGTTGTAATTTTAAGCAAACGTTACAAAAAATTGGTGTAAATATCACTAACAGAGAGATGGAAAATAAAGAGCTACAAATGTATTCGTTTATGATGTCTCAGATAGATATTTTTGATTCCAGGTTTAAAATTATGTGTCATTTAACGTCATCTTCTGTTTACTCCTCTGTAAAATGGCAAGAGCATTTAATTTTTAGGGTTTGAGGTTTAGATGAAATAACTTATTAAACATCTACCATATCCCCTGTTTTTCCCTCTGCCAAGAAATATAGCATATTCACTATATATCTATCATATAAAGTTAAATACTGGCTATGAAACATGCCCAGTTTTATTAATTTTGAACCTCAGTATTGTTATACACCTAACCCTGATGGCTGAGCTAAGCAACTAAGAGGTACTATTGATTGATAATCTCAAGCTATAATTTTTCAATGAAAAAGATTTTTCCTCTTTCTCCTTTGGAGAAAAAATAGAGAAGAAAGGAGGCTGAGCTAAAATTTTCATTTATGAAATACTATATTTGCCAACTCCTCTGCTTTTAAATGTCTGGATTGTACAGGTGGTTTGGGGACTTCATTTATTTTGATTAGTTTAGCTTTATCCTGAAATGGTTATTGGTCCATGTCTATGATAAGGTAAAAGAAAATTAGAATCCTAAGAAAGAAAATAGCAAACCACTGATTCCATTCCGATTATCTTTGTGGCTTGTGTTAGCATTGATTGTTTCTTGCCATGGTATTGTATGTTCCTGGGATTCCGCTGCAACCACTAAATAAATAGTGGACGGAATTAGGATAATCTGATTCTGGAAGCCATATACTTTGATTGGTGGCTTGTCATGCTATTATAAATAAGCAATTTGCCAAACTCTTCCAGTTACAGATTAGAAATATATAATGATCAAAAAGAGAATAGAAATGGGGCTGGTACATGTGGATAAAATAAAACTAGCAGAGTGTGAATCTTTTAACATGATTTCTGAAATTATTTATAATTATACAATTCAGTATGCTAACAATTTAGAAATAAACTTTTAAAAATATTTACTATAACTACAAAAAGAAATCTTGGGCATAGACTCTGTTTTCAGCAAGCTATTATTTTCTGCTTTCTAAATCTGTTTTGTTTCAACTTGTTTTACTTTATGTCGGTAGCTTGTTGATTCTCCCTCCTGCCCCCAAATCCAAGAGCAATGTTTTTTTCATTCATTGATTAACAGACATTTTGTTTGCTAAATAAAATCACCATTGTGTTTAAACTCATTTAATTATCTTATTCCCTTTAGAAATAGTACTATCATTAGTAACTATTGATAGATAAGTTGTTAGATAGTTGATAGATAAGTTAGATAGATAGATGTTAGATAGATAGTTAGATAGAGAGTTGATAGATAAGTAACTGAGAAAGTAACTCCTCCAAAGTCTCAGTAAAAGGAAAAAAGCCACTTCAAGCATTTGTCTGCCCACCTTCTGCCCAAACACGTTTTTCACTGTGCTAAATATCAAGTTAAGGAGGTGCCATAACTTGCATTTTGCGAATATCACACAATTCTTTTTGAATTCTCAATGATGTTTATGTTTGACTTCTATTCATTTTGACTTAATAAAATGTTCAAGTGATTGGGTTAGAATTTTAGCAATACCAATATCAGATATTTATTTTCTTTTAAGTAACTTTGCTCTATTCTGTTAATTAAGGTTAATGTAAGGTCACTTAGTGATAAGGTAACAAGTGAGAGTGCCTTGCTCTGTACTTGGAACATAGTATACACTCTATTTTATTCCTGTTTTCCTAAGATACAGTGAATAAAGCTTTTCTTTGCATAAGTTGTTCAAATCTTTGGGATGATGAAGAGGAATGTGCATTAGCATGAGTCCCTAATTTTGAGTAACTGCCTAGTTTGCAAAGGGCAATAAAGTTAAATACAAATAAGCAAAAGAGAGTGATAATAAGTTATCACTCAAAAGTATGGAAAACTGAGAATAGAGATCTGGGAGGATGGTGGAAAATGATGAAGGGAGGTCTTTATGGAAGAAGCCGAAAATGAATTGAAATTTTATAGCTGAGTATTTACTGCCGAAATTCCATTCATAAATGCTTGCTTGCCTTTCTTCCCTCCCTGATTTCTTACTTCTTTTCCTTCTTTGCTTTGCCTTTCTTTCAATCCACTTATCCTTTGGGTTTCTGGTATATCACATTATGTCAGATACATTCTTAGGTGACCCCAATATGTTATAAACTATGTGATCCCCTCTCCTGAGTACAGCTGGTACCTGTGACTTTCTTCTGGCCAATAGAATAGAGTAGAGGTGAAGAAAGTTTGAAAATTTCATTAAGGTTTCATATCAGTTGATTTTAAGATAAAAAAGGAAAAATAAGAAGAGGAAGAATTGTCCTGGTTGGACCTGTCTTAATCGAGGGAAAAATCCGTATAAAGGACTCCTACCTGAGGGCAGAGACTTTCTCAGTTGCTATGTTTGAAGAAGCAAGCAACCATGTATTCTACAGACAACATGAGGGAGCTTGGAAGAGCAGCTTTTCCCAGGTGAACCTTAATGAGAATACACCTTGCCTGACACGCTGATTACAGCACAATGACGATCCAGTTAAGCTGTGCCAGGATTTGTGACCCACAGATCTGTGAGACAATAAACTGGTATTTTAAGCTGCTAAATTTGGGATGCTCTGTTACATAGTTATAGAAATAAATATACTTTTAAACAAACCATAGTCTTATCTATGCAATGTGCTTCATCTCTCAAACCAATCATTCCTGAACTTTCTGCCTTTCCTCCACCATCTCTCTCCTCTTCTTCACTCCCCTTCTTTCCCACCCTCATATACACACAAGCAAACAAGAAAAAACACAGATGCCTTAAGTCACATTGGAAGCCACATAAATAAGCACTTACTTTAAAATAATCAAATGCTATTTATTTTTATTCCTAAGCTTCAAATTTGTATTACATTTACATTGTTACCTAAAATCTAACTCACATTTTAGCACTATCTGTGTTCATTTTATACATGGGGAAGAGTTAGAGTTCAAAAATCAAAATTCTCTGGAGTCTTAATAATTGAATCATTTTTGAACCTAGCATACACCCCACACAAAGAAAATGTACTTTATCATAATCGGACAGGTAATTACTTGCCAAATTAAAAATACATATTTTGTTTATTCTAATTAAAAATAGTCACCAATAAAGGACCACTTGTACCTTTAGTAAAGGCTGAAAGAAGTTACACAATATAAGTATTTGTTATTCTTTCAGGGTCCTTTTTTAAAGTCATTTGGTCTCCTTTTCACTCAAGGAGTCCTGGGACTGTGAACTGACTCAAGTCTGAGACTGCGTTAGGGCTGTGAGTCTTCTGTGTGATTCAGTCAGATTTCTGTTCACTAGGCATAGAGTTTTTCTGCTTAAACAGATCAATTTGGACTTTGATAGGCTGCCCAACTATTTCAGTTCTAGGAGCTCTATTGTCAACTAGCCAAAGCCAACCACCTCTGAAAGTAAGATTATTCTAAATGCTGCTTTGCTTTGTGAAAGTAAAAGAAGACCAAACAAACGAGAAAAACAAAGCCGGTTTACTCAGAACTTGCTGCAGCAAGAGAGCCACCAACTGCCATTTCCATTTTGGCAGAGATGCAAATACAGGCAGAAGAGTGGAAAAGCTTTATAGTTGCAGAAAGGGAAGACTTCAGATATGCCCTGATGGGAGGCTATTGGCATGAGGATGCTATAGGGCTAACTGGAAGTGTGGTATCCTATGGGATTGGTTACAGGCGCATAATTGGTTTTCTCTGGTTGGTCCTAAGTTGGAAGCAGGAACAAAAATTAGGGAAGCTGTCAGTTATTGATCAATTCTTGAACATTTTCAGGTTCATTGCTCAAGAATGTATTGTTTAGTTTCCTGGATTATCATTAGCGATAATGATATCCAGAAAATCTCATTTACAGCAGGTTGTAATCTCATTTTCAGCTGGCTTCCTGAAAATCTCATTTACAGCAGGTTGGCTTCTTGGGCTGCCTATTACAGATAAGGGGTTGGTTTCCTGGGCAGCTTGCTACAGGTTTTAGATCAGAGTTCTGTTTTTGCATATGATCTGGCCATAGTCCATTTGTATGTTCAGTCTCTTAGCATCATTGTGCCTTATGTTATCTAAGCTCATCTTTTCCTTGATGATAAATTGTTGCCACTTTGTCTCTGATACTCCAGAATTCCACCATGCCCGTTTAATTTGGGAATCTCAGTATAATAGCAGATCCCACTGTAATTCTGGGCCTACAAAAAAAGTCACCGCAGAGCTGTTCTATATTGCTAGGGATCCCTTCTTAAATTTCTCACAGCCTTGGTGAAATGAATGCTCTCTGAACCTTCCCAGTGAGGGGATATGTTTAGGTCTTCCATGATAAATCCACTCTAGCATTCCAATCTCCCTATTTCTTTGGATGACTTCCTGAATACCTTCTGACATTTTAATTTCAATTGTTGCAGGTCAATCTTGAGTGGAGAATTCCATCAACCAGACAAGCAAACTGCTAGAACCACTACCAGCATGGCCACTCTATCCAGAATCTATGCTTATGATCCAATAAATATATTCTGATTCATCTTATGTTCTTTACACTTTGTTCACATATCCCCTGGTTTCTGTCACTATAAATTGGCAAAATTATGCAACTCTCTTGTTGTATAGCACATCTTCCCAAACGGCCCATTTTGTACCTCACTCTTCATGACCTGATGGGAATTGAGTCTATGTACAGATTTATAAGTAGGTCTAGAAGCAGGAAAATGTGGTGAAGATAGATTCGGAGGAGGAGTAGCAATTTCCTGTAAGGTAACTACCATTAATGAGACCATTATGGGTTCTTCAGACAAGCTGAGAGTACCCTCCATATGGAAGGGATGGAAGAGCTGCTTCTGCTACCAAAAGTTCAGTGGGAAGAAAGAGTTCAAAGTCTAAGATCCATTGAATCAGTGTGTAAGACTGATGTTCCAATGTTCAAGATTTCATTCTTCCCTAATAAATGCTTTAATTATAACCAAAGATATGCTGCATGTTTGGGAATATAATTTGCATTATTATTCAGCCACCTGCAAGATTAGATTTTAGATTTTGTTTTCAGAAATCTCACCTTTGTGGCTACAGAAAATAAGTGTTTCATTTAGAGCAGTCAAAGAGGCTTTTAGGTCCTTTATGTGGACTTTGAAGTGAGAACTTAGCATGTTCTTTCCACATGCTCTCTGGTGCATTTATGATGAGACATGCTATAACCCTATATTTGCAAGCATATTCTATAGCAACACATGCTTTGTTACAAAAAAAAAAATTACCTTCTTTAGGCACTTGCACTATCTACAGTGGGTAATTCACATAACCGTCCTGTCACTGCATGTCATGGACTACCATTATCTCCTTCATCACCAGAAAGAAAGATTTAATACTTTTAAATCTAAACAGATCACTTCCAGAAAATGCAAAATGAATTCAGAGAACGTGTTGCTAAGATTCAGTTCTGTCAGCATCACTCTCAATATCAAATTGTGTATAATTTAGAGTCCACAAGAGAAGCAAAACCATTCTTATATGTTAGGTGAGAAATGTATTGCAGGGATTTAACATTATGCAGTTGTATCATCTGGTTAAACAAACTCATCACGGCTGTTGTTTTTGTGTGTAAAGCTGAAGTTGAAAGGACAGCAAATGAGGTTGTGAAGAAGAGGGAAGCAAAGACCAGGTTAATCCCATAAACATGTGAGATCTACAGCATGAGCAGGATTGAATCCACAATGAGAGACTAGAAATTCCTATCAGTTCTTACCATTTCTGACTTTGTTGGGTGTCCTGAAAGAGAAGTTGGCACCTGTCTTTACAGCACTAAGCACCCATCTGGTCGAAGAGTTAAAGTAGCTGAAAGAGGTGAAACAATTGTTGGACCAAAGTTTCAAAACCTACACTATCCAATACGCTAATCACTAGTCACATGTGGCTATTGAGGATTTAAAATGTAGCCAGTCTAAATTAAGACACATTGTAAGTATAAAATACACACTGGATTTCAAAACCTTAGGACAAAAACAATAAGAAAAAAGAATGTAAAATATTTCATTAGTAATTTTTAATATTGAGTGTATGTTAAACTGATAGATTAGATATTATTGGTTGAATAAAGTGTATAATTAATATTAATTTCATCTTTCTATTTTAGTATTTTTAAATGTTTATATGAGAAAAAACTGAATTATGTATTTGACTTCTGTTTTATTTCTACTGAACAGCATAATTCTAGACTTTAAAGGTGAAATTTATATTATCTATAAAATGAGTTCTAGTGAATTTCTTGTGAACGAATCACCATACCCAAGTTCTAACAGTTTTTAGTGGTACTTCTTCAAGAAATTTCCTTTAGAAGGTTCATTTAGTATTGAGTAGAAATTAATATTTATATATTTTCACAAATTCTATAAGACCTTTTTTTTGCTTATTTCATTTTAACATTGACCAATTATACAAATATGTCATGGAGTTATTTATAGAGCACTTATTAATGCAGATAATGTTTATTATTTTATTTATGTTAGACTGTCTTAGAAAATTGCTATCTTTAAAATTTTATTATGACCTTACTTCAAGATTCCCAAGGTATGGTGTTACATCTAGAGTTTCAATATAAAGCTATTAAGGTATAAATTTCATTCCTTGTCATTCAAATTTTTTTTAATTTGACTCAAAATTTATGAATTACAAATTTGATCAGATGGCTGAAATCATTTCTTATCCTCCACTGAACTTAATATGTAATTGAATGAATTTCTCTTTCTTTCTCAGGCAGATTGGTTTATAACCCAATACCAAAGCTCTTCAAATTTAAATTTTGCCAAGAAAATAATCTTAGGAAAAGAGGGAATAATGTAAAAAGTATCATACATATGTAGTGAAAATATTGAGTGTTTTAAAATTATTCTAGTACTGGATAGAGATGAAAATATAAACAAATAATCTTGACCAGTAATAAGGTAATTATTCTGGAAAACAAAATGATTGCTGAGTTTTACTTTTGTGTGACTTTTTTTGGTTTTTCTAATTACCTTTACATATTTTCAAAAAAACATGCACTTTAAAAACAGCATTACAAAAGGAGATAGGCATAATAATCAACAACAAACAATAATATTTACATATGGCAGGAATTCTTCAAAACAGTGTATATGTATAACTCATTTAATCCCCATAGCAATTTTAGATGTTATTGTTATCTCTATTTTACAGATGAAAGAAGTAATGAACAGGAAAGAAAAATAATTTGCGAAAATTTCCCTAACTGTAAGTGGCAGAGCTAGGTTTGAACTAGGCAATTTAGTCTCATTGACCATGTTCTTAACTCCAATAATTGAATAGAGAATGCTAAGTGACTTACTACAAACCTTATGACTTTAGATGTGACCAGGACAATTCAGGTTATCTGATTTCTAGTTTGTTATTCAGAAACAAATTTCTATTACTCAGAAAATCTACAGTGAGACAGTATAAAAGGAAGAACAAAGAGACGAGAAGGAGGAAACAAGGAAGAAACAAAACCATAAAGAATCTGAAGAGTACAATATGATTACTATGCAAGTGTTTTAAATTTTTAATTTTTCAACTTTACTAATTCTTAAATTCTTCATATGAATTCTCTCCCACACCTTTAAACTGACTGAAACTTGATAAATTCCTGCTTGCATTGCAGTAGTCTCACATTCCCTAAAACTGTGCTTTTATTTAAACCTAGTAATTATACTATGAACCAATCTAATCAATCCTAAACTAAATCAAACAATCCTATTATATGGTTAGGTTGAACTTACATTTTATACACTATGTTGAGAAGATGTGCTTTGACATTACATTTGCAACTTCATATCTATGTGGTGCTGTAGAATGGTCCCATAAAAAGAGCAGAGTGATGACTGGAAATTACATTTCCAAAACATTAGCTGGAAATATGTCAAATCTATCCAAACTTTTCTATATACTTAAATTGATCACATTCAAAACCACAGTAATTATGTGTGTATATGAATATGTGTTTGTGTGTATGGATATTAACAGGTTCCTTCTAAAATGTATTTGGCAATGAAATGGACCAAGAGCTCAGATAACCCCAGATTATCTTGATAAAGATGAACAATGTTAGTAGATTCAAATTACGTGATAATTAAGAATTTTTATATGGCTAAAGCAATACAGATAGGGTTGTTCGGACTAAAGGTTGTGCAAATAGACCAATGAGACAGATTAGAGTCCAGAAATAGACCCACGTGCGTATGGTAATGTCACTTTTGGGAAAGGCAACTCTGCAATGAAGGGATGGTCTTTTTAATAAATATGTTGGGTCAATTAACTATTCATATAGGAAATAAAATAAGCCTTAGATCTTAATTCACTTTATAAACAAAAATTAATTTCAGGTAAATTTTAGGCACACATTTAAAAATAATAGTAAACTTCTAAGAGAATATCTTAAATACCTTAGAAAAAGCAAAGATTTCTTAAATTGGACATAAAACCATTAACCATAGAGCAAAAAAAAGATGAATTATTCAGGATTAAATTGTCCATAAGCTATATATATGAAATATAGTTTCTCAAGACTAGTCAAGCATATATAAAATGTCATAAAATGAATTTTTTAAAAGTTAATGCTACTATATTTTAAAGAGTAACAAAAGTCTTGTAAAGGTAATTTACAAAAGATAATACCCAAAGGCATTGTGCATTATCCCAATGCCTTTTTCATAAACACATGAAAAATTAACTCATCAGGAAAGTGTAAAGCCATTAAATGATATCACCATGCATCCAACAGAAATACTAACAACAACACAGTATTGACAATTGCTGTTGAAGACGTGGAGAAACTAGCATTCTCATATGATGCTGGTGGGAATATAAACAGATACAACTTTGGAAAACTCTTCAGAAATGTCTACTATATCTGAAAATATGTATATTCTATTACGCAACAATTCTATATCTAGTACATATTCAGGAGAAATGTGTACAGGTATATGTCACTTAATAACAGGGATATGTTCTGAGAAATGCATAATTAGGCAATTTTGTCATTGTGTGGACATCATAGGGTATACTTACACAAACCTATACGCATAGCCTACTACACACTTAAGCTATAAGGCATATGAATACTGTAGGCAATTGTAACACAATAATATTTGTGTATCTAAACATACTAAATATAGAAAAGGTGTAGTCAAAATGGCATTATAATCTTTTGGGACCACTTTTGAATATTTTATCCATAATTGATCAAAATTTCCTTACGCGATGCATGGCTGTATTTATATTTGTACATGAAAATAGATATATAGAAATGTTTATATCAGTAATATTTGTAAAAGCCCCCAAACCAGGAAAAACAAACTACTATTACATTTAACAATTGAGAAGAATCTCACAAATAAGATGAGCAAAATAAGTCCATTGCAAAAGAATATATACTGATGATTTCATTTATATAAATTACAAAAGAAAACAATAAATCCAGCAATGGAAGTCATAATACTGGTTATCTTTTAGGGATAATGATAAACATGAGGAAGTTAGCCGGGGTGCTGATAATGTTCCATTGTTTTGTCTGTGAGTGTGTGTGTTTTAAAAAGTATCCCTGGGCCAGTCCCGATGGCTGCAATCCCACCACTTTGGGAGGCTGAAGCGAGAGAATCACTTGAGGCCAGGAGTTGGAGACCAGTCTGGAAAACATGGTGAAACCCCATCTACACTAAAAATACAAAAATTAGCCAGGTGGTGGCATGCACCTGTAATCCCAGCTACTCGGGAGGCTGAGGCAACAGAATCAGTTGAGCCCCGGAGGTGAAGGCTGCAGTGAGCCTAGATCATGCACTGCACTCCAGCCTGGGTGACAGAGCAAGGCTCTATCTCAAAATAAAATAAAATAAAATAAAATAAAATAAAATAATAAAAATAAAAATAATAAAATAATAAAAACTATCCCTGTACTTTTCCTTATACTAAAAAGTCACTTCTGTGGGCCCTTTTTTTCTCTTGTCTAGTCATTTTCTTTACCATTTCTTGAAATTTCCTTCTGAAAAAAAAAAAGAAAGAAAAAAAGGAAAAACATAAAATGAGCTATTAGATGATGACACAATATCTCCAACTATGCTTTTTAGAATTATTTTAGGCAAGTGTGTTGCAAAATTTTTAAAATAAAAACCTGAAAGTAACAACATTATTGAAAACAATACAATGATACACAGCTATTGCTATCTTTGGTCATTTCACAGATGAAACACATCATTACATTATCCTTTCTCTTACTGGTATCATTGTTTTCCATCTTCCTACTCACCCTTTCCTCCATAAAATTTTCTTCAAATTTATTCAGACTTTACTACTAACTAAATTCTTCCTATAAAATTGTCTCTCCCACCTTTACATTAACTGAAACTTGGTAAATGCCTGCTTGCATTGTAGCATTTTCCCATTTTCTAACAATCATAGTTGTGACTAAAATAATTGGTATTCCAGTTCTTGATGATCATTCCAGATTATAGTAATTTTCTATCACTATTTTACCAAATTCTCACAAACTTAGTGGCTTAAAATTACAGAAATTTATTATCTTAAAATTTTTAAGGTTAGAAGCCTTACTGAGCTAAAATCAAGGTGTGAGCATGACAGCATTCCTTCTGGAAGTTTGAGCAGGAAACCTGTTTTCTTACCTTTTCCAGCTTCTGGAATTGCCAGTATTCCTTGGTGCATGGCTTCTGCCTTCATCTTCCAAGGCAGCAGTGTAGCAGCTTCAAATCTGTTTTCTCTAACTCTGATATTTAACTCCCTCTTATAGAGACCCTTGTGATTACATTGGGCTCTCTTGAATAATTTAGAATAATCTTCCCATCGCAGGATTCTTAACCAAATTACATCTGCAAAGTCCCTTTTGCCAAGTAAAGTAACATATTCACATGTCCTAGGGATTAGGACTTTGATATCTTTGGGGAGGCCATCATTCTGTCTACCACATAGATCTTTCAATCTCTGTGAAATATCTTAAAATGAGTTTTGTCTCTAAAACAATACAATTACTATCCAAACAAGAACTAGATCTGAATATTATCTTAATTTTTAATTTCTCCCTCACAGTCCATATCCAAATACACATCAAATGCTGTGAACTCAAACTTCTCTGTGTTTTAGTCTACCTCCTTCATCTCCTGTGCCTATGCTCCTTTTATTCCCCTATCATCTCTGTCTTGATCTATTGCAAAAACAACTTAACTAGATTTCCTGTCTTTAGTGCTGTCCTCACTCTCAAATCTATTATTAATCATACGGCCAGATTTATCTTTTTAAAAGGCAAATGCTATATGTTACTCCCTAACTTCACCCATTTTGGCACCTAATTATTTACTAGAAAATAAAGTTAAATTATTTTTTAAGTTTCATAAGGATCTTTATGATACTTGCTCAACCTACCTTATTTTTCTCACAGAATATCTGTGCTATTTAAATTATCTCTCACTTCCAAATCTTTTTCTCTAAATTATGCATTGTGATTCTGGGACTGAGACTCTGCAAAATCATGAAACCTTTCTGAAGATTCTTTTTGTGAAAAACGACTTCTGTCTTGTTTTGAAGACCCTAAAAGAGACTGAATATCTTAGCACATGACATGAAATAATAAATGGATTTCAGTGACTCATCATAAAGTGCATGTTATCTAACTGAGCAATCCAAAAGTTTAGCCATGCATAGCCTAACCAGTTTGACATTAAGTACAAAGAGAATATGAGAATCTCAGCTCCAACAGATCTCAGGCACAGGAGAGTTGCATGAACAGGTAGCTGAGACTCCTAGAATATGTGCACTTGCTTCATCCTCTCCTCTCCTTCAATCACATCTACAATCTCATTGAGAGAACATAAGCACCAGATGATTGATGAGAAAACCATTAAGCTGTTTTAATAACTTTTATTTTAATGAGATACTTGTACCTACCAGCATTGGATGGGGTTGTCAATCAAGAACCTCCCTGAAAGACAGTGATGAAGAGAAATGTTACCAATAGACAGAACTGAGTGGAATGTGTTTTGTTATCTACTTTATACTGAAGAATGGTTATACACATGGATTTGCACAAATTAATATGTGATGGCTAATGGCTTGGTCTCATGGTCAGGAACTGGAAAGAACAGGATGGAAGATTGGCAATTTGAAAGACGCACAAATATACATTGTTAGAAAAGGACAAAAGGTATTAAGATTTTTGCTTTCACTTGAATGTTCACAACAGTGTGAAAAGGTGGTGTGTGTGTGTGTGTGTATTCTGTGGATGTCAGTAAGCCTCTTTCTCCAGCCTTTCTGGTGCCTGATGAATGAATGAATTCAAGTATGACAAGGTCAAAAAAATAGAGTTGGAGTTATTATATGAACTCAACAACAGTGGACTTTCCTCATCAAGTCTGATCTGGCTACTGCCATTGCTTAGTAGCTGCACTTCCAAGAGCAGAAACAAATGCTGTGCTGATATACAGCTACTAGTATGGCATAATTCTCTTGAGGAACTAGCCAGGCCTCTGGTGATGCAATGATTACCCTAACTTCCTTCCAAGCATAGAGATGTCAACTACTTTGCTTCATTAAAATAAATAGATAGTTCCTCTATTGTTATTTATTTCATGACCATAATTCTTCTGCCAGTATCAAAATCTGTGGACTTAGGGAATGGCTTTCATTCTAGCATTCCACCCAAAGTTGCTTTTGTCACGGAATTCATTTCATATCAAAGTAAGTGTTACAGTTGGCTCCTGCCTACGGAATTCACCAGTCTCACTAAATCATTTGAAGATGCTGACATGAGAGAATGGAGCAATAGCCTAATAGAATACCAAAGACTCAATTACAGCACCAGTTGACAAGTGAACATGCTGAAAACTTGGTTTATTTTTCAAGATGCCATACACATATGTTCTCAATAATGAAGGTATACGAATGATAACATTGAATATCAATGAACTAAACTCTCTAATCAAAAGACATTAGTGGACTGAATAGATGAAAAAACAAGATTCAATGATCTATTGCTTACAAGAAACACACTTCACCTATAAAGACACACCTAGACTGAAAAAAAAGATGAAAAAAGATGTTTCATGTCAACAGGAACCAAAAAAATGAAGAGTAGCTATACTTATATCAGAAAAAATAGATTTCCAGGCAAAAAATATAATAAAAGACAAAGTAGATTATTATATATTGATAAAGGGGTCATTTCAGCAAGAGGATATAATGATTGGAACTGCATATGCATCCAACATTTGAGCATATAAGTATATAAATCAAAAATGTTTAAAGCTAAAGAGAGAGCTAGACCTCAATACATTAATAGCTGGAGAGTTCAACACCTCACGTTTAGCACTGGATACATGTCTCAGATAGAAAAATCAACAAAGAAACTTTGGACTTAATCAGCACTATACAACAAATAGATCTAATAGATACTTATACAACATTTCATCCAATGGCTGCAGAATAAACATTTTCTCCTTATCACATGAATCACTCTGAAGGATACTATATGTTAGGCCATAAAACAAGTCTTAAAACATTCAAAATAATTGAAATAATATCAAGCATCTTCTCAGATCACAATGGAATAAAACTACAAATAAATAACAAGATAAATTCTAGCAACTATACAAACATATGGAAATTAAACAATACGCTCCTGAATGACAAATGAGTCAATGAAGGTATTAAGAAAAACTTGAAAAATATTTTGAAGCAAATATAGTGAAAACAAAATGTACCAAAACCTGTGAGATACAGCAAAGCAGAACTGAGAGAGAATTTTTCACTATAAGGGTCTATGTTGAAAAAGAAGCAAAACTTTAAATAAACAACCAAATGATGCATCTTAAAGAACAAGAAAGGCAAGAACACACAAAACCTAAAATTAGTAGGAGAAAGGAAATAATAAGTATCAGAGCAGAAATAAATAAATTTGAAATGAAGAAAAAATACAAAGATCAATGAAACAAAAAGTTGACTTTTTAAATAGATAAACAAAATGGATAAAACTTTATCTAGACTAAGAAAAAAAAGAGAATGCCCAAAGAAATAAAATTGGAGATGAAAAAAGACACTTTACAATTGATACCACAAAAATTCAAAGGATTATTAGTGACTACTGTGAGCAAATATCTGCCAATAAATTGAAAAATCTAGAATAAATGGATAAATTTGTAGACACATATAACCTACCAAGATAGAACATTAAATCCAAAATCTGAACAGACCAATGACAAGTAACACAATTAAAGCTGTAATAAAGTTTCCCAGGAAAAATAGCCTGAGACCCATTAGCATCACTGCTGAATTGTACCAAACATTTAAAGAAGAACTAATACCAATCATACTCAACTGTTCTGAATAATAGAGAAAGAGAAAATACTTCCAGACTCCTTCTAGAAGGCCAGGATTACCCTGATACCAAAACCAGATGAAGGCACATCAAAAAAATAAAACTACAAGCCAATAACTCTGATGAACATTAATGCAAATATTTTCAACAAAATAATATTTAATAGCAAACCAAATTCAACAATACCTTATACAATCATTCATCATTACCAAGTCTGATTTATCCCAGGATGCAAGCATAATTCAACATATGCAAATCAATTAATGTGATACATTATATTAACAAATTAATAAAGGACACAAACTATATGATCATTTCAATTGATGCTGAGAATGCATTTGAAAAAGTTCAACATCCTTTCATAAAGACCCTCAAAAAAAAGTATAAAAGGAACATACCTCAACATAATGAAAATCATATATGACAGACTCACAGCTAATATTGTACTGAATGATGAAAAACTGAAAGCCCTTCATTGCAGATCTGGACCATGACAAGGATGCCCACAGTCACGACTGTTATTCAATATAGAATGGCAATCAGGTAAGAGAAAGATACCCAGCCAAACTAAGTTTCATAAGTGAAGGAGAAATAAAATCCTTTACAGACAAGCAAATGCTGAAAGATTTTGTCACCACCAGGACTGCCTTACCAGAGCTCCTGAAGGAAGCACTAAACATGGAAAGGAAAAACTGGTACCAGCCACTGCAAAAACATGCCAAATTGTAAAGACCATCAAGGCTAGGAAGAAACTGCATCAACTAACGAGCAAAATAACCAGCTAACATCATAATGACAGGATCAAATTCAGAGTGGACAGGCAATCTGCAGAATGGGAGAAAATTTTTACAATCTACCCATCTGACAAAGGGCTAATATCCAGAATCTACAATGAACTTAAAACAAATTTACAAGAAAAAAATCAAACAACCCCATCAAAAAGTAGGCAAAGGATATGAACAGACACTTATCAAAAGAAAACACTAATGCAGTCAACAGACACATGAAAAAATCCTCATCATCACTGGCCATCAGAGAAATGCAAATCAAAACCACAATGAGATACCATCTCACACCAGTTAGAATGGCAGTCATTAAAAAGTCAGGAAACAACAGGTGCTGGAGAGGATGTGGAGAAATAGGAACACTTTTACACTGTTGGTGGGACTGTAAACTAGTTCAACCATTGTGCATAACAGTGTGGCAATTCCTCAGGGATCTAGAACTAGAAATACCATTTGACCCAGCCATCCCATTACTGGGTATATACCCAAAGGATTGTAAATCATGCTGCTATAAAGACACATGCACAAGTATGTTTACTGCGGCACTATTCACAATAGCAAAGACTTGGAACCAACCCAAATGTCCATCAGTGATAGACTGGATTAAGAAAATGTGGCACATATACACCATGGAATACTATGCGATCATAAGAAAGGATGAGTTCATGTCCTTTGTAGGTACATGGATGAAGCTGGGAACCATCATTCTGAGCAAACAATCACAAGGACAGAAAACCAAACACTGCATGTTCTCACTCATAAAGTGAGAATTGAACAATGAGAACACTTGGACACAGGGTGGGGAACATCACACACCAGGGCCTGTCGTGGGGTTGGGGGAGCGGTGAGGAATAGCATTAGGAGATATACCTAATGTAAATGACAAGTTAATGGGTGCAGCACACCAACAAGGCATATGTATACATATGTAACAAACCTGCACGTTGTGCACATGTACCCTAGAACTTAAAGTATAATAATAAAGAAAAATAAATAAAGGGCATGAAAATTGGAAAGGAAGAATCAAATTATCATTGTTTGAAGATGATATTATATTATATTTGGAGAAACCTAAAGACTTCACAAAAAATCTATTACAACTGATAAAAAATTTAGTGAAGTTGCAGAAAACAAATTAACATACAAAAATCAGTAGCATATTTGTATGCCAACAGTGGACAATATGAAAAAGAAATCAGAAGGTAATCCCATTTATAATAGTCACAAATAAAATTAAATACCTAGGAATTAACCAAACATCTCTACAATGAAAACTATAAACACTGATGAAAAAATTGAAGAGGACACAAAGTATAATAAGATATTTTATTTTCATGGATTGGAAGAATCAATATTGTTATAAATGTCCAAACTACCCAAAGCAATCTACAGATTCAATGAAAACCCTATCAAAATACCAGTCACATTTTTCACAGAAATAGAAATAACAATCTTAAAATATGTGGTACCACAAAAGACCCAGAATAGCCAATGCTATCCTAAGCAAAAAGAACAAAACTGGAGGAACCCCATTACCTGACTTCAAATTATACTATGGAGCAACTTACTATATTGCTTACTATAGTAAGCAATACAGTATTGTACTGACATAAAAACAGACACATGGAAAAATGAAACAGAATAGAGAATCCAGAAACCAATCCACATACCTACAGTGAACTCACTGTCAATAAAGGTGCCAGGAACATACGGTGGGGAAAAGGGTCTCTTTAACAAATCGTGTTGGGAAAACTGGATATCCACATGCAGAAGAAGAAAATTAGACTACTATCTCTAGCCATATTCAAAAATCCAATAGAAATGAATAAAAACTGAAATCTAAAACCAGAAAACTTAACTCTCCAGGACATTGGCCAGGGCAAAAATTTCTTGAGTAATACTCTAAAAGCACAGGCAACAAAAGCAAAATTGAATAAATGGAATCATATTAAGTTAAAACTCTTTCTGCACAGCAAAGGAAAGAATCAACAAAGTAAAGAGGCAACCCACAGAATGGAAGATAATATTTGCAAACTACCCATCTCACAAGGGATTAATTACTAGAATATAGAAGGAACACAAACAACTCTATAGAAAAAAGCTAACATTTTGATTAAAAAGGGACAAAAGATGTAAATAGACATTTCTCAACGGAAGGCATACAAATAACAAATAGGTATATGAAAAGGTGCTCAACATCATTGATCAGTAGAGAAATGCAAATCAAAAATACAATGAGATATCATCTCACTCCAATTAGAATGGCTTTTATCCAAAAGAGAGGCAATAAGAAATGCTGGCAAAGATGTGAAGTAAAGGGAACCCTCGTACACTGTTGGTGGGAATGTAAATTAGTCAAACCACTATGGAGAATGTTTTGGAAGTTCCTCAAAAAACTAAAAATAGAGTTAACACATGGTCAATCCAAAAAAAAAAAAAAAAAAAAACACACACACACGATCGATCCAGCAATCTCACTGGAGGTGGTTGTA
This sequence comes from Pongo abelii, assembly GCF_028885655.2. Classification (NCBI taxonomy): domain Eukaryota; kingdom Metazoa; phylum Chordata; class Mammalia; order Primates; family Hominidae; genus Pongo; species Pongo abelii. The sequence goes on along the minus strand of NC_072000.2, from coordinate 44,298,198 downwards.
GGTGTATATACAAAATCAAGCAAATTAGTATATCAAAGAGATATCTGCACTCTCATTTCTGTTGCACTGCTATTCATAATAGCCAAGATTTGAATGCAACCTTAGTGTCCATCAGCAGATGAATGAGTAAAATAAGTATGCTAGTTATATACAATAGATTAGTATTCAACCATGAAAAGGAATAATATTTTCTCATTTGCATCAACATAGATGGAACTGGAGATCATCTTGCAAAGTGAAATAAGCCAATCACAGAAAGATAAACATTGCATGTTTTCACTTATTTGTGGGATCTAAATGCTAAACAACTGAACTCTTGGAAACAGAGAATAGAAGGATGGGCACCAGAGGCTGGGAAGGGAAGTGAAGTGGTGTGATAATGAGGTAGGTAATGTTAATGAGTACAAAAAATAGAAAGAAAATAAATAAGACCTATTATTTGATAGCACAACATAGGGACTATATTCAATAATAATTTAATTATACATATTAAAACAACTAAAATAGTATAGTTGGATTGTTTGTAACACAAAAGATAAATGCTAGAGGGAATGGATACCCAATGTTCCATGATGTTATTATTACATATTGCATGTCTATACCAAAATATTTCATGTTCTCCATAAATATACACCTATTTATCCAAAAAATTAAAGATTAATTATTTAAAAAGGTTTACTTTATGATAGTTTATTAGACAATGTCCTTATGTAACTTCTGTTCTTCTTAGTTTTGACGTTTTTTTCTAGTTATACACATAGTTACTATAAAAATTTAGAAAATGCTGAGAAACAGTGTGTAAAATAAGAAAAATATTCATTATATTACTACCAAAAAATAAATCTTTAAAAAATTGGTACATTTCCTTTCAGCCCATAGTTTATGCATTTCTGTTAAAAATAGCAAGGATGTAGAAATAGCCTCTAGGGAGTAGAGAGTGTAAATTGGGAAAGAATATAGTAATCTCCTTTGTTTTCTTTGTATAGAAACAAAATAATTCAAAATGAAGTGCTACCAATCCTGCATTGATTCCAAGTTGAAACGACACACACATACATACACAGCAAACCTTCCCCCTACCTTTATACATGTTCTGGGGCAAAAGGTAAAGGTATTATTTTACTTTCTGGCACCAAACTTTTCAAAGGGAAAAAAAAACCCTTTACTTAACAAAATATCTGAATAAGCTGCTAGGATATGAAAGACCATTTAAGGGCTCTACAGAAGCAAAAAATGCCATTAAATATTCAACCATTTGAAATGAAGGAATGTTTAGGAGTGAAGGTTAGAAGATTGCTGGGAGAATTATTAAAACCCTCAGCAAAATTGGCATAGAAGAGACATAACTTAATGTAATAAAAGTCATCTATGACAAACCCATGCCCAACATAATACTGAACAGGGAAAAGTTGAACGCATTCTCCACGAGAACTGGAACAAGACAAGGATGCCCACTCTCACCACTTCTATTCAACATAATAGCCAGAGCAATCAGACAAGAGAAAGAAATAAAGGGTATCCAAATTGGTAAAGAGGAAGTCAAACTGCTGCTGTTTGCTGATGGTATAATTGTATACATAGAAAACTCTAAAGGCTGTTCCAAAAGGCTCCTAGAACTGCTAAATAAATTCAGCAAAGTTTCACAATACATTAATAATCATAATTCAGTAGCTCTGCTATACAGCAACAGCAACTAAGCTAAGAATCAAATCAAGAACTCAACATTTTTTACAATAGCTGCAAAAAATTAAAATACTTAGGAATATATCTAACCAAAGAGGCAAAAGACCTCTACAAGGAAAACTATGAAACACTGCTGAAAGAAATCATAGATGACACAAACAATTGGAAACACATCCCATACTGGGGAATGGGTAGAATCAATATTGTGAAAATGACCATACTGCCAAAAACAATCTACAAATTCAATGCAACTCCCATCAAAATACCACCATCATTCTTCATAGAACTAGAAAACAATCCTAAAATTCATACGGAAGCCAAAAAGAGCCCACATAGCCAAAGCAAGGCTAAGCAAAAACAACAAATCTAGAGGAATCACACTAACCTGACTTCAAACTATAAGACCATAAACACCAAAACAGCATTGTACTGTTATAAAAATAGGCATGTAGACCAATGCTGCAAAATAGATAACCCGGAAATAAAGCCAAATACTTACAGCCAACTGATCTTTGACAAAGTAAACAAAAACATAAAGTGGGAAAAGGACACCCTGTTCAACAAATGGTGCTGGGATAATTGGTTAGCCACATATAGAAGAATGAAACTGGATCCCCTCTCTCACCTTATAAAAAAAAGTTGGTTCAAGGACTTAAATCTAAGACTCAAAACCATAAAATTTTTAGAAGATAACATCAGAAAAACCCTTCTAGACACTGGCTTAGGCAAAGACTTCATGACAAATAACCCAAAGGCAAATGCAACAAGACAAAGATAAATAGATGGGACTTAAACTATAAAGCTTCTGAACAGCAAAAGAAACAATCAGCAGAGTAAACAAACAACCCACTGAATAGGAAAAATATCTTCTCAAACCTATACATCCAACAAACGACTAATATCCAGAATGTACAAAGAACTCAAATCGGCAAGAAAAAATCCCATCAAAGAGTGGGCTAAGAACGTGAATAGACAATTTTCAAAAGAAGATATGCAAATGGCCAACAATCATATGAAAAAATGCTCAAGATTACTAATGATCAGGGAAATGCTAATCAAGGCCACAATCTGATACCACCTTACTCCTGCAAGAATGTCTATAATATAATAATAATAATAATAGATGTTGGTGGGAATGTGGTGAAAAGGGCCCACTTTTATACTGCTGGTGGGAAAGTAAACTAGTATAACCACTATAGAAAACTGTATGGAGGTTTTAAAGAGTTAAAAGTAGAGAACTACCATTTGACCCAGCAATCTCACTACTGGTTATCTACCCAGAGGAAAATAAGTCATTATACAAAAGAGATACTTGCACATGTATGTTTACAGCAGTACAATTTGCAATTGCAAAAATATGGAACCAGCCCAAATGCCCATCAATCAACGAGTGAATAAAGAAATTGTATATATATATAACATGGAATACTATTCAGCCATAAAAAGGAACAATATCATAGTAGCATTAGCAGCAACTTGGATGGAATTGGAGACCATTATTCTAAGTGAAGTAACTCAGGAATGGAAACCCAAACATCACATGTTCTTACTTATAATTGGGAACTAAGCTTGGAGGATGCCAAGGCATAAGAACAATATAATGGACTTTGAGGACTTGTAGGGGAAGGTTGGGAGGGAGGTGAGGGATTAAAAAACTACATACTGGGTACAGTGTACACCGCTCTGGTGATGGGTGCACTAAAATCTCAGAAATCACCACTAAAGAACTTATTCATATAACAAACACCACGTTTCCCGAAAACCTATGAAAATAAAAAGAATTTAAAAAGATAGCAGGGAGAGTGCTGGGAGATACCTATGTAAAACACATTAGATGATGGGACTGTGTCACGAGAGAAAATGGGACTTCTCAAAAAGGAGGATGCTCAGCATTTAATGCCATTCGTTTGTATCACTCCAATATAAGCACCTGTGCTTTGCTCAAAATTTAAACAAGGTCTCCTATATATCAAAACTTCTTATAAGAGTGATTATCTTGTAAAAATCAAGTCAGTTTGAATCCATGTTTGCGTTGGTTTAGAGCTGCGAGGAAGACATGGTTCTGAGAAACTGATTGAAGTCTAAGATTCCCATACAATTAAAATTTGAGCCAGAGGTAAGAAGAGAATTTTGCATTATTCTTGCAAAAGGAGAAAGGGAAATGGAGGAGATGGTTATTAGAGCCTTAGAGAATGTGGGAGGGGGGTTCAAACTGAACTTAATCTCCATCATGAGTAGCAATATGCTCCCTACTGACATAAGAGATATATACTTGCTTGCTGTGTATTTTGCTTGTATTTAAAAAAGAAAGTGGATCTGATATGTGGTATATAGTTCATGTGGCATGCTTTCTCTATCATTCCTTTAGGCACTGCCTTGAGGGAAAACATAAGACAGAAGAAAATATCTCTGAAAAGGGATAGGTTTCAGCAAGGAAAATGATGTGAGTGTCTCACATCTCATATAATTTCTCATAAAATAATTTCATAGAAATAATAAAATGAAAGGAGACAGATTACCAGAAATAAAAGTAATGTTTAATTAGGGATTTTAATGATTGAAAAAAAGCAGTGTACTTTCTGTCAAACAGGGGAAAACTTGTAAATAATTTTTAAAGCAGTAGCTAAAAAATGAGAAGAAAGTGTTAATTAAGTCATATTTTGTTAACAGCACAGAAGCATTTTATTTTCCATTTTCTCTAACATCAAATGTCTTTTAGAAATATTAACACATTTATTCATTATTATATTGTGGCTACATATGACTTCAGCTAATTTATGTAATTATAGATAGAAATACAAAATGGTTTTATATTTCCAACAAATACAATTTTTCTTTCATTTCCAAGAATAGAATATAGAATTCATAATTTCTATTCTTTTTTGTTGTTTTAAACCATGGGTCTATTTTCAAACTTTGAGTCAGAGTTTAACATTGGGTAGACACAGACATAAAAATGGGAGCAATAAAAACTGAGGACTCCAAAAAGTGAAGAAAAGGAGGGTGGAAGGGAAGAGCTGAAAATCTGCCTATTGGGTATTATGTCCACTCTTTGAGTGATGGGTTCAACTAAAGCTCAAACTTCAGCATCACACAATACATTCATGTAACAAACCTGAACATGTACCACCTGGATCAAAAAGTTTTAAAAAGTTAGAAATTAATAATATAAAGCTCATGAAAAGTTATCCAACATTCAGTTACTTATGTGCATATATCAACGTTGAAATAGCATGTGATGCATCCTGCTATGACCATCACCAGGATTTTAATCAAATATTTTAAAAATATGTCATCTTATTGGTCTAATACAAAATTATAATATAAATTATGATATTAATAAAAATACGTTTAACTCAGATTGAAAGTGTTCCACAATTAACAAAAATTATTCCGTTTTTTAATGTAATTCAAACTATTTTCTTAATTTCATATTTTAATACTGCCTCTTATTAACAGAATTTTACCTGTATTTACATTGTCTGTATTTCTAAATATCTCATAAATATAATACCTCACAGGAAACATCAATTAACTGAAAATGCCTTATTTAAATGGCATTTCTTCAACATTTCACTGTCTATTACATAGAATCATTTAGACTTAGAGATGGTGCCTCCCCAAACGTATTTAACATAGTAGAAATGTAGGAGATTTTAAACCTGAATATTTTAAAGCTGAGTGAGCTTTCCAGGGATAGTAACCTCATAGACATTCTGGCAGTAAGAAATATTTTGTATCTCACTGATCTGAAATTGGCAATATAGTTTTGACTACACAAAGGGACAAAAATCAACACTTTGTAATACTGGCTAAAGTTTTCCTGTTTTTAAATGTGAACTCTGCATTCTCTTATATATGTCAGAATAAACTGTTTCTCTAAGTTTCTTTTTTCTAAACATACACAGTGTAGTGATGCATGAAAATGACCTATGCAGAATAGGTAGTTCCTAAGTTAAAAGAAAATTCTTTAGCTTCGACATATTGATAACTTTTTTCCTTAGGTATTAAAAAATTGGTAACATTAACTATGCACATAGAAATTATAATTAGAATTTTTACCTTTCACTTAATTATTTAAGAGTTATGTTTTTAATGCAGAAACATATGGTGTCCATATGATAAAGCTTAAACTTAGGGTAATTCAGAAGCACTACCATTAAATATTTCACACTGGGCTGGGAGCAGTGGCTCATGCCTGTAATCTGAAAGCTGCAAGAAAATGTTGAAGAGAACATAGATTGTTCTATTTATCTATTGTGAGACCTCACATAATAACGTATTTACTCATTTTCTCTTTCAGCTCTTATTTTAGAACCATGTGCAGATTTGTTACAAAGGTATATCGCATGATGCTGAGGTTAGAAGTACAAATGAGTCCATCACCCGGGTAGTGAGCATAATATCCAATAGGTAGTTTGGCCAACATTTACCCACCTCCAACTCTCCTTCCTCTTGTATTTCCCCAGTGTTTATTGTTCCCACTTTTATGATCATGTGTACCCAATGTTTATCTCCCACTTATAAGTGAGACCATGTGGCATTTAATTTTGTTTCTGCATCAGTTCGCTTAGGATAATGATTTCTAGCTGTGTACATGTTGTTCCAAATAACATGATTTGTTCTTTTTTATGGATGTGTAGCATACCGTGCATATATGTACCACATTTTCTTTATCCAGTCCACCAATTATAGGCATCAAGGATGATTCCAGTTCTTTACTATTGTGAATAGTGCTGGGCTGAATATACAAGTACATGTATCTTTTAGTTTCACTGATGTTTTGTATCAATTTTTGGTTCTCAATTTCATTTAGTTCTGCTCTATTTTGGTCATTTCTTTTTTTCCACTAGCTGTGGATTTGATTTGTTTATTTCTTTCTAGTTCCTCTAGGTGTGATAATAGATTGTTAATTTGAGATCTTTCTAACTTCTTGATGCAGGCATCTAGCTCTATAAACTTTCCTCTTAACAATACTTTAGCTGCATTCCAAAGATTTTGGTATGTTCTCTCTCTATCTTTATCAATTACAAAGGTGTTTTTGTTTATGCCTTAATTTTATTGTTTACCCCAAAGTTAGTCAGGAGGAAGTTGTTTAATTTCCATGCAATTGTGTGGTTTTGAGAAAGTTTCTTGGTATTGATTTCTGTTTTTATTGCACCAGTCTGAAAGTGTGCTTGGTATAATTTTGATTTCTTGAACTTATTGAGACTTTCTTTGTGGCTGAGCAAGTGGTTGATCTTAGAATATGTTCTATGTGAAGATGAAAAAAATGTATATGCTGTGGTTGTTGGGTAGAATATTTTGTAGATGTCTATTAAGTCCAGTTGGTCAAGTGTAGAGTTTAGGTACAGGATTTCTTTGTTAGTTTTCTGCCTTCATGATCTGTCCAATTCTGTCAGTGGGGTGTTGAACTCTCACTATTATTTCATGGTTAAGTCTTTTTATAGGTCTAGAAGAACCTGTTTTATGAATCTTGGTGCTCCAAGGTTAGGTACATTTATATATCAGATAGTTAAATCTTCTTGCTGAATTGAACCCTTTATCATTATGTAATTGCCCATCTTTGTCCTTTTTGTTTGCTGTTGGTTTAAAGTCTGTTTTATCAGATATAAGAATAGTGACCTCTCTTATAAAGTACCATACGTCCCAGCTAAGCACCTTCAAAAATATTTCTTTTCAATCTCATAGAAATGGATTATTTTAATTATTTTAATATTATTAAGTATATAATGTACCTTTATTGTTATTATTAATGGGTATTCTAATAATGTAAACAATAGCATTTTCTATTTAAATTTGTTTTAAGGTATTTACATAAAATTGAATATAGAATTCCTGGGTTAAAAATATTTTCAATAATGTAAATTGAAGCATCTTAAAATTTTCAAAATTATGGTGGGCCAAATCATATTCAAATAGACTATTTTATCATTTCTTAAACATACTCAATACAGTGTAAAATGTTTTCTTTTGTTAATATAAACATATTTTAAAGAAAAAACTCCTGATTAAAGAGTAAATAAGTTACCTCTAAATTTAGGAATATGTGAGTGTATGAATCTCCCAAAATATTTAGTATATTACTTTGTGGAAAATAGGCTGATTATTCAGAATATTAAGTAATAACTGGCATTCCCATGAACAAAGCTGCTACTTCCCAAAAGTTTGCCAGAGATCTCTAACATTCAATTTTTCAATCCATTAAAATTTATAATAGTTGATACTTGCTAGATTCCAAGAAGAAATTTAAAAAATCAACACCATTACTTGTTAATATTCATTATTTCCCCATAATTTTGACAATCTAAACAAGTTCAACAATTTTTTAATCAGGGTTTCAATGACTTCATATAATTGAAATCAATAAATGATCATATAAGTAGAAGTGTTTACATGGTAAAAGTTTTTCCCAGAGTGAGTGATCCAAGAGATAGAGTAGGGAGAGAATTAGAATGTCTTTTATAACCTAACCTCAGAAGTAACAACATTATTTCCACCACATGCTATTCATTAGAAGTGAGCCAATATACTCTTAAGTTGTGGAAAATTAGGTTTCACCTTTTGAAGAGAGAAGTATCAAAGAATGCATGCACATCTTAAAACCCAGTCAGCTCTCTGGCCACAAATCATTTACATCCTCCCACATGTAAAATGCACTCCCTTAACTTCTAGATTCGCATCATGACATTTCATACCATTACAACATCTGCTCAATGTCCTGAATTTTTTCATGGAAATCATGTACATGTGGAGATGAGGTTCTTCAGGTCCAGTTCTTTAATATAGCTCCTTGATTATAGTTTTCTCAGACTGTGAAACCAGAGACAAGTTATCTTCTACACACACAGCCAACATACGACAGCAAGGCAGGCTTAGAATAAATGCTATATACATTTCTGTTCAAAAAGGCACAAAGGAGTTTACAGCAGTTCTGAAATTCAGTCTGCCACATGTTGGAGTTTGTTGGTTAAAACTCAGGACCTGGGAATACTTATCCATGGCCTATACCTTTAAGCCCTAGTTACTGGCTTTTACCCTTGTGGCATCATTCCCTTTTCATGAAAGGTAGTACATGTATGCAGATGATCATATTTCTCCACATGTTTATTGCTTATAGAAATTTGTGAGGTCAATGTTGTCTTCTCATTTTGTATTGTCTCTGTCTTTTCTCAATCCGATCTGTTGGTGTTTCTGCAAATGCAATACCCTTAAAAACTTGCAGGTTTCTGGTGAATTTTACTTTATTTTATTTTTATTTATTTATTTATTTATTTATTTATTTATTTATTTATTTGAGATGAAGTCTTGCTCTATCTCCCAGGTTGGAGTGCAGTGGCATGACCTGGGCTCACTGCAACCTCTGCCTCCCTGGTTCAAGGGATTCCCCTGCCTCAACCTCCCGAATAGGTAGGACCACAGGCACGTACCACCATACCCAGCTAATTTTGTATTTTTATCAGAGATGGATTCCGCCATGTTAACCAGGATGGTCTCGGACTCCTGACCTCAGGTGATCCACCCGCCTAGGCCTCTCAAAGTGCAGGGATTACAGTGGTGAGCTACCGCACTCAGCCTCTGGTGAATTTTACTGAAATTCATTCCAGTACATTAAAGTCTTCCAAAAATATATTTCAGATATACAGTCATTTCCTTGAGTTTCTGTTGAGGGAAAATGATATTAATCTTATGAGACTCTCCATGATTTGATTCAGGAGATGCCTGAGAAATGCGTTTAAAATATTTCTGGTGTCTATTTTCTGAGCTCATGACTTCTGAGGCACCACCATTGATCTCCCTGGGGTCTCAACAAATAATTTTACAGTAACACCCTCAGTTTAATCTTTAGACCGTAGTTTCTGAGAGTGCTGTGTATTTAATGTTTGCCCAGAAGTAATTTCTTAATATCTTAATTTAGCTATCTGGAGAGGCTGAGAATCTTCAAAACCATAAACCCAGCTTATTTTTGTTAAGTACTTTCATTGACTTATCTCTTTCTCTGGAATTTTAACATAAGCATCAAGAAGACCATTGATACCTTCAACATTCTTTGTGAAATTCTCCATAGCTATATAACCAAGTTCATCAGGCACATTTTCCTATTCCCCACATTAGCACAGGCTGCAGAGCTGATAAACTTTTAACCACTAAAGGGAGGTATAATCTTTCTCCCAGCTTCCAAAAGGATTTGTCTTGCTTCTCTTTAAGCCCTTTCTCATAGCCTCCTCAAAATCCTCCATGATTCTACAGTTTTTTCAACAGTCTTTAAGATTTTAGTAACGCTTTCCTGAACATGTTTCTAGATTATTCCCAATATCTGGTTTTAAGGACACTCAAATTTTGGTTCCCTCTCCTCATGGTAACACTTCTCATACCAAAATCTGCATTTGTCATCTTTTTGTTATTAATTCATTATCCTAAAACTTGGTGGCTTAAAACAACATTAATATTTATTTATTTAATTTCTCCCAGTTTTTACATATGTCAGGAATCTGGGGATGGTTTAACTTAGTTTAGTCAAGTATTAAATAGTTAGGGTTGAAATCTTCCTAAGGGCTCATCAATTGGTTGGCCAGGTCTGTCATCATCTGGGGGCTTGATAGAAATTGGAGGATCCAATTCCAAGATGGCTGTTGGCAGGTCTCTGTTCCTTGCTGGATGTCTTCAGAAAGGCTGCTTTCCTCACCACTACAATTTATCTGTAAGGGCTGCTTGTGTGTTCTCATAGCATGGCAGGTGGATTTCCACACAATATTCTAGGAGGAAGGAAACAACATATAAGAGACAATGAATTTAATGACCTACCATCAAGGGTTATTTACCATCACATCTGCCATATTTATTAGTTACAAAACCAACGTGCTGCAATGCAGAGAAGTGATACACAAGAGCATAGATACCAGGAGGTGGTAACTATTGGAGGCCATCTTGGAGGCTGGAGCAGCTAAATGTATAACCAAGGAGGGCAAATAGCCAATCTATACTAAATGTAGACGTCTGTTGGATGGAAGAAAACTTGAATACTCAGAAACCATACTATGTTGACAAGGTGGATGGATCTTAAGCCTGATTTGAGTGGTGATACATGGTACTCCCTTATTCAAGCAGTGTACACTTGTTGCATACATACAATTTACTACCAATTGTAATTATGTACATGACAATGTGTGTACATGAATTATAGATAAAAATAATCTACATACAAATCTACAAAATATGCAAACAAATCTACAAAATCTACATATCACTACAACCAAGATGGAAGTTACTCTGAAATGAAGATACAAGAGTATTTACTTTTAACAAATTATATAAAGTAATGACTTTTTCCCTCAGGATGAAGAGAATACTTAAGCAACTAAAATTTCTAATTGGACTACTATTACTGGAGATACTATGATTTAAACAAAGCGTTGTAATTTGTATTTAAAAGGGGACATCAGCTATATTTCTTAGTGTTATTATGATTAATTTTAAAATAACAGGACATACATGAGAAATATCACAATAGATTTGGTTTTTGCCTACAAAAGTCACAAAGGACAACACCTGCTTTGTGGTCAACATCTTGAAATATGTATCAAAAAGTGACAAGTTTCTCTTTATTTAAGTTTCTTTTTTTAAACCTATTCTAGGGACTCATTTTGAAAAAAAGAAAAGTCTTGACTGATAAAAGAAACTCTACCATTAGCCTTGACCACTCTGTTTATGAAAAATAATACAATAAACACACACAGACACAGAGAGAGAGAGAGAAAGACAGAGGAAGAATTAAGCAATACCAAGAAGACACATAACATTTTCCTGAAAAAAGTCACAAAAGAAATAATCTGCAGTTTTTTCAGAATCAGATAATTTTATGAAATTTATCTTGAACAGAGATATTGCTTCTTATTTCCATATGGAATTGGCTGGTTCTTAAATTGATATTTGGTTTCAAATACAAATTGAAGACTAAAGTATTAAAACAAACATTTATAAATATTTTGATGGTTAGTTATTTATACAAAATATCCATATGATTGACCACTTTGTTTTTCTATTAGAAAAATTTTAATACTAGATTCAGATGTAATTGTAATAAGTCTGTCTTTTGACTTTTAAAAAGCCTGTTTCTAACTCAGAGACAATTATAATTGCCCAAACATCATCTGCCACATCAGACAATATGAATACTTTTTTTAAAAAACTCTGTCTTTCACTATATAGTCATATATAGTCATGCTGTCATGTTCAAAGGATCATAATCAATAAACCAATTCAAAACTAGCTTTTAAATTATCTAAAATATACAAAATCAAATTTAAATACAAGCACATATGGATTATTTTGATGTGTGTGACAGTGTCTTTGTCAGAACTCATGAAAATGAGCAGTTTAAATTGTCTTATAATAAATGATCAGTTTAATTATACCAATAAATGTTCAGGCTCATTTCTTATTATATGTTCTGACAAGAGACACAGTGATCTTTCAGCCTGAGAGGCTGATTTTTTTTTGGGTGGATACTTCAGGAAAGGAATTAGCAAAAAAAGTATAAAAGCAAAAAATACATATTGAAAAATGGAGAACTGCCTCAATATAAAGAAACCTTTGTAACAGAGGATTAAGAAGAAAAATTGATGAGAAAAACCAATACAACTATAAAGATACATGTTTATAGCAGATGCCATATTCAGATTAGTATAGTTGATGCCAATATACCATTCTTGAATTATTTATTAAGGGTCATTTTCTTAACCTTTCTGAAATTTAAAGTTTCTTATCATTGTAGGAGTATTCAGAGTATTGCTCAAGGAAGGATAGCCAGAACATTTCATTGTTCTTGTTAAATTTTTATTTTGAAATAATTATATAGACTCAAAGGAAATTGCAAAAAAAAAAAAAAAAAGTAGAGGTCCCATGCAACCCCTTCACCTGTTTCACCAAAATAGTAGAAATTTACGTAATGATAGTAAAATTTCAAAAACAGGGAAAAAGCATCAAAACCATCTACAGAGCTTATTCAGATTTTACTAGTTTTACATGCAGTTGTGTGTGTGTGTGTGTGTGTGTGTGTGGTTCTATGCAATTTTATCACATGTGTAGATTAAGTGTAACCGTTGCCATAACCAATATATAGAAACATGACCACAAGACTCTTTTAAGCTATGGCTTTACACTAACATTCCTCTCTAGTCTTCATCTTAATTCCCGAGAGCTATATATTTTTTCTTTTTTTTCTTTTTTTTTTGATGCAGACTTGCTCTGTGCCTCAGGCTGGAGTGCAGTGGCGCGATCTTGGCCCTCCCGGGTTCAAGTGATTCTCCTGCCTCAGCCTCCTGAGTAGCTGGGAATACTGGCACGTGCCACCATGCCTGGCTAATTTTTGTATTTTTAGCAGAGACGGGGTTTCGCCAAGTTAATCAGGCTGGTCTTGAACTCCTCACCTCAGGTGATCCACCCGCCTCGGCCTCCCAAAGTGCTGGGATTACAGGCATGAGCCACTGCTCACGGCCTAAGCAACTATTAATCATTATAATTGTGCTATTTAAAGAATATTATAGAAATTGACCTATATGTATTAGGTTGATGCACCAACCTAATTAACCTTTAGGAATTAGCTTTTAGAATTCATCATGTTTCCTTATGATCTATTTAAGTTATTGCATGTCAATAGTTTATTTACTTTTATAGCTGAATATTTCTGTGGTGTGAAGATATCACAGTTTGGTTAACCATTATCTGTTAAAGAATATTTGGGATATCTGGTTTTAAGCAATTTTAAACAAAACTGCTATGAACATTCATGTTCACATTTTTGTGTAAACATTGTTTTATTTCTCTGTGATAAATGACCAAAATAAAATTCTGATTCCTATGGTAAGTGTAAGTTTATTTTTCAAGAAATTGCTAAACTATTTCTAGAATAACTATATTATTTTACAAATTCACCAACAATGTAGAAGTGATTTGTGTTTATCTTCTTCCTGACAAGTGTTTTGTGTTATCACTATTGTTTTTATTTTAGCCATTCTGCTATGTAGGCAGTAGTATTGTGGTTTTAATTTGCATTTCTCTACTAGTTAGTGATGTTGAAAAATTTCCCTAATTTTCCACCTGAGTATCTTTTTTAATGAAATGTCTATGAATTTAATTTTCCTAATGTCTAAGTAAATTGTTTATAGTTCTTCCTGTTGAATTTTGAGAATTTGTTATATACTCTAGTTACAAGGTCTTTTTCAGGTATGTAGTTTGCATGTATTTTCTCTCAGGCTATAGACTATTTTTTATTTTCTTTACTGGGTCGTTTGCATAGCAAAGGTATTTACTTTAGATGCATAAAATTTATTACGTTCTTATTATATAGATGATGCTTTCAGCACTAAGTCCAAAACATTTTTTCTATTCCTGCATCCTAAAGTCCTAGATTTTCCCATGTGTTTTTTCCCTAAAATTTTATAGTTTTATATTTTAATTTAATTCTATGATTCACTTTGAATTAATTTTTTGTGCAAGGTGTGATATCCAGGTCTTTCCACATCATTTGTTGAAAAGCCTATCTTTCCCCCATTAAATTGCATCCACGTCTTTGTCAAAACTCAGCTGGGAAAATTTGTGTTATTTGCATGTGGTTTCTCCATTCCGTTCTATTGATCTTCATTAACACCACACTGCCTTGATTAGAGTTATTATATAGTACTAAACATTATTATCTGAAAGGGCGGTTTCCCCCTTTTCATTCTTGCTTTTCAGTACTATTTTAGATATAATATGTCCTGTGACTTCTTCAAATAAATTTAAGATAAGCTTATCTATTATCTACAAAATCCTTGCTAGGATTTGATTGGATTTAGAGTAATCCTATAAATCAATTTTTTTAAAGTTGACATATGTACTATGTTGAATCTTCCAGTCCTTTAACATTGTATGTCTATCCTTTATTTATTTTTATTTATATTTTAGAAATTTCAATTTTTAAGTTCAGAAGAACATGTACAGGCTTCTTACGTGGATATACTGCATGACACTGAAGTTTGGAGTATGAATGATCTTATCGCCCAGGTAGCAAGCATAATATCCAATAGGTAGCTTTTCAACTCTCACACTTATCCTTCTCTTTCCCCTCTATTAGTCCCCAGTGTCTATTGTTGCCATTTTTATTCCCATGAGTACTCAACGGTTAGCTTCCACTTAAAGGGAGAATATGTGGTATTTGGTTTTTCTATTCCTACCTTAGTTCACCTAGGAAAATGTCTTGAAGCTGAGCCCATGCTGCTACAAAGAATATTATTTTATTCTTTGTTTATGGTAGTATTGGTATTCCATGGCGTGTATGTACCACATTTTCATTATTCATTCCACTGTTGATGGGCATGTAGGTTGATTCCGTGTCTTTGCTATTGTGAATAGTGCTGCAGTGAACATACGACTGCATGTGTCTCTTTGGTAGAACGATTTATATTCTTTTGAGTGTATACCCAATAATGGGATTGCTGGTCAAATAGTAGTTCTGTTTAAAGTTCTTTGAGAAATCTCCAAACTGCTTTCTGCAGTGGCTAAACTAATTTACATTCCCACCAACATTGTATAACCATTTCCTTTTCTCAGTGACCTCCTCAACATCAATTATTTTTTTACTTTTTAATGATAGCCGTTCTGACTAGTGTGAGATGATATCCCACTATGCTTTTGATTTGCATTTCTCTAACGATTAGTGATATTGAGCATTTTTTTTTCATATATTTGTTGGCCACTTGTACGTCTTCTTTTGAAAAGTGTTTGCTCATGTCCTTTGCCCACTTTTTTAATGGGCTTGTTTTTTATCTTGTAAATTTGTTTTAGTTCCCATTCTGTAGATTGTCTGTTTACTCTGTTCATAGTTTATTTTGCTGTCCAGAAGCTCTTTAGTTTAATTAGGTCCTATTTGTCAATTTTTGTTTTTGTCACAATTGCTTTTGAGGACTAAATTGTTTGCCAAGGTTAATGTACAGAATGGTATTTCTGAGGTTTTCTTCCGTAATTTCTACAGTTTTAGGTCTTACAAGGCTTCAATGAATCTTGTGTTATTTTTTGCATATGGTGAAAAGTGGGGGTGTAGTTTCGTTTTTCTGCGTATGGCTAACCAGTTATCCTAGCACTATTTATTGAACAGGAATTTCTTTTCCCATTGCTATTTTAGTCAAGTTTGTAGGTCAGATGATTGTAGGTGTGCCCCTTTATCTGAGTTCTCTATTCTGTTTTATTGGTGTATGTGTCTATTTTTATACCAGTATCATGCTGTTTTGTGTACCTTGTAGCCTTGTAGTGCAGTTTGAAGTCAGGTAATGTGATGTCGCT
The DNA here is from genome assembly GCF_028885655.2 of Pongo abelii. Taxonomy (NCBI): domain Eukaryota; kingdom Metazoa; phylum Chordata; class Mammalia; order Primates; family Hominidae; genus Pongo; species Pongo abelii. Next base: position 44,282,196 of record NC_072000.2, on the reverse strand, counting down.
GGCTTTCCTCTTTTTGCTTAGAACTGATTTGGCTATTCAGGTTCTGTTTTGGTTCCATACAAATTTTAGAATAGTTTCTTCTAGTTTTCTGAAAAATGATGTTGGTGTTGGTAGTCTGATTGCGATAGCACTGACTCTGTAGATTGTTTGGGCAATATGACCAATTAATCATATTGATTCTACTAATCTATAACCATAGAAAGTTTTTCTATTTATTTATGTCATCGTTAGGATATTTTAAGGTATAGAATTATATCAGTGAAGAGAGATAATTTAACATCTTCTTTTCTTATTTCCATGCCTTTTATTTATTTCTCTTGCCTGATCGTTGTATGTAGAGTTTACAATAATAATGTTGAGTAGGGAGTAGTGAGAGTGGGCATCCTTGTCTTGTTCTTGTTCTAAAGGGGAATGCTTCCAGCTTTTGCCTGTTCCATATGATGTTGACTATGGGTGTGTCATAGATGACTCTTATTATTTTGAGTTGTGTTCCTTCAATGTATAGATTGTTGACAGTTTTTATATCTCTGATAAACATAGATGCAAAAATCTTCAGCAAAATACAGTGTATAGCAAACTGAATCCAGCAGCACATCAAAAAGTTAGTAAGTTAATTTACCATAATCACATTGGCTTTATTCCTGCGATTCAAGGTTGGTTCAACATACAAAAATCAGTAAATGTGATTCACTACATAAACAGAATTTAAACAAAAACCACTTGATCATACCAATAGATGCAAAAAAATCTTTCAATGCAATTCTTTTATTTAAGGCTCCTTTTCTTTCTTTCATAAGTATTTTGACATTTTCAGCATATAGGCTTATACATGTTTTGTTAAATGTATACCAACACATTTTATTTTATTTGGTGTGAATGTAAATGGTACTGCATTTTGAATCCATGTTTCTATATTCAACTTGCATGTATAAAATTGTGAATGATTTTTATTTGTTGATTCTGTTACCTTGTTGAACTCTTGTAGAAATTTTGTTTTTATTTTGTAAATTATTTATAATTTTCTATGTCAGCATGTCATCTCCATTTAAAGACAGCTTGATTTCTTCCTTTCTCATCTGTTTGTCTTTTATATCTTTTACTTTACTCATTACAGTAACTAGAACTCCCAATACTATGTTGAATAAGAGTGGCAAGAGTGAATGTCTTTACCTTTTTCCTGGTCTTAGAAGAAAAACATTTTCTTTCACTATTATGGTATAACATTAGCAGCAAGTTTTTTATAGATACCCATTATCTGTCTTAGGTAACTTTTCATAATTTGCTAAAAGCTTTTTTTTTATAAGGTTGAAATTTGTTAAATGCTGTCTCTATATCTATGCAATAGAAAGTTATATGTTACATGATTTTTCTTTGTTACCTTGTTGATATGATGGATCACACTGATTAATTTTCAAATGTTGAACAAGTCTTGCATACCTGAAATAAATTCTGTTTATATATAGTGTGTAATTCTTCTGATACATTGATAAGAAATATAACTTTTTAGAAATTACCATTTTAGAATTTATATGTATATTTTTTATATTTATATTCTTAGAATGTATATTTATATTTTTACAAGCCTAATTTTTAGAAATTTTTTAGAAACATAATTTTTTAGAAAAAATTATGTAAGAGATTGTGTTAATTCTTTAAATGTTTGATGGAATTCTCAGATGAAATCATCTGGACATGGAGAGTTCTTTTTGAGGATACTTAAAATTATGATTTCCATTTTTAATAGTTATAAGGATATTAATATGATCTGCTTCATCTTGGTTTAGTTTTGCCAGTTTGTGATTTTAGAGAAATTGGTGTTTTTCTTCTATTTTGTGAAATATATAAATGTAAGGTTGCTTGCATTATCTTTCTAATGGCTGCAGGATCTGTAGTAATCCCTTATTTTTATTATCACCAGCTTTATTTTAAATTTCAGCTTTTATTTTAGATACAGAGGATACATGTGGCAGATTTGTTACATGGGAATATTGTAAGATGCAGAGGGTTGGAGTATGGGTCCCATCATGCTGATAGTTAGCATAGTACCCAACAGGTAGGTTTCTAACTTTTCCCACCCCTCCACCCACCAGTAGTGCACAGTATCTATTATTCCCACGTTTATGTTCATGTGTGTTCAATGCTTAGCTCCCACTTACAAGTGAGGACATGTGATTTTTGGATTTCTGTTTTTCCATCAATTTGCTTAGGATTTTGGCCTCTAGCTTCATCCATGTTGCTGCAAAGGGCATAATTTTGTTCTTTATTATGACTGCATATTATTCCGTGGTGTATATATGCCATTTTTTTAATCCAATTTGTCATTGATGGGCACTTAAGTTAATGCAATGTTTTTCCTATTGTGAAGAGTGCAGTAATTAACAGAAGAGTGCTTGAGTCTTTTTGGTAGAATGATTTATTTTCTCTTGGGTATATACACAGTAATGGGATTGCTGAGTCAAATGATAGTTCTATTTTAAGTTCTTTGACAAATCACCTGACTGCTTTCCACAGTTGCTGAACTAATTTACATTCCCACCAACAACGTATAAGCATTCCCTTTCTCTGCAGCATTGCCAGCACCTGTCATTTGTTGACATTTTAGTAATAGCCATTCTGTCTAGTGTGAGGTGTTATAGCATTATGCTTCTGATTTTCATTTCTCTGATGATTAGTGATACTGAGCAATTTTTTTCATGTTTGTTGGTCACCTCTTTGTCTTCTTTTGCGAAGTGTCTGTTCATGTCCTTTTTTTTCACATTTCAATAGGACTTGTTTTCTTGTTGATTTGTTTAAGTTCTCTGAAGATTTTAGAGATTAGGCCTTTGTCTGATGTATAGTTTGCAAATATCTTCTCCTATTCTGTAAGTTGTATGCTTTGTTGATTGTTTCTTTTACTGTGCAGAATCTCTTTAGTTTATTTAGGTCCTGCTTGTCAATTTTTTTTTTTTTTGCTGCAATTGCTTTTGGAGACAGTCAAAAATTCTTTGCCAAGGCCAATGTCAAGAATAGCATTTCCTAGGTTGTCTTCAAGGATTTTTATAGTTTGAGTTCTTACACTGAAATATTTAATCCATTTTGAGATAATTTTTGTATATAGTGAAATGTAGGGATTCTTTTATCATATACAAAAATTAATCCTAGCTTCAATTGATTGATCCTAGCTTCAATCTTCTACATATGGCCAGTTATCCCAGCACTATTCATTGAATAGGAAGCCCTTTCCCCATTGCTTGTTTTTGTCAGCTTTGTCAAAGATCAAATAGTTATAGTTGTGTGTCTTTATTTCTCAGTTTTCTATTCTGTTCCATTGGTTTATGTGTCTGTTTTTGTATCAGTGCCAAATTGTTTTGGTTACTGTGGCTTTATAGTATAGTTTGAAGTTGGGTAGTGTGATGCCTTTTTGGCTTTATTCTTTTTATGAAGGATTGCTTTGGCTATTTGGGCTCTTTTTTGGTTCCATATGAATTTTAGAATAGTTTTTTTTTCTAATTCTGTGAAGAATCACATTGGTAGATTGATAGGAATAGCACTAAATCTATAAATTGCTTTGGGCAGTATGGCTATTTTGGCAACAATGTTGATTCTTCTAATCCATGACTGATGTGATTTGGCTGTGTTCCCACCCAAATCTCATCCTGAACTGTAGTTTCCATACTCCCCACATGTCATTAGAGGGACCCAGTAGAGGGTAATTGAATCATCGGGGCAGTTACCTCTATCCTGTTCTTGTAATAGTGAGTTCCCTGGAGATCTGATGGTTTTATAAGGGGCTTTTCTTTCGCTTTGCTCTGAACTTCTTGCTGCTGCCATGTGAAGAAGGATGTGTTTGCTTCTGCTTCTGCCATGATTCTGTTTCCTGAAGCCTCCTCAGCCCTGCAGAACTGTGAGTCAATGAAAGCTCTTTCCTTTATAAATTATCCAGTCTCAGGTATGTCTTCATCAGTAGCATGAGAACGGACTAATACAGTGACCATGAAATGTTTTTCCATTTATTTGTATTGTCTCTAATTTCTTTTAGCAGTGTTTTTTAGTTCTCCTTATAGAGATTTTTCACCTTTTGGTTAGCTGCATTCTTAGGTATTGCATTTTCTTTGTAGCATTATAAGTAGGATTGTGTTCTTTATTGCACTCTCAGCCCAGACATTGTTGATGTGTAGGAACGCTACTGATTTTCATGCATTGATTTTGTATCCTGAAACTTTACTAAAGTCACTTATCAATTCTAGGAACTTTTGACAGAGTCTTTAGAATGTTCTAGATATATAATCATATCAACAGTGAAAAGAGTGACTTCTTTTCATATTTGCATGTCTTTTATTTATTTCTCTTACCTGGTTGCTCTGGCTAGGACTTCCAGTACTATATTGACTAAAAATGGTGAGATTGAGCATCCTTATCTTATTCCAGTTCTCAAGGGGAATCGTTCCAACTTTGTCCATTCAGTATGATGTTGTCTATAGGTTTGTCATAGATGGCTCTTATTCTTGCAGAATTTCATGAAGTTTACTGCAATTTTTTGAAGAGTCACATTTTGTTTTGTTGATTTTCTATATTATTTTTATTTTCAATTTTATATTCTTCTGCTCTTATATTTAACATATTCCCCATGTTGTTTGTTACTGGTTTATTTATTTATTTTAATTTTATTTTAGATTTGTGGGGTACATGTACATGTTTGTTAGATTCATACATTGTTTAATGGTGAGGACTGGACTACTAGTGTAGCTGTCACTCCAATATGGAACAATGTATCCAATATGTAATCTTTCAAACTTCACCCCCTCCCTCTATCCCCACTTTTGGAGTCCCCAGTGTGTTTTGTTTCCATCTTTATGTCCATGTGCATCCATCGTTTAGCTTTCATTCATAAGTGAGAATATGTGACATTTGATTTGATTTTCTGCTTGTGAGTTAATTCAGTTAGTTACATAACAGCTTCCAGCTCCATCCATGTTACTGTAAAGGACATGATTTCATTCTTTTATATGGCTACAAAATATTCTATGGTGTATATGTATACCACATTTTCTTTATCCAATCAACCACTGATGGACACAGGTTGGTTCCATGGCTTTGCTTTTGTGAATAGTGCTGTGACAAAAATATGAGTACAGATGTCTTTTTTATATAATGATTTCTTTTACTTTGGGTAAGTAGTGATTCTACTGGGCTGAATAGGAGTTCAGCATAGGGATTGAACTAATTTATATTTCCACCAACAATGTATAAGCATTTTTTTCTTTGTCTCCATGCCAACATCTGTTGTTTTCTGACTGTTAAATAATAGCCATTCAGACTGGTGTAAAGTGATATCTCAGTGTGAATTAATTTGCATTTCTCTAGTGATTAGTGATGTTGAGTATTTTAAAGTATGTTGTTGGCCATTTGTATTTCTTCCTTTGAGAAATGTCTGTTCATATGCTTTTCTCAGTTTTTCATGGGGTTGCTTTTTCTTGAGTTGTTTGAGTTTTTTAATATATTCTGTATATCAGTCATTTGTCAGAAGCATAATTTGCAAATATTTTCTCCCAATCTGTAGGTTGTCTGTTTACCTGGTTAATAATTTCTTGTGCTGCATAGAAGCTTTTAAGTTTAATTAAATCCTGTTTGTCTAGTTTTGGTTTCATTGCACTTGCTTTTGGGTTTTTCATTATACATTGTTTGCCTAAGCCAATGTCCAAATAATTTTTCTTAGGTTTTCTTCCAGGAGTTTATAGTTTCAGGCCTCATGTTTAGGTGTTTAACCCATCTTCAGTTAATTTTTACTACGGTAAGAGATAGCAGTCAAGCTTCATTCTTCTTCATATAGCTGGCCAATTCTCCCAAAATCATTTATTAAATATGGTATTCTTTTCCATTATTTTTGTCAACTTTGTCAAATGTCAGTTGGTTATAGGTATATGGCTTTATTTCTGGGTTCTCTGTCCTGTTCCATTGTTCTATCTGTCTATTTTTGTACCAATATCATGCTGTATTAGTTACTATTGCTTTTTATTATAATCTAAAGTCAGACAATGTGATCCCTCTGGCTCTGTTCTTTTTTCTTAGAATTACTTTGGCTATTCAGGCTGTTTTTGGTTCCATATGAATGTTAGGATTTTTTTTTTTCTGATTCTGTGAAAAATGGCATGGGTGATTTGATGGGCATTGCATTGTTAGCATACTGAATTGTATAATTATAAATAATTTCAGAAATAACGTTAAATGATGCACATTCTGCTAGTTTTATTTTATCCACAGGTACCAGCCCCATTTCTATTCTCTTTTTGATCATTGCATATTTCTAACCTGTAACTAGAAGAGTTTGGCAAATTGCTTATTTGTAATAGTATGACAAGCCACTAATCAAAGTATCTGGCTTCCAGAATCAGATTATCCTAATTCTGTCCACTATTTATTTAGTGGTTGCAGCGGAGTCCCAGGAACATACAATACCATGGCAAGAAACAATCAATGCTAACACAAGCCACAAAGATAATCGGAATGGAATCAGTGGTTTGCTATTGTCTTTCTTAGGATTCTAATTTTCTTTTACCTTATCATAGACATGGACCAATAACCATTTCAGGATAAAGCTAAACTAATCAAAACAAATGAAGTCCCCAAACCACCTGTACAATCCAGACATTTAAAAGCAGAGGAGTTGCATTGAATCTATAGAATGCTTTGGGCAATATGGTTATTTTAATGATATTGATTCTTCCAATCTATTAGCATGGGATTTTTTTTTCATTTTTTTTTATGTTCTACAGTCTTTCTTCAGTATTTTATAATTTTCTTTCTAGCGATCATTCACCTCCTTGGTTAAATGTATTCCTAGCTATTTTATTTCTGTTTTGCTTTGTTTCGTTTTGAGACAGAGTCTCACCCTGTTGCCAGGCTGGAGTGCAGTGGCGCAATCTCGGCTCACTGTAACCTCTGCCTCCTGGGTTCAAACAATTCTCCTGCCTCAGCCTCCCAAGTAGCTGGGACTACAGGAGCGTGCCACCTCGCCCAGCTAATTTTTGTATTTTTAGTAGAGATGGGGTTTCACCACGTTGACCAGGATTGTCTCCATCTCTTGAACTCGTGATCCACCCGACTCGGCCTCCCAAATTGCTGGGATTACAGGCATGAGCCACCTTGCCCGGCCTGAGTGTGTCTATTGTAAATGAGATTGAGTTATTGATTTTGCTCTCAGCTTGTATGTTATTGGTGGATGGAAATGCTAACTATTTTTGTACATTAATTTTTGTATTCTGAGACTTTACTAAAGTCATGCATCAAGTCTAGAAGCCTTTGGGGGAGTTCTTAAGGTTTTCTAGATACACAGTCATCTCATCAGCGAGCAGAGATCATTTGACTTCTTCTTTTACAATTTGGGTGTCTTTTATTTCTTTCTCTTGCCTGATCGCTCTGGCTATGACTTGTAGTACTATGTTGTGTAGGCATGGTGAGAGTGGGCATCTTTATCTTATTCCAGTTCTTAAGGGAAATGTTTTTAACTTTTTACCATTCAGTATGATGTTGCTTATGGGGTTGTTACATATGGCTCTTATTATTTTGTAATATGTTTCTTTAATGACTAGTTTGTTGAGGGTTTTTACCGTAAATGGATACTGGAGTTTATAAAAAAAAACTTTTTTGCATCTATTGTGATTATCTTTGCGTTTTGCATTTAGTTCTGTTTATAGAGTAAATCAGATTTATTGATTTACATATGTTAGAACAACCTTGCATCCCTGAAATAAAGCCCACTTTATCATCGGAATTATCTTTCTGATGTGCTGTTGGATTTGGTATGCTCGGATTATGTTAAGAATTTTACTGAAAGGAAAGTTTATAGCATAAATGCCTACATCAAAAGGACAGATAATTTTTCAAATGAAGAAATTAATGTCACACTTCAAGGTATGAGAGAAATAAAAACAAACCAAACCCCAATCTAGCAGAAGAAAAAGATCAGAACAGAACTAAATGAGTTTGAGACCAGGGAAAAAATGACACAAAGCGTCAATAAGATTAAAAGTTGGTTCTTTGAAAGGATAAACAAAATTCACAGACTGCTAGCAAGATTAACCGAAAGAAAAAGGTTTTAATAAGCTAATCAGAAATGACAAAGATAATGTTACCACTGATGTCACAGAAATACAAAAGATCATGAGAGACTGTTGTGAATACATATGTACACACAAACTAGAAAACCTAGGGGAACTGGATAAATTCCTGGAAATACATAACCTCTGAAGATTGAACCAAGAAGAAATAGAAATCCTGATCAGATGAATAACAAGTAATTAAATCAAATTAGTAATAAAAAATATTTCAACACAAAAGCAAAGAAGCAGACATATTCATAGCTGAAATTTTCCAGACATACATAGAAGTGCTGGTATCAGTATTAATGAAAGTGTTTCAAAAATTCAAATAGGAATCTCTCCCTTATATAGTCTGCAAATCCAGTATCACCCTGATACTTAAATCAGGAAAGGGCACAACAAAAGAGGAAAACTGCAGGCCAATATCTCTGATGAATATAGACACTTTTGGTTTATTTTGCTCTTATTTTTTAAATTTCTTCGTGTTGAAAGTTAGATTACTTACTTAAAACTTCTCTTTATTTTCAATGTAAGCTTTTAGGGCTATAAACTTTACTCTTGGTATGACTTTTCCAGAATACCAAATATTTTTACATGTGGTTTTGATTTTGATTCAGTTCCAAATTATTCTATTTTCTAAGACTTTCTCTTGAACCCATAACCCATAGATTATTGAGAAATGTGTTAATTTCTATATATTTAGAGATTTCCCCCATCATCTTTCTGTTATTTAAGTTTTTAGTTTGACGACGATAAAATCAGAGAAAACACAGTATGATTTTAGATTTTTTAAATTTGTTGAAGTATATTCCATGGCCCAGAATATTATCTATCTTGGTGAATTCTCCTTGGGCACTTGAAAAAAAATGTGTGGTGTTCTATATATGCCAATTATAAGCTGTTGGTTGATTGTGCTGTTCAGATCTGTTTTCATGTTAATTTTCTTTTTAATAGCTCTATCAGTTTCTGAAATTAAGTGTTAACTCTAATTCTGTGTTTGTCTATTTTTTTATCTTTCCAGCGTTATCAAATAGTTTTCATGTATAATAACATTCTGAGTGTTGGTACATACACATTTAGGATTCTTATCCCTTCTTTTATCAATATATGTAATATCCCTCTTTATCTCTAGTAATTTTCTGTTCTCTAAAATTAATTCCATCAAAAATCTAGCCACCCCTGATTTTGTGTTAATTAGAGTTTGGTTTTCTTTTTCAATCATTTTTACTTTTAAACTACTTGTATGTTATTTTGAAGTGAACTTCTTGTTCATAGCATATACGTGACTCATGTTTTTGCATCCAATTTGTAAATATCTGTTTTTTAATTGGTATATTTAGACTATATTAAGGTAATTATTCAAATGTTAAGACTTGATCTGACATTTCATTTGTTTTTTCTGTTGTTCCCTCTCTCATTCCTGTTTATCTTTTCTTGCCTTCCTCTAAATATGTTGAGCACCATATCAGATGTTATAATATTTTCTTCAATGATCTGATATGAATTTATACCTGATAAGAGAATGCAAGCACATTATATTTAACTTTACCCATTATGTTGTTTTTCCTTTCTTTCTGAATTTCCAAACTCTACTCTCCTGCCATTTTTATTTATGTTTTAAAAAAATTTACTTTAGCCATTCTTTAAGATTTAGTCTGCTAGCAATAAATTCACTTATTGTTTCTTGTCAGAGATTATCTTTCTTCCATCTTTATTTCTATAGGATATATTCACTGGATATAGATTTAAAATTGAGGTTCTTTTCTTTCAGCACTTGAAAAATATGCTGCTTCTAGCATCCATGGTTACATATGAGAAATCTTCTGTTATTCAAATTGGCATTCTGTTTTAGATAATGCATGTCTTCTCTCTAGTCTTAATATGCATATTAAGACTATACACACACACAAATACACACACATATTTGTCTCTAATTTTCAGAGGTTTGTTACTATGTGTCTTGACGGAGACTTGTTTTGGTTTATCCTGCTTGTGATTTGCTCAGCTTCTTAAAACTATAGGTTTAAGCCTTTTGTCAAATTTGGGAAATGTTCTGTCCTATATTTATTTTCAGCACTCATTCCTTTCCCTCTCCTCTGGGGCACCAATGCTTTGCAAGCTAGATGTTGCTTTTTGTCCTATTGGTACATGAGGATTCTGTTCATTTTATAACTGTCTATTTTGTCTGTGTTATCAGATTGGGTAATTTTTATGCAATTGTCTTCAAAGTCACTGATTCTTTCTTCTGTCATCTCCAGTCATTGAGCTACTCAGTGCCGTTTTCATTTTGGTAATTGTATTTTTAGTTCTATAATTAGGCTTTCTCTACATATTTTTTCTTTCGCTGACTTTTCTACTTTTTTTGCTTCATTAATATTTGTAATAGTTCTTTATCAGTGGTACCTTAGAATTTTTTTTTCTTTTATTTTAATTTCTGGGGTACAAGTGCAAGTTTGTTACATACATAAACTTGTGTCATGGGGGTTTATATTATAGATTATTTTATCATGCAAGTATTAAGGTTAGTACCTATTAGTTGGTTTTCTTGATCCTCTCACTCCTCCTACCCTCCACCCTCCAAAAGATCCCAGTGTGTGTTCCACTCTATGTGTCCATGTGTTCTCATCATTTAGCTCCCACTTACAAGTGAGAACATGTGGTATTTGGTTTTTGATTCCTGTGTTAGTTTGCTAAGGATAATGGCTCAACATCACTGGCCATTAGAAAAATCCAAATCAAAACCACAATGACATATTCATCTCACATCAGTCAGAAAGGCTATTATTAAAAACTCCAAAAAAAAAGAAAAGATGCTGATGAGGTTGTGAAGAAAAAGGTACACTTATACACTTTTGGTGGGAGTGTGAATTAGTTTAGCCATTGTGGAAGACAGTGTGGTAATTCCTCAAAAACCTAAAAACAGAAATACCATTTGACCCAGCAATTCCTTTACTGGGTATATACCCAAAGGAATATAAATTATTCTGTTACAAAGACATATGCACACATATGTTCACTGTAGCACTATTCACAATAGCAAAGACATGGAATCAACCAAAATGTCCATCAATGATAAACTGACTGGATAAAGAAAATGTGGTACATATTCACCGTAGAATACTATGCAGCCATAAAAAAGAATGAGATCATGTCCTTTGAGACATGGATGGAATTAATATCATTTTTAAATAATTTCTATATCTGAGTCATCCCATTGTTATTTTCTGTCATTTTTTTTTATGCAAGTTGTGTATAATAATTGACTTCTGTTTTCTGGACAGTTTAATATTATGTTACAGTACTCCTATAGTACTCTTCGATGTGATATGACTTGACAGATTTATTTTGGTTTATCCTGTTTGTGATTTGCTCAGGTTCTTAAAACTATAGGTTTAAGCATTTTGCCAAATTCGGGAAATGTTTTGTCCTATATTTATTTTCAACACTTACCCCTTTCCCTCTCCTCGGGGCACCAATGCTATTTAACCTTTCATTTTAGCAAGCAGTCACCTTACTTGGGTGTAGCATACAGGTCTAGTTGTGAGTGGATGTTTACCTCTCATCATGACCTGATAGCACCACCCCAGCAAAAGGAGAGCACTGAAACATACCGCATCATTACACATGGGTGGGACATAAGTCAACTCTTTCCTTAGCCCCACAAACAGTTTTTGGGTAAAAACAGACTTCTAATTCACACATTATTGCTACCTTACCTCTGTATTGGGGTGTAAACTCAGTTTCTCTACCAAGATATGCTAACACAAGGTAAGAAAGTAACAAGGCTAATTTGCACTGCCCCATTGCTTCGAGTGTGTGGGAAAGAGAGAGGAAGAGAAAGATAAAATAAGAGAGAAAGATAACTTTTTTTTTTTTTACTAATACAGTTTAGAAGGAGTCTTTTGCATGAAATTTGACAAGGGAAAGTGGGTAGTTAGCCAGTAGGTTCAAAAGACAGAGAGGAGTACAAAAATACTAAACAAATTATATTAGTCCATTCTCACACTGCTAATAAAGATGTACCCGACACTGGGTACATCTTTTTTTATAAAGGAAAGAGGTTTAATTGACTCACGGTTCAGCATGGCTAGGGAAGCCTCAGGAAACTTACAATCATGGTGGAAGGGAAAGCAAACACATCCTTCTTCACATGGCAGCAGCAAGAAGAATGAGTGCCCAGGGAAGGGGGAAGCCCCCCAAACCATCAGATCTCATGAGAACTAACTCACCACCATGAGAACAGCACAGAGAAAACTGCCCCCATGATTCAATTATCTTCACCTGGTCCCTTCCACGACATGTGAGGATTATGGGAACTACAATTCAAGATGAGATTTGGGTGGAAACACAGCCAAACCATATTACAAAGCAAAGGCAAACAATTAATGGTGGATTGGTTTCTAAAATTAGGAAAGGCCAGTGAGGAACAAGAAACAAATAATCTTCCTTTATATCAAACAACGGGTCTTTTCTATAAAGAAGGCATAAGTATTCAGATGATCAATTTTGATCCTAATAGTAAATTATTGAATGTATCATGTGCTAAGGAAACTATGTGCAGGTAGAGGATGTTTGCATTTCTAACACATAGATGAAGATAGGCATATTCACTATTAATAAATTGTTGAACTGTTCATGTAAAATCCACCTATACTAGGCACTAAAGTACTAAACATAGATTCATTATACTATTCAGCAATCACACTTCTAGGTATCTGCCCAAGTGATTAAAAAACTTATGTCTGCACATATGTTTACTCTGCTAATAATAGCTGTATTCATAATCACCAAAGACTGGAAGTAATTAATATTTATTTCAATAGATAAATAGATCAACTTTGGTATATCTCTACAACAGAATACTATTCTGCAATAAAAATGAGTGTTATCAAATCATACCAAAAATGGGTCATAGATGCATACTACTAACAGAAAGAAGTAAATCTGAAGAAGCAAACTACTTTATTATTCTAGTTATCTGATATTCTAGAAATGGAAAATACAGAGACAGTTAGCAGATGAATAATTGCCAGTGTTCTCTTTTATAGGAAGGGTTCGAATAGGTGGAGAAGATAGAATATTTTTAGGATGGTGGATTTATTGTGTATAATACCTTAATTCCACGTCTCTGGGAGGAAATTGATTTGACCATATGGCTGAATGATCAGATAATGGAATTTATAAGATACTTAAGTCTATGAATTTATAGATACTTAAGTCTATGAATTTGTCAAATCTTGTAGAACTTTACAGGACAAAGATTAAATATTGCATGCAAATTTTAAAATATGATCTTGAAAATTGCAGAATCCTAGCATGGAATAAAGAATGGGATAAAAGAATCCAACTGCATTAGAAATATGTGAAAATACCTAACTGAAGTGGGTGGAGAAAAAATATGCTTATTAAGTTAAGTATGTTTAAAAATTAGTGGAATCTATGACTAAAGGCAAAAGGAATTGTACATAAGCACTGTAACTGAGTGGATAAAATTATTTCTGTGAAGCACAGTTTAACAATTCTGAAACCACAGTATACATATACTGGTATTGAATAATTAATAAATGAATGGCAGAGGAAATAGACAGATTTTTCATGCTGAAGTGGTAGGTTACAAAAAAATAGAAGACTAGAATAATCCATGAGGTAATGAATTAAATGTGGAAACATCATTATGCTTAGCTTACTATAGATATAGATAATAACATATAGAAATATTTAAGGATATGTATATACATAGCTGTCAATACACACACAGATATTTTCTCATTCTGTCAGTTGCAATGGCCTAGAAGAAATATATTTCAGTAGTAACAGACACTCCTAGCATTCAGATCTTGGTTTCTAATGTCATTCTTCAACAAAATAAATTAAGGCTCCTTACACATATGGGGATTCTAGGCTGTGGCATATTTAAGATGAATATGAACATCAACATGGAGCATTTTATATTACCAGAAAAGAAGACAGTATTAAAACACACATACACACACACACACACACACACACAAAATGATGGAAAGAAGTCATTTGTAAAATGGCAAGCGTAAAAATAGAGAGGTCTGACAAGAACTACCACAGCTACATATAGAAGGTCAACATTATCAACAGTGTTGTCATGTTGATAGCATATAATCTTGATATGGTATAATTAAAATGACACCTAACCCCTGTGGTTTTCTTCCCCCAAATGCATAACCCCAGAGTAATCCTGGGGAAAACACCAGACCAGTCCCAACTGAGGGACATTCTACAAAATACCTGACCAGTATACCTCGAAACTGTCAAATCATAAAAAAAGACAACACTTAGAAACTGCCACAGCCAAGAGAAGTGTAAGGAGATGTGTCATCTAAGTTGTAGTATATTCTGAGTGGTATTCTGGATCAGAAAAAAGTATTATGTCAAAATTAGGTAAAATAACTTTAGTTAATAATAATAATGTATGAATACTGACTCATTAGTTGTAACAAATGTACCACACTAACATAAGATATTAACAATAGGGGAAAATGAATGAGGAAACTCTGTGTACTACCTTAAGAGTCCTTCTGTAAATCTGAAACTCTTCTAAATAGTAAAGTTTATCAAAACATAAAATAATAATATCACTGTTCTTAAAATTCTTGTGCTGTATGCCACTTAAAAAAAAAGATTTTTTTTTTGTTTTCTAAAGAGACTATATTCTAGCCATATCAAAATCCATATCATACTTCAAAGATCTCAACCTCTTCTTCCATTTGTTATATTATGAACATAAAATCAGTATAAAATTTTACCTTACTGTTAATCATTTACATTTCTAACTTTTAATGCAATATTGAGATTTAGCATTAGTTATTTCTATTCTTATCCTCAGTTCTGGCAACACTTTGAAATGAAACTTTTCAATTACTATTTTGTGTCAGTCGTTCACATAAGAAAAGATTTTACTGTCCATGGCAACTGCTTAGTAATGAATGTCAGGTATTCTTCGCACCCACTTTCAAGGTGATCACTGAATGAAGAGGGCATATTTGTTCTTTTTTATTTTTCCCTCAAATTCCACATCTCTGGGAGGAAATTGATTTGACCATATGGCTGAATGATCAGATAATGGAATTTATAAGACTCTTGGGGAAGCAATTGAAATAGAAAATATAGTATACTACTGCTTTACAGCAAGACTCCTAGGAGCCTAAATTCTCCAAATAAATCATACATGCCCTCTTATATAGAAGCACTTAACACTGAAAAAAAAATCACTTCTAGTCTTCGAAGAGAACATTATTAATAACAATGGTATCAATGATTCCCCAGTTTAAGTAACAAAATAATATTCGTGATGACACTATCTAATATATAATATTTCTGTGAAAATTTCATGAAAAAATAACATGAAAATATTTAGTAAACTGCAACTTATTATTGTAACATACACTAATTAGGAATTTTTCTCTTCTCCATAACTTGCCACTAGGATCTAAAGCTGAAAAAATAAAAATAATGTACACTTTGGGGACTCCTCAGCTCATCCAAAGGCAGAGCACACTAACTTAACAACATCTTTCAATGGCAGACAAAAAACAAATGCATAAGCATGTTTACAGTGCCGTTTTTATTGTTTCCCCAAAGTAATCCAACACCCACATGAAATATAGAGTGGAAATAGTTGGAGTCTGGGAGTCTTGTTAAGAATGTGGTACTGCCGGGCGCGGTGGCTCACGCCTGTAATCCCAGCACTTTGGGAGGCTGAGGTGGGCGGATCACGAGGTCAGGAGATCGAAACCATCCTGGCTAACGCGGTGAAACCCCGTCTCGACTGAAAATACAAAAAATTAGCCGGGCGTGATGGTGGACGCCTGTAGTCCCAGCTACTTGGGAGGGTGAGGCAGGAGAATGGCGTGAACCCAGGAGGCGGAGCTTGTAGTGAGCCGAGATCGCGCCACTGCACTCCAGCCTGGGCGACAGAGCGAGACTCTGTCTCAAAAAAAAAAAAAAAAGAATGTGGTGCTAAGGTCGGGCGCGGTGGCTCACGCCTGTAATCCCAGCATTTTGGGAAGCCGAGACAGGCAGATCACGAGGTCAGGAGATCTAGACCATCCTGGCTAACACGGTGAAACCCCATCTCTACTAAAAATACAAAAAAATTAGCCGGGCGTGGTGGCGGGTGCCTGTAGTCCCAGCTACTCGGGAGGCTGAGGCAGGAGAATGGCGTGAACATGGAAGGCGGAGCTTGCAATGAGCTGAGATTGCGCCACTGCACTCCAGCGTGGGCGACAGGGCGAGACTCCGTCTCAAAAATAAATAAATAAATTAAATAAAATAAAAATAAAAAAATAAAAAGAATGTGGTACTAAGAGAAAAGAGTTTGTTCTCTCCCTCTACTCCACAGGGTAGAGTGAAAGTCGTCCCTCTTCTATGGAACAAGTCGAGGGTTTCAAAATAGCTCTCATAAAGGTCTAAAATTGGTGTACCAAGAAAAGAATATAATCTTGTTCTACATTTGGAGTTTTAGTGAACTCTTGAAGCTCTGTGTCAAAGTTTCTTAACCCTTGCACTGTTGACATTTTGACTGGAAAGTGTTGTGGAGGGCTGTGCATTGTAGAGATTAGGAGAAAAACTCTTAGAGTTTGTAATGTTTAGCAGCATCCCTGGCATTACCCACTAGATACCAGTGGAACCATTCTTCCCCTAGTCATATACCAAATATGCCTCTAGGCATTGCCAAATCTCCCATAGAAGGCAAAGTTGCTTTCAATTGAGAATTACTGCTCTTATTCCACATAATTCTGCCAATTAAACAGAGTGCAAAGTGTGAGGAGATTTAGAAAACATAAGTGAACATACACACAAGTTGTAACCTGAAGCAGACAGATTAAAAAAGAATGTACTATTGGTCCTCAGTATCTATGAGTTTCACGTTCATGGATTGAACCAGCTACAGATAAAAAATATTCATTAAAAAATGAATCGTTTTGTCCATACTGATCATACACATACTATATTTCTTGTCATTATGTCCTAAGAAATACAGTATCATAACTATTTACATATCGCTTGTATTGTAGTATGTGTTATAAATAACCTAGAGATGTTTTAAAGTATACAGGAGGATGCGTGTAGGCTGTATGCAAGTATTACAGCACTTTGTATAAGGGACTTGAGCATTTGTGAATTTTGGTATGTGGGACAGAAAGGTCCTGGAATCAATCCATGAACACTGAGGAATGGCTGCATAGTAGAGTATGCCTCGTACATGGATTAAGAATAGAACATTTGTTTCCTGAAACCTTGTTACAGAAAAATGAACAATTCCTGTGGCCTGATGTGGAGCACAGATGTAAGAAATGGATCCAAGGACACAGAATTGCCCATCTCTAAAATGTCTTCAGCATTTTAGAATGTTAGAGCATTTTAGGAGCTTGTTGGTCTGGAACTAAAAATTCAAGGAAATCATATGCACCAAATATATCAAGACCACTATTGAGAGAAAACAAATTAGATAACATCTCTGGCTCCCTTATTTACCCTAACCTTGCAGTTGGGCTCTGGTAAGAAAGGGGAGAAAGTTCAGACCATGCCGCTGGCACCCCAAGTATCTCAAACTAAAGTCTACTTGGTTTAAGGGGAAAGATATATATTAAAATTAGATCTAGAAATTGTTTTATGCCACCATAATCATTATGTCAAAACCTAAAAGGATATTGCAAATATAATGGAAGTAAAAGCAATACCATTTATGGATACATAAAGACAACATTTCTTAACAAAAATTAACAAAATCCAGCAATACATAAAGAATGACACAAATAATCAAGTTGGAATGCAGGTTGTTTCAAAATACAGAAATTAATGTAATTCACTACATTAACAGGTTGAGAAAAATATATTAAATGGGCATTTTGATGTATATAGTAAAAGCATTTGACAAACTACAACACACATTCTTTAAAAAATGTTCACCAAACTAGGAATAGACCAGACATGAGCCACCCAGGACTTCCTGGTCAGCCCTCAGTTGAGGGCAATGCAGCCAGCAGCCAGCTTCCAGCTATTATTTCCTTTAGGGTCTTAGCTACAGAGAGTCCTTCCCTGGAATTCACACTCTGACCAGGGCAGCCTGCATCTGGTGATTGAGCAAGGCAGTTACATAATGGCCTGTACATTTTACCCAGCATGGAACACTCAGGGGCAATACTCACTCCAGAGTTTACCACCGGGTTGGTCGAGGCCTTGGAGGGCCTACATGTCCGTTCACTTTCTGTTTCTGAGCAATCTTTTTTCCTTTCCTTTTTTTCATAATGTTGATTCTCAACAAACATCTCATACCTCATGTTTTGTCTTGGCATCTGCTGCCAAAGAATCCCAAATCTTTCTAGTGATTGCCAAACTGTTTAATTATGCAGTAATTTGCTGCCCAGATTTACAGGCATAAATTATGTCCATTAAATAAAAGAAGTATTGTTGGACCATAATAACATTCATATTTAGGTGTAAAAATCCTTAGAGTAAAATTTATTATGATGCTCATCAATACAGTTAATTTGTGTTCTTATAACATTATTGGTAAATGCTGATACCTAATTTGCTTTATCTATGCTAGTGGTTGAGGTTGGAAAATCAAGACACACAATGAATTTATCATAGCAACATGGTCATCAGGAGATGAATATCTCTGTTACTTATGTATTTGAAAACAGTGTTCTATAAAAAAAAAATTGGTGTGAGCTGAGTTACTATGAATAAGAGCCTTTTGTCGAAAGCATTTCTGCCTAGACTGTCAGAAGAAAGATTGAAGAGAAAACTTGGAAACAAAATAAAAAGAATGTGATTTGTGATTTCATGTTACAATGATCATCCTTTTTTTTTTTGTATTTGTTTCTTGCCAAAACTTTGGTTTGTCATACTGTAGATGCACGAATACAACTAAATAGAGGCTGTTTTTATATAAAATGACACTGAGATTTGTCACAATATAAAGGATACTCTGTGTTTTGTGCAGTATTATACATTGTGAGTATAGACATAATAAAAATCCAAAGTTACTGAATATTAAGAAATCACCCTAACATTCCATTTACATTTCAAGCAAAAAAAGAATTTGTAAAAAAAAAAATCTGTGCCAATATTTACAACTTCTTTCACTGATAGACCTAAATGGGTTATCTGGCAGCACAGAGGATATGGAAGACACTGAGAATTACATATTCACATAAATATATATAATTAATATCCAAATGTTTGTGGTGTATACTAAAATATAACTATGTATGTTTGATACTGTAAGATAGTGACCTGAAAATTGTACAGCTTTCTATCTAACAGAAGATTGATATTTGTGCCTTTTTTTATTTAGCTTAAGTCTCTTAAATGTTCTATGTTAGCCACGATTATAAACTAAGAGAGGAAAAAAAATGGAATCCTTAATTTTTTTTAAATTCTATCACTCAAGGTAATAACTAAAGGAATTCACTTATTTAAAATGGAAGTGTGAAAATTATTAAATTATATGAAACATGATTTCCATAGGATAACTCATATGGCTAGTTATGCACATTTAATACAATGCTACAACATAAAATTGAAAGTGATGCTTTGACTGATCTAAACATCAGGTTTTCATAATATTTAATATTTCATAGAACTCTTTATTCCATAATTGTTTTTTCCATCATGACAACCCCTAGAAGAAAAGATGAATCCTTTACCTCTTGATGAAAAGTAGAAATGTGAATATTTTCTTTTTTAATCCAATAGTTTTTCAGTCTGCAAATAAGACAAAAGAGAGAACAAGCTTTCTTTTTGTAACAAAACTGAGTAGACTTTTCACAGAATAAAGTCTATCATCAACTATAGCTTCAAAAGCAAAGCTCTGTCAAAATGGGTACCCAATTTAATTGGGCCAATAAGTTATTTTATGGAAATTTAGGGTTCTAATGTCATGTCAAATAGTAAGAGTTATTGCACTTTGGGGCAGGTAGATAATGAATCTTGTCTGCATATTTTGAATATACTCTTTAAATCATCAGATTTTAAACACTTTTTTTTCCTATTTCAAATTCAGTAGCAAAATCAAACTGCGCAATTGTAAAATTACTTCTAAGGCTGAAAATGTATTCCAATTTTTATTTGCATCAGCTAAATAAAAATGCTTTTATAATCACTTAATCTTAGTTAATATTCAATATTTGTTTAACCGGATATACCATTTACGATCAGTTCTCACAAGACTCAAAAACTATGAAAAGAGCAGGACTTCACCAGTTCAACACAGCTGTCTCACTAGAGATGATCCAGCTGTCACTTGTGGTCAGCATCAGGCATCTGCCACTGAAGGCTCTGCTCAAATCAAGAAGTCTCTCTTGCAAGATGTTGATGACCATCTAGGTCAGCCTAGGACACTCTCCTTGTCCATGTTGCTTTCTTTGGAATGGCTTATTAACTTATTTCCCTATCCCTTTTCTCTTGTTATTAGATGTTACTCTGATTGATGTGGAAATCTTGATATATAACATTTACGTATCGATTTAATATACTACTAGTATGTATGATTTGCAAAATTGGCTGACTTGTGGATTGGCTTGTGCTTGTGTGCCCAGGGCTGTGACTACTGAGTGAACAGGTAGTGTTGAGAATTGCCTCCTTGAGAATGCCACGTAGCTCATGGCTTTTATGATTAAATAAACATCAATAAAAGTCTGGTCTTGTGGAAGGACATAAACATGCATAGACCTGGTTATGTCTGACTTTATGCCACTTAAATATTTGTGTTAATATGATTGTATGTAAGTATTTATGTTACTCAGAGTGATCTTAAATATTTATGTTGACTGGAGTGCTCACCTCTTCAACATTCCTACTGGGTTTTCCCCTTCACTAATATAGTTTCAGTTATCATGAAAATGATACTAAAAACAACACTGTTGAATACTTATTAAAAGCTAGTCCTATGATGAGAATTTTATATTTATTTTTAAAACTTAATATTCACAATAATTTTGTGATGTAGAAACTCTAATTGGCAGATGAGGAAATTGAGACTGGACTAAGTTAATAATATGCACAATTTGATGCAGCTAGTTAATTGCAAAACCAGGATTCGAAATCATGCTTTTCTGAAATCTGTGACTTGGGGATTCTGCCCTTAACAAACTTGACATCTTGGTCAAGAAAACTTGATCTTAAACTTATCAGGTCATAAAATATGCTAACAAATATATGTTTTAGGCTCTAACTTTTTTGAGAGCTATAATTACAATTATTTTTACACTTGATCTTATCCAAAAGGCCGAGAAGCGATACAATTATTTTTTTGTTAGAAGAAAGTGAGGAAGTTGAAAAGATTGAAGCAAAAGGAGAGGAAAAAGATGGGACACATTGGGAATGGACAAGTAGAATGAGAAGGAAAAAAATGGGAAAACAAAGAGAAGAAAGAGTGATGTAGAGAAAGAAGAATAAATGGGATGATATAGTTTAGGTCTGTGTTCCTGCCAAAATGTCATGTTGTATTGTAATCCCCAGCATTGGAGGAGGAGCCTGTTGGGAGGTGATTGGATCATGGGGGTGGATTTCTCCCTTGCTGTTCTCTGGATGGTGAGTGAGTTCTCACTAAACCTGGTTGTTTAGAAATGTGTGGCACCTTCCCGCTTGCTCTCTCTTCCTCCTGCTCCTGCCATGTAGATGTGCCTTCTTCCCCTTTGCCTTCTGCCATGATGGTAAGTTTCCTGAGTCTTCACCAGCCATGCTTCCTGTACAACCTGCAGAACTAAGTCAGTTAAACCTTTTTTCTTTATAAATTACCCAGTCTCAGGTAGTTCTCTATAGAAATATAAGAACAGACTAATACAAAAGAAAACATGCATTTATTGAATACAAATACTTTGACATCCATTCACAAATTTATCAATGTAGTATTCACAGTTTAGTGAGTTTAGTGTTATTATCTATGTTCATATTGATAAAGGCATTGACTATTCAACCCAGTATATTTTAAACTAATTTCATTAACTCAACTTCTAAAGATGTCCAGTTAGGTTTGGTAATTATAGTACAAACAGGAGAAGATAAACATCTTCTCCATAGATTACATCATTGTTAAATCTCAATAATTTTAAATATAATTAACCTTTAATAATGCTTTGGATTTAATAATATAGCTATTGCATGGGAATTGTCCACAAACCATTATAAATCTATTTGTTTAGGTTTAACCAACCAAGTAATAAAGTCTGTGTGTAGCTTGGGCCCACAGTGTGCTTATTAAGTGTCTCACTCAGTGTAATTGATTGTAAAATCCACCTCAAATCACACCAAATAAAGAGTATTTTACAAGTTGGAAAAAAAAAAAAAGATGTCCAGTTAATAGCAACTCAATCATCCAATTACTCAAAGCAGAAAATTCTGAATTGTGTCTGACTCATTTTTCCTGTTACCCATGCTCAATGGTACGTAAATAAAGATGATAGAGTCAAACTAGGATTATATCATTTACTATTATTTCACATTCAAAAAGGAATAAAAAAGTGGATGGAAAGACACATAGAGCAGTGACCCAACTCCCAATCTTCTTAGGACCTGGATGTTACAAACGTTCTTCTATGTGGGATTTAAAAGGGAATTAGCCTTCCAACTTGAATAAGCCAAGGGTTTCTCTGAACAACTAATGTCATATCTCTGTTCAAGTGTCTCTCTTGACAAAGAGAACCATAGAAAGGGACATGTTATAACACAAGGAGCTGTTGATGCAGGATCTGTTCATGCTTCTGAACCAATAAGGCTGTAGTAAGGTAAATATCAATTCTCCTTTTAGAGTTACATGTTTACTGTGAGTGATAATATATTGTATTTTATTATCAGTGTAGCTAGTCATCTTTTAAAAGTTGTAAGAACACATGCTAGAATGATAAATGAAGATTGGCTCTGAGAAGCAGAGGATAATTACTACCCATTACCACAGTTAGAGAGGGGTTATTGGCAGGAAGAAGGTGGATTGGTGGAGAATGCATGTCTTTATGCCAAAAACAAGTATTAAGAATAGCAAATTAAATAGGAATCCTTCTGAGAAGTATGAGTTCAGAAGTTTTTAAAGGCCATAACCACAGGCATTGAGTTGCGCAATATCTCCCAGGATTTTATGACTTTAGAAAAAGTTGCTATGCAATCTATCTGTTGCAGCTATCACAGGGTACTCATTTTCACTCTAGATTGGAACTTCTACAGTACTTTTGACACCTAAGGATTTCTTCCTTGATTTGAAGTTTATCCTGTAAATACTAATTTCTTTTAATAATTATAACACATTTTAACAATTATTTTAAAAATTCTTTGAAAATGTTTAATTTATAAAATTACACATCTTCAAGCATTTTAAACTCCTTTTCTAAATATCACTTTCATGGATTTGAATTTCTTGCTTAAAAAATAACACTATTCAGAAGACTGAATACTTCTTATAAATCTAAAAAATTAATAAATACAATGATGCAAAGTTATTTTAATAGCTGTATTAGTCAAGGACTAATACAGCTATTAGTCTATAGAGAGACAGAATTAATAGCATATAAGAATATATAAAAGGGAGTTTATTTAGGATAATTGACTTACACGGTCACAATGTAAAGTCCATCTGCAAGTTGAGGAGCAAGGAAGCAAGTGGTAAATTAGTTCAAATCCCAAAACCTCAAAAGTAGGAAAGCCAACAGTGCAGTCTTCCATCTGTGGTGGCCAAAGGTTGGAGAGACCCTCACAAACCACTCAAGAATCCAAAAGCTGAAGAACTTGGAGTCTAATGTTTGAGGGCAGGAAGCATCCAGCACAGGAAAAAGATGAAGGCTGGAAGACTCAGCAAGTCAGCTTATTCTAAGCATGGAGGGTGGGTCTGCCTCTCCCAGTCCACTGATTCAAATGTTAATCTCCTTTGGCACCACCCTCACAGACACACCTGGGAACAATACTTCGCATCCTTTAATCCAATCAACTTGACACTAATATTAACCATCACAATAGCTTAGTAGATTTTAATTTAAAACAAGATAAATTGTTTAACTAAAATCAAGTTGGAGTTAGAAGATTGTAAATCACCTAGTCAAATTTATCTATGTATACAAAATATCAAAAAATATAGTCTTTTGGCAAAAAAATATATATATGATGTGTTTCATGCAGAACACATCTCTAGATTTAAATTTTATCAGCCGCTATTTGTTTATCTTCAAATCACATTTATGCTAAATGAAAACTGATAATTGTATTGAATTTTGTACTTAAATATTTATTAAAATGTATTTTTTTCTCCTAGTAAAATAAACTGAACAATGGAATCTTAAATGTACGTTTACCTTTTTTATGTGAACCTTAAACTTGATGGAATCTTGAATTTTCTTAGATACTATGGTTATCCATCTCTAACAGATATTTGAAATTGTACCCATGTGAGACTTGAATTGTGATTTTCTTACTCAGTTGAAGTCACAACACATGGGTCATTAAACTAGCATTTACACTTAGGTGAAAAATATATCTTTAACTTCTAATTTAACATTAAGTTAATTTTGGCATTCTACACTCACTCTATCAAGTATGGGCATGAATAACAAGATTTAAAAAGTTATAAATTCTATTCCATTTCCAAATAGAGAATTCTTTTTATTTTTCTCTTTAATGAATCATCGTGAACTCCTGGTTTTTCAATGTGCTTTTATCAACAATTATTCTTTTGCTGGTGAAACAAATTTTGGCAATGTATACATAGTTTTAGTTTGCTACGTTTAAAAAATTAATTTTTAATTTTTATGGGTACTTAATAGGTACATATATTTATGGGTTACATGAAATATTTTGATACAAGCATTCATTGAGTCATCACATCAGGGCAAATGGGGCATCCATCACCTCATACATTTATCCTTTGTGTTACAACCAATCTAATTATGTCCTTATTTTAAATTGTACATTTTAATTTATCATTTTAAAAGCCATTTTAACTGGGGTAGAAAAATGTCTCATTGTAGTTTTGATTTACACTTCCCTGGCAATTAGTGTTGTTGAGCACCTATTTATATGTCTGTTTGCCATTTGTATGTCTTCTTTTGAGAAATATCTATTCAGATCTTTAGCACATTTCTAAAACTCGATTATTGAATTTTTTCTGTAGAATTGTTTGAGCTCCTTACATATTCTGGTTACTAATCCCCTGTCAAATGGGTAGTTTGCAAATACTTTCTCCCGTTCTGTGGATTGTCTCTTCACTTTGCTGTTTGTTACCTTTGCTGTGCAGAAACTATTTAACTTGGTGTGATTTTATTTGTGTTTTTGCTTTGGTTGCTTGTTCTTGTGGGGTATACTCAAGAAATCTTTTCCCAGTCCAATGTCCTGGAGAATTTCCCCAATGTTTTCTTCTAGTCATTTCATAGTTTGAGGTCCTAGATTTAAGTCTTTAATATATTTTGATTTGATTTTGATATGCGGTGAGAGATAGGGATCTAGTTTTGTGTTTCTGGATTTGAATATCTAGGTTTCCCAGTACTATTTATTGAAGAGACTCTCCCTTCCCCAATGTATCTTCTTGGCACCACTGTCAAAAATGAGTTTACTGTAAATATATCAATTGATTTCTGGATTCTCTATTTTATTCCACTGGTCAATTTGTCTTTTTTTAAATGCCAGTACCAGGTTGTTTTGGTTACTATATCTCTGTAGTATTATTGAAGTCAGGTAATGTGATTCCTCCAAGTAATTTCTCTTTTTGCTTAGGATAGTGTTTAGTCTGTTCTCACACTGCTAATAAAGACATACCTCAGACTGAGTAGTTTACAAAGAAAAGAGGTTTAACGGCCCCACAGTTTCACATGGCTGAAGAGGCCTCAAAATCATGGCTGAAGACGAAGAAAGAGCAAAGGGACTTCTTACAGGTTGGCAGGCAAGAGGGCATGCGCAGGGGAACTCCCTTTTATAAAACTATCAGATCTTATGAGACTTATTCACTATCATGAGAAAGCATGGGAAAAGCCTGCCTTCATGATTCAGTTACCTCCCATTGAGTCCCTCCCATGAAATGTGGAAATTATAGGAGCTACGATTCAAGATGAGATTTGGGTGGGGACACAATCAAACCATATTATTTCACCCATAACTCATATCAGATAGCTTTGGTTATTCTGGGTATGTTGTAATTCTATATAAATTTTAGAATTGTTTCTTCTATTTTTGTGAAGAATGTCAGGATATTTTGATAGAGATTGCAGTAAATCTGTACATTGCTTTGGATAATATGGACATTATAACAATATTGAATTTCCAATCCATGAACATAAAATACCTTTGCATTTTTTGTGTGTACTCTTCAATTTTATGCATAAATATTTTATAATTTTCACTGTAGAGATCTTTTACTTCTTTAAGTCCTGAATATTTAATTTTATTTATAGTTATCATAAGTGGGATTAGTTCTTGATTTCTTTTTCAGATTGTTTGCTGTTGGCACATAAAAATTACTGATTTTTGTATGTTGATTTTGTGGCCTGCAACTTTTTGAATTTGTTTATCAGTTCTAATAGGTTTTTCCAGATATAAAATCATATCATGTACAAACAAGGATAATTTGACTTGTTTATTTGAAATGTAGATGTTCTTATTTCTTTCTCATTCAATTGCCCTAAGACTTCCAGTACTCTGTTGAATAACAGTGGTGACAATGAGCATATTTTTCATGTCCCTGATCTTAGAGAAAAGGTTTTTAATTTTTCCCCATTCAGTATGATATTAGCTGGGGGTCTGTCATATATGGCTTTTATTATGTTTAGGTAGGTTTCTTCTATATCCATTTTTTGAGGATTTTAATCATGAATGGATGTTGAATTTCATCAAATGCTTTTTCAGCATCAATTGAAATTATCATAAGGTTTTTGTCTTCATTCTGTCCATATGATATATCACATTGATTGATTTGCAAATTTTGAACCATTTTTCTTCCCTATGATACATTCCAGTTGGTCAAGATGAATGAACTTTTTGACATGTTGTTGAATTCTGTTTGCTAGTATTTTGTTGAGGATTTTTTTCATAAATATTTATCAGTAATATTGGCATGCGGTTTTCCTTCTTGATGTGTCTTCTTTTGGTTTTGGTATCAGGGTAATCCTAACCTCTAGAATGAGTTTAGAAGTATTTCCTCCTCCTCTATTCAAAGTAGTTTGAGTAGGATTGGCAATAGTCTTTTTAAATGTTTGGTAGAATTCATTAGTAAAGCCACCAAGTCCTGGGCTTTTCTTTGCAGAGAAACTTTATTACAACTTTTATGTCATTCCTTCTTATTGCTGTATTCGGGTTCTGAATTTCTTTATAGTTAAGTCATGGTAGGTTGTATATGTCTAGAAACGTATTCATTTTGTCTAGACTTTCTAATTTATTGGCATATAGTTTCTCATACTAGCCACTAATGATTCTTTGAATCTCTGTTTTCAGTTGTAATGTCTCCTTATTCATCTCTGATTTTATTTTTCTGGGTCTTCTGTCTTTTCTTCTTAGTCTCGGATAATATTTTGTCAATTTTCTCTGTCTTTTCAAAATCAACATTTATATTGTTGATCTTTTGTATTTTTTTCATTTCAATTTCATTTACTTCACCTCTGATCTTCATTATTTCTTTTCTTCTGCTAATTTTGGGTTTGCTTTGCTCTTGCTTTGTTGTTGTTGTTGTTGTTCTTTAAGATGCATCATTAGGTTGTTCATTTAAAGTTTTTTTAATCATGTAGGCACTTATATCTATAAAATGTTCTTTTAGTTCTTTTGCTGTATCCCATAGGTATGGTATATTGTGTTTCCATTATCATTTCCTTTACAAATTTTTTAAATTTTCTTCTTAATTTCTTTATTGACCCACTGCTCATTCAGGAGCATATTATTTAATTTCCATGTATTTGTATATTTTCCAAAATTACTCCTGTTATTGACTTCTAGTTTCATTCCGTTGTGAACAGAGAAGATGCTTGATATTAGTTTAATTGTACTGAATATTTTTAGACTTGTTTTGTGGCCTAACATACGGTCTATCATTGAGAATGATCCATGTGCTAAGAAGAAGAATGTGTATTCTGTAGCCATTGGATGAAAAGTTCTGTAAATAGCTAATAGGTCTATTTGTTTTATAGTGTAGATTTAGCCTGATATTTGATTTTCTGTTGGGATGACCTGTCCAGTGAGGAAACTGGGGTGTTAAATTTTCCAGCTATTATTTTACTGGGGCCTGTCTTTCTTTAACTCTAGACATATTTGACTTATATATCTGGGTTCTCACATGTTGGATGCATATATATTTAAAATTGTTATATCCTCTTGCTAAATTGATGAATCTGTCATTATATAATGACCTACCTTGTTTCTTCTTAGAGTTTTTGCCTGGAAATTTATTTTGTCTGATATATATATACATATCAATAAGTGCCTTTCACCATGATTATAAATATCCTAAAGCCTCCCCAGCCATGAAGAACTGTGAGTCAATTAAACATCTTTTCTTTATAAATTACTCAGTCTCAGGTATTTCTTCACAGCATTGTGCGAATGGACAAATACAGTTATTTATTGTAGTATTTGCAGTATGGACTTTTTTATACTCATCCTTCTTGGGAAGGCTTTCCAGGTATTTAAAACAACTTGGGTGTAATGATCTAAGCCAAATCTGCATTAGGGTCCACCCCATGCCTAGTAATTCTGTGGTTCTTGCAGACTCGTAGAAGTACCCATTTGGTGATCTTGAATAAGATCTGGAAGAATTACCTTTATTATGAAACAGAGACTCTTGTTCTCTTCCCTAACTCTCTCCCAAACAAATGTAGTCTCATTTTCCATGCTGAGCGGCCTGGAGCTGAGGGTGCAGTAACACAAATATACTTGTAGCTCACATCACTGGAACTACACTGGATCAGACCTAAAGCCAGCCCAGCACAAGGTCTCACCCAAGGTCCACTGTAACAATTAACTGACTACTGCCTATGTTTGCTCAAGGCCCAAGGGCTCTACAACCGGCAGGTGTTAAAGCCAGACAGACTTATGTCCTTCCCTTCAGGCCAGCAAGTTCCCTAACTGCCAGGTTGGTCCAGAGATGTCATTGAGGAGCCAGGGACCCCAAAACATTATAAATCTACCTGGTGTTCTATTGTATATTGGCTGATCTGAAATTCAAACCACTCTTTTCTCCCCTTTACACAGGCAGAGGAGCCTCACTCTGTGGATACCACCACAACAGGCCCATGGGGAGTACTCATAGACTATCTCTGATGTTCTGTTAAGGCCCAGGGGCTCTTCATCAGTTTGTGGTGAATGCTGCCAGGCCTGTGACTTCATCCTCTGGCCCAGGACAGCTCTATAATAGCTGTTCAAGAGCCAAGGCCTGGAATTGGGGACCCCAAGAGCCACTTGGTGATCTACCCCGCAGTAAATGAGCTATTACCTAAAGTGCATACAAAGTCTCCTTTACTTTTCCCTCTGCATTTTTCAAGAACAAGGAGTCTCTCATTATAACCACCACAGCTAAGAATGTGCTGGGTGTCACCTGAAGCCACCATGTCTCAGAGTCTCACTCAAGGCCCACAGCATACTACTTGGGTATTGCTGCTGCTTATTCAAGGCCCAAGGGCTCTTTAGTCAGCACGATGGGTCTTTCCATGAATTTTTTTTTTTCTTTAAGGCAGCAGATTTCAATCTGGCCCAGGGTGTGTCTAGAAATGTCATCTGGGAGCTAGAGCAAGGAAAGGAGGCCTTAAGCCTCTGAGTGGTTCCCTACCATACTGTGGCTGAGCTGGTATCCTCTTTACTCTTTACTCTTCCCCTTTCTCTCCTCAAGCAGAAGAAAGGGGCCTCTCTTGGAGCCATGAGCTATGCTGCCTGGTTTTAGAGGATAGTGGCATAAGCATTCCCTTAGTTGCCCCAGCTCGTATTTTATGTGCTCCCCCAATCCTCTGGCTCGTAGCCAAACTCAACACTAGTACTCACCTAGGAGTTGCAGTCTTTGTGGCCTAGGCTGCCTTTCAAGTTTATTTAGAGTCCCAGAGCACTTTATCCTTCTGTGGAAAGGCTTGGTAGAACTCAAATTCTGACCACTGCGATGGGCAATACCCTTCTGACTAGGGGTTGTCTAAATTGTCCCTCTGTGTGAAGTTATCAATTGAGTTTAGTTTGGTTTTGCTTTCTGCTGTGACAGGGCAGCACTGAGTTCAATGCAGTCTCACAATCATTCCACTCTCCCCCTTTCAAGTACACAGATTCTCTCTTTATGCCATGCAGCTGCTGCTAGGGAAAGGGGTAGGGGTGGCATCAGTAATTCAAGGCTGTCTTTTCTACCCTCTTCAGTTCTTTCAGTGATATAAAGTTAAAAGCAGGTACTATGAGTATTCTACCTGATTTTTTGGTTCTCATAATGGTGAGTTTTTTGTGTAGGTAGTTGTTAAATTTGATGTTCTTCTAGGGGGGACGTTCAGTGGAGCCTTCTTTTCAGCCATCTTGCTCCACCTTGTTGCTACATATTTTTTACATGCTCTCTTTAACCTATGAACTCTTCGTTTTTGGCACACAAGATTCCCCGGGATTATCTTGCACATTTTCTATTCCAGATGGGATTAGCTATTTCTTCAAAAAACCTTATTTCTTTCTAGATAAATGGTAAAAGATTGTTGTGAGAATTAAGTAGAAAAATAATTTAAAATTATCATACAACTTAATTATTCAATGGCAACCTTGAGTGTGGTAGTCTCTTCTAAAGCTACTCCTTATTTTACTACATGGAAAAAAATGAATTATATGTACTTCTTACTTCTCTGTTATTTGGTTAAATCCTGTGCATCTCTTTTTCCATATCTGCTAACAAAGTTGAATTCTACAGACCTGAATTTTGTTTCTAAAAGTTAACTACTAAAAGTCTAGAAAAGACCTTAAATCTGTAGCTTTTTATAATTGCCAATAGGGTGTAAAAGGAGCTAGATGAGCTCAATATTCCCTCTTATTTGAATATATATATATTATATATATATATATATATAGAAAGAGAGATAGAGAGAGGGAGAGAGCAGTATCCCAGTGTATTATTAACTAAGTCAGGTAATCTGATTTGATAAAGTGTGAAATTGAGAACTTTCATAAGAATATCAATTTTTTGTTGCAATAAGGGGAAGTTGAATATTTCTGTTTCATATTAATATAAAACTCTTTGAAAGCATAATTGAAACAAGGAGGTTTCATGAAACTACTAAGATTTTGAAATTATTTTATTATCTTGATCAAAAAATGTATTAAGTAAACCTGTAATACTGGGTTGTGCCTAACCTGATAACACATTATTATAGTAATAATATTGTAGTTGATATTTCTGTATCCCTAATTTGTGGAAATACTTGTAAAATCATCTATTAATGCATGAGACGATGGCATTTTCCTGTTATCTACGCTCATGGTAGAAAAATAAAAACTTATGACTCTGCTAGAGTTATTATTTAACAAAATAATTAGGGCTTGCATTTTTGTTTAAATTTCACTTATTAGAATTACCTTTCTAAAACCTGGAATCAGTATGCTTCTGCCCAATCCTCTTCTTATATTTGATGAAGACTTGCTAACCTCTGTATAAACATCTTAGAAAGGCATTCTAAGCTCTTCTACAATCTGGTACCCATATATATTTTAGTTTATTTATTCCTACTGAAATTCTAGCTACCCAGCATCTTCCCCCTTCCCAAACTATGCATGTTAACTTGCCAGAATTTTGCTGTATTTTAAACAATCATTTTGAAATGCCTTTGAGACACTACATCTATCATCTACCTTGCTCTTATTTCCCCCCAAAAAAGAAACAGTCCAAGGAAAAACAGTTGAATGCTTCAATGCTACTCCTCAACTGTTACTCTAAACTTGCATTTGTTTTTATGTATTTGGCTTCCTTTTCCACACACATGATCTTGTTCTGATTCCTTAGAAATAAAGTCATAAGCTTTCTTCATCTCTCTTATTTATGCCAGAAGTTCAGACTCAAAAACCATAAGATATTCAAACTCAAAAAACATATTCAAAATCTGATTGGAATTGCAAAAAATTCCATTAAAAATTATTCAACAAAATGCCAAATAAAATCCTTGAAATATTTAAAATTGAAGTCAACTGTGTTTTTTATAAATTCATTATTTCTTCAATAACCTACCAAAGATCTTAGGCAACCTTGAGAAAAGAAATGTCCAGGGAAGTGGTTATTTTCCTCCTGTTTTGTTGCTATATAGTGTATTTTATTATATGTGGTAGGGCAAAAGTCACTTTTGTTTGTGTTTTCCTTTATTCTAATTCTTTTTAATCTCCAGAGAGGCTTAGACATCTCTCAAACTTTTCATTCAGTGCATGTTTTTAATAACAATCAGAAACTGTGACCCTTATCTGCCTGCTTTTTTTTTCTTGTTTCTTTGTTTAAAAAATCTTCTTTGTTCTTCGAGTAAATTAAAACATCATCTCTTTCAAAATCTTGCCCAATCCAATAAACCTTTAGCCTACCTATTTATTACGCCCTTCTCAGTACGTCTGTATCCATTAAAATTAGTTTTTACTGCATATATCAAAACAAAACAAAAGGTAATCTTGAAATATATTTCATACTCATAAAAAAACAACACTGAGAGGCAGATTTTTCCTGGACTTAATGGCTCGATGGTCGTCAAGATGACACACTCCTCCATTTTAACATTTTGAATGACAGTTTAACATGGCTCCTTTTGCTGATTTTTTATTCTGTTTTAAATATTTTAATTGAATTAAGAGGTCTTAAAGAAATGTACAAAAAAGGAAAGAAGATGTTTACTGAGAAACAACATGAGCAGAGATTATGGTCTGAGAGGAAAACTTAAAGCTTGTTTAAATAGTAAAGAGAGGACTCCAGTGCTTGTAAAGTTCCAGAAGATGGGATAAGAGATAGAGAGAGAATCAGAATAAACTAGACTAGGAAAAGAGAATGAACAGATTGCAATGCCACATAAAATGATTTGGACTGGGAATTACATAATGATCCTGTTATAATTAAATACATTTTATTAAAAATATTTTTTACCAAAAATATGATGAAAAAAGTAAAGCACTAAAAGATGTGCAGATTTACAGATTAAGAATTTAGTTGTGATAAGAGGTGATAGAGGCTTACATTAGGGCAGAGGCAGTGGAATTAAATAAGCTTAAATGAGATCTTGCATTTAAAGGCTTACTGCAGAAGTCATCTTGACTTCCCAACAAGCCATTAATGTTACTGCCACAGGAGAGTGTTATGCTGCTTCTTTAATGAGAAGACTACATATTTATATTTTTATTTATAAAAGGATAAGTTGTCTTTGGCTGTTTCCATTGTATTTTCAGTAGTCTTAGCATTTACTGTGAAATAAAAGTTTCAAAGCCTAAAAATGCATGAAGATATAGGCTAAACAATTATATTGATGAGCTCCAACTTGACCTCTATCAAATAAAAAACATGTAACCACATGAATCAAAAAGGTTGAACTGAAATTGAGCAAATAAAATTGTTCAAAGGCATATAAGACCTTTAGATGTAAATATTTTATTTTTTATAAGTTACTAATTTTTATACTCTTTTTGTTCATGTTCTCCTTTAAATACTTCCAAAGTTTCTGTGGGGCATAAATAAGTGTAAATAGAAAACCATATTTCATTCTCTTCTAATGTATTAAGCAAAGGAGACCCAGGCAATTCAGAAAGGTAGATAAATTTAATGAACTTAAACACTGTATAATTTGTGACTATACACATCTAAAATTATTGAAAGGGAGAGAATACAGTTATGCATCACTTACAACAGGAATACATTCTGAGAAATGCATCCTTAGGCAATGTGCAAACATGAGTGTATTCACACAATCCTAGATAGCATAGTCTACTATACAGTTATACTATAAACCTATTGCTCCTAAGCTGCAAATCTCTACAACATGTTATTGTACTGGGTACTGTAGGCAAATGTAACACAATGGTAAGTATTCATATACCTGAAGAGAAAAGGTACAGCAAAAATACGGTAAAAAAAGAAAAGATTTTTAAAAAGTGTACACCTGCATAATGCACTTACCATAAATTAAATTTGCAGGACTGAAAGTGTCTCTGGGTGAGACAATGAGCAAGTGATGAGTGAATATGAAGGTCTGTAACATTAGTGTACTCTACTGTAGACTTTATAACAACTTACACTTAGGCTTCACTAAATTTGTTAATAATATTTTCTTTCTTCAATAATATACTAAGCTAAGCTTATAGTAACATTTTACTTAATATTAACTTTTAATTTTTTAAATATGGCTCTTTTGTAATAACACTTAGGTTAAAACACGAACACATTGTTCAGCTGTACAAAAATATCTTCCTTATTTATATTCTTATCTATAAGCTGTTTTCTGTTTTTAATTGATTTTGTTCTTTTCAAACATTTTTGTTAGCACACTGACTCTCATAAACTCAGGCTTACACAGGGTCAAGACCATCAATATCACAAACTTGCATCCCTATAGCTTGTCCCACTGGTAAGTCTTCAGGGGCATTAACACCCATGGAGCTGTCATCCTCTATAATAATAATGCCTTCTCCTGGAATACCTCCTGAAGTACCTGCCTGACACTGTTTTACAGTTGACTTTTTTCATAAGTAGAAAGAGTACCATCTAAAATGATGACAAAATGTGTAGTAAATACATAAACCAGTACATAATCTTTTGTTATTATCAACTACTGTATACTATATAATTGTACGTGCTATGCTTTTATATGACTGGCAGTGCAGTATATTTATTTACACCGGGATCACCACAAACACCTGAGGAATGCATTGCACTACCATGTTACGATGGCTATGACATTACTAGGTGATAGGGAATTTTCAGCTCCAGGACCACTGTCGTGTATGCATCCTGTTGTTGACTGAAATGTCATGTGACATGTGACTGCATATATACTAGGTTACAGAATATATTTTTTCATGATTTCATAGTAATAAGTCTCACAATTTTAATTTAAAAATGGTTTCACAGCAAAGATTTTCACATACCTGTGTAAATATGGAATATTTTTACATATGTAAAGCATTACACACAGCTAAACTAGGTATGTATTAAAACTCAAACATGCTCTGAATAAATTTCTTATGCCAGTAAATATCATAATAATGAATTACCAAATCAGGTCAGCACCATTACAGTCTCAAATTTAGTGAAGACATTTATTAAATAAATATCAACATTTTGCTTGAGGTTAAACTCAAATATTCAGGTCTCACTTAATTACACTTGAAACATATATACACATGATAAATGTTTTATATATATCATATATAAATACATATATTCATATCTATTGCGTGTATGTATACACACACTATATATATAATATATATACACACACTATATATATGTAATATATATACACACACTATATATATGTAATATATATACACATACTATATATATGTATACTTTCAGACTAAAGTATATATATACACTTATATATAATTTTTAATATAAATTGAGTGAGAATAGCTAATGATGTAAGAGACCTACACTTTCCAACTATATAAAAGAAAATTAAAATTTATCTAAAATGTATTAATCAAAACCAGCAGTATAAGAAAAGTATTATGATATGTTTAGGTAAATGTTTAAAAAGCTGAAAATGGTAACAATAGTTTGCCTTTGTATAAGAGGAACAATAGGTAATGGTTAGGTGGAACAGGTGATTGCTATCTTTCATTGTAAGTTATTTAACACTAGTATATCTTCAACTATATACATTTGTTACTTTGATACAATTTAAATTAATGTTATGTAAGGGGTTTTATAAGAAATGTAGGTTTAAATAAGAGTTTCTTTTGATCAAATAATTTCACATATATTGAGAACTAATTAACAAACATTGAAACATTTTAGAAAGTAAACAAAAATAATTGAATCTGCATAAGAATTTTGAGAAGATAATTAAACATTATATAATAATTAAACATTATATGATAAAATATTAGATAAATCAGAAAATTAGAACAGATAAGTATTAAAGAAAGAAAAGAAACAATGGAGAGAAGAGGAAGAATAAAAATTGCATTAAAATTGAGGAGAGATATAAATTGTCACTAACATGAAATAAACACAGAAATACGATATAGAAGACATGTCTTACCATTGTGAATATGACAGAAAGATATTGGGGACAAGAGTTAAATACATTGTATAAATATAATAGGCCAGGCACGGTGGCTCACGCCTGTAATCCCAGCACTTTGGGAGGCCGCGGGGGCGGATCACGAGATCAAGAGATCTAGACCATTCTGGCTAACATGGTGAAAGCCCGTCTCTATTAAAATAAAATTAGCTGCTAAAAATGCAAAAATTAGCTGGGCGTGGTAGCGTGCGCCTGTAGTCCCAGCTACTCCGGAGGCTGACGCATAAGAATGGCTTGAACTCGGGATGCCGAGGTTGCAGCGAGCCGAGATCACGCCACTGCACTCCAGCCCGGAGACAGAGTGAGACTCCGTCTCAAAGTAAAGTAAAATAAAATAAAATAAATACATTGTATAAATATAATACTTCGTCAATATCCACTCAGAACTTCATAAATAGCACATCTTGAACAATGTACAGCTTTTCACAATTTTATAACTACTAACATCTTGTAGTAAACACACAACTTACTATTTTTAAAAACCTTGATTTAACAAGAAAATGAAGTAAAAAGAAAAACATAGTAAATATGTGACTAGATTCAAAACCCCTGCAAGAAATGACTCTTTTTCTTAGAACTCTGCATCAGTTACTGAACAACCAAACTAAAATAGAAACTTCAGTCTCCTTGCAGAATGCTGACTAAATTAAAGTAGGTAGAAGTGACTGTTGTAGTTGAATTATAATCTTTTCTAAGAACAGTTATTGTGTTATTCTTTGTATTTTATTAACCTTTTTATGAGTTCTAGTGCTAAGTCAATTCTAATCTCTGCATCAACTGGAAAAATTCCACTTTCCACTGCCAGATCAATTATAGTCACACAATCAATAGCTAGTACTTCAGTCTTTTTGATAAAAAGAACATAAAAAAGAAAAGAAAAGAAACTCTCCTAAAACACCAAGCAGAAATAATATTACTTCTGTATTCTTTTTTAAAAAGGAAATCCAGTTAAGCACATAATTATTCACATTGGATATGAACTTCCATAATAAAAATTATTTATGTGGAAATAATAATATTTTCAAAGTAATTATTAAACCTATTTTGATTGACTCCTAACAGATTATTTGACAGTTTACACTTAAGATTTCTTATATATTTATTACAAGAATCTCTTGTGCTAGTTTTATACATCAGACTGAAACAATTTACAACATCTAGATTTCACATTGAGCCTGAGACATGCTGGCTGCTCTTCTATTTCATTAATTTTCTGTCACACCAGTAATTTTCTTGTTTCAAGGTCATACCACTTTTTCTTTTCCTCTTGTTATAATATAAACTCTAGAATGAATTTCCATTATTCTCAATACTTTCAAAACTTAAGTTTTCATTTTTTAACTTTTTAATCCTAAATCACAGTAGCTATTATTTTTAAGTCACTAATAATGCATTTCTCTAAATATCTTTGATCTCCTAAAATATAATGACATTTGTTTACATAATTATAATTCAGAACACCCGAGGGACCAAATTTCCAGCATGTCCAGTTTTTAAATTACCTTTTGTGACACTAAATACTTCTGTATTTTCCTCTTCCTATTTTTCTTGAGAATTTATTATTAAGAATTGTGTTCAGTCTCATAGTGATTTTCAATCCATCACCACTTTCCTAAGTATCTTGATTCATGGATTGTTCAGAAACTAGTGGAGTTTCTCCCTTGAACCACATTATTTTGATTAGTCTCTAAGAGCATATTTTCAGTTTTGGCATGATAAACATGGTACATGCCTGTATAAATGATTAAAAATACATCTCAACATCAGTTGTATCCCCCTGGTGTCCCATGTCAGTTAGAATGTAGTGAAAATATTTAGACAAAAGAGAACGCAGAAAATATTTCTGCAGCATTGAAGAAATTCCTAGAGGATGTTTTATACCACCACCAAATATTGTGTAGCTTCTCTGGATTGCTGAGATTTAGCAGGACACAGAATTAGTGAAATCCTATAAATTATCATGGTTTAGGTTTTCATTAGAATGCTGTAGGGAAATCTCTCATAGTTTAGAGTTGTTGGTGAGATTAGAAAATGTAGCACTAAAAGTCTTCCTCTAATATTTGCTTGACACAGTTTACCTATCAGTAGGTGCATTGTAGGTGGTGAATGAGGACGTGGAGCCTTGAACAGGACCTAATAGGTTTTCTTTTTGCCATTTTGCCAAAAGATATCATATAATCTTTCATTTAGTAAAAATATAAAATTCTAGTTATTTTAAGTTTATGAATAAGCTTGCACAAAATAAAAGAAATCTTCATGATAGTGTGGTAAGCAGAATAATGGTCCCAAAGATGTTCGTGCCATAATCCCTAAAACCTGTAGATATATTACTTTACACTACTTTACACAGCAAAGGGGACTTTGTAGATGTGGCTAAGATTATGGAACTTGAAATGTGGACATTTTGCTGGATTATCCAGGTGAGCCAAATTGATTACACAATTTCATTCACTCACTATTTCACACTCTTCTGTGTATTACATAGACCCTTCAAGGATGGGCTCACTAGGAAATGACAAGGAACAACTCTTAAATTACTTGTGAAATCATGCTGCTTCCATCCTTCGAGGCTTGTTGCTGAGTGTGCCCTAAACTCTTTATTACAGTAAGTTTCTTTCAGAAGTTCTAGTGTCATACCTTCAAGCCTGGCCTACAGCTCAGATTCCTCATCCATCTAACCTGTCTGCACACACCTTGAAAACAACTTTGGGTTGAATTAAATTAGGAATTGTTTCACCCATAAAAATCAACAATGTGGCTATTTCAAAGTCCCAAAACTGTTCTTCACAGTTAAGGATTTTTCTGAAACCTCTTTTGCCATAAGACTGGTTTATGTTGAAAAGATAGTATCATTTCCCATCTAACTAAAACACTGTATTAAACAGTGATTATTTGTCTATGACAAAATATGCAGATTTTATATAGAAACTTGATTCTGCTCTTCTTAATTCTTTGGTGCTCTTCTCTTGTATTTATTATATTTTAGGCTTTCTATAGACAATTTGTTACCTTTCACATCTGCTTTATGTAAAAGTGAAAACATTGACAATATGTTTTTATTCTATTTTCTTGAGTTTTATTGTAATTTGAAGATGTGTCAAAGTGTCATGTACCTGAGTAATATTGATCCCTCAGAATTGCTGTAGAGGTGGCAGTATCACTTTGAATACTGTCTTTGAGTAATGTTTAAACTCAATACAAAACGTTTTATTTGTTGGGGCTTTAACTGTTTAAAGCACTTTGATATACCTTATGTACTGCAATTTTTGCAAGAAGCCCTCTGAAGTAGACAGAATAGAGTAAGTGGTTTTGCACAAGTTTAGTCATATGAATGGTAGCAGTCAAAAATAGAATCCAGAACATTTATAATATATAAAACCTTAGGGTCATTCTCTGTGTTCTTTCTGCTTACATAGAGCCCATCATCAAATCCTGTTGTTCTTAAAAAAATCTTGTAATCTATTCTTCCTTTTTGCTTATATTACCAACCCTGTATCTAACATAATTATCAACTTGTAACTAGAGTAGAATGGAGTAATAATCAGCTATTTTATCCCTTTCTGCCCTACCGTCAATTCTGTGAACTACAGCCAAATTAATCTGCCTGTGATACCATAATTATC
Source organism: Pongo abelii (assembly GCF_028885655.2). Taxonomy (NCBI): domain Eukaryota; kingdom Metazoa; phylum Chordata; class Mammalia; order Primates; family Hominidae; genus Pongo; species Pongo abelii. The sequence goes on along the minus strand of NC_072000.2, from coordinate 44,242,284 downwards.
TTATGACTTCCTTATTCATATGTTTCAAGGCTTCATTGTTGCCTAAAGGATGAATTCTGCATATCTTGACCTGTCTTCCACCTACTCAGAAGTCTTAGTAACACTAATTGTTTCATCCTGAAGGATCAGGGAGGTGTACTATAAAAGACTGCCAACCTCAGAATCAGAGAGACTTCAGTAAAATCCCCCTTCTGCCTATTCCTACTATGTGACATTGGCATGCTTCTATCCTCTGTTAACTGAACTGTAAAATGAGGACAATTGTATTTAAACCATAGTATTATTTCAATTTTGTTAATGTACAAAAATATGCTGCATATCATGAGTAAGTGGTTGTAATCATTACTTATTATCAAAGGTTATTTTCTGCTATTAATTAGCACCAAATTGTTTTTATCTTAACACAATTCAAGAATCTTATGAAAACATTTTTTCTTGCCACATATATTACCTTCATTTGCCTACTTGCGTGATGTTATGCCCAATCAAAATCTCAGAACAAGAGGAGGTAAAGAAAGGTGTAACGTTAAAAAGAGTAAGGTAAAATAGCTTTGAGAACTCAATAATTTAACAAGCTTTATCTTAATAAATAAATAAACAAAATAATGAAACCAACAGTATATTTTTATGAATTTGAAGTTTATTAGCAACAAAAGTATGAGTAAATGAGTAGAATCTCTATGTTGATAGAGATTATTTATAATAGTGCCAACAAATATGCTCAAAGTGGATGCGTAAAAGGACAGGAAGAGTAAATGAAGAGAAAGCTAGCTCTGCATGTTGTCAAATATAATGAGTTTTGGTTGTAAAATCAATCAACCAAGAAAAATTATTAATCTTTGTATAATAAATTTAAAAGTTATCAGTGAATAACAAAGACTCTCAGTATATTCAAATATTAGTTTGCTATGTAAACCTATCATTTTATTTAGTTCCTTAGAAAGGTAATGATATATTTCTTCCAGCCTCCATTAAGATCAATGATGCCAGATAATGTACATTTTCGTTGGTTTACCAATTACTTATTTTTATATTCCATCAGTAAGCATACTTTTGCATTTACTAGCAATAAGTCTAAATATTTCAGTAACTCACTGTCCAGTAAATGCAATTAGTTTAAAATGTATTTTTGCTGCAGATGAGCAAATTAGAAATTAAGCTATTAGTGAATCAATCAAAGAATATTGCAAGGGTAACAGAAATGGATAATAATAATAGCACCATGATAGTGAATGAAGAAAGAGGGTTTGTTAAAGCAAGTGTCTGATGTTTTAACAACTGAAGATGGGGAACACTAGATTACAGGTCTGTTCTCTGATAATGACTCACATAGTAGATGGCATTTTACAGCAATGGGATAGCATAGCAGTACCTTCACAACAAGGAGAAAAAGGGTAGATTTTCATTATGTTAGGAAATGGTTACATGAGATAATGTGGCGAGCATGGCTCTCTTGACTCTATTAATCCCAGTGTTGAACTAAAATGTTAGTAATTTTGCCATCATACTTACAAAGCTTAAGCACTATTAGAGAACTCCAATTTTCTTTTCTGTGAAATAGAGACAAAGATTTCACAGGGTCATGCTGAATAACATATAAAAAATACGTAAAATAATCAATTCAATGTAAAATTGCTGATTGATTGGCCCAAGACTGCTGCATTCACACCCTTCCACATCTCAGTAATGACAATGTTATCCTTTTAGTTGTTCATGCCAAAAATCTTAGACTCATCTTTGGCTCCTGTCTTTTGTTCACAAGCCTACATCCAATCTATTATGAAATCCGCATGACTTCACCTTCAAAAATATATACAGAATCTTTTTTTAGGTTTTTACCACTGCCATGACCCCAGTCTTTTCATGTATCTATCGGTTGGTTCACTACAATAACCTCCATCTATCTGAATGTGTCTACCTTTGCCCTCCCAATGACTTTCAACTCAGCATGATGTGCTAAATGATGTGCTAAAATATATCCCGTGATACCACTCTGGACAAAACCCTGCAATAGGCAGCCCTTTTAATCAGAACAAATAAAAAATTCCATACAGTGACTAGTGATCATATCTTCCATTACCCCAGCTTTGCTCACTCTTGATCCAGCCCTCCTGGTCTCCTCAGTCTCAAAGACAGGCCAACATGCTGCCAACGTAAGACTGCGATGACTTCAGTCTTTTCTCAACCTGGAACACTCTTTTCTCTAGATATCCATGTGATAAACTTCTTCACATCCTTCAATCCTTTTTTCAAATCTCGACTTTCAATCCTGTTACTCTTCCCTTGTTCCTTCACTCCTGCCTGCCTTCAGCCCCTGGACTCTCTATTCTTTAAACCTGCTATAATGTTTCTTTGATTTTCCATACTAGACATTTCACTGTCTCCTTGCTAGAGTGTGAGCTGCACGAGGGCAGGAGACTTCTTTATTTTGTCCACTGAAATACTCCAAGCCCCCGAAACACTGCCTGTAATATTATAAGTCCTCTCTATGTATTTGAGAAATATTATATGAAGAACTGTTCTGTAAACTTATTGACTATGTTAACAAAATTCGATAATGGTATTTGTGCAAGCACCTCTACATAGGTGACAATTAATACTCTCTCTTCTCTTCTCTATTTATAGCTATTGAATGTCCTATCAATTTCATAAACTATTAGTTTCATTCATTCACAGGAAATGCCCAGAGTAAAGAATTAGAGATCCTATGTCTTTTTAGAGAGGCCTAATAATTATTGTTTAGAATTCTAAATCATATTAATGAAAGAATTAAAATAAAAAGGTATACTATATTCTGTTATATTAAAGTGATTTTGAACCTTAAATTTTTTTTTATTAGTGAGTTAGTAATAGTTCACTGAGATGAAGAACTAGTGCCTTTTCCTAGTTTGAAACAGATTCAGTGAGACTTGTACTTGTACTATGAATCCAGAAGACCATACTTTGGAGTTGTTTACAGATTTCTTTCCCTAATAATATTGCTATTATTACCAGGATTTACTGCAACTGTTTTACTTTATATGCTTTTAAATTTCTGAATATATTTATTTTTGTAATAACACAGCTTAAAACATATTATACAGCTATACAAAAACATTTTACCTATATGCAAATTATATATGCTTTTATCTATTTTAAATTAATTTTTTTACCTAAAATTTTTGTGTGAAAAACTGAGAGGCAAATACACAGAAAGTTGACACAGAGTCAGGACCATCCAAATCACAGTGTTCCTTTTGTACATCTTGTCCCACTGGACGGTTTTCAGGGGCAATAACACAGATGGAGGTGTTGTCGCCTATGGTAACAGTGCCAGAAGCTCATAGTCAGTTCCAGTGGTCTTCTGGAAAGCACCCACCATTTTGTTGTAGGCAGTCAAAATCATCAGCAATTTCCTGTGATTCTTGCTTTGTGATTTCCTGCACACTGGCAGCAGATTCTCCAACTTTCATCTCATAAGCTTCCTCTATTAGGTTTTATATTATATTGTATTATATTATATTATATTATATTAATTATATTATTAAATTATATTATATTAATTATATTATTATATTATATTATATTGTATTAATGTTATTAGCTGTTCCAAAGGTAACAGCTAATAATTTTCTGAAAATAATTGTGACATAATTTTGTTTAGTCATTTGATTTTTATTTTCCTTACACAATGTATAAGAATAAGTGGATTTTTAAGGTAATTCAGTAAGGTTGAGTTTGTGATACTGAAAAATTAATTGTTTTACTCTCACCACTTTATGGCCTCTCATATTTCCTAAAGGTAAGTAAAAATATAAAGTTAGTTTTCAAAAAATAAACCTATTGATTAAAAATCTATTATTTTCTTTATTGGATTCATTATAATTATTTTTACTTACTTAAACTTTATATGTTATTTTTCAGGAAGAAAAATTAAACAAATTTAGAAATCTTGACACACACAAAACAAAAGTAATCGATCTTTCCTCTTTACTTTATCATCCTGAGAAATGGGGTGTTCATGTAAATATATTATAAAATGAGGTGAAGTTTAAATATTGGCAAAAATTATCTTGCTAGAGCTACTTATTTATAAGTGGTTTACATTTAAACCTAGTCCAAACAATTTATTCTTATATAAAAAAATCACAGCAAATAATTCCTCACTTTAGGCGGATCAGTCCACTACAATAGGTAGTCTCCACCATTATCGTCTTCTGTTTTTCATATCTAAGAAATAATGTCTTAGATTCAAAAATAATTTCAAAGTATTTCAACTATCAACTCTTTATCCCCTTATCTCCATTCTCACAAGGAGTCCTATCTGCCCCAGAAATGAAGAACATTTTTTAAGAATAAAAATATTAATCAAGATAAAATACTTCAGGGGAAGATTTTGTCTTGTCAGTGTCAAATCAACTCAACCACCATAGCGGGACCACTTGTTAGTGTTGAATTATTTTTCTTGCTATTATTAGTCACTTTGGCATTTTTTAGATGTGTTTGCATACTAACATGCTTAATTTAATTCAAATAACATCTTAGATTCCATAGCTCATCTTATTGAAAGGCTCTTTTCTCTGGTTATCAGTATTGATAATGCCATTAACTTTATAATGCAAATACATATTTCAATTTACTTGTATTATTTTCTAATTTTATATCAGAGTTAAGATTAATATTCAAGATAGAATTATGATTTACTTCCACATTTGTATCTGTCTAGTAGTTCTCCCTAAGTTATTGTTTATTTTGAAAATTACAAGTCAAAAATAACAATCAGAAAAACTAATTGCTTCTGAAGCGAACCCAAAGAGAAGTGAAGAAATTTCATCCTACATTATTAAATGTTCTGGCAGAGATTTCAAAAACATTTTTTGTTTATACAATTACAGTTTATTTTCATATTGTTGGCTCTCAGTTACTATTGTTAAATATAGGAATCTAAGATATAAATAAACCAAGAAAGTTTAATCTCTAAATGTCATTCATGTTTTACTTTGAAATCATTATGTGACATAATATGGCATACTAGCCTTCTTAATCTCATTTGTATAGACTAATAAGACCAGTTTATTTAATGCAGCCAGAATGCAGTAATCCTTCCTTACCTATTGGAGATAAATTCCAAGTTGATGCTTGAAACTTTTAGTACAGAAAGAACTATATATACTATGTTTTCTTTGTATACCTACATATTTGTGATAAAGTTTAATCTATAATTAGGCACAATAAAGATTAATGATAACTAATAATTAAGTAGACCATTTCTAAAAATATGCCAGCATCACTACTCTTACGCTTTGGGACCATTATTAAGTAAAATCAGGGTTATTTGAATATAAGCTCTACAATATCAGGTCAGTCAATCTGATAACCATGAGGGCTAGTTAGTTACTAACAGGCAAGTAGTGTATACAGCATGTGGATATGTGAAGCAAAGGCATGATTCACATCCCAGGCAGAATGGAGCAGAGTGGCACAAGATTTCATCACACTACTCAGAATGGTGCAATTTGAAACATAAAGTGTTTATTTCTGGAATTTTTTATTTAATATTTTCAGACAGCAGTGTACCTTGGGTAACTGAAATTGTGGAAAGGAATTTGAAACCACAGATAAAGGGAGATGAACTAATTTGAGTCTCTTTAATATCAACTGTTTCAAAGGTAAGAAAATACTTAATTTAGGTTGCAGTTTTATAAAATTACGTATTTCCAAATATGCCTTCCTCCCCAAAATTAAGAGTGTAATTTTGCTGCTTTCTGGGGAATACATACATATTTAGGGGACTAATACAACATCATAGGATATGGCATAAAGGTAAGGCAAACAGGGAAAAGTTTTCTCGCCTGGTATAGATTATTCAAATATTTTGTGTAATTATACATATCTGTTCTCATGTTTGAATGCAGAGACTGGGGTTGATATATGGATTAGACTACAAATAAGGGAAAATAGAAATATGTTTCATACGGTTTAATACTTAAATTTACTTCATTTCCACATCAACTCTCTTCATTACCACATCAACATGTTATCATTTTAAAAAGATTTATTGGCACTTTTTAAAAGACAGGTGACCACTTGACATAATGAAACACAAGCACTTTGTGAATTAGGGCTCTTGACAGTAACTGATTGGTATGCCCTTATCACAAGACTACACATGTGCTTTGCCTAGACATCAAAACTAATTAGAGTAGTCTATTTTCCCATGGAAACAATAGGACTTTTAGAATTACTTATTTTCTTATTTTACTTTTTTGAGGCGAGTGGGAGATTTAGGGAGGAAAATCTTACTATGCATTTGTAATACATTTTTTTCTCATTCACTCATTAAAACAGATTACTAGGGGAATATCACTTAACTCTTAGGTGGAATGTTAGATGAGACTATACCACTAGCCAATTTCTAAAAGCAAAACAAACTTTTTACTTCAGTAATAATGGTAATAATAGTTACTAGCATACCTGAATGCCTACTGGAAAGCTTATTCTACTAAGCAATTGCCTGCATTATCTCTTTGTACTGTCTCAGAAATTCTGCCAGCTAAATGCTTTAATTTCCAGTTTACAGAAAAACTAATAGATCAAAGGAGAAAAAAGTAGAGGTACTATTCGTACGATGTCCAACTTCAGAAGCTAAAACTTTGCAATAAAGTAGTTTCTTGAGAGCTTATTTATTATGACAGTGATATCTCTTTTTAAGATATGATTTTAAATATAATTATTATAATTTATAACTTTTAAAAATTATTGTTTTAATTATTGTTTTATTATTGTTTTATTATTTTTTATTTTTATTTTTTGTTATCCCTAAAAGAGTAGAAGTCAGGTACTACCAAGGGAAAAAAAAGATATATTTGATCAGTTTTAAGACCATTCTAACAAATGTATACAAAAGGAAAATTTTTAAAGGCAGGCTTTGTGAAGAAAAAGATTTCTAAATCACAAAGGTCCTACTTGACCAAGACAGTTTTAATGTTGTTCTCAGCTTGAATAAACTTTAGATAAGTTTCTTCCTGACTATAGGACCCTGATGCCTCTTTTCTTAGAGTATTTACTTTATAAAACTTACAATAGGACATTCTTTTTCTGACCTTTGAGATGTAAATCTTCTACAACACAGGAATATCTTTCTCAAAGACATGGAAGTCTCCACTTTGAAATCTAATATCAAGAAAAAGGGATCCTCTGTTTCCCAGCCTCTGCGGAAAGTCAGGAATATAACTTTTACAAGTGACAATCAACAAACAGAGATGGCCTAGATGGCCTAATCATATTGACCAACCTCCTCATAACATGCTTCAGGAATTTTTCATTAGTTCATCCCAGCATTTAAGTTTTGTTTCAGCAAAGTTGAGTTCAATCTTTCTCCCCTATTGCAATAGTCTTGAAGAAAGTTTTCCTTGCTGTTTTTAACAAATGTCCCAGTACATTTTTTTTTCTTACATACCAGTTACATCTTTTTTTCTTACATACCAACAGTCAGGTCATGAAGGCTATAATTTAATTGTTATTTTTTCCTCCATGTAGGAAGATGCTACTTCCAAAACTAAGCTGTAGACATTTTACCTCCAGGAAGAAATAAGATATGACGGAGAAAAGTGCACTCCAGAAGGTATGCACCTGTATAGTGAGTGCTCTACTTCAGCCCTACAGAAGGTTGAGAAAGAGAAAGTGGGAGCCAGAGGGGGGGTCCACCATGGCTTCACTCCCCCCAGGCCCAGATCTCAGTGGAGTGGTGAGAAATACTCTGGAGAAAAATCTCAGTTCTAAGAGGCTTTTGAATCGTGTATCGATCAGGGTTCTCCAGAGAAATAGAACCAATAGTTCATAAAAATACATATCTGGAGGGACAGAGAGAGATTTATTATGGGAATATACACACACACACACATATATACTCATATGTATATATATATGTACATACACATATATACTCATATGTATACATATACATGTATGCATATATACATGTGTATATACGTATATACACACACACGTGTATATATATGCACCTGTATGTGTGTATGTATATTCATCTACATGTGTGTATATATGCGTGTGTGTGTGTGTGTATATACATATATGTGTGTGTGTGTGTATATACATATATATATATATTCCTCTCTCTTTATCCCATGAATTGGCTCACATGATTATGGAGGCTGAGAAGTTTCACCATTTGCCTTCTGCAAGCTAAAGAACCAGGAAAGCCAGTGTTGTAAGATCGAAGTCCAAAAGCCTGAGAACAAGTGGGGCCAATGTTGTGAGTCCAGAGTCTGAAGATCCATGAACCAGGAGCTCCAGTGTTCATGGAAGCAGAAGATAAATGTCCCAGCTCAAGAAAAAAGAGAGAATTTGCCCTTCCCCTGCCTTTTTGTCCTATTCATATCCTCGGTGGATTGGATAATGTCTGCCTACATTGGTGACAGTAGAATTTATTAGTCAGTCTACTGATTCAGTGCTAATCTCTTCAAGAAACACCCTCACAGACACATGCAGAAACAAAGTTTTATCAGCAATCTATCCATCCTTAGCTCAGGTAAGGTTATATATCAAATTAGCAATCACAAACCATTTCCAGCTTCAGTCTCTGACTCACTAAGGAGCTATGTGCCACTTAAGAAGTCACATCAGGAGACTGGTGTCACGGTGTGGTCTGGCCAAAGGTGTATATCCCTTCAAGACCATCCTTGGCCCCTAAGCAGCATGAAAGGTCTGCAGAATTCAGTAAGTACTTTGAAGAGGGAGACAAAACAAAGCTAGTTAATTCCAGCTGGTGGATTTTAAATTTCACCATGGTGTGTGTAAAGGGCTCAGGTGTTTCAAAATTTCAGCCAGAAAGGAATTAACACCATCATAAATCAGATGAAACTAGGCCAGTTGGAAAGCCTGCTAGATTCTGCACAAGTCTTAAGAAGGCAGAACTCAAATGCACCACCTGTAGACATCTTTAGCTGATGCTTTCAGCAAGGCGTGCTGAAACCCAAAAGACAGGCGACCTGCACAGAGGCTCAAGAAGAGACAGAGAACTTCAATCCCTGTGAGCCTGAAGACTCAAGGCCAGTGAGGGAAAGAGAAAGGCAATCTCTGAGACTTCAGTTTTACTTAAAACAATCTGTTTTAAATGGAAATGGGACTGAGATGGCATTCATAGGAAGTTAACTGTTTTGGAATATAAGTTCATGAAGATGATTATTAGATCAGTTATAAAAAATAAAATGAAGTCAAAGTTTTATTTGCATACAGTGAATATATTTGCCATCCATTCTGTATTCCTTGAACTCTGCCCCAAACTAGCTATATTAATATAGGTAATTTCCCCAAACTGTTTATGAAGCACTCAATTTTATTACAGTGATACCATTAAGCACATACAGTGCTAGTAAGCACTTATAATGTCATGATCACAAAACATGCTTGATAAAAAAAAATCCCCATCATTTTTTGTGCACTAGGTATGGTGCCAGAGATTCTCTGTAGAAACCACAAAATGAAAACCTTTGTTCTCATATAGTTTACAGCAGGGATGAACAAACTGAAGCCCCCAAGTCGGATGTAGTCCACCACCTATTTCATAAATGAAGTTTTATTGGAGCACAGCTGCACCCATCTGTTTACCGATTGTCTATGGCTGAAAGAACTGTGTTCATAGAGATGTTACCGGCAAAGGCAACTTGGCACAGTTGAAGAACTGAAAGATTAGCAGAGGATCAGTGCAGAGAGTCTAGACAAGGCTGGCAAGGTAAAATGAAAACCAGATTACCCAAGGCCTTATCAACTTCATGTTAAGAGTTTGAGGCTTTATTCTAAAAGCAGTAGGTACCCACCAAATGTGTATAAGTTTAGTGTGTAGGAATGAAGAAGGGAGAAGGGCTTGACTGTGACATAATATAACTTGCATGTTAAAGAAAATAAAAATGGGCCAAAGACTAACAAATACCTCGCCAAAGAAAATATACATATGGCAAATGAGCACATGAAGACACTTTACATTATATGTCATTGGGGAAATGCAAATTAAAGCAATGAGATATCACTGCTGACTTATTAGAATGGCCAGAATTCAGAACACCAAATGCTGACAAGGATATGGAGCAATAGGAATCCTCATTCATTGCTGGGGGGAAGTCAAAATGGTACATTCACTTTGCAAGACAGTTTGGCAGTCACTTACAAAACTAAACATATTCTTATCATATGATCCAGCAATCATGCTCAATATTTATCCAAAGGAGTTGAAAATTTATGTCCACACACAAATCTGCACACAGATATTTATAGCACCTTTATTCATAATTAGAAAAACTCAAAAGCAACCAAGATATCCTTCAGTGGGTGAATGGGTAAATAAACTTGGTACATCCAGAGAATGGAATATTAGTCAGTGTTAAAAACAAATGAGTTCTACCAAGCCATAAAGTGACATGGAGGAAATGTAAATGAATCTTACTAAGTAAAATAAGGGAATATTAAGGCTACATAGTGTAAGATAACAACTATATGAAATTCCTAAAAAGGCAAAGCTATGAAGACAGTAAAAAGATCAGTGGTTGCCAGGTACTAGGAGGCAGGAACAGAAGGATGAATAGTCACAGCAGAGAAGAATATTAGAGCAATGAAATTACTCTGTATGATACTACAATGTTGAATGTGGGTCTTTATAAATTTGTCCAAATTGTAGAATGTACGACACTAATATTAACCCACATGTAAACTATGGACTTTGGGTGAGAATGTGTGTCAAGATAGTTTCATCAGTTGTAGCTAATGTACCATTCTGATGGAGGGTGTTAATAATGGGGGAGATTATAAATATATAGGGGCAGAAGTGTATGAGAAATCTCTGTACCTTCTCAATTTTGCTGTGAACCTAAAATTGCCCTAAGAATAGAAAGCCTTTAAAAATTTAATTTGAAAATAAAATTATAATCCGTTTTTTGAAAAATAAAAATTGAATTAAAATAACAGATGGTAAAAGGAAATGGGGCCCAGAGTGGTTAAATGAATTAGTAGACTGTTAGATTAACCAGATGAGAGAAGACAGTACATTGAAATACAAAAGAATTACAAATATATAGTAGGTATTTAGGAGTTAGCATTGTCAGAAATGGATGATAGGATTGGAAAAGAGATTACAAAAAACAAGGTAAAAAGTTATTTCCAACAGGGTTGTTTTTTTTTTGAGATGGAGTCTCACTCTGTCACCCAGGCTGGAGTGCAGTGGTGCGATCTGGGCTCACTGCAACCTCCACCTCTCAGGTTCAAGACTATATAGCAAAGGTTTATTTAAGAGCACTTCCCCTTTACTTCTTAAACACCTGAAGTTAAGCCTCTCTTTTTGCTTAGGTAGTTAACATCATGAGCATTCATTTTAATTAATGAGAGTAAGAATCTTCAGTTGAATTTTCTGCCTAATTTTCTTTGAATCTCAATTGTAATTTGAGTGAGCTCGTGGTCACAAATCAAGTTCAGTGGCTTTAGTGTTCAACCCAGATAACTTACCAACAAGTCATTTTCCCACTGAAACTGTCACTGGCATTTTCTTCCCATTATTTATCACATCGTGGCATCCAGTCAAAAAATAAGTAAAAATTCATAAGCTTTGCTCTTCTCTTATTTTAAGTCAACTTCAGTAACATAGGAAGTGAACTTAATAAATGCAACTCTTCTCTGTCAAGAACACACACCTAGATACATCCATGGCTGTTGGAAATCTGCTCATCGAGGCTTTACCAAACCACACTGTTAAAAACTGCACCCAGGAGAAGGACATGTCTTCTCCTGTTCCCATCTATATTTGTCTACATCGCACTCACTGATATCTACCATGCTATTTATATACTGATAATATATAAATGTAACATATACACAGTTAAATATAATGCATATATAAATAAAATATATAGATGTACAATTTGTTTATCCATATATCCATATACAGATATATATATTGTCTGCCATCTTCCATTATAAGTTCCATATTAAAGGAGATCCTTTATTTTTCTATTGTATTTTCAGCTCCTAGAGTAGTAACTAGCAAAATGTGGGCACTTAATACATATTTCATATGTTCTCATCCACAAGATCTGCCTACAATACAAAAACTAGAATGGAAGAACTCTTATCACTTCTCTAAATTTAGAGCAGAACACTTCTCAGAGGGCCAGTATAATTATCAATCATGTTTAAAACCTAAACTCTTAAGAATGGCCTTAAGGCCGTTTTCCCTTACCCTTAAATATACTATGCAGACTATTTTAAACCCCTAAAAGTAAGGACATATTAATATATCTAATATTATTAAGAGTACATTGGCATCAATGCCAAGTCATTCATCTATTCAGCTATATATGAAATAGCTCAGGCTAAGGGTGTGTAACTTTCCTCACCTAACTCTAAGCCAAGCTATTACGCACGCCTTTGCAGACTTTTAAGGGGAACCACGGGTCCCATTAACCATCATCAGGATAGCTCAGGAAGTAGAGACAGGTATTTTAATGAGCTCCTTTATCTTACTTTTATCTTAGCAGGTAAAAAAAGATAAGCATTAGCTATTGAGTCCCACTGTTCTTTAATGATAACATTGGTTGAGTGTGAAGCCACATTTTAAAAGGGCTGACACACCTAATAATATGTAGGTGCTATATAAGAGCCTTATGTGGTTACCTGCTTTTCTTTCAGGCAGTTCACCCACCAAAGAGTCAATCTTTTAACTTTTCTTCTCTTCTAGACACATTGTATAAGCAGCTGTACAATTAAGATTTGAAATTTAAATCCAGCTTTTCAAAATATAGTCAATAATATTTCACAATTGAGCTCTTTTAGCAGTTTGTTGCATAATCAGCATGAAACCTAACAAAATTGCACACCAAAGAAAGTCAAAGACATCGCCTAACTGCTTTATTGAGTGCTTGAGCAATTCCATGGAAGCTTTTCCTGTATCACCTGTGGTGGAACAGATGTGGCTGCTGTGTGAAGCATATATTAGGGTTGTAGAATAACTGCTAGAAAGAAACTCAAATGCAGAAATACATATTTTAGTTCATGAAAAGAGCCTCAAGGAATCCAAATCACTTTCTCCTATTACATAGTTATAGGCTGAAAAGAACATACCATGCAAGACAGATCTAGCTGAATAAGGATTTTATGTTGAAGAACTTGAATAAATTATAGTTTAATTTTTTTATTTTTAATAATATTAAAATGCTTCATTTAACGTATAAAATGGAAAGTCACAGTGACAGAATATTTTGTGTTGAGGGGATATTTAATTTTTGTTTTAGTTTTGATTTAAATGAATCCTTGCCAAAAGGAATTTTGAGGGAATTCTGCAAAGTGCAATTTGTAATATATTAAGTCATTAGAGTTCACATTAATCTTTAGTGCCTCTTCCGTAAAAGGATGAGATAAAGGGAAAAGTAAAAGTTATTTTAAAAAGTCTAAAATAATAGGCCGGACGCGGTGGCTCATGCCTGTAATCCTAGCACTTTGGGAGGCCAAGGTGGGTGGATCACCTGAAGTCAGGAGCTCGACACCAGCCTGGCCAAAATGGCGAAACCCCGTCTCGACTAAAAGTACAAAAATTACCCGGGTGTTGTGGTGCATGCCTGTAATCCCAGCTACTTGGGAGGCTGAGGCAGGAGAATGGCTGGAACCTGGGAGGCAGAGGTTGCAGTGAGTCCAGATCGGGCCACTGCACTCCAGCCTGGGCAACAGAGAGAGACTTCGTCTCAAAAAAAAAAAAAAAAAAAAATATATATATATATATATATATATATATATATATATATAAAATAAAATAATAGGGCAGGAGAACTCTCTCATTGGGACCCTTGTATTTGCCCTTGACATATCCATGGGAAGGGGCTTTAGACCACTCCCTACCTCTGCTTTCACTGCGCACTTAATGCACTGTGTTCTCAAGGTTAGGGATAAAAAATTATCACTGATAGGTTTGGGAGGACGTACTGAGCCTACTGTCTCTTCTCTCCAATCTACATCTCAGAGAAAGTGACTTCTGTGCTATTCTCTCCTTGCATGCTGAGCACTACAGAAACCTGAAGTTGCTCAGTGCTGACTGAGACTGGGTGGGTAAGTTTGTTTGATTCAGTGGAGTCTTAGCCAGCCCAGTTACTTCATATTTAACTTATGTCGTCAAAATAGGCTTATGCATCAAAACAAAACAAAATAGATAAAACAGGTAAAAAAAAAAAAAAAGAATAACTCACATTTTTATCTTTCAATTCCAAACTTCATAACAAAAAGTAATTTTATTTTAGAGTCAAGCACCATAGTCAAACACCTACAGAAAAGGTGTTTGAATTTTGAAAAAAAGAACAATGTCTCTAATTACTTTTGTTGCTCTATGTTTATATTTATACTTACTTAGAAATTTAATTCTTCCATACCTTTCTCAGCACGAATATGTCAAAAATATTGCTCTTTTATTTCTAGGGGAAAATGTTTAAAATACACTGCTTTAACAGAAGATCAAAGTACAGATAAGAGGGGTGAGGGCAGAATTTGCCTTCTAAGCACTTTGGAAATTTGGGAGGCAGAGTTAGGAGAAGAAATACATGAGGCTGACAGGTAGGTAATTAAATTTAGGTCATCATAAAGTGAACTCAGAGTCTCTGAACCAGATGAAATTGGATTCAACATGAAAACCAAGGAAGAATCAAGCAAGTTTATGGGAGCAGGTTTGGCCTACAGACAAGCACAGGGGAGGCAGATGGCACAGGCAGCAGAGTCTGACCTGGAAAACTCTATAAAGAGTGGGGACGTCTTTTATGGTCCATCCTCTGCGAAATCATTTGGGCTGCTGGCCAAGAAGGGAAAACACTGGAAAGCACATGAAAGCCTCAGGTTTATAAGGAATTCTAATAAATGAAGAGGATCTAATGGATTCCGAAGTCGTGCCCCAGTGTCACCTAGGAACTGAGGAAAGTACAAGAAATATGCATTTATTGAAATACCACCCTGGTCCAATCTGAACAGTTGCCCTTCCATTTTTTTTTCTTTTTTGCTAATTTTACGTTATATTCTTTTAAACAGAATTTGTTTACATTGCAAAATTATATGTTTGAAATAAATATAAAAGAATTCAAAAGAATTTGTAATCAGTCAAGTGGAATTTTTAGACACCCAGTTACAGTAGTATATATCAGCATGACTATAGAAATAGATTTTCTAAATAGTCGTATGATAAAAAATTAGATCTCAGTCTTACCTTTCATCTAGTGATAGGTTAAATTCTAAAATACATCTATAAGAAATGACCTAAAATTATTTTTATAATAAAATAGACATCAATTTAATGAATAGTTTTATTTCACAGAGCAAACAAAATTTTACTGTTCACAAGTATAATGCTTGAAGTGTTATTCAAGTTGAGTCTAAGGCATTAAACCCCCAAATCAGAAAATTTTATATAATTTGGCATACAATCTTTTTAAGTGAAAAAACAGATTTCAAAGAGTAATGTGCACACTAAAAGGAGCTAGAAGTTTACACATGAATGTATTAATGATTACTTCCATTGTTGAATATAAATATAGATATTTCAATGCGATACTTTTATTCTTTTTTGGTAACAAATTTTTTTTAAAAAAAGAATCTAAATTATGGAGGTGGATGTGAGAAATCTTTTCTATAACAAAGGTGAAACCATTTCTAAATTACTGAGACATACTTGCCTGTTTCTTTGTTAAATGGCCTGTATAACACAGTGGATGCATTGTCCTAACAGTTTCTTTCTGTCCTGAGAAAACTTATTACAGAATCTAAAAATTTCATTTACTTTGCCACACCTACTAATTTTCCTTTATCTCACTATGAATCATGTTAATTTCTTCTCAAAAGTCTAACCAGAATTTGTACCTCCATGTCATTAATAGTTGTAAGAATCCCATAACCAACCACCTGTAAAATTCATAGAATATTTAAATATTCCCAGCTGTAAAAAACAGCAACCCCATAAAATGTTACTAGATAATAGCATCAAAATAGCTGATTTTATTCCTGACACGCCACTTTATTTCTGAACCTTTTGCCACACCAGGGTAGAAATATAATTTAACTAAACAACTTCTAATTTGAGCTTTCCTTTTCAAATACTTATATATTCTTCCTTTAAAGAGTACATGATAGGGTATTGTTAGGGCTATATTTTGAGTCATTTTTAATAGAGTATTGGTGAAATTTAATTTACTAAAAACTCAACTTTTGCAACAATAGAATCCTAATAATGTATGTTTCAATAATTTAGAAGTAACTCAAATAAACTTCAAACTTGCTATGATTTCATCTCCAAAGACTAGTGACCTTAACATTAATAAACAATATGAATCCTTTCAATGTTCAGTAAACCGACTTTTCAGAAAAACATTAACAAAACAAAATTCAGGTGATAAAGAAAATAGTTTTTCACTATCTAAATGGCTCAGAATACAAATCCTCATTAGTAAACTAAAGAGAGGGAATCCCAGATGGGATAAAACTTCTAATTTGTATCAGAGACACAATTTATCACAACAGAAGATAGGTTTCCAAGAGCACTTCAGAATGAATGACGGTTTTATATAGTTGCATTTTTTAAAAAATAAAATACTTTCAAATAACTGTTGTGTAAACAAGGTATATTCACACACTGAAGATGTTTTATCACTTTTGTGTACAAAGCAGAACTGAAGCAGGCAGCATGAAATTAAGGTCAGAGTTAGATCTGAAACCAACACATGGTAATAACTGAATAGCATATATAGGATTTTTTTCTGCCTTTCAGGACACAAAATCTCATTCGCCTAAGCCTCGCTTTTCATTATTTTGAATGGTTTCAAGCTTTCATAGCATACAAAAATGATATAAGATGTAAATTAATTTTAGTGTAGCATTATTTCAAGTAAGCACCCATTTAAACTTAAAATAGATATAGGAAATCTGTTGCTACTGCACAGTATTATTTACTCAATTAGATGGTAAAATATGATTTATATATTCTCAATTAGGTAAGCGAAATTTGCAGAAGTCTTGCATGGAAAATATTTTCACAAATCAGTTTTATTTCGATGAATCTAATTAGAAAAAATTTTAAAGTTCAAAATATTATTCAAAATATACAATGTTTCACAATATTCTATCTTTCCATATAATTATTTTATACATTTTTAAAATTGGCATGTTACATCACCATTCATTGTATATGACAACAGGATTTGTTAACAATACTTAAAAATAATATTTACATAAAAATAATTAGATTGGTAATATGGTTTGGATCTGTGTTCCCACCGAATCTCATGCTGAAATGTAATCCTCAATGTTGGAGATGGGGCCTAGTAGGAGATGTTTGGGAAATCGGGGCAGATCCCTCATGGCTTGGTGCTGTCCTTGTAGTAGTAAGTTCTGGTGAGATCTAGTTGTTTAAAAGGATGTGACTCCTCCCCTCGCTGCTTGCTGTCTTGCCATGTGAAGTGCCTGCTCCTGCTTTGCCTTCCACCATGAGTAAAAGCTCCCTGAGTTCTCCCCAGAAGACAAGCAGATGTCAGCACCAAATGTAATGGTCTCCATCTGAGAGACTTTGTCTCCTCTGACTCACTTCATCTGAAATGAGATCTACAACAAGACTTCCCACCCTCAGTGGCTCTGGTCACAATCTTTGCTATATAGGTAAATGTCTATGTGATACAATAAATAAATTTAATGCTCATAACTGCCTTGCCCCTCTGATCACAGACTTCAGGCAAAAATTGGCCTTTGAATTTTTCATTGTGTTTTATCTCATGGTAAGGTCTTTAATAATACAAAGAATATATTTTAAATTTTATTTTGTAAAGCCTTTTTTATTATTATCAATGAGTGGAAAAAATCCTGAATACCAAAGGAGATCTCCTTAGGTATAGATATGTGAGAAGATAATTTTAAGCAGAGAATAAAAGAAGAGGAAAAAAAATACGTTTTGAGAAAAATCCTTTTGTTTTCTGAATGTGGATCCACAAAGAGGTGAAAAAGCCTTTAGTGCAGCGAGAAATGACAGTGGTCGCAGAAAACGTGATGAGAGAGAGGAAAGGGCAAGCTCAGTGAGAGCCTTAGAGACTGTGATAACCACATATGCTCCTATTTCCTCCATCAGTAAAACCATCACCAGAATCCACACTACAATTTGCAAATGACTACAGAACATAAAGACATCAAAAAATAAACAACTGATTTTATATTAATATATGATCCTCAAAATAATTAATGATTATCTAAATCAACATTTTCAAAGGTTGTTGTGCAATGCCCTAGAGCCATCAGCCAATGGGAAAAGGAGTTCATTATAGTAAAAATACTTAGGAAACTCTATTTTATTTCTATAACATTTCAATGACAGAAGCTTTAAGTTTCCACAATTTATTTAGCTAATTCAATATTTATTTTAGGAAAATCTGGTTTGGTTATTAAATATCAGATTATTCTTTTGCTTCTCTAGGATTAAAGTTATTTACAGTTGATATTTGATTAATTTGCACATTAAAAACACTAAGCATTTTTATCTTTCTTTAGATTTTTTGTATGTGTTTATGAGTTGAAATTTTATTGAAGACAATATGTGGGAAACTGTGTCATCTGAACTGAGGCCATTGAAATCTTGTGAACAGATGTTATTTGCAATAATACTCATCCTGAAAAGGTATTACCAGAGTGAGAGTTCTATAGAAAGTGTACAAAGTCAAGTTCATACAAAGTTTAATGCTTATAACAGACCCACTGCAGAGACTATTATCCTTACTGTGTGTTTATCTGAGTCAGTAACGTTCTATGACCTTGTGTTTTTGTAAAATGAATAAAATACATCAATGTACATTATAATTGTCCTTCTCTGGTGTTTGAAGGTATAGAGAACAATTGAACTATGAGAGTTGGCACTTTTTTTATTTTCTTGCAACTAATATTTTAAAAATTATGTATAGCAAGCTTGGCTACTCAATTCCCCACCACTGATTATTTATTATTAAAACACTTTCATTTTTGTCTTCTCTTTGAGAAATGCTAAACTGGTATGACCAAACCAACATGAATTTGAAAGTTTTGACTATTAAATTCTATGCTTTTAAAATATTTGAAATTATTTCAGAAAAAAATTATATTTTCTGATAATTTTAGCTTTTCTTGATTTGCTAATAAATAATACCATTTTGTTATGTAAAAGCAATGCAAGAAAATGAACTTGTCAAGTATTAGTTTGAAAATTAAATAAGGAATTGGTCTTTGGAGGGTTTTTTCTTTCTCCTGTATAGTTAAGTCACTGAAACCAAATGATTTTATATTTTTGCATTACATTCTACCACACTTAACTTTTACTACGAGCAATACAATTAAAAAGTCAATATTTTAAAACATGATCCCTGTAAGATATTTTGCCTGAAAATTTACCTCCATTAGAAAAGCAAGCTTTCTCTTTATATTCTTAGAAAAGATGCTTCACATTAGAAAAGATCTAAAGAAATAAATGCCAAGTGTTTCTCATTCACTTTCAAAACTTCAATGGGGAAATAAATGATTTATTTAAATTTGTCTTTGTAAAAAGGCTTTATGGAGCATATATTCATCTCAGAGCTAGGACTTGTTACTTCAGACTATATAGATTGTCAATAGCACTTGACACCAGATTTCACCCACCTTTCAGGAAAAAGATTTTATACATTTTGGGGATGGTAAAGGCCATTACTGTAAGTACAATTTCTCTATCACTAAAGTTAGTTACCCCAAAAGCATCAAAGTAAGTAAATTTTATTATATTAAAAATAATTATTGAATAAGCTTATATTAAAATACCACTAAGTCTACTCTTTATGTTCTCCTCTGCACAGAGGCAACTTTTTTATTTCAATCTTTATGACTGTTTATATGGCTATGATTTGAATGACTGTTCTTCTTCAACAAATTTTAAATTGTTCTCACATCTCCCTTCTCATGTTATTGTTATTTTTCTCTAAATAAAAATGTATGCAAAAATTATATTGTACTGAACTATTTTAAACTAACCTTTGGCCATTCTTAAATTCAGAATGAAAAATGACTGAAATAGATGTGTAATATTTTACAATAGTATATTTTTGATAAAGTATAGAAATATTTTGGACATACTATTTTTAAGGTACAATCCTATTAATAAATGGCTTCAAATAAAGCTCTTCAAAAACATTTTTGTACAATTTTTATTGTAAAAAGAAAGAAGAATTATGTTTTGTGTGAAACTTGTCTACATTGTTATAAAAGCTCTTGGCTATTTCTGAGAGAATCAACACTGAGAAGCCATTGAAAAACAAGTTGTTTCCTAGGGATACTATTTTTATCCCTAAGATCCCATCATTGGCCTTCTGCTATTGTTTAAATCACTTCACTGTGAATTTCTCCTTTTCCTATTATGAATATATGTTGTAATTCAGGGCAATCTAATCATGTCTTATGGTATAAATCGCCATGTGTACATCAATGTAATAAATCATATTTCTATCTCTTCCTCCACTGTGCCTCTTACTGACTTCAAAATTCAACAATTATACCTCAAATATGTCATGTTTAATGACTCATTTAAGAGTAACATAATGCTAGAAATCTGAGAATCATTATAAGCAATTCTCATTTCTTAATCACTCAAATGTTACAGCTTATGTCTTACTGTTTGTCATTCTGAGAGCTTCTCCATTTTATGCCGTCTTTTTTGTGCCCACTTCTGTAATGCACAGCAGGCCTTCCTGATGCTTGCTTTAAGTGTCTAAAAGCCACCAAATAATTCACTCTGCTTTCAGTTCCTTCCACTCTACAATTAATCTATTAAAGATTCCTAATGTTCTGTTTTAAAGTTATATATCTGGTTATGTTTTTCTCATAATAATAAAAAATAAAATAAAAGGTTAATGGGTCTCCAATATCCAGAGTACATATTTCAAGATCTTTAGTATAGCATACATTGTCTTTCATATTCATGCCCAAAGCTAACTCTCCAACTGATATTGCTCAATCAGCCCTTTTCAATTTAACCTTCAGAAAGTTCAGAATACTTTATATCTCTTGCTCTTATATCTCCATATAGTTGATTATATTTTACTTCTATTCTATGAATATTTTATCTCAAAATATATTTATCTCTAAAAAGATAACTTCACACTTCTCAGGTCACGTATTATCTTTGCAAAGCCTTCCTCTTTTTTCAATACACAGAATTAATTACCTTCACTGTGCTTGCATAGCATTTTGTACATAGCCCAGCTAAAATACTCATTACATTATACAGAGTGAGTCAGATGTGTTTTTTATTTGTGGTACCAGAATTTATGTTATTCATATCCATAGTTCATCACCTAGCATACTGCTTAACAAAAATACACATTTATTAAATTAAAATGTTTAAATATTTTTTAAAGCTCATGAGGGGTATTTTGACATCTAAGTATAGTTATTGTTTATATTATCATTTAAATGCATTCTACATCACAAAGGAGGCAAATGTTTTTATTAAAGACGTTTATTGTACATTTAGTTAATAAAATTACAGCTACTACCTGAATTATTTAATCCAGTCCCCAAAATTTATAGGTACATTTGAAAAAATATTTACTGAGTGATTTATTAAGCATTATAGTATTTTCCTCTATGCTAACAACATCATTGTTGAGTGGGAAAAAATTGCCAAAGAGTAAGAGAAGGCAGGCAAGAGTCTCAGACAGAAATGATAGATATAGGCCGAACATGCCTCTAGTTAGCATTCTATACACAGGGAATATCTTAGTGGGCTGCCTTTTATCTGAGGTCACTTGTTCTTCATTCAGTTTAGGACTTCCGGCCTTAGCCTCTCTGGTTAATGCAGCTTAACTAAGTTGAAAGGAAGTGCTATCATTTTTATCAGCAAAGCTATCTCCTTCCTTTCTCCTTATAACAAACTTATGAGGACAAACCAATTTAAAGCGTCAAGAACATGAATTATTAAGGCATGAAGCAGAGAAGAAAAGGAAGTAGCACACCAGTCCCTTGTTTCTAATTTTTAAATATTTACAAAATGTCTTCTCAAGCTTGGATAATACTAAATATATAGCAAAGTGATCTGCCATTTAATATGCTAAGTAGCAGTTGAATGTATTCCATTATAACTAAAAAATGCAACAGGCTTGAAGCAGTCCTGTCATTACAAAACTTAAGTTTAGATTTTTATTAAATACTTTAAATTTACAAGAGAGATTTCAAATAAATAGTGCATTTTTACTAATTATCTGAAAATGTGAAGTTTATAATTACTGAAAATGTTCTAGCTCTTTTTTTCTTATAGTGTGATATGCATTTTAAATTATTTTGCATTAACCTTTAAGTATACCATTTTGAAAATATTTCAATTTCAAATTTATGTTAATGCAAGCCTAATATTTAAGGAGTTCTTCATCTATTTCATATTGTATCATTACAATTTTCTTCCTCTATAGCAACAGAATGCATGCATCTTTAATATAATATTGATCAGTTCCACACATATGGAACAAATGGCTGATTGAATGGAGGTAGATTCGCAAAGATTTCCTCTCTTCTAAGTGTGACCTTTAAAAGCAATTTACCTCTTTCAGTTTAGTCTTAATGCACTAATTATCATATTACTTTCACTTTATAACATTTTCCTTTTTTATGCTTAACAGTAATTATATTTTCTATAGCAAGTTGAATGGCAGAGAGGAATAAAAGAAGAAAAACTTAACTTTACCACACTTCTCTAAGTCTGCTTTATTAACGTAATGAATATCAGTTCCATGTGCATATATCTATACCTATACTCATAAAATATATATATAGAAATATATTGTCTAAGGAGTTCTTATTTAATGTATGATGAAAATACGGATATAGAAAGGTGTAAAAAATAAATGTACAACTCATGAATCATGATAAGCGAATACCCATATACCATTGCCTAATCAAGAAATAGAACACTGTCTCCCTCCATTTGTTCAAAATTTTTTATAAAGAGAATAAATAAAGTGTTTAAACATACAGGAAGAAGAAAGGAGTAAATGCAATGCTTGATAGCAGAATAGGATGACTGTGCTTAACATGAATATATTGTACTTGGGTGATAGACACCTTAAGTACACTGATTTTATAACTGTGCATTATATACATGTAACAAATTTTCCCATAAATTTGCATGAATAAAAGGACAAAAAAAACAGAACATTGATTGCCCCAGAAGCTGCCTCCTGCTCTAATCAATCACCTTGTCCAGCCACATTCTAATTCATCACTATGCTGATTTCCAAGACTATTATTTTTGCTTTCTATAATGATATAGGAGTTAAGAAGAAATCACTTAGGCAGATAGTAAGGGTATGGGAGTCCTTGGTAAGG